>NC_050450.1:89004763-89604763 GCF_903995425.1 Onychomys torridus
CTGGAGAACTGCCTGTGGAGACCCTGAATGCCTCCTTACCCTCCACCATAAGGCCAGCTTCCCCAGTTGCCAGATCTCCAAAGCAGCCTGTGCGTGGCTACCGCCGTGGGGCCGTGGGTGGCACTTTTGACCGCTTGCACAATGCCCACAAAGTGTTGCTCAGTATTGCATGTGTACTGGCCCAGGAGCAGCTTGTGGTGGGAGTAGCAGACAAAGATCTGTTGAAGAGTGAGTGAGAGGGACCCTGGATTAGGGCAATGGAGGACACCCATTAAGTTTGCTTGGCTCCCCCAACGTCAAGATCAAGGAAGGGTAGGGCCACTTCTTACCATTATGAAATGCCACAATGCCCGCCACTGTTCTTGCGATGGGACTTAGTTAGATGAATACATGTGGTATTCTTAGTGTGGGGGTCAGTCACCTTTACTGAAGTTAGAACTCCCGAAATGGGAACCAGTGAAGTGATCAGCTCTGAGTGTGAAACACTGAGAATACATGTACAGGACGTGAGTGTGGGTGACTAAGGATAAGGTAGTTCTCCACCTAGTGGATACCTCTGGTACTGCTTCTCTGTAGTCATGTTTTGGTGGCTTGTTTTCTGGGTACATGGCAGCCCTTGCAGTGTCTGCTGCTTGTTTATTTCTTCCCCTTTGTTGCCCTCGCCCCCCAGAACTGTTCCAGTTTCACCTTTTCTTGCTGCCACTGCTTGGGGGGGGATTTCAGTACCTAGGGTTGTTCTTTCCCAAATAGGCCAGCGTGTCTACGCCAGTGGAAAGATCTCACTGGTGTTCTTGGCTCCTTCTCCAGGCAAGCTGCTCCCTGAGCTGCTCCAGCCTTATGCAGAGCGTGTGGACCATCTGAGTGAGTTCCTGGTGGACATCAAGCCCTCCCTGACTTTTGATATCGTCCCCCTGCTGGACCCCTATGGGCCTGCTGGGTCTGACCCTACCTTGGAGTTCCTGGTGGTCAGCGAGGAGACCTACCGTGGGGGGATGGCCGTCAACCGCTTCCGCCTTGAGAATGTAACCCCTGAAGGAGACCGCCAGAGGGAATGGGAGGGGGAGGCCTGTTGGAAGTACTGTGGCCCCAGGGCAGGGCAGGGAGGGTTCAGGAAAAGCCAAAAGGAACTTGTCTTTGGCATTGGAGGAGGAGAGGAGTAGGTAAATAGAGGGCAGGTTGGGGCTCCAGATTCATCTCCCCCTTTTTTAAAAAAGATTTATTTATTTATTTATTATGTATACAACATTCTGCCTCCATATATGCCTGCAAGCCAGAAGAGCACACTAGATCTCATTATAGGTGGTTGTGAGCCACACCACATGGTTGCTGGGAATTGAACTCAGGACCTCCGGAAGAGCAGCCAGTTCTCTTAACCTCTGAGCCATCTCTCCAGCCCCTCATCCCCCTTTCTCTTACTCCTTTTACCTCAGGGCAAGGAGGAACTTGCCTTATACCAGATACAGCTGCTGAAGGACCAAAGTCATGGTGAAAATGAAGAGGACAAGGTCAGCTCCTCCAGCTTCCGTCAGCGGATTCTGGGAAACCTGCTTCAGCCTCCGGATGTAAGCCTGCCTGCCTACCTTCCTTCCTCTTCACTGAATGCACATGTTGGAAATGCTGGAGGATAGAAACAGGCTCGCTATTGGAAGTGTGAGCTTGAACTCCCTGGTAACTCAGATCTCACTTTCCTATCTCCAGCAGAGGCCAGAGCTCCCATCTGGGCTCTATGTGCTCGGGCTGACAGGCATCAGTGGCTCTGGGAAAAGCTCAGTAGCTCAGCGGTTGAAGAACCTGGGAGCATATGTCATTGACAGTGACCTTCTAGGCCATCGGGCCTATGCTCCCGGGGGCCCTGCCTACCAGCCTGTGGTGGAGGCCTTTGGAGCAGGTACTGACTGACTGTGGGGGTGGACTGAGGTGAGAAGATGGCCTGGCCCCTTGCTTAGCCTCCTTCCTTGTCACCCAGATATTCTTCATAAAGATGGAACCATCAATAGAAAGGTCCTGGGCAGCCGGGTGTTTGGCAACAAGGTAAACGTACACACACCTCTTCAAGAGTTCTGTAGCTGCTGCCAGATCCATGCAGATTCAGTGGACTCCCTGGCCTGGCACAGGAAGTCCATTTCTGCTCATCTTCTCCCAGCCTCCACTTCCCAGGCTGATGTATTTCTCAGGGATGCTAATCTCTCCCCACTCTCTTTGTCCCCTCCCCAGAAGCAGCTGAAGATCCTCACAGATATTGTATGGCCAGTTATCGCAAAGCTGGCCCGAGAGGAGATGGATTTGGCTGTGGCTAAGGGTGAGTGGGAGGGACGGTGGGAGCAGCCAGTGTGGGTAGGTTAAGCAGCAACTCCGGTTGGGACCTTCCTCGGCCCCAGAGGGACCATTCACGTTTGGTGTGCTGACAGGTAGCAAGTGTCAAGGTGCTGCTGGTAATGACTAGGGTTTCCCCACAGGAAAGTCTGTGTGTGTGATAGATGCTGCTGTGCTGCTGGAAGCCGGCTGGCAGAACATGGTGCACGAGGTGTGGACCATTGTCATCCCTGAGACTGAGGTATCTGGACCCTACTCTACCCCGTCTGAGCCCACTGCAGACAGTTCCCTGCTCTGATCCAGTAGACAGAGCTGGGATCCTTCCTGATCAGTGTGTCGTCCGTGCCCAGGCTGTACGCCGCATTGTTGAGAGGGATGGACTGAGTGAGGCAGCAGCTCAGAGCCGCTTGCAGAGCCAGATGAGCGGGCAGCAGCTGGTAGAGCAGAGCCATGTGGTCCTGAGCACCTTGTGGGAACCACAAGTCACACAGCGACAGGTTGGTGCAGAGGGGAAGTGGTGGGAGGGGAGGTCTAGTGCTTGTCTCCCTGACCCTGTCCTTTCTTCTACATTCTGGACTGGCCAAAGGTGGAAAAGGCCTGGAATCTTCTACAGAAGCGCCTCTCTAAGACCCACCAGGCCAAGAACTGACAATGGATTTTCTGTGGCACCAAACTGGCCCCTGGAACTAACAAATCCAGCGGTGAGGAAGAATGGGGGCCTCCATGTTCACCCTATGGCTGGCCTAAGGGGCTTCAAGCTAAGCTGTGCAGGACACAGAAGCCTGGAAGTCTGCCTAGAATGCTGGAATTTGGCCAGCAGTGAGGATGTACCCAATAGGGGAGCAGTCCCCTCTAGGGTTCTGTCCCCTTTAGTGGTGGATGTGTGTGTCTGCCTGCTGTTGATGGGTTGTGGCAAACACTGGACCCAGTAACCGAATTAAAGATGTTTCCAAGGCTGCCTGTGTGGTTTCTCCTTCCTGCTCCAGCGCCTCTTTGGATTCTAAGGCTCCACATTCGGGGCAAGGCTTGAGTTGGAATACTGGGGTTAAGTGTGGCCTTTGAGGCTAGCCAGACCGAAGTCAGCCTGTCAGTGGCTAGCGATGTGCTCAGTGTGTTAGACTTTACTATTGTTCTGCCTATAAGCCTAACTTCAAAGCCTCTTTACAAGGTTTAATTAAACAAGCGCCATGTCAGACACCAGCTGGGTGTTGGGTGGTGGTGTTCTCTCATTGAATCAGATCATGTGACACGGAAAGTTCTTGACCCCGCTGTGGTTGCCAGCCCCATCAGCCGTGCGCGTGCGTACACGGTGTCACACTGTTCAGACGCTTTTTTGTGAGTGGTGCTGGAGCTCTCACGGGTTCTACCACCGAATTAGTACACTTCTATCCCTTTTGACAATCCTTTTGAGAGGGATTTGTTGAACAGAAAATTGTTGCCATTCTAGATTCTCATTTGGAGGCGAGCAGGACACACGGCTGTTTACTTTGCCTGTATTAATGGGAGTTGGTCAGGTTTAGGCAACGCCAGCAGGCATTTAATAACTGGAGCCGCGCAAGCGCAGCACTTTCGTCCCGCCCACGACTGCAATTGCGGATTGGTGGGCTGGATCACGTGATCGAGCCTCGCCTCTTTCCGGAGGCTGGGGGCCAGTCTGTAGGCTTGTTTCCGGTTCGGTAGGTCCACGATGACGGAGCCGGGCGCCTCTCCCGAAGACCCTTGGGTCAAGGCAAGCTCCGCGGACGCGCACGCCGGCGAGGGGAGGGCGGGTCGGGCTCGTGCACGTAGGGGTTCCGGAAGACGCGGGGCTCCCCAACTATCCCCAGATTCTCCCTTGCTGTCCGGGCCCCGGGGCTGCAGAGAAGACAGCTCTCACCCGGCGTGTGCCAAGGTGGGGAGACAAATGAGGCGTATGTGCGGGGGTACAAGGGGGACGTGCCTGGGAGGTGGGGCAGGAACTGCAGGGATCATACAGAGGGGGCGGCGCCCCTGCGGCCTAGCCAGGCTTGGCTTTGGGAGAGCCATTCAGCGGTCCCCGCACCCGTGGTACATGCATCAGCGGGTTGCATGTGCCTTTTCCTAGAGGCAAAGGCCTGACAGTCTTCTCCCTTGCTTGATGCTGCAGGTCGAGTATGCGTACAGTGACAACAGCCTGGACCCTGGTGAGTGCCTTCTCCACCGTCTTCGCGTCAGGAATGACCCGTTTCAGCTTTGTAGATCTTTGTGGTCTTGCCAGCCACACCTGAGCACAGTCCACTGTCACTGTGCCAAGGTCCTGGCTTGAGAAGTGAGGGAGGAGCTGAAGGATAGGCAGGAAGCAACCATGGGTCACACCTGGTTTCTTTGCCTTAGAACGGGAAATGATGGAAATAATGACAGCTGGTCATGTTCATTGCTTCCAGATGCCCTCTTGTGAGCCAGAAATTAGTCCTGTGGGTAGTGTAGACACTAGAAACAGGAGCATTGCAGCATGAATGGCCCGGGGCGGTCAGCTTTAGAGTTGAGGGGGAGAGGTCAGCATTTGAAGCCATTGTGTCCATAGGTGACTAGGAGCCTGACAATGTTCCCCACGCCATAGTGATTGGGGCCTCTTTCTTCCAGGGCTTTTTGTAGAGAGCACCCACAAGGGGAGTGTAGTGTCCAGAGCTAATAGCATCGGCTCCACCAGTGCCTCCTCCGTCCCCAACACAGGTAGGCAGCAACATACTCCCCACAGACCTCGGGAGACAGAGCTATGCCATCATCTTAGCCTTTCCTAAATAGGGAGCTCCACTGTCCGCATCGGGAGGCGGGAGCAGTGCCAAGCCTGAGTCTCACTGTCTTTCACCTCATCCAAGATACTAGGTTCTTTGTATTCACCATCTCTGGGCGCCAAGGTTTCAACTAGGGAAAAGTGGGCTTGCTGGACTCAGTGGACCCTGAACTGACCCAGTGGACCCTGAACTGACCTGTCCCTGCCTCCATCTCTGAGTCTAGATGATGAGGACAGTGATTATCAGCAGCAGTCCTACAAGGAGTCCTACAAAGACCGGAGGCGGCGTGCACACACTCAAGCTGAACAGAAAAGGAGGGATGCCATCAAGGTGACTGGGGGCGGGGAGGGTTGTACCCCAGGCAGCAAGGGAGAACTCTGCATGGTTCTTACTCACCCTGCCCTGTCCCTTTTAGCCCCAGGAGTCTGCAGGAAGAGGGGGCTGGGCTAGTCCTGTGCCTGTAAGGCTTTCCTCCAGCCCTCTGTGCTTTGAGTTTCCGAGCATGGAATCACAAGTTTGTGCTAGCCTGGCTTCTTCCTGAGTTCAGAAACCTGTTTCCTTGCTGTTTCCACAGAGAGGCTATGATGATCTTCAGACCATCGTCCCTACCTGCCAGCAGCAGGACTTCTCCATTGGCTCCCAAAAACTCAGCAAAGCCATTGTTCTACAGAAGAGTATGGCCAGGGCGACAGGGCAGGGGTAGTAGGTAGTAGTAGTGACTGGGAGTGGCTGGTACCTGGTCTGACCCAGGTGGGGTGGCTGTAATGGGAAAGTTGGGTTATAGGGGATGAGGGAACAAAATGAGCCAGCCTCCTGCTTCAGACTTCCTGTTCCCAACCCCTCTCTTGGCCCCACTCCAGCCATCGACTACATCCAGTTTTTACACAAGGAGAAGAAAAAGCAGGAGGAGGAGGTATCTACACTGCGCAAAGATGTCACAGCCCTGAAGATAATGAAAGTGTAAGGGGGTGCTAAAGTCAGCCCCAGCCCTCTTCTCTCTTGTTCAAAGCCTATATCAGAGAATGCATGTAGGTAACACCGACTCCGAGGTAGTTGCTGTAAGGCAGGACTATATCCCCATTAGCCTTTTACATACAGCAGGCAAACAGGAAGTGAACACCTGTCAGGTTAACAAGGAGTAGGTTGCAGGGGGTCACAGTTCTGACTTAGTGTTCAGCTGATGTTGACTGCATCCCCATAGCCTCTAGTAATACTCTTTTGGGGTGGCCACTGGGTCATCCCGCCATATGGCTCAGGTTGGTGGGGCTGCTGTTGCACCTCAGCTCTGTGTGCTTGTATGCTTCCAGGAACTATGAGCAAATTGTGAAGGCACATCAGGACAACCCTCATGAGGGAGAGGACCAGGTCTCTGACCAGGTCAAGTTCAACGTGTTTCAAGGCATCATGGACTCCCTGTTCCAGTCTTTCAATGCCTCTATCTCTGTGGCCAGCTTCCAGGAGCTGTCAGCTTGTGTCTTCAGCTGGATTGAGGAACACTGTGAGCCACAGGTATGTTGCAGCAAGGGTCATGGGGTCTGAGGTTCTCTTACTACCTCCAAGCAAAGTGGTCCAAGCCATTCAGAAAAGCAGTGGAGTTGCCTTTGGGATCCTAAATGGTGTCTGCAAAGTTTAGTATTGTTTCTCTTTGTTGCCTAGCCCTGTAAAGATCTCACTTGGCAGCCATGATGTGATCCCTCAGTGCCAGGTCTAGCTTTGGCCCACACCATTAGTGACTCATTAGCCACTCTACTTTGTGGCTGTCCTGTATGGAAGCCAGCAGCAGTTACTGAAAGTTTCTAGAAACATGCAGATTACAGGACACCCCCACCCCATTGTAGACCCAGGGCTTTTTATTGTGCTGTCTTCTGCACTTGAGGCCTGGCTGGTTTTTCTCAGATTTCTCCTTTTATGTTAATCAACATTTTCATTGTGAAATACTTTAAACACTGTAACAGTGAACACCCATATCCATCACATCACTTACACCAATGACATATTCATCTGTGTTCCTGTCTTGTTTCAGGAATATTTGAAAATTAAAAGGAGGCAACAGTTCATCGTGGGTTCCCCTCCCCCTTAAAACAAACCACATTTTACGTACATTCAGTGTTTTGCTTGCACACATCTATGCATCCCGTGTGTGTTCCTGATGCCAGAGACCACAAGAGGGCACTGGATCTCTGCAACTGGAGTTCAGGGGGTTGGGAGCCATCGTGTGGGTGCTAGGAACAAGGCCTGGGTCCTCTACAAGAGCAGCAAGTACTCTAACCAATGAGCTATCTGTCTCTCTAACACTACCCCCCGCCCCCCCCCCCCACACACACACACCTTGTTTAGTGTGCAAGAGCACACAGGGAGAGGTCAGAGGACAACTTTTTAGTCAGCTCTTTCCTTCCACTTCTTTGTGAGCTCGAGGGAGATGGAACCTCGGTCACCAGGCTTGCACAGTCAGAGGCTTCTTTGGCTGAGCCCTTCACCAGCCCCTTTCTCTGAGTGCTGGGAAGTACTCCACCAAGCTGACTGTCTAGCCCTTAGGGGACTGTTTCAAGAGCGTGCTTGGGCTAGGCAGGCATCTTAAAGGCCCATTCTATCACCCGACCATTCTTCCCTAGACTCTACGAGAAATTGTGATTGGCGTCCTACATCAGCTGAAAACCCAACTCTACTGACGGCTCCCGGAAACCTGCAGGGCAGAGGCCTTCAGTCTGTCTGGCCATGGAACTGCTGGGCCTACAAGACTGGACTGCAACACCTCACACCGGTCAGCTGGTTTCTACTTGGTGTTTGGTTTGCCCGACCCCACTTCAGCTTCAGTGAGGCTGAGTTCTGTGGAAGCTTCTCATTAATTTATTATATTGCCCACAATGTTGACCCACCCCACATTCCCCTTCCTTGGAAAAAGTCTTTAGGACAAGAGTCTGTTCAGGGAACCTCACAGAACCCCTGGACCTTCAGCCCTTTCTCTGAACATAGGGTTTATGCTCACAATCTACATATATAATTTGGAAATTGTTTGCCTCTGCTTGATCTCTTGGGCAACACTTGGCTCAAGTTTGGGTATTTTGGCAGTTTTTGACTTGGAAAAAAAGGAAAAGAAATAGCCCCATGGCCAGGAAGGGTAAAAGGCCACTTTGTTTCTATGCTAGGGCTGTGTGGTCAGTACTAAGTAAGGCCAGGGCTTTCTAGCCAGCTCAGGGTAAGGCTGCCAGGTTCCTGCTGTCCCCTCATATTCAACCATACTATGTTTGGTAGAGGAAGCAATGTCCTGTCAGTTCCTGCCCTGTCTCTTCCCAAAGGCAGGTGCCTCACAGAATTACATATTTGTTCTCTAAATATCAACAGTATATTTTTGTTATATGTAGTTTCCCAAAGTTCTATCTGGACCTCCAAAGCACCCCAGCTTTTCCTGTGTAATGTATCTATCTGTATACCTCCCATACTTCTAGGACTTGGGAGTAGATACAGAAGGTGCTCAGGTCATTTGGGGTAGGCCTGGGTAGGACTTGGGATTCTCAAATGTTAGTGTGTGACCACATTTCTGTACTTCTCTCCCCCGTGTTCCCTGTTGCCTTCCCCAGGTTTGATATCTGGGAGGTTTGATAATCCAGAGGAAATTAAGTATTTTTATAACAAATTATATTACAATAAATATTCCAGATACTTTCCTTGAAGGTTGTGAAGTCCTTTGTAGAGGCCTTTGTGACATGGACAACAAAACGGACATGACCATCTCTTTCTAATCACCAGCTTTGTACTTCCCTCCCCACCACTCAAGGTGGAGAGCAGCAAGAACAGTTAGAAGGCCTCCTCAACAAGGCAGCCAGCCCAGGACATCTGCTCCCAGTCCCCAAGGGCCCCTCAGGGGTCTGGGAGTCTGACATTATAATCTTCATCTGTCTCTATCCCAACTTCCTCCTGTGGGACAAGGGGAAAATGGAGGAGTCTGCTGGGCAAAGATCCCAGGGGAGCAAGAGAAAAAGTCACTTACAAAGAACTGTTTCTTGCTCTTGGGGTATCCTTCGAGGATTGCATCACACAGCTCGGTGGTCTGACAAGAAACGAAGCCCTTTCAGATGGGCAGGAGCAGTACAGGCACTGCCTGCTGGATCATTTTGCACAGAAACTTCCCTGGTGATTGGCACCCCCACACTTCCAAAGCCACCCTGGGGTTCTCACTCACCATTCTCTTCCGCTTCCTCCACTCCTTACAATACTTCTGCCTGTCTTTGTATACCTGCAAAGAAGAAACATGACGGTTGGTGCGCCCCATCTTCACTCCAGACCCGCCCAGGCAGCCTCCAGCCCCCCAGCTCACCTCCTCTTTCTCTTCTGGGGTGACATGGTTGGTGGCTGCTTTGATGTTCTCCAGCCTCTCTGTGTAGTGAGCACACTCCTTCTTTAACTCCTGGATCTCTTTCTGCATCTCCGGAGTGGTCAGTGCACTTGTTAATCCCTTCAGCTCTGAAAACACGTGCCCCAGAGTTAGCAGGTCTGAGGGAGGAAGGGATTCTGTTTCGCCCAGCAGGTGCTTCCCAGAGGTGGGAGATCAGCTTCCATCTTGCTCTGGGACCTCTCCAGAACAGGAGTCCACATTCTGGAGAAGCTCAAGACAAAGGCTTACAGCATGATGAGTTTGTTTTCTGTGTTCTTTCCTACTCCATCTAAAAGCAACAATGGTGTGTAAAGTTGAGCAGACTGATGTACCGGTCATTAAAGAAGTGGAAAGGCAGTGGCTTGCCTGCCTTGCCCTTTTATACACAAAAGCCATAAGTAATTGTGCACTTCAATGCAATAGCTAGGCACCTGGCAAAGGAGGCCTGGTTGCAATAAGACGTTGCAGACATGGAACCACTCTGTTCGCAATTTGTGACCTCCAAACCATGGCACCTTGGAAGGGGTTCCCAGCCTTACCAGCCTCCATGTGGCGGCAGCTTTGCTGTAAGCTCTGCACCTTGGCAGTGAGGGCCACAATTTTGGCATCCAGGCTGTGGAGGTCAGCATCATTCACTGTGTCACACTGGTCCTGCCGGCCAAGAGGAGAGAAATACAAGTGAGTTCATGTCAGGCACAAAGATAAACAAAAACTGAAATGCAATGCCTGTCCTCAGGACCTTCTAGGCTGGCAAAAAAATAAATAAGACAGAAATGTAAGGCTGAGTGTGATGGTCCATGCCTGTAATCCCAGCACTCAGGACACAAGGTGGATTTGAGTTTGAGGGAGGCCTGGACTATATAGTGAGTTCCAGGATAGCCAAGGCTGTGTGGAGAGACCATGTCTCAAAAAACAAAACAAAACAAAACAAAACAAAACAAAACACCACACACACACACACACACACACACACACACAAATAGGAAATATATTTCCATTCAGTGCTAAAATCGCTCATCGTCTAAAGTAAGGAAGCTACATTCCTTCTGAAGTAGAGAAACATCTCCAGTGGAAGAGGCTCCTTCCTTGAGAGGTACTGCTAGGAGAAGGCCGCCGGGGATCAACAGGAGCCTCATCAGCTGAGGCTGGAGAGTAGCTTAGAAGATGGGAACGCCAGACCAAGTCGTCTGGACTGCACACTTAGGTGAATCTGAACAGGAGCCACTGGTCAAATCCTTCATGGGAAAAAAATTGCAGCCATGTCGATTCAGTTATATCTGCTAGGGTTGCTCTTGTTTTGCAGAGCTGAGTAGACGAAATGCCTCAGAAGGTCTGAAAATACAGTGGAGCCCCTGAGCCCCTTGATATGCATTTAGATAGATCATTCTGGCTACAATATCCAAGATGAGATTGGTTAGGGAGCAGCGAAGACAAGTCAGAGTCAATAGAGAAAAATCTTGAGCCAGCCTGGGAATGCAGACACTCGTAAACTCAGCACTCAGGAGGCTGAGGAAAGAGCGAGGTCGAGGCCAGCCTGGGCTACATAGTGAGACTCAGTCTCAACCCTTTGCCCTCCAAAAAAGGGGGTGGGTCGGGGGAATCAGATATACTGTCAGACATATGAGGGAAAAGAAACCAAGAACTGAGGAAAAGTAGTTCCCCTAGAAAAGAACGCTAGAAGCCAGTCTGCCGGGAGAAGCGGGGAGGGAGGAATTAAGCATTCTACTTTGGCCATATTGATACTGATACTTAATATTTGAGAGGCATCCAGAGAGAAGTCTGGGTGGGAGAATACAAATTTGATGCGTTTGGGGTAGTGGGCAGTGGAAGAAGAAAAAGCATTTTTCTGGGTGGGGCTAGACGATGATATTAAGATCTTCCACGCAGAAATGAGGCTGGGAGTAGGAACAAGCCAGGGTCTTCTGTCTGTCCATTCCTCCAATGAACGCTGACCAGGTGTGATCACAGGCAGCATGTACCTGATTTAACACTGTCTGAAGCCCTTTTACGGCACGGGCTAGGTTAATTTCGTGAGGTGCCTCCAAACACTCCTAACTAGTTAAATGCTGGGAGTTGATTCACTCTGACAGGTTCTCAGGTGGACGCTAATGCGGGAGGGCTAATCTGCGGGAGTTCTCACCTGATCGGCAAAATAAATTTTCTGCTTGCCATACGTCTTCTCTTTGATCTTGCCTTGCTGGGCCAGCTGATCCAGAGCCTTCACCACCGCCTGGCCGAGGGGAGGGTGGAGCAATGAGATTTCTGCTGGTGACAGGGAAAAGGGGACCCAAGCCTGATAAGGGAGTTCGGCGGGGAGGGAACCCCCCCCAAAGTGGGGGTGTCTCACCGCCTTGCCCAGTCCATGGTCCTTCTGCAGGTTTCCGAACACGTCCTGGGCGCTGTAGGGCCGGTTTTGTTCCTGCAGGTACCTCAGGATGGTCCCGGGGGCTGCGGGAGACGAGGTAGGAGACGAGGTCACTCCTGAACCCCTCGCCCGCTCCCCTCCCGGGCCCTGTGGGCGCCGCCGTTACCTCCGGCTGCAGCCTCGGCCCGGCTTTTACTCATGGCCTTTCCCGCCACCAAACTCAAGGCCGCCGTCCGGTTGGTTGCTCCGGGAGACACCTCCTTCCGGTGAAGGTCTTAGCGCTGATTGGCTGCGGGAGAAGTCTTCCGGAAAGGCGCCCGAACCTTCCGGGGCCCCGTAGCTCCCGCAGCGGCGGTCTAGCAGCTTAGCGCTCGGGCTTGGCGACAGGTCGGGGGCCAGCTCCCGGGCCGTCCGCGCTGGCTGCGGTGAGCGGCCCCTTCCACCTTCAGCCGCGGGGTGAGCGCTCGTGGCCTTGAGCTAGGCCCAGGCGGTGCGGGGACGGGAAGACACCTGAGGGTCCCACCTCCCGGGCCGCTCAATGTCACAGGGCTGGTCACCCGGGAGCGCGGCTCTTCCCGGGGAAGGAGGGCCCGCGGGTACTCAAGCACTCTCACCACGCCCGTTCCCGTGTGTCGCACATAGGGGGCGCTCGACACCAGCTGTGGTTTCAACCCCCCAAAAGACGGTTGGGAGCAGAGGCTACTCAAGCCTAGCCACAGGCTTGATCGAAGTCGCCGGTTAGCCCAGGCAGGCACACCTGACAGGTGCTTTCCATTCCTGACCACAGGGGCCAGTCCGGTGGAGCCTGAAATAAGTATTTCTAGTTTCTGAGGTCTGCCGAAGGTGAAGAGCAGCTGTCCTTGCAGCTCCGAGTCCCGTAGAAGGGCGCACAGCATTAACTTTTCAGGCCTTCTGCTACCTAAAATTCAATTAGCCTTTGTTCAGAACATGTTGTCTCTGTTTAAGGGGCAATGTTAATTTAAAATGGAGCCGGGCATTGGTGGCGCACGTCTTTAATTCCAGCACTCGGGAGGCATAAGCAGGAGGATCTCTGTGAGTTTGAGGCCAGTCTAGGCTTGTTGCACAGAAAAACCCTGTCTCGGAAAAAAAAAAAAAAAAAAGAATTAAAACTGGAATGAGGCTGGAGAGATGGCTTTTAAGAGCACTTGCTTTTCTTGCAGAGGACTTTGGTTTGGTTCCTAGCACCCGTGTGGCTCCTAATTCTAACTCCAATTCCAGATCTCCCTTTTCAGCAAGCACCAGGCATGCGTGCATTCATGTGCGCGCGCACACACACACACACACACACACACACACACACACACACACACACACAGGCAAGGTACTCATATACCTAAGAAAATAAACCTAAAAGAAAAAAAAGCTAATGATGGGACAAATGCCAGCAAGGGTGCGGTATTTATGTCTTGTCTTGGCTGTAGGAGGTGAAGTGCTCTCATGAGGGAAGAACAGGCAGGGGGCCCCACATCTACCTGGGTTTCCTCTTCTGAGGATGTCACCGCCTCAAATTGGCTATTACCAGATTAGTGAGAGAAACCTATCAAGGAGTACACCAGCAACAGCAGTCTTAAAGATTGTTCTCATACAAGATTTATTCCCCAGCACCCCCCATCCCACCCCCGATTCACAGTGGAGGATTCGGGAGATTCAGAGCAAGATCCCACGGGCACAAGAAAGACCTGGATTTTGCTCTCCTTCCTTCCCTCTTCCTCTTGCCAACTCCCCAGGCAGGAAGCCACACATTCATGCAACACGCGAAATCCTACTCCTTCCCCTCACCTCCCATGTTTGTCCACATGGAGCTCACCTGCAGGACATCTGGCTCTAAGGAAAGAGATATCCAGAGCATTTGAGAACCCTAACATGGTAAGATGCCACTGCCCCTAACTCTCACTCTCAATGACTAGGAACAGGCACCTGGCTGTTGCCCTTCTCACTGTATTTTCACTCCCTGGCCTCTGCACCTTGTCCATCAACCAAGAGCAAACGTGTTAGCACAACCCCCAACCTGCAGCACATGAAATGGGCTCTGCCCAACGTCCCTCACCCAAATATGGGGGTGCTGGGGGAGTGGTCCCTGAGGATCAGAAAGGGTAATGCAAGAGGGAAAGAGGGTGGAGAATTTGGCTTGAGCTCTGATTTGGGAGACAGAGAGGCAGTAGGCTAGCAAAGTTAGAACCAATGATCATTTAGGGGTTTGTTTCACATGATCTGACTAGGGACTGTAGAACACATACCCTCAGAGGGGTCTCTGCTGATTACCAACATATCCTTACTATCTGGGCTCATCCTTAAAGGAGTCAGGAAGCAGTATGGTAGAAAAGCTGGTGCAGGAGGAGCTGGTGCTCCCGGGATGAATGCCACAGCCGTCTGTAGAGTGCTACTTTCCACCACGCCCTGTGCAATTACTGCTTCTCCAGAGGAGGAGCAGGGGAAGGAACAGGAACATAAAAATGGACATGGTATTGCTTTGCTCACTGCTCAGACGGATGGTCAAACGGAGCCAGGGGTTAACAGCACCAAAGACAACCACACAGCTCCAAAAGATTCCATGAGACCTCAAGACAGAGAGGCACTCACCAACCCTACCAGCCATCTGATCCTATAACTCAAGGTGACATAGAAGAGGCTCAGCCCCACCTCACGTTCACATTTCTTAAATTCTGCAAGCACTCTGCAGTGCTGAGGGTCAGCCGTCGAGAAAGGAAGATGGGCTCAGGGACAGGAAGTGGGCCTGCTCTGCAGAACCAAAGCACAAATTTGCTTTGAGAACACAAGTCACGGTGAAGACAAAAGTGACAACTCTTGTTGCTGCCGCCTGACTTCTGTGGCTCCCATGAGGTGAGGAGAAAAGATGGGCTCTTGTCAGTGAGCGCCCCTGAGCACCCAGACCTAAAAGCACACAGCACTACCGCCTCGACATTGACTCCTCAAGGGGAATCAATATCCCTCCCCTGTTGCCCGTGCATAGTACCACCCTAATGGAGAGCAGCCTCCCTTGAGGGAGCGTTCTCCCTTCAGTGACTAAGCCCAGAAATGGTGTCTAGCTGGCAGCAAGGTAATGAGTATGTTCTCTTGGCAGGCCTCTGCATCAGCCAGGCCACCCAGTACACAAATTCAGGGGACAAGAATGGGTTCTTCCCTTGCCCCGTCACAGTAAGTGGGGTGGGGAGAAAAAAACCCTACATCACAGTGACCCCTCAAAGGAGTCTCTCCTCAGTGGCTCCTGGAACTAGCAGGGTCTAGCTGATTCAGCTCTGATTGGTCCAGAAGTTCAAAATCATCTCCCTCAGCATCAGTGTCCAGGTCTGAACTAGGGGCCCGGAGGAGGCCTCTTGTTGCTCTTCGGGGAGGTGGGCCAGAAGGGTCTGTCTGGGAGGCCCCTGACAAGGCCAGCTGGATCATGCCCTGGGAGACTAGGCTGGCAAGGTTGCTGGTGAGGTTAGATCCTCCTGGAAGGGACCCAAGCAGAAGCTCCGGCAGTGCAGCCTCTTCCCGACGAGCAGGCAGGACCTGGGTATCCCCAGGCCCTGGTGGGGGACGGCACATCACGCTGGGCATCCCAATGCTGGTATCGTCGTCCTCATCCAGGCCAGCAGGATCCACATTAATGGAAGGGAAGTCTGGAAGGTCTCTGGCAAACGATTCCTCTGGATCACTGTGACCGTCTAGGTCTGAGAGAACAAGGGTATGTGAAACATGGTAGCTACTCGTGCCCCAGACCCACAAAAGTCAACCCTACACAACCAGGTTTCCCTACCCTGTACCTTTTGTTTGTTGTTTGTTTATTTTCAAGACATGGTTTCTCTGTGTAGGCCTGTCTTGAAACTCTATGGTCCAGGCTGGCCCTGAACTCCGCCTGCCTCTGCCTCCCAAGTGCTGGGAATAAAGGCGTGCACCACCACCACCACCACCACCACCACCGCCTGGCACTACTACTTCTTTGGTTTTTCGAGACAGGGTTTCTCAGTACAGTTTTGGTGCCTGTCCTGGATCTTGCTCTGTAGAGCAAGCTGGCCTTGAACTCACAGAGATCCGCCTGGCTCTGCCTCCCCGAGTGCTGGGATTAAAGGCGTGTGCCACCACCGCCTGACCCACCCTCAACTTCTTAATATAAAGCAAAACCTGTGAGACTGATTAGCTTTTCGTCATCACTCAGATGGCCACGACTACTAACTGCCAGAGGACCCTGTCTTCCTCTACTGTGTCCAGGAGGCTGGAGGCAAAGACTAATGCGGGACTAGGGGCTTCAGCAAAGCAGCAGTACCGTGGGGGTCACACCACACCCTCAGGCGACTCTGCTACTTGAGCCACACAGCCCAGAAGAGGGGGGCAACAGTAAGCCCTGTCCAAGGAAGCTACAATGCTAAAGTCGAGGGTTAGTATCAACTCAGGTCAAAGCTTCTCACCTTCAGAGCCTTCTGTTAGAGGTGTCTGGCCTCTTGACAGGTTAAATGTGCCGTTGTCTGTACAGGAGACCTCAGCATCAGAGTGCTCCGAATCTGTGATAGCCAATTCCCTGGCCACAGTAGAATCATCCAGCTTACAAAAAGAAACCACCGACAAGTCTGAGATGATGCCATCAGCAATCTGCTTTACTAATGCAAACCCCAGAAGATACCCAACCCCCAGTGGAACCAAGGAGAGATGGGGCTACACCCACAAACCTGGCTCCTGTTAGGCTGCTTCCCTAAAGGGAACATTCTTTCTCACAACCTTTTGAGCTCGGGCACTTAGGTAACCAGAAAAATAGACTTATTAACCAAACCTCCAGGCACACTGGCTACATAAAGATTTATGTCAACTCCAGCGTTTTCCATGATGGTAAAGTAAAAGGAAACCCAAGTGAGTCTGTTCACTAGGCTCAAACTGAGTTCTAGGGCCCCATTCAACACCAGGTTCTCTCCTCAGCACTGCTACTGAGGGTAAGGGGAATCTAGGGTCTTTGAGGGTTTTTGATGGGCTTAAAACCTGGTTACCATCTAAGTGTGAGCTGCCAGGCGGAGGAAGAAGAATTAAGAAAGCAGGCCAGTGGAGCAGCTTCCATACGAAGATACCTGGGGACAGAAGGCAGCAAGCTCCTCTTCACTGTCACTGTGGTTGTCCAGGGCACGTTCTGGGTGTAGAGCTCTGCGGTACACTATGTGCAAAGAGCAGAAGACCTTGACGCTTTCAAGGGAAAATCTCCCTTTGGACTCCAAAAACATCACAACACAAGAAGAGGGCCTCTAAATATGGCCCTAAGTCTACACAGCAATGTCTGAAGGTCAGGATGTTGAGGCTAAGTAGTACAACACATGACACACGTCCCTCCTCCAACATCCCTCCTCCTTCCAACCCCTACACATCTCTAGAGATTTTGGCTAGAAGATACCAAACCACCCAGCAATTCTGAGGATCTGTTAGGGTTAATACAAAGCAAAATGGTAAGTGGGCACAGTCATAGGGAGTTGCTCACCTTGGTTAAATGAGGCTTTTAAAGACTGATACTTTACAACTAGTTGGCCCAGATGGAGCTAGTGACCCCATACAGGATTCTCTGAAGGGCTTAGTGAAACACCCAAACTGGTAATAGCAAAAAGAGGGACACACTTGCACTAGGTAGAGCTCAGGCTAGCAGTGCACTTTGGCATCTCTGGTGGCTGTTTTTAATCCACTTTGGAAGGCAGCTTTCATTAATGGAAAGAGGCTAGCATAAAAGTACAAAACAACCTACATTATTAACGTCTACTCAGTTCAAAACCACTTCAATTTCAAGGTTGATATAAAGATTATTTAAAACTGTATAAAAGCAGTCAATACAGTGTTCAGAAGCTTGGAAGGTGTTTCG
This sequence comes from Onychomys torridus, assembly GCF_903995425.1. Lineage (NCBI taxonomy): Eukaryota > Metazoa > Chordata > Mammalia > Rodentia > Cricetidae > Onychomys > Onychomys torridus. The sequence goes on from NC_050450.1 coordinate 89,022,418, forward strand.
TAATAGCAGATGGACTACAGACATCTTCAGTGTCTTTCACTCAACTTGGAGTTTTTCTCCAATCAGTTTAAAATGGGAGCCTAAAGATTCTAAGTGAGAAAGTTGGCAAGCCTGCCTAGGTTTCTCAGAAATAGAATATTACACTTCCTTACCACCTTGTATTCCTACCAACCACTCCTTACTTCTACTTGAAATTTTAAAATGACTTTGATCTATTTATTGTTTCTGTGTGCACCTGTGGAAATCAGAACACAGCTCTAGTGTGTGTATGTGTTTTCTCCTTCTACCATGAAGGTCTTAGGGATTAAATGCAGGTCCTCAGACTTGGGGACAAGCACCCTTACCTGCTGAGCCATCTCATGGGCCCATTTTTCCCACTTTTAAAGACTTTTCCAGTATGTGAGACCTAGCTTCTTTTTCTCAACTGTTGGGTATAAGAAAACCATCCCATGAGACTCACATTGTCTTTCTCTCTGCCTGGACATCATGTAACCACGGACACTGAAGTCCAGCCGCTGCAGAGCTGGCTTCAGTCGCACATAGGCTCGATCCCACAGTCGGTGATAGACAGCCAGCGGCCACACCATCACAGTGACAACTGAGAAGAGTGGAAACAGCAGGCAAATGGAGCGCAAGCGCACAGTGATCCTCCCTCCCCTCCGCTGTTGTGTGCTCAGAACTCAATTGTGCACAACAAGTCCACGTATCTCTGCTGGTCACCTCCACTGATGACCCCTATTAGATACAGCTTTCGAGAGCAGAGACTTCTGTAGCCATCCACAGGGTACAGGTCATGGCTATATACAATAAAATACGCTATAGACAGCCCAGGGACAGAACCAGGAAGTGTGGACATATAAAGCAAAATGGTGACAACCAGCCATGTGATTCTGAGATAAATTATGTCTAAAAAACAGTACAACTAGATGCCCAGCATGATGGCACATGCCTTTAGTTCCAGCACTTAGGAGGCAGAGGCAGGTGGATCTCTGTGAGTTCAAGGCCAAATTGCTCTACATGGTGAGTTCCAGGACAGCCAGGGCTATGTAGAGAGTCCCTGTCTCAAAAAAACAAACATATAAACAAACCAAATAAAATAATACACCTGGAACTAATTTCTTCCAGCCTCAAACAGTACATGCCAGTAAAAAATAACTACATTATAGAAATGTACTTCCGAGGAGGGAAAGTCCTCCAGAGCAAGAACACAGAGAAGGAACCTGAGAACTGTCTGGAAAGCTTCTCCATAAACACAGTCTTTCAGGGCGGACACCATGTACACTGGTGAGCCCTCATCAATGTTTACCCCTTGGTAAGATAGGCTAGGGACAGCCATCAGTGCCACACTTGCCTAATATGCATGACATGCTACAAGCTCTCCAGAAGGAAATGGAGTTGATGCCTTCATATGTGGAGTACCAGCTCCATTTGAAAAGACGTTTCATGACACTCACTGTGTCCTAAGTATATGAAAAAAGTCATTGTTGGGGAACTAAAATATAATGGTGCTCTTCCTAGACAAGTGGTTCTCAACCTGTGGGTTGTGACCCCTTGTAGTTGAATGACCCGTCCTCAGGAGTCGCATATCAGATGTCCTACATATGAGATATTTACATTAAGATTCACAACAGTAGCAAAATTACAGTTATGAAGCAGCAATGAAAATAATTTTATGGTTGGGGTCATCACAACATGAGGAACTGTATTAAAGGGTCGCAGCATTAGGAAGATTGAGAACTACTGCCCTAGACCCAAAACTGACTATGACTGGAAAAGCTATGAGCAACATAGAGCTTGTGGGGGGAAGTACATTCACACTTACGCATCAAGTAGGACAGCAGGAGCCCAGGGATGTAGCGGCCCAGCATGGCCAAAAAGGTCAGTATCCCACAGCTCAGCAAGCAGAACTGGAAAAGGCAAGAAGCAGTAGTAAGTTCCTATCACCCACCCAGCAAAGGACTGGGATGGGAACTAATGGAGATGGGACTAAAGATTCTTATGATCGGAGTCAAGCATGGGCACGACAGAACGACAGCCACAGCTACTTGAGTCCAGTGGTGACTCTCTCTGGGCAACAAGAGGACAGACAGTCCCTTCTACTCAAGCTTCTCTGACATGGCTAACCCATACAGCGGTACCTTTCATGCCAGGAAATTGGTTTGAGTAAGTTTTAGCCAAAAATTCTCTCTGAAAACACATATAGGTGGTGGGTTTTTTAAGTAAAAGTAAGAAAACAAAAATGAAAAACCATGTAATTTATCACGTTTAATATGACACAATGCATATAAGCAAGCTTTTCTTCCCTTCTTGAGATAAGAAAATGGCCTGCTCTCCAGCGCTTGACATATAGCTCAGTTGTAGAGCTTGCCTAGCATGCAGGAAGCTCTGGATTCAATCCCCAGCACGGAAAGAAAGTTAAGGGAAAAAAAGGAAGAAAATGGCTCCTCCACGTGACAAGCACACCAAACAGCGTCATGCACCGGCCTTTACTGTAACGGCCAATCAGAGCCTCCCTATAACCTGCCTTTATTGTAACGGCCAATCAGAGCCTCCCTATAACCTGCCTTTACTATAACGGCCAATCAGAGCCTCCCTATAACCTGCCTTTATTGTAATGGCCAATCAGAGCCTCCCTATAACCTACCTTTGTTTCTATGACCCTCAAGTCTTCTCCTCCCTGAATGAGGACACATCGTAAATGAGGACACATGTTTCAACTTAACATGACCTGAAGGCCAGAGCTTAAAGTGAGAAGGGAAGGCTTACCTTGCCTGGGTTTTGCTTTTTGAAAAGCAAAAGATTCCTTAGGAAAATGGTCCCACTAACCCAGACTTCAGCTACATGGTGGCAGAGCTCGGGCACGCTGAGCAACCGAGGGTGCACAAAGCCCCAACTACGGGAGAGAGAAGGGGGAGCTGTGAGAGGAGGCTGTTTAGGGCCCACCCCAATTGTGCAGGCAGCCAATGCTTCCGGGTTTATATAAGGGCTGGGATCGGCTAGTCCCAGGTGCTCTGGAGGTGAAACATGTCTTTCTTCTTGGCTTACCAGGTTGAAACTTGAATTTGGGGACTAGGAAGACAAACTTGTTCTGACAACTCCACCCTATTAGCAAGTGGTTCAAGTCACATGTATGAACCTGCCCCTAGCTCCAAGGCCCTTTGTGCCTCCTAAAACACCATCTTCAGCACACTTGGACCATTGCAGTTCCCTGGACTGCCATCCAGGGGTAAAGTAAGCATGGTCTCCACTGCAGCCAAGAGGGAGGCAAGGTAAGGGGACAAAGCAAAGCTGAAATAAATCCCAGCAGAGGAAATTCCTTCCATCAAACATACGGGCGGGTGGATTAAGGAGGGAAAGCAGAGGCTCTAAGACACACAAGGGATCTTTAGCACTGGCTTGTTGAAGCCAGGAACCAATGTTTTCTGACCCAGACTTAAAAATAGCCACAGGTCACAGAAAACACCAAACGATGCAGTATCAAAGCCAAGAGACAAATTAAATTAGTGGTCTCTAACTTAGTGGCTTACTAATACAGCTACTTTCCTGCATGTCAGGTTCTAAGTCACTAATGTTCCTTTTCCAGAAAGTTCTCATTCTATAAAGATGAGAAGACACTGAGTATTCTCAACTTGAACTTTAGGATTTGTTATGATTATTTTGGAACAGACTAGGTGTATAATGTTGTGTCCAGAATATGGGGCTAAAAACATGTAATGAGAACAATACAACAGAATCCATCAAAACAATAAAAAGTAGTAATTGGTATTCCATACCTTTCATTGTCTAATGCATCAGGTCTTGACACTACAATATTAAAATAAACACCAGTATTAGTTGGCAGACAAAACTAAACATGAAAATGTTCAAGTTTTAATGTTTAGGAAAAAGTAAACATTATTAGACAATAAAAAGGAGACCCCATGTTATATTGGCAGAGTTAGGGAACTACTGACAATGGAGCAATGGTTTATCAAGAAAGGTACAAATGGACCACTAGAGCTGTACATACTAACTACTTCAGCGGACAGCCAAGGTGTATGAGCACAGTCCATCCATCCCGTGAGTATGTCCAACTGCTCAGACACATCACAGTGTGCCAAACTTCTAAGGCATGTTGTAACTACTCAACTCTAGATCTGCCTGTTTTCTTTAGAGACACCTATTATCTTCTCTGAACAATGTAGTCTTTTGACAGTCACAGACATGAAACAGGCTGATTACTTGAAGACTCTATAAAATAAGACAGCAATGTACTTAAAACCTATAGACTGCAGTCTGAACACTTACCAGCACCTTAACCCTGCCATCCACATCCAGAATCCACATCAGTTTTCTCTTCAGTGACCACCTGACCACTCTCCATTGCCTGCCTGTGTCTGTAAGCTCAGCCATTCTCTCACCCTTCTACTAAAATCCCCAAGTCAGCCTCCCTACTCTAAACCCATCTGCTGTGCATCAGTGCTAAAGATCTTCCTCCTTCATACTCTCCAAAGCACCCATCCCTGAATTTCATGACATCCTGACTTCTTCCCACAGAGATACAGCTGCAGTTCTAACAGAGCTTCTGCCTTCCCCTTTGGTTCATTCCATCCACACTATAAAATGATATCAAATTAATCTCCACTCTCAACTCAGTATGCAGCTCTACTTTTAAAAACCTTTAAATGATCATTCACTACCTAAACATGTAAGCCTGACTTTCAAGAACTTAATGCTCAAATCTCTGTTCCTAGAAGATCCTTTGCAAGTTGTGGTTCTTCTGTTTGTCAGGTTGATTTTTGTGTTGGTTTATAGAGAAAATCTCATGTCTCAGGCTAGCCTCCATTTTACTGCATTGCTGAGGCTGACTCTGAAGTCCTGACGGACTGGCCTAACACGAGTGGAAGACCATCACTAAGCCTGTAGGTCTCTAGTCAAGCTACTGGCCTGCCTAGAAAGGTATTCGCTTTATCTTCCACATTGTCTGCTTCATTCAATGATTGAAATGGGGATAAAATGCCAGGCGGTGGTCGCACACCTTTAATCCCAGCACTCCGGAGGCAGAGGCAGGCAGATCTCTGTGAGTTTGAGGCCAGCCTGGGCTACAGAGTGAGATCCAGGACACCCAGGGCTACACACACACACACACACACGCACGCGCACACGCACACGCACACGCACACGCACACACAAAGAAAGAGAGAGAAAGAAAGAAAAAGAAGTACCATATTATTTTTTATTACATACAAATTTTTTAAAAGAGAACACATCTTCCTCCTTCCCTCCCTCCCTCCCTTCCTTCCTTTTCAGACAGGGTTTCTCCATGTAACAGCCCCAAGTTGTTTTGGAACTCTCTTTGTAGACCAGGCTGGCCTCAAACTCACAGAGATAAGCCTGACTCTGCCTTCTGAGGGCTGGGATCAAAGGTGTGTGCCACTCCACCCAGTGAGAAATCATATTTCTTAGTGCTTACTATATAATTTAGAAGAAATTCTTGGGAGATAAATCGATGCTGCCTGGAGCTAGGCATGATAGTATATACTTATAATCCCAATATTTGGGAGGAAAGGTAGGAAAATTAGGAATCAAGGTCAGCCTCAGCTACACAGTAAATTGGAAGCTAGTTTGGGCTACAGGAGTCACTGGGTTTTGTTTTTGTTTTAATTGATGGCCAGGCATGGCGGTACATTTCTTTAAACCCAGTACTCAAAAAGGAAATGTAGATGAACCTCTGTGAGTTTGAGGTCAGCCAAAGCAACACAGACCCTGTCTCAAAAAAGTGGGGGGAGGGGGGAGCTGAAGAGATAGCTTGGCAGTTAGGAGCATGGATTACTCCTCAAGGGACTGAGGTTTGGTTCTCAGCACCCATGGGCAGCTAACAGCCGCCTGTAACTCCAGTTCCAGTGGATCCAATGCCCTCTTTTGGCCTCTGTGTGCATCAGGCACAGAAGTGATACACAGACATACATGCAGGCAAAACATCCATTCACATAAAATAAGAATGAATTAGATAAGAGTATTCAGTAAGATCACTTAAGTCTAAAAGACAAAACAAAACAAACAAAAAACTGTGAAGGCTGCAAATCCCTCAGGCCAGTTGTACTGACAGCATCACTCAAGTGCCAGACACAGGCCTGCTGACATGAATGTAACAACAGTGTAACCCAGCACTATGGACCCACAGATGAGGCATAAGCTTTTCTTTCTTTTCTTTTTTTTTTCTTTTCTTTTTTTGAGACAAGGTCTTTCTACACAGCCCTGGCTGTCCTGGAACTCACTATATAGACTAGGCTGGCCTTGAACTCAGAGATCCACCTGCCTCTGCCTCCAGAGTGCTGGGGATTAAAGGTGTGCACCACCACCACCCATGGCCTAAGGCTTAAGTTTTTCAAATGTCTCCTAAAACAAGTAATTCAGACTTCAGTTATTAGTCCCCAGCACCACATACCCCTCAACAAACAAAAAAACAAACAAAACTAAAAGCAAAAATCAGTAAGAAGTTGTTGCCAGTTCAAATTGTTCTAAATGCTACAAATGTTACCTTCTATCTCAGGCCAAATCTTGTTCTTCCATTGGTCAATGCAGACAATGATCATCAAGCTGAACGCAAGTAAAAACACAGAACGAAGGGGTGCCAGTGCAAACGACCTACAGAGAAAGAAAGCAGAAGAGAGTCGCTAAGCAACGAAGCCAGTTCAAAAAAGATGACATGTGCACTACGGGCTGCGGGAACACCCGAGATCTAGGCTGAGGCCTTGGTGGTTGCTCAGATGTGAACCAGTTATACACCTTGGTTAAATCACGCCAACTTTCCAGATCTCAACTCTTTCCTACGGAGACAGTAATTTGCTTCAGTAAAGGTAAAGGACCAAATCAAATAACCTCCTGGAGATCCCTTCAACTTTCCAGTCTGTTCAGTTCAGGGACAAGTCAGGACAAAAGCAAGTATTTACTTACTTGGTAAGCCCTAATACAAGTCAATGTAGCACATTCTGTCCCTATTCACCCTTCCCCATCACTGGTTCTCTGTTTCTCCAGTTTCACGTCTACTGTTATGTTATGTCATTCATTCATACATACATACATACATACATACATACATACATGACCTTGGTGTAGCAATACGCAAGCTAAGAAACACAAATGAGAGAAAGCATATGGTAATTGTCTTTCTGAGACTGACTTGTTTAATAGGCTTATCATCCCAGGTTGTATATCAAGTGGCTGTGTGTGTAGGCCAGAAGTCTCTATCATTCCAGGCAGGTCTTCCAACAGTGCCTGGTTGTGTTGGAACTCACCATGTAGTCCAGGCTGGCCTTGGACTCACAGAGGTCTGCCTACGTGTCTCCTGAGATGGAAGAAAAGTGTACCACTCTATATGTCATTCAACTTTAGCATCTGAAACAGGGTTTCTCAACGAATCCAGAGCTCATCAATTGGATAGACTTTTGGCCAGTGAGTTCCAGGGATTTGTCTGTCCCTAACCTCTCAGCACTAGAGTTAGAGATGTGTGACCACACCAAATTTTTACATGGGTGCTAGAGATCCACGTTCAGGTCCTCCTCTTGCATGCCAGAATGTGGCTGCCAGGCCGGGCAGTGGTGGCAAATGCCTTTAATCACAGAACTCGGGAGGCAGAGGCATGTGGACCTCTGAGTTTGAGGCTAGCCTGGGCTACAGAGTATGTTCCAGGACAGCCAGGGGCTACACAGATAAACCCTGTCTCAATAAATAAACAAACAAAAAAACATACACTTATATACTAATAATAAAGCAAAAATTAGGCCAGACATAGTGGCACATATCTTTAATTAAGCACTTTTTTTTTTTTGAGCTGAGGATTGAACCCATGACCTCAAGCACTCTATCACTGAGCTAAATCCCCAACCCCTAATTTAAGCACTTTGGAGGCAGAGGGTGAATCTTTGAGTTTGAGGCCAGCTTGATCTATAAAGGAAATCCTAGGCCAGCTGGGTCTACATAGTGAGAAACCTATCTCAATAATAATAACAATGATAAAAAATCAGATTTAAGTAGAAAATGAAGTTAGGTGACCCTGAGTTTGATTCCTTAAATAGAACCATTATGTGAACTTTAATAAATTTGTTTCCTCGTGAGTAATTTGTTAACAAATCTTGAGCTGAGGATGTAGTTCAGTTGGTAAACTGCCTGCCTAGTGTACATGAAGCCCTAGTTTGATCCTCAGCACCAAATAAAACCAGTGTGGTAGCTCACACCTACAATCCCAGGACTTGGAGGTAGACGTAGGAGGATGGGAAGTTCAAGGTCATCCTTGGCTACACAGTGAGTCTGAGGACAACCTTATATAAGACCTTCTCTTCTTTTCTTCCTTTGTCCCTTCTTTTTAAAGGAAGCAACAGACTTATCACCTATAAAATGAAACATTTGATCCTGGCCAAAACGCCAGGAAGAAAATGCAAAGCCCTACCACCGGCCTAACACAGTCCTGCTCAGCTGTTCCATGTCACAGGGCACTAGTAGTCACAGAACAACTGGTCAAACAGGTGGGGGTGACCAAGAGTGCTGGTCACAGTCCTCACCTTGGAATAAATACCTTCAGCTCAATACTCGCCTAATAACATCATACAATCACAAAACAAGCCTTAAGGATAGTGCTCTCATACTATAAAAACAAAAAGGCTGGGACAGAGCTCAGGTGGTAGGGTACTTGGCTTGCACAAAGGCCCAGCTTTGATTCTTAGCATTCCGGAAGCAGAAAAAACTAAAATAAACTGGACATGGTGAAATATGCCTTTTATCCCAGCACCTGGAAGACAAAGGCATCAGCCAGACTGGTCTACATAGTGTGTTCCAGGACAGGCAGAGAGACCCTATCCCAAATAAACAAACAAACATGCCTGTAATCCCAGCACTCGGGAGGCAGAGGCAGGTGGATGGCTCTCTGTGGGTTCGAGGCCAGCCTGGTCTACAAAGCAAGTTCCAGGAAAGGCGCAAAGCTATACAGAGAAACCCTGTCTCGAAAAACAAAAAAACAAAAATTAAAAGATTGTATAAGACATTCAGATCAATCCCCAGCATCAAAAATAAAGAAGGCTTTTCTGGGCATACACATAAGACAAATCCACACACAGCAATTGGCAAAGGAACTCCAGATTTTGTCTACAGACATTTCTGTACAGTAAGTATCAATACGTACTTCTAGTACACCTTAAAATAAAATATATTAAAATGAAGGACGAAAGGAAATGAGACTCAGAAACCCAATCACCAGTGACAACTCTATTTTCCTATCCAGCACTTAAAGGGCACAATTTTACATGGGATTAAAGAAGGAAAGCAGCTTAGCAGAAATAACTGGAGAGCTGCCTCAGGTCATTAATCTGCTCAAAGCCAGTACGTCTTCCAACAATTAAGCGAATTCAACAAGGCCACACTAAGGGTTTGGTCACCACTCCCCAGTGCTGCTACAACTGCTCCCTCCATGCACGTGAATGAAAGCACTCTCTGAGGGGCAAGCCAGGCTACAATCACCCCTTTCCCACAGCACTGGCTGCCGACAGCCAGGACGGGGGTGGGGGGTGGGGGGACACGACCAGGCCTGGGAGCCCTGCACTTCAGAGGTAGAAGCAATAGACAGGGTCAGGAGTCCAAGAGCAGGGCTGCAGGAGAGCTTGTATCAAACAAAACAACCTAGACTACCTTACAGAAGCTGGTCACAACCATTCTCACTGCCTGGACTTCACCTGGACAAGCCAACCTACTGGCCACGGTCAGCAACCCAAGCACAGAGTAACAAAGGTGTGCTGGTCCTAATCCCAGGACTTAGACGGCAAAGGAAGAGGATCCAGAGATCTCCGTGAGAAGCCAGGCATACACTGTCACATTGTCACACTGCCAGGCCTGTCACAAAACAAGTAGAAATACTAGAGTAAAAAGTTACTCAAGTACAGCTGTGTAGCAATAAGGGATGAAGACATATAAATGGATTTGAAAGACAAATGGTAAGAAAACAGAGAGAGAAGGAGGGAGGGAGGGAGGGAGAGGGAGAGGGAGAGGGAGAGGGAGGGAGAGGGAGAGAGAGAGAGAGAGAGACTGTGCAACTGACAGACAAGTGGTTAGGAATCCAGACAAGAGGGAATAAGGAAAAAAAGACATCCAGACTAGGAGCAGGGTGCACGCCTGTAATCCTAGTACTCAGGAAACTGAAGCAGGGGACCAACAGTTTGAGATTAGCCTGAACTATATGATGAGATCTTTCTAGAAAACACACACAATTCAAACCCCCAACCCATGATATTTGTTAAAATAACATACAAAATACTTTTCAGGAGCTACAATCAGCAAAACAAACTTTCCAACTAAGCAAAAACCAACTGCAAATAGAACCAACTCGGAATACGTGTACCTGAATTATTTAACTGCACATGGTTTTGCTTTTCTGCTCACTGTAGGCTCATCCATTTTTTTCTTAATGACTGTTCTTATTTCTAAGGGCAAGCATATTTGTTGAAGGTTTGGAAAATGTAAGAAATAATAAAATGTCAGGCATTATGGCACACACCTTTAATCCTAGCACTCAAGAGGTAGAGGCAGGCAGATCTCTGTGAGTTGAGGCCTGGTCTAATGAGTTCTAGGACAGCCAAGGCTACACAGAGAAACCCTGTCTCAAAAAAATAAGTATATCACTATGAAATAATCTGGTTTGCACTCCACCTTATTATTTCGCTCAAAGTACCACCACCAACACGCACGCACGCACAGCCAAGCATAGTGGAAAACTGAGGCAAGAGAATCCTAAGTTTGAAGCCAGCCTGGGCTAGCTAGCTACCTAGTCAGACAGAAAAACGGGGAGAGAAAGATGGAGAGGGAGGGAGGGAATGTGGGGGAGGAAGGGAGAAGAAGAGGAAAGGGAGGAAGAGGGAAAGGGAAGGAACAGAGAAAGAACTGTAACCCTGAATCTCATCAGGCTTCGGAAGTCAATCAACTCACACAAAACATAGGACAGGTGAGCATCCTAAGGCACAGGGATGCAGCAGCATGGTCTCAGGGGCACTCTCTGGACAAGGGAATCTGCTCAGAGCAAGCAGACACGGCACACACACTTCACTCTTAACTATTAGCCCAAGTCAACAGTTTGCTTGTTTGTAATGCCAAAGTACCATTTTTGAAGAAAAAAAGCAGACATTTCAGCACTGCATAAAATCACTTTTTCCATATGATAAAATTAGTGGCATTTTAAACATCTGTTTTACAGAGGTATATGTGAAATTGAAGTTTTGAAAATGATCCACCACCCACATATATATTCTACAATGTGAAGATTAGTACCTTAATTTAAAAACATTAACATACAAAAAACGTTGGGAGGCCAGCAAGATGGCTTAGGATAAAGGTACTTGCTTACCAAGCCTAGCAACCTGAGTTCAATCTCTGGAGAACAGGAGGTAGGCAAGAGCCAACTCCTACACCTCATCCTCTGACCACCACACCTGCGTCCCTGAATGTGTACACACACAATAAATGGGAGCTGGAAAGATGGCCGGGCAGTTAAGAGCACTTGTTCTAGCAGAGGACCTGGGTTCAATTCCCAGAACCTACATTGAAGTTCACAACTATCTGTAACTTCAATTCCAGGTAATCCAACACCCTCCGAAGGCACTAGGCATGCACATAGTGTTCATATATACATGTAGGCAAAACACTCATGCACATAAAATTAACAAGTCTAAAATAAACAAACCATTGGGAAGTACAATTTGTCATTTGAATAAGAATGTCTGAATGCTTGGTCCCTAGTTAAATTATTGGAACTGTTTGTGAAGGATTAGGTGTGGCCTGTTAGAGGAGGTGTGTCAATAACATGCCTGTCTGCTTCCCACCATAATGATCAAGGACTAACACTCCAAAACTGTAAGCAAGCTCCCAATTAAACATTTCCTTTATAAGAGTCGCCTTGGTCACGGTGTCTCTGCACAGCAATAGAACCGTGGCTAAGACATACAATATACCTAATTTTTTTTTTTTTTGAGCTGAGGATTGAACCCAGGGCCTTACATTTGCTAGCCAAGCGCTCTACCGCTGAGCTGAATCCCCAACCCCAACATACCTAATTTTAAAACCTTTCTCACTTAATACATAAACATGTTTTTCATGTCACCAGAAAAGCAACAGTAACTTTAAAAATAATTGCTTTATACATACATACACATGCCTACCTACCTACCACTGGTCTTCTAAAAACATTTTATAATTAAGATATTACCAATTTTTGGTGTTTAAAAAAAAGAAAAGAAACAACCTAGGGCTGGGGATGTAACTTAGAGCTTCTCATGCATAAGGTCCTGGGTTTAAGCCCGAGCATTATATAAACAGGATGTAGTGGCATGCACACAATAATTCCAGCACTGGGGAGGTGGAGGTGGTAGAAGGATCCTCAGCTGCATAAACCAGCCTAGGCTACATGAGACCCTGCCTGAAAACAAAAAGCAAAAAACACCAAAAAAGAAACACCAGGGCCAGTGAAATGGCTATGTGGATAAAAGCAATTTGCCAAGGAAACCTGATGACCTTTGACCCCTGGGACCCACAGTGAAAAGAACCTACTCCCCAAAGTTAAGTTGTCCCTCTGACCTGCACATGCACACCATGGCAGTTACACCACCCCCACACCACAGGGTTTCTCTTGTAGCTTTGGAGCCTATCCTGGATCTCGCTCTGACAACCAGGCTGGCCTCGAACTCACAGGCAACTATCACCATTACCTAATTTTAGAGAACTGTCATTACCCGCAATAAACACAGACCCATCATTAGTCACTCCCTATCTCTTCTGTCCCCAGAAAAGGTGTTAACCAATTAGCTTAGCAAATGCTGCCAAACTATTTCCTAGAAAAGTTATACAATGCAGGCTTCTATCAGTCACATGTCTGTTTTCCCACATATTCCCAAGAATTAAACATTATCAATTCTTAAAACTTAGTAAGCAGCCAGGCATAGTGATGCACGATTTTGATCTCAGCAGGCAGGAAGTAGAAGCAGGAAGAACTTGAGCATTCAAGGCCAGTATGGTCTACATACTGAGTCCCAGGATAGCCAGGGATATATATTGAGACCCAATCCCAAAATAAAACAAAATAAACTTAAGCAGAAAATGGTAACACAATTTGATTTCTATTTATTTTTTAATTAATTTATTCTGTGCATATGGATGTTTCACCTGCATGCATAACATGAAGCACATGCCTGCTTGTTTGTTGGCTACCTGGAACTGAAGATATTGTAATCCACCATGTGGGTCCTAGGAATCAAATCTAGTTCCTTTGCAAGAGCTAAAAGGGCTCTTAACCACTGAGCCATCTCTCCAGTCCCTATACTTTAATTTTTAAAATACCAGTGAGAATAAAGGTTTTTTGGTTTGTCTATTTGTTTTAAACAGGGTTTCTCTGTGTAGCCTTGGCTCTCCTGGAACTCACTCAGAGATCCACCTGCCTCTGCCTCCCAAGTGCTGGGATTAAAGGCCACCACCACCACCACCAGGCTGAGAGTGAAGTTTTATACATCCACTGTTTTTCCTTTTTGGGAAGGAAGGTGTTGGGACAGTCTCATTCATAGCTGGCCTAGAACTCACTAGATAGCTGAGGATGACCTTTAACTCTTGATTCTCTTGCCTTACCACACACACACACACACACACACACACACACACACACCTGGATTATGGGCCTGCAGCACCACACAAAGATTATTTTCCTTTTGTAAACTGTCCCTTTATTTGTTTGGGGCTAAAATCAGATTAAATTGCCTGCCCAAATAAAAATGTGTTCCTTAGAACAATCTGGTGTCCAAAAAAGATGAGAAATTCTAGAAATAAACAGTTTTCTGGGGGGCTGGAGAGATGGCTCAGTGGTTAAGAGCAGACTGCTCTTCCAGAGGACCCGGGTTCAATTCCTAGCACCCACATGGCTGCTCACAACTGTAATTCCAGTTCCAGGGAACCCAACATCCATGCAAAACACAAATGCATATAAAATGAAAATTAAAAAACAAACGTCTTTTTAAAACAGTTTTCCAGGAGGGAGTTAACTATAACATGGATTCTCTGGTGATAATAGAAATTAGAGCCAGGTGACAGTGGTGCACATCTTTAATCCCAGCACTCAGGAAGTAGATGCAGACAGATCTCTGTGAGTTCGAGGCCAGCCTTGTCTACAGAACGAGATCCAGGACAGGCACCAAAACTACACAGAGAAACCCTGTTTCGAAAAAAAAATAAAAAATAAAAAAATAGGAATTTGTTATAATTAATAATTTGCCTAGCATACAGGACGCTCTGGGTTCATTCCACAGTAATACACATAATCATAAATAATGATGACACATCTATTTTCAACCAAAGATGTTATTTCGAGGTTCCTTTGTTGTCACAGAGCATGCTTGTCTCTGTGGCACTTCAGAACAAAGCATCCCTTTCTACAGGGCCAGGGGGCCCACTGCTGTGCAGCACTTGTGACTGCCTAGTTAATGAGCCAGTCACTGGTAAATGAAAAGGAAAAATTAACCCAACCTATATCACATAATGAGAGCTGTTGCTTGCACAAAAAACCAGAAGTGAAACCAGCTAGCTGCTAGTGACCCACCCTACCCTAAAACAGAGAAAGTACCAACCTTCCAGACAAGCAGAAGGCCAGGCTGGAGGCACCCTCAGAGGTAGACAGTTTGCCTAGTATTCATGAAGCCTGAGGTTTAACCCTAGCACTTAAAAAAATCCACCTTGATGGCAAAGAGGCAAAGCTGAGGAAGACATTATTGGGCGCCTTTTAGGGGCTCCTAATGAGAAAGAGCCCTACCAAGGCAATAGAGCAGAGGCCACTTTAGGTTCCATGGACGTCATTAAGCAAAAACAGAAGGAAGAAAGAAAGGAGGGAGGGAGGGAGGGAAAAGGATTGATATAACAATTGCCAATTGGTTTCATCTAAAATTTGTTTTTTACCACCCCCCCCCTCCCCCGCCCTGCCCCAGACAGTCTATGTAGTCCCAGCCAGGAACTCACTCTACAGAACAAGCTAGTCTTGATGTCACAGAGATGGGCCTGCTGAGTGCTGGAGCTAAAGGCATGCACTAACTACTCTCATCTGTCCATTTTTCCCCCAAAGAATAAATGTCTCTATTTAAATGGGCTTTCCTTCCCATTTAAAGAAATCTTAAAATCAGTAATGTTTATTTTTTTAAATAAAGCATTTCCAGAACTCATTTAAAAAGGATGGAGGTCCCTCCCTTCCATTTCCCCATTTCCTATTCCTTTTTTTAAGCTGGATTCTAACTTTGTAAATCAGAACTGTTGTATAACCTCAGTCACTTCACAGATCACTTTTAATTTTGTTTTTTAGGAAAGTAAAACATTTTTTTAAGCCATGCAAACAACATAATCACACAGCCCCTCACACCCCAGCCAAGAATGGTCAACGCTGGTAACAATGGTGACTGAAAAGCAATTCTCAATAGAGATCAACAGGGAATCAACTGCAGGCTACGCTCAGGTCCCCAACCACCACCCAGAAGCACAGGGACAAAGCTGAAGTCCTTAACTCTCAGTGAGCCATGTGCTGTCCACAGAGGGGAACCGACCTGCAGCACCCACACATTCCCAGAAACCTGTTCTTCTCTGATCCTGTCACGGTACTCTTGTGGACTTCCATGGTCTCCCTGAAAATCATCTGCAGACGGTGCTGAGACTAATGAAAATGCAAGCTTTTAGAGGGAAGGCCAGGATTACCCCAGGGACAGTAACAGGCCAGGGACCAGGAGTGAGGTGGGCTGCAAGATTTTGGATAGGGCCACCATAATTTCTCTGGAACCCAGGGGTGGGCCTGGAAATACTGTGGTGGCACACTATCTACATGGATTTCTTTTATGAACCTATTGTGTCTAGGAGTTAAGAGGACATAGTCACAGGTACAGAAAAACCACAACTGAGAATACAGAACACTGAAGGAACTTTGTTCTCTGAATTTGGATGACTTGAAAAAAATTTTTCTTTCAGTGTGTGTGTGTGTGTGTGTGTGTGTGTGTGTGTGTGTAAGTCAAAGGACAACTTGCAAGAGTTGCAGAGGGTCGTCAGGTAGGAGGTAGGTTCTCGTTCCCACTGAACCATCTCTCTAACCCTCTAGTAACTTTTTTGTACTACTACCTAATCTTCTGACACCTTAAACTGCAAAAAACACCTCAGCTTTTGTGCACAAAAGTTTTTCAATTTGGTTTTTCCTGACCTAAACTAATGACCCTTCTTCAAAATGTCTACAATCTAAACGATCATTCTTTACTCTCCTAAGTGAAATGTCAACACTCACAAAGACGCGAGTGGGATCTGTTTTAACCTCAAGCTTCAAAGGAAGTTCATTTCTCCCAATACAATCCATGAATGCCCATGTCCAGCCACTCTCATCTCTAGGACCTGAACCCTTCACAAGGTGTGACTCCCCTCTATAAATGGCACATTCGATTATTCTTTAGGTCTTAAACGACCCTCATTTTAGTGTATCTCTCCCCCAGCTTTCTGAGTGTGGGATGGGACTGTAAGGGTGTTGTGGGTACACAGCAGGCAAAATACCAGGAAATGCCAGATAAAGACCAGCCATAACGTTCTAAGAGACACAAAGCACAGGAGGGGCTCTAAGGAAGATTCTAAACATAGACTTAGCTTAAGCAAACACTACTAGTGCCCAGGCACAGCACGGTGGCCAGTGTCTACAGTCCCACCCTTCAGGAGGTGGAAGGACAGGAGTTCAAAGCCAGCCTCGGATACAAGGGACCAAAAAAGTACACTGTTGGAGACCAGCAAATACTGCGGCAGTTTAAAATGTGTTGCAGTGCTGGAGAGATGGCTTGGTGGAGAAGAGCGCACACTGCTCTCCCAGAGGGTATGTTCCCAGCACCCACAATGGGTGGCTCACAATCACGTGTAACTCCAGCTCCAGGGGATCCAGCGCCTCTAACCTTCACAGGCGCCTGCACTCACTGGCACATATGCCCTCACCCCCACACAAAGGTGATTACAATAATAGAAATAAACCCTTAAAAACAAGTCAGGCATAATGGTGCACTCCTTTAATCCTAGCACTTGAGAGGCAGAAGCAGGCAGATCTCTTGAGTTTGAGGCCAGCCTGGTCTACACAGACAGTTCCAGGCTAACAAGGGCTATATAGTGAGACCCTGACTCATTTGTTTTTTTAAAAACGAGGGTTTTTTTTGTCCTGTCCCTGATATATACCTC
This sequence comes from Onychomys torridus, assembly GCF_903995425.1. Classification (NCBI taxonomy): domain Eukaryota; kingdom Metazoa; phylum Chordata; class Mammalia; order Rodentia; family Cricetidae; genus Onychomys; species Onychomys torridus. The sequence continues at coordinate 89,039,647 of NC_050450.1, forward strand.
AACCCACACTCGGCAAACTGGTTTAACACCGATTTCTTTTTCCAGGGGGTTCCGGAAAAACTAACAATGGAAAGGAAGCTGGTGTCTGAAGTCAAGAAAGCAGCAGTACCCATCATGGATGATATGGGCCTGAAGTGTAGCTTCATTGCTACAGCACTTGTGCACAAGGTCCCGGGTTCGAGCTCGGCACCCGAACACACACTAACACACACACACACAAACCACTTTGTTGTCTCAGGTTTATCCGGGATACTGTCATCTCATGTAGCTCTAGAGGCCTCAGTCACTATCAGTTCCCTTGGAATTTGACCAGTACTTTGGTTATTAATAAACCCAAACTGTGTTTGGCAGCCTCTATGAAACCCGAAGTCCACCTAGGTGGTTTCATTGTCCCGGAGAATGAAACAAACAGATACTTAAACACAGTGCCACCTGTCCGGCTAGACAGAACTCACAGCTCTCAGACATCCTCAAACCCCTTGATTTTAGACCACGGCTAAGGATGCCGTTCTAACTCCTTGGAAGAGAGAAGACTTGCAATCCTTAGTGTCTCTGAAAGAGGTGAGATCTCATCGTTGTTTCGTAATCTTTTTGTCTTAAGACTTCTAATTCTCTTCAGGCTGAAGCTCCATACCAGACTTCCCCAACTTGCCTGGGTGAGACGGTATTTAACATGCTAATTCATGATAACCGGTTCAAGCTCGTTTTTTCTCCTCACACCCATGGATACTTTTTTTTTTTTCTCTCTCCAAGACCTTCTGCCTCTCCTCCTCCCACCGTAAGTTAAAACTCTCTGGAAACGACGCTGGAGCAGGCAAGAGAAACGTAGGAGATGGTCTCAAAGTGAAATCGCTTTCCCTAGCTCACAAGAGCCACCCCTGGCTCACGGAGACCGACTCAAGATGTTACCAGAAGCTCTAGCAGCGAGTGCGGGGCGAGGGTGCAGGAGGCAGGGAAGACGGGCAAGCCCCCGTGAGAACCCGGGGTGCCAGAGCCTGGAGGCGGCCGCGACGGAGGGGAAAGTACGGGAAGCAATCAGGGCGGCGAAAGGAAACCAGGCAGGGCAGGCGACAGGAAGAGCCCTCGAGCAACCTGACGACCTCGCGCCTCGGTAGGGTTAGCGAGGGTCCGGGTCTCTCACCAGAACGCCGCGTTCAGCCCCAGGCACCACAGGGCGCTCCTGGCGGGCCGCTCCCACACCAGGGCTGCTTGCACCCGGCTCAGCAGAGGCTCGTAGGGCCCCAGCACCTCCACCAGGGCCCGCTGCGCCGCCTCGACCTGCTGGCCGCGCTCCCAGGAGCCGGACATAGCTCGGCGGCCCCTGAAAGCCAACCCCGAAGCTGGGCCCGAGGCCGCAGCCACCCCTTCGGCCTCCTCCATCTCCCTTCCAGCAGCCACAACATCCGGGGCCACGGCCCGGCAGTCACAATAACACCAACTGCGCAGAAGCGCGATTTGGCTGCGGCGGGGGCCCGAGTCGACCCACGCGCGCGCATGCGTACAAACTCCAGCTCGCGTTCGCCGGAGGGACGAGAACGCAGCGTCAAATACACGTTCCCGGCGCCGGGCGTGGCCAGGAGCCGCGCACGCGCAGTCTCCGCGACTGAAGCCCGGTGAATGAGGAAATTCCATATCTAGAGCTTAGTTTTCATTGGCGCGGAGGAAGTTCAGGGGTGGAGCGGGTGGTTTGGCGCCTGCGTCCTGCGGCGAGCGCGGCGCGCTAGCGGTCGGCGGCGCTGCTGGCGGGAGAGGCTGCAACGCCGATGTCTGAGCAGCGATGCCGAGAGAAATCATCACCCTACAGTTGGGCCAGTGCGGCAATCAGAGTGAGCGAACCTCCAGACCCTCCGCAGGTTCCTTCGGTCGAATGGTCCCTTGCAATGAGATCCTAGTCCGTCTGTCCTTCCCAGAATCTACTCCCCCCTCCCCCCGAAAGGCGATCCCCGACCCTGTGCCCAGCTGCCCAAAGCCAAAGGGCCTTCCCCTGCCCATTCGCTGGCCCAGACACTAGGGAATCCTAAGGCTAAATTTCTGATCCCTAGAACCATGCGATCAGTAGTACCCCACTGGTTAGTTGGAACCTACCCAGACCCACGTATAGCTTTTCTTCCCTGCCCGCCTCCCTCTCTTTCTTAGTTGGGTTCGAGTTCTGGAAACAGCTGTGTGCTGAGCATGGCATCAGTCCCGAGGGCATCGTAGAGGAGTTCGCCACTGAAGGCACTGACCGCAAGGACGTCTTTTTCTACCAGGTGCCCCCCTCCCCCCAGTGACTTGACCAGGACCCTAGGACCTGAGGGGACCGGCAGCGCGACCCGGTGCTGGGAAACTCACTGGGCAGATGGGAACACAATGGCTGTCTTAAGGAGGGAGGGCCTGCAGGAGCCAGAGTTGGGAGGATTCAGGACTTGACCCATCCAGGCTCACTGGGCCCATTCTGGCTTCCCTTTGACAGGCAGATGATGAGCATTACATCCCCCGGGCTGTGCTGCTGGACCTGGAGCCCCGGGTGATCCATTCCATCCTCAACTCCTCCTATGCCAAGCTCTACAACCCAGAGAACATCTACCTGTCTGAGCATGGAGGAGGAGCCGGCAACAACTGGGCCAGTGGATTCTCTCAGGTCATTTGCTGTTCCCCTACAGGGCTCTCAACTCATGGGGTGGGCACAGGCCCTGTCATTTTCTACAGATGAAACTGGGTCATAGATGTATGAGTGCCAGAACAAGACAGGCATGGCTTCAGGAGCTAACTGGACTGCTAAGAACCCATTCTAGCTAGTTGCAAGCCATTTTAAATACTTGGTATGTTAGCTTCATAAACTCTGAATAACCCCAGAAGTACTATAATAGGATCTACCGTCTTATCTACTTTTTCATACTCAAAAAGCTCTGAAACTCTGCTTAGCAGAACCAACGCTTAAAGGAGATAGGCTTTGTTGATGTTTCTGTTCAACTTATTGTCATTACTCAATCCTTTCACTGCATATTTTATTAGCCTATTTGATAATGCACTTCAGACCTCTGTAGTTGTATTGTTTATTTTGGTGATTCCAGGTCAGAACCCAAGGCCTTGCATATACTAGACAATTTAATTAAAATTAAATTCTGCCATTAATTATACCACTGAGCTACACATTCCTGCCTTGACATGGTCTTTCTGTTTAATATTAATTTTACTTATTTGTTTGTTTATTTTTATTTATTTATTTTGGTTTTCTGAGACAGGGTTTCTCTGTAGCTTTGGAGGCTGTCCTGGAACTCGATTTGTAGACCAGGCTGGCCTCGAACTCACAGAGATCCACCTGCCTCTGCCTCCCAAGTGCGCCACCACTGCCCGGCCGAGTTGTTTGTTTATTTTTGAGGTAGGGTTTCTCTGTGTAGCCCTGTCTGCTTGGAACTCTCTTTGTAAACCAGGCTATCCTTGAACTCAGTGATCTACCTGTCTCTGCATCCCAGGTGCTGGGATTAAAGACATGCCCACCACTCAGCTAATATGCATTTTATATATGTATACATAACACTACTTTTCAAAGGCCTGAAATATTTTGGTTTCTAAAAATATCTGGCCCTTCATTCTACAAATAAGGAAACTGAGAAGGATAAATTTTCCCAAAGTCGGGGTTGGGGATTTAGCTCAGTGGTAGAGTGCTTACCTAGCAAGCTCAAGGCCATGGGTTCGATCCTCAGCTAAAAAAAAAAAAAAAAAAAAAAAAATTCCCAAAGTCATGTAACTAGGTAGAAATGAGCTACTGTACTAGAGATGGGCAGGGCATGTAGTTCAGTTGGTAGAGTGCTGGCCATGTGTATGAAGCCTGGACTTCAGTCCTTAGTAACTACATAAAACTGGGCACAGGGTGCATCCTAGAGGTGGAGGCAGGGGGATCAAGATGTCAAAGTCATCCTCAGCTAAGTAGAGAATTTGCCAGCCTGGGCTGCATGAAACCCTGGCTTATTATAGAGCTCTTCCTAGCTCAAGCAAGGTCCTGGGCTCACTCTCCAGTAATGAAAAGCTGTATGTGAACAGATCATCTGGATTGGGATGTAAAGTACCTGTTTTAACCACTGCTGTAGTACCTCTCAGTGCAAAGCAAGGCAGCTAAGGTCCATATAAGAATCAACAGTGGCCAGGCAGTGGTGGCGCATGCCTTTAATTCCAGCACTTGGGAGGTAGAGGCAGTCGGATCTCTGTGAGTTCGAGGCCAGCCTGGTCTACAAAGCGAGTTCCAGGAAAGGCTATTCTGAGGTCAGCACTTGTCCCATGCTCTGTCTCAACCCTTCTCCATGTCTGTCCAGGGAGAAAAAATCCACGAGGACATTTTTGACATCATAGATCGGGAGGCAGATGGCAGTGACAGTCTAGAGGTGAGTGTCTCGGGAATGTCGGTGGAGCTGGAAAAGTAGAGGCTTGGCAGCACCATTCAGAAATCACCTGTTGGGGCCATCAAGATGGCTGAGCAGGTAGCGATGCTTGTGTTCAAGCTTGACAGCCCGACTCTGATTCCTAAAACCCATACTAGAAGGAGAACACTGACTCTAGAAAGTTGTCCTCTGATCTCTACATGTATACAGTGGCACATTTCATACACGGTAATTACAATAATTTTTTAAAAAGCTACCTGTTAGGTACAGACCTTTGCATTGGACTTCTGTCACTGGACCTTGTTGAAGCCCACAGGGGCTAGGGAGATGGCTCAGTGGTTAAGAGCACTTGCTGCTTTTGTAGAGGACCTGGGTTTGGTGCCTAGCACCGATACGATGGCTCATACTATCTATAATTCCAGTCCCAGGAGATCTGATGCCCCCTTCTGACTTCTCCAGGCACCAGGCTCACATGTGTGAGCATATGCATGTTTGTATATACATACATGCAGGCAGGCACGTTACATAAGTTGAAATTTTTTTAATTAAAGTTAAATTCTGTCTCTGAACACCTCTTTCCTGTACAGGGCTTCGTGCTGTGCCATTCCATTGCTGGGGGGACAGGCTCTGGCTTGGGCTCCTACCTCTTGGAGCGTCTGAATGACCGGTAAGCCTGTGTTGGGAGGAACTAGTTGAAGATAGGTCCTTCATCTTTGTTTCCTGAGGCACTTGGGGCCCAGCAGAAATAACCCCGTTTGCTGGAGTAGTAAAGAGTCCCCCATCCCTCCTGTGAGGAAAGTGGAGGTACCATAGAGAAACCCAATAACACTCCCAGAGCTCAGAGCCTGGAATAAAGGCCTACTTTGAATGGCCAAGGAGTGTGTTCAGGTTTGGAACCAAGGGTTTTAAAGTGTCTCTTCCCTTGCCCTTTTGAGGTTTTATTAAACCCAGCTTTTCTATGCTTTGTGGCCCCATCTGATTTCCCTATCTATCAGAGACAAATGCTCTTGGACATGTTAAGAAGATTGCCGCTCACCAAATCCAATTTCCCAACCCCTCCAGGTACCCCAAGAAACTAGTGCAGACATACTCCGTGTTTCCCAACCAGGACGAGATGAGCGATGTGGTGGTCCAGCCCTACAACTCCCTCCTCACGCTAAAGAGGCTGACCCAGAATGCAGACTGTGTGGTGAGTTCTGGGTTCTCCTTGTTCCTGCTCCCACCCCTGTCTGTTTATTTTCCTCTGAGCCCTCTTGTGCCCTAAGCTTCAGAGAGTCCCTTTGAAATGAGTGCTTCTGGCCATTAGGTTCAAGGCTAGACTCAGGCCGAGCCCCTGATGATCTTGTCTCCATAAATCTCAACCCTCTACTGTCCCTCCCAGGTGGTGCTGGACAACACGGCCCTAAACCTGATCGCCACAGACCGCCTGCACATCCAGAACCCATCCTTCTCCCAGATCAACCAGCTGGTGAGTCCCCCTGCTGGGATGGAAGCCTTCTACTAGAGGGTCGTCAGAGGAGAGATGGTCCACCTCCATCAGCCCCATAATACAGTATCTCCTGTTCCCAGGTGTCCACCATCATGTCGGCCAGCACCACCACCCTGCGCTACCCTGGCTACATGAACAATGACCTCATCGGCCTCATCGCCTCCCTCATTCCCACCCCCAGGCTCCACTTCCTCATGACTGGCTATACACCTCTCACCACGGACCAGTCAGTAAGAGCTCCCACAGTGTCCCAGGCCCGTGGCCTCTCTGTTTTCCCTGCTCTACCATGAGCTGCCCTTTGCAGCTCTTCTCCACACCACCTCCCCAGGTTCTGTTCTCAGGGACTGACACTGTGCCCCTTGCTTGCTGCCCTGCCTCCACTGCCCACAGCCTTTGGCTCCTGCAGGAGCCGTGCTCATTGGATCTGCTGCTTCTGCCCATGCACTGGGGCATGGGTTTGCTGAGCTGAGAGCCTAGATCCTAACCCATGGCAGAGACTCGGCACAGACCTGATCAAAAGACATTTCCCAGAGACCACGCCACCTCCAAGCTGATGGGGACCCAGTTGACTCCTCTCCTGTGTCCATGCACGAATCTCTGGGTTGCTCCCTGACTGCTAACATGATCCCTGTGAACCCCCTTCCCTCAGGTGGCCAGTGTGAGGAAGACAACGGTCCTGGATGTCATGAGGCGACTGCTACAGCCTAAGAATGTGATGGTGTCCACAGGCCGGGATCGTCAGACCAACCACTGCTACATAGCCATCCTCAACATCATCCAGGGAGAGGTGGACCCCACCCAGGTAAGGGAGGCCCCATCACCCTACCCTCTGGCCCACAGGGTGGAGGAGAAGCAGCCACCACCTGTCTGCCCACCCTAGGTCCACAAGAGCCTGCAGAGGATCCGGGAAAGGAAGTTGGCCAACTTCATCCCCTGGGGTCCAGCCAGCATCCAGGTGGCCCTGTCGAGGAAGTCTCCCTACCTTCCCTCAGCCCACCGGGTCAGCGGGCTCATGATGGCCAACCACACCAGTATCTCCTCGGTGAGTGCAGTCTCCTGTTGTCTGTGTTACCAAGAATCAAATCTGGGGCTTCGGGAATGGTAGGTGATGCTGCCGCCTCTGAGCCACACCCCCAGCTCCTGGCCACTCTGTTCCTCTGTCTGCTGTCACCAGCTCTCCCAGTCTGTCCCCAGTACAGTGTCCTGCACTGGATGCCATTCTGAAGCTCCCCTCCCGCTGAATAAGATGCCTGTGCTTTGCAGTTTGTGTTCCTGCACCCCTGCTGCTGCATCCCCACTCCTGTACTGCTGCTCCTGCACCCCCGCTCCTCTGCTCCTGCACCCCTGCTGCTGCACCCCCGCTCCTGTACCCCTGCTCCAACACCCCTCCTCTGGTACCCCTCCTCCTGCACCACTGTTCCTAAACCTCCGCTCCTGCACAACTGCTCTGCCACGCCTCACTCCTGCACCCCTGCTCCTGCACCCCTGCTCCTGCACCACTGCACCCCTGCTCCTGCACCCCCGCTACTGCACCTCTGCTCCTGCACCACTGCTCCTGTACCCCTCCTCCTGCACCGCTGCACCCCTGCTCCTACACCACTGCACCCCCACTCTTACACCCCTGCTCCTGCACCTGTACCCCTCCTACACCGCTGCACCCCCACTCCTGCACCCCTGCCCCTGGCATCTGGCTGTGGGGAACCCAGCCTTGGTTCCCTGGCTCTCTGGCTACACTGTCCCTTGATTTCTTTGGGACCCTTGCTGTCCTCGTGCCCTCAGCTCTTTGAACGGACCTGTCGCCAGTTTGACAAGCTTCGGAAAAGGGAGGCTTTCATGGAGCAGTTCCGTAAGGAGGACATCTTCAAGGACAACTTTGATGAGATGGACACATCAAGGGAGATTGTGCAGCAGTTGATTGATGAGTACCATGCGGCCACTCGGCCAGACTACATCTCCTGGGGCACCCAGGAGCAATGAGTCCCCCAGGACAGGGACCCTCATCTGCCTTACTGGTTGGCTCAGGCCCTGCCTAGCTGACTGCCCTCTCAGAGCACAGATCAGGGACCTCACAAATCACTCAGATACACACATACATGCACTGTCTGTTGGCTTGGGGGTGGGTTTACTTCTTCTCTGAGAGTATTTATCTTTAATAAAGCACTGGATGTAAATGAAGTCAACGGTCTCTTTGAATTCAGGCTTCAGAGCTGGGGACAGAGGTGCCTGTTTTTTACTCCATCACTGACATTTCCTCCCACACTTCCGACATCTTCAACTCTGGGCAGAAAGCCGCCTGTAGCTTTGCCTTTAGCCTAATTGAGGAGGACACTAGTGGCTCTTGACCCTGCTTGAATTCCTTTCCAGAATAAAAGGAACCACAGATAGGATCTTTTCCTCTGTCCAACCTCTGGTCCCAGTTCCCTTCACTGGCAGGTGAACATTCCAGCACTTCCACATTTCCACACTAGAGTGTCCTGTTGGTTGCAACAGCGTGCCTGGGGCCACCACACTTCCCGCCTCCAGGCCCTAACCAGGCAAGCCAGCCTAAGTGCCTTTCACCTTCTGGCCAGCAGGGTAGTGCTGGAGAGCCAGTCCCAGAGAGCCTGGACTAGAGTCTAGGGAACATTGGGAGACCATGTCCAAGGCCTGGACTGAGCAGAGCTGAAAGTGGTTCCGTAGCCAAGATCCATCATTCTGTTCTCAATGGGTCTTCATTTATGTAAAGTTTTATTACATGCTAATCCTTTTGTATGTGATTATGGGTATGTGTGAGCCTTGGGATAAGTGTGGAAGTCAGACAACAACTTGAGAGAATTGATACTCTCCTACCATGTGTGTCCCAGGGAATAGAACTCAGGCCATCAGGCTCAGGGGCAAGCAACTGTTTTGTCTGCCAAGCCATCTCAGCACCCCACTTTTTTTTTTAAGTGTATTTATTTTTATTTTAGATATGAGGCTATTTTACCTGCATGTATGTGTGTGCACCACATGCTTATAGTGCCAGAAGAGGGTGTCAGGTACCCTGGAACTAGAGATACACACAGCTATAGATTGTGTTAGTGCTGAGAATTGAACCCGAGTCTTCTGGAAGGGTGCCCAGTGTGTTTAAAAGGCCAATGTGGGGAAGATCACAGACAAATAGTGAATTTATGACTCTTGAATCCTTGGGACCCAAAGGGCAAAGCGGTTTCTCTGGAATGTGGAGGACTGTCAAGGGCCCCACTAAGCTCTTACACACCCCACAGGTAAGAACTACAATGACCATGAACATCATGCGTCGAGTACATTGCTGTCTTAATCCTCATTACAGACCTATGAAGTGTGAATCTCATTACCAATGTCATTTTATAAATGACGAGACAGGAAAGTAGATTACCACGTCACCCAGCTAAGTGCCCATAAGTGGCAGAGTTGAAACAGACCTTGCTGTGACCGACCTGTGTTTGTCTTTTTTAAGTAATAGGAGATGTGGTGGTTTGAACAAAAACAGCCCCTATAGACTCAGAGGGAGGGGCATTGTTTGAGGTGGAGCCTTGGAGGAAGTGTCACAGGGAATGGGCTTTGAGATTTCAGAAGTTCAAGCCAGGTCCCAGGACCCACTGCCTCTTCCTGCTGCCTGCTGATCCAGATGTAGAACTCTCAGCTACCTCTCCAGCACCATGTCTGCCGGCATGCCGCCATGCTTCTCTCCGTAATGATAATGGACTAAACCTTGGAACTGTAAGGCTACTCCAGTGAAATGTTTTCCCTTAAGAGTTGTCGGGGCTTGGGGATATTTAGCTCAGTGGTAGACAAGCGCAAGGCCCGGGGTTCGATCCTCAAAAAAAAAAAAAAAAAGTTGTCATGGTTGTGGTGTCTCTTCACAGCAATAGAACACTAAGACAGGTGAGCAAACCATTTTTTAAGATGTATTTATTATATTTCTGCACGTGTATGTGTGTACAATGTGTATACCTGGTTGCCCACAGAGATCAAAAGAAGAAGGCATTAGGTCCTGTGGAATTGAGTTCCATATGGCTACATGCCACTGTGTGGGTGCTGGGAACTAAACCCAGGTCCTCCACAAGAGCAACAAGTATTTTTAGCCACCAGCCTCTCTTTTTTTGAGATTATGTTACACTAACCCAGGCTGACCTCAGACTCTTGCTTCCCCCTGCCTCTGCCTCTGTGGTGCTGGGATTATGATATGTCACACACACACACACACACACACACACACACCCCGCATTTGTGTGGTGCAGGGAAGTGGGTGGTGTGCGTCAGCTAAGCAGCATTGTGCACTGAGCTACTCTCCTACCACTGATGGCCATCTCTGCCATTAGCACTGAGCTTCCTTTTGTATCTTCCAGGCTAGTCTGGAATCTGCTCATTTCTGGGGGCTTTTGGAGCCATGAGATGAGCCCATGGTTTGCAAAACTAGGAGGACCTTGAATACTTAGGCAAAGAAAGCACATTTGATTCTTGTCTTGGGAGCATCAGCTTTAACTGGCTTCAGGTTCAACTGCCAAGAATCATCACTCAGTGCAAGGTGGCAGGTAATGTGCCTACCCTCAGGATGTTTTAGCAAACACTTCACTTCTCACTGGGCTGGGAGGCTGATTCCATGGAAGAACCCTTGCCTAGTCGGATAGTCAACAGAGGAGCAGTATCCAAGTCAGCCACCTGTGAGGAAAAGAAATGCTTGCAGAACTAGTGGGCAGGAAACAGGCAGTCAGAGCCAAGTTTCAGACGGTCTTAAGCATGAGAAGTCTGCCAGCTTTTCCCACCACAGTCAAAACAGCCAGCCTGTTGCAGAGAGCGACTGGGTCAGACAGCATGGTCATCGTTAACCAGATGTCTGTGGCCTCTCAGGGAGGAAGGTGACTGTGTGAAAGCCAGTGTGCACCTGGTCTCTGCTCGGCTCCACCTCCTACTTACTTCTGCACCCCTTGGTGCTCTGCATCAGCCATTTGCTGACCTTAATCCCGATGACCAAACTTTCATCCTTTGGCCTCTCTGTATATGTGGTGCCGAGTGGGAGATGGTGAGCCACCCAGTGTTTCCAGGCCAAAAACAATCCCTAAGCCCTCCTTTGCAGGATCCAGTTTAAGTATAGACTCCCAGGCTTGCCATAGGTGTGGTGACACATGCCTTTAATCCCAGTAATCAGGAGGCAAAAGCAGGCAGAGTTTGAGGTCAGCCTAGTCTACAAAGAGAGTTCCAGGACAGCCAGGGCTACATAGAGAAACTCTGTCTCAAAACAAACAAACAAAAAAAGTTAGCTTTGCATAGCGGTACGTCCATCAGTCCAAAGAGGTGAATAAATTCCCTAGCAAGGAGGAGTGACTTCTGCCAAGATGCCTCCTTTCTCTGACTGGTGAGTACCAGGTGTTAGGAGCAGGGACCGACACTTTAATACGAGCCTCAGCCAGGCCCCTCCCCCAAGGCTATTTCCAGATCACCCAACACCCCAGACAGGGCAGCCCCTCCCAGTTCTTGGCCCGAGCAAACCCCAAACTGTGTCAACCAGAGGGCAGTGCAGAGGCCAGGTGGAAAGAGAGAGGCCTCTGGGAATCAGCAGGTGGTACTGGTAGTGAAAAGCCTTTGTGGTCAGAGATATTACAAGGCTTGGATATAAGTGTCCTGACTGAACGAAAAGGGTTGCTGTGGAAAACGCTGGAGAGAGAACAGAACAGCCAGGCTTAGAACAGGGATGTCTTTGACCAAACGACAAGAGAAAGTCAGCCGTTCAAAGGTGATGTTCTCAGAATGCTCCATGTGAGGTGATATAACTCCAGGGGCCCTGGAACATGGGTGAGACACAGCGCTGGCTCAGGAAGCACATATCCAAAAATAGACTTGTGTAAATGAACCTGATACATAGGGACAGTAACGCTGGAAAACGTGTTGAGGTTAGGTCAAGAGGTGACAGGAAGAAATGGTGAGAAGGGTGAGCAGAGACACTAGACGAGGAGCTGGTGGGTTACTTAGGCCACTGGGTTTCATCCAGGGTTTCCACCAGCCATAAACAATCTGGGTCTCCCTAGAAAGCGGCACTCCTCATGGAAGGTCAGGTAAAACCCAAAAGATAACCGGGTGGTGGTGGCACACGCCTGTAATCCCAGCACTTGGGAGGCAGAGGCAGGTGGATCTCTGTGAGTTCGAGGCCAGCCTGGTCTACAGAGCTAGTCCAGGACAGGCTCCAAAGCTACACAGAAACCCTGTCTTGAAAAAACAAAAAAACAAAAACAAACCCAAAAGACAATGCACCCTCCTCCGGTCCTCACCTTCGTATCCCCTCTGCAGTATGTTAAACAAGGAAGTATTCTGAAAAAGTAACAAAAACATTTAAGATTGGTGTTCCGGGAGCTGGAGAGATGGCTCGGTGGCTAAGAGCACTCATTCTTACAAATAACCTGGGGTTGGTTCCCAGCACCCACATGGCAGTTCACTGTAACTCCAATTCCAGAGGATCTGATGCCTTCTCCAACTTCTTCTGACCTCCTAATGAACCAGGAATGCACGTGGTACTCATATATATATTCAGACAAAACATCCATACACATAAAATAACTCTTTATTTTATATATTTATTTTATTTTTATATTATCAACTTGATACAGTATAAATTCTTATCCTAATAGCAAAATGTTTCACTGAGGCTTGCCCAGTGATTGAGTAAAACCAAAATTTATTATAAGCCACAGTCATCCTAGGGTCCCCCCTGCTATATAGCCTCCCTGGTTCTGTGGGTTGCAGTCTGATTATCCTTTGCTTTATATCTAGTATCCACTTGAGTGAGTACATACCATGTTTGTCCTTCTGGGTCTGGGTTACCTCACTCAGGATGATATTTTCTAGTTCCATCCATTTGCCTGCAAATTTCATGCTGTCATTGTTTTTCTCTGCTGAGTAGTACTCCATTGTGTATATGTACCACATTTTCTTTATCCATTCTTCAGTTGACAGGCATTAGGTTGTTTCCAGGTTCTGGATATTACGAATAGTGCTGCTATGAACAGAGTTAAGCATGTAAAATAACTCTTTAAAAATGAAAGAAAGAGCTGAGCAGTGGTGGTAGCACACACCTTTAATCCCAGCACTCCAGAGGCAGAGGCAGGAGGATCTCTGTGAGTTTGAGGTCAGCCTGGTCTACAGAGAGTTCCAGGTTGGGCAGGGCTACATAGAGAAACCCTGTCTCCGAAACCAAAAAATCCAAACAAACAAACATCAACAACAAAAAGAAACTGAAGGGCTGGCCAAGGATCTTAGCAGATGACCGATTTTCTGAGCAGGATGGCTTTCCGGGCCCTTCCTGTGTGTCTCCCTGCAATCTTCCCTCATGGCAATCCCTTTGCCTCTGTGACACAATGTCCTCCTTCAGAAAAGAGAGGGAGGGCTGTCCTGCTGAGTCAGAAAGCGGGCACTTTAACTTTTCTCTGTGGAAGAAAGAGAGAGAGAGAGAGAGAGAGAGAGAGAGAGAGAGAGAGAGAGAGAGAGAGAGATGGGAGAGGAGGGAGACATAAAATTCTGTAGAAACTTCTGGAGATCCATAGTGTGCCAGCATGGTGTGCAACTAACACTCCTAATAGCCTGTCTGTTTTGTTTGTTTGTTTTTTGAGACAGGGTTTCTCTGTGTAGCCCTGGCTGTCCTGGAACTTGCTCAGACTCACAGTTCTGCCTGCCTCTGCCTCCTGAGTGCTGGCCTTGTGCTGGGTTAAAGGCGTGTGCCACCACACCCATTGGTAGTTTTACTGTATGTGTATTGCCCAGAGAATTTATGGCTTTAAAACTTATCTTCATTATCTTTTAAATTATGTGTGTGTGTGTGTGTGTGTGTGTGTGTGTGTGTGTGTGTGTGTATACATACAGATACATGCTCCTGTGAGTGTGGGCACCCACAGAGTCCAGAAAAGGACGCTAGATCCCTTGGAGCTGGAGTTACAGGTAGTTATAAACAGTTAGACTTCGGTGCTTGGAACTGAACCCAGGTCCTCTGGCCTTCCAGTAAGTGCTCTTAACTGCCGAACCATCTCCCCAGACCTTTTCTTTCTCTTTTCTTTTCTTTTCTTTTCTTTTTTTTTTTTTTCTTCTTTTTCGAGACAGGGGTTTCTGTCTTACACACACACACACACACACACACACACACACACACGTGCACTCACACTAGTAATAAGTCATAAAAGTAAGAATTAAAAACATATTTAGGGGGTTGAGGATTTAACTCAGTGGTAGAGCGCTTGCCTAGCAAGAGCAAGGCCCTGGGTTCGATCCTCAGCTCCACATTAAAAAAAATAAACCCTATGTAGGGTTTATTTTCTGTGTATGAGTGTTTTGCCTGCATGCACGTACATGAGGTCAGATGGCATTGGCTCCCCTGGAACTGGAGTTATAGATGGTTATGAGCTGTCATATCAGTGCTGGAAACCAAATCTTAGTCCTCTGTAAGAGCAACAGTGCTCCCAACTGCAGAGCCATCTCTCACATCTTCTAAATAAGGAGTTTAAAAGGTAATAAAAAGTGAAACTAGCAGGGTTAAGCTTCATAAGGGGTTCCAGTTTTCCTGGGAGAGGGAGCATAGGGCTGCTACCATTTATATGGGAGCCCTTTACCCTTCAGGGTGCACCTGCACATGTACTAATTACCCGGATGACCCTCTGAGGAAGGGTGTCTGTCATTTATCATCAGAAGGAAATGGACACAGGAAGATGAGGAGCTTCCTTGAGTTCACACACTGGTAAGTGAAGGCTCTAGATCTCAGGACCTCTGCCTCTAAATCAGGACACCCCGCTGAGCCAGTGTCTAGGAAGCACTTGGAGCATTGGGTCAGCATTGAAGTTGGAGGTTCTAGAGCACAGGAGGAGGCATTGGGGAGTCCAAGCTTCACAAGAGTTCAGTTCATCTGGAACTGCCTCAGAGAATGTTGTGATTTGAATCTGGAATGTTCCCTAGACTCATGGTTTGGACACATGGTCCACAGCTTGTGACTGTGTGTGTGTGTGTGTGTGTGTGTGTGTGTGTGTGTGTGTGTGACTGAATGTATGGCTGTGCACCACATGTGTGCCTGATGCCCAAGGAGGCAAGACATACACAAATAAAAATATTTTTTAAAGACTCATCCTCACCAGGCGGTGGTGGTACACACCTTTAATCCCAGCACTCGGGAGGCAGAGGCAGGTGGCCAGCCTGGTCTACAGAGTGAGATCCAGGAAAGGCACCAAAACTACACAGAGAAACCCTGTCTTGAAAAACCAAAAAAAAAAAAAAAAAAAAAGGTCTCATCCTCTTTTCTCCTCCCACCATGTGGGTCCCAGGGATTGAATTTAGGTTGTCAGACAGCAAACACTTTCTGAGCCATCTCCCTGGGCCAAAAGCTTGACTTCATTTTTTCCTCTAATTATTCCCCATAGACATAAAACCCTGCAGAAGATTTGAGAACAAAAGTTGACAATCAATTCACATGTTGTGGCATATGCTTACAGTCATAGGTATAGGGGGGCTGAGACAAGAACATCGCTTAAATCCAGGGTTGTGTGTGTGTGTGTGTGTGTGTGTGTGTGTGTGTGTGTGTGTGTGTGTGTGTGTATGTGTGTGTGTGTGTGTGTGTTGGCTAGGAATGAAGCTCAGTTGACAGCATGCTCGCCTAGTATGCACAGAGCCCTGGGTTCAGTCCCCTGGAGCGCCTAAGACGGGGCAGGATTGCTGGCGTGCAATCCTAACACTCACTAGCAAGATCCAAAGTTCATGGTTATCCAAGGCCACATAGTGAGTTTAAAGCCAACCCAGGCCACATATCAGAACCTCATTTTGGGAAAGAGTTAGTGATGAAATCCACAAGGTACTGTTGTTTGTCCCTTCTCCACTGAGGTCATGTCACCTGTATACACACTGTGACTAAATGAAGCAACATCTGTTCTCTGAGACTGACACAGGCCACTCCCACCTACGTATGGTTCCAGCCCAGCCCTTATGCACTTTCCCCTGTAGCCGAACAGGCCACCCAGGCCACCCAGAATAGTCTGCTGGTGGATGAAAAGGACTTGGAAGGTGGGTGACGAGGATTTCCAGCCAACACACTGCTCTGAGTACTGTCTCCCCCGCCTCAGTCTCTCATGCCCTCCCTCTGGAGAAGAACCAGCAAGCATGGCACCTGCACATTCTTGGAGCGAATTTTCTGGAATCTGTATTCTGGGAAGTCTCTGCTGAGCTCAGTGAGGTCTACCACCTGGCCACTGGCCAGATTACATTTTCTGGGTCACTCTGACCTCTTCAAAGGCCACAGCTACCAGGATTCTCCCACGCTGACATCCTACTCCGACTCTGTGCACCTCAGCAAAACCAAAGGAGCCTCTCCGTTCTGGCACCAGCCAGGGTGTTCACCAGACAGAGAGGGTTGGTCCAGCCGTCTGCAACTGATGCCCTCAAGGACGGTGGCAGTGCCCCCTTTATCCAAGGTTTGGCAGCCTTCCAATCCAGTCAGCTAGTCTCTAAGCTAAGTGTGGTGGTGATAGGAACCTATAGTCCTAGAATTCAGGAGGTGGCAGCAGGGGGACAGAGTCCAAGACCAACATGGGCTACATTAGACCCCTTGACAAAACAAACAAAACAAACCAGAAGGAACATTCACTCTACTGAACTACATCCCCCTGGGGAACTTTCCCAATTGTGAGAAGCCCAGTAGCTCCTTCCACAAATACGGACCTATTCTATTCCCACAGGTAGAGATAGGTCCAAGAGGTCATGTTATATTTTTTAAATTTTTAATTTTTTGTTGTTGTTTTTTGTTTGTTTGTTTGTTTGTTTTTGGTTTGGTTTATGATTTTTTTGAGACAGGGTTTCTCTGTGTTGCTCTCTCTGGCTGTCCTGGTCCTGGAACTCACTCTGTAGACCAGGCTGGCCTCGAACTCACAGAGATCCACCTGCCTCTGCCTCCCGAGTGCTGGGATTAAAGGCGTGCACCATCCCTACCTGGTAACTTTTTTTTTGGTGGGGGGAGTCACATGCTGTCCACACAGCCTGGCCTCAAACTTCCTCTAGAACCACAGCCTTGAATGCTTGATCCTCCTGCTTCCTCCTTCAGAGTTACTGGAATGGCAACCCCCTGCCCCGCTAACAACATGTTTTTAGAACTGTTTTATTTTATGAGCATTTTGCCTGTGTGCATGTCTGTGGACCACATTCCTGATGACCTCAGAGATCGGAATAGGGCGTTTAAAAATCCTTAGAACTGGAGTTAATGACAGTTGTGACCTGCAATGTGGGTGCTGAGCCTTGACCTGGCCCTCTACAAGAGCAGTCAGTGCTCTTAACCTCTGAGCCATATCTCCAGTGCCAACCCAGTTCTTTATTTGTTTGATACAGGATTTTATTCTATAGGTTAGGCTGCCCTGGAAGTCACAACGTAATGTAGCTGGCCCCTAACTCACTGTCCTCCTCCTGCCTCAGCATCTCAAATGCTGGGATTACAGGCGTGAGCCACCACACCCATCTCACAAAGTTCCAATTCTGTGAAAAATCCTGCCACCAAAATTGTATTCCAAGATACAGTCCAACTGGTCATGATGGCCACACCTTTAATCCCAGCACTCAGGAGGCAGGGGCAGGTGGATCTCTGTTAGTTTGAGGCCAACCTGGTCTAGATTTGGCCAGCTGGGGTTACATAGTAGACCCTGTACCAAAATAAATAAATAAATATCCAAGACATGGCCCAATTATGGCCGCTTACTATGACATTTTTTACCCTCTCCTCCCTGTCCTCCTTCCTTTCTTTTTCTTTTTCTTCTTTTTTTGGTTTTTCGAGACAGAGTTTCTCTTTGTAGCTTTGTGCCTTTTTCCTGGAACTCACTTGGTAGCCCAGGCTGGCCTCAAACTCACAGAGATCCGCTTGGCTCTGCCTCCCGAGTGCTGGGATCAAAGGCGTGCGCCACCACTGCCCGGCCTCCTTCCCTTCTTGAAATAGGGTCCCTATGTGTACCCCAGGCCTGCCCAACATTTAGATCCCTCTCTTCAGCCCCTCAAGTGCTAGATTGCAGGTGAATACCACCATACCCAGCCTTACAACTCAGTTTTAAATAGTACAGTTTAATTAAAGGTCTTGGTGACAGGCAGTGGTGGCGCACACCTTTGATCCCAGCACTTGGAAGGCAGATGCAGACGGATCTGTGTGAGTTTGAGGCCAGCCTGGTCTACAAAGCGAGTTCCAGGACAGCCAGGACTACACAGAGAAACCGTGTCTCGAAAACCCAATAAATAAATGAAGTGTCTTGGTAATCTTGCTCTCAGAAAGCTGTTGCTAACTAGATTTGTCATCTTGGGTGGGTCACTTCCTGTCCCTGGCTCTTGGTTTCATCATTCCTTCATTCCAACAAATATTTATCAAGAGGCTGCTAATTTGTAGACACCTGTTAAGTGCTGAAGACAGCAAAGATGGGCAAGATATCCCAGCCAGAGAATATTCCTCTGCCCATTGTTCTCCTGACTGTAAATAACTCATCGTGTTACTGTGTGATTAAGGCTCTCACGAGGCGGTTGGACAAGATACCGGAGGAACCAGGAGGGGAACACTTAAGTCTGATTAGGGGGGCAGGGGTCTGAAAAATAAGGGGTTGTGTCTCTAGAAGAGTCTGTTATTGTAAGATTGTGATGCATCCCAGAAGGGCACTGAGGCCCTCGGGATGTTCTGCTTCAGGGGACCTTGTGCAATGCTGGCCCTGCACTAGTTAAGGAGTTTGCAAACTACTTATGGCCCAAGACCTTCCAACGCGATTCAATGTCAGAAGCACAGTTATACATGCAGAGCTACACATGCACCGTTATACACTGAGCTGTACATGCATTTATAGAGAATTGAAGAAACAAAGACATCATTTGGCAGAGGAACCAAATCTAGATATACATAAAACAAACCCATCATAAGGTCTTCTTTCAAACAAGCCAAGTATGGTGGCAAACGCCTTGAATCCCAGCACTTGAGAGGTAGAGGCAGGAGGATGGCGTGTGCAAGGCCAGTCCCAGTTACGTGAAGAGTTGGAGGCCAGACTGAACTACAAGAGACTTTGCTTCAACAAAACAAAAGAAAAAATAACAACAGCTGTCTTTAAAACAGAGCCACAATGGAAGTCTTCCTGCCAACAACTCAGTGGTCACCCTAAGTCCTGATGAACAAGCGTCACTCCCTGTGATTTACAGTTAGTCTAACACCAGCTAGGACTGTGTGAATCCTTAAGTACTAGAGAGGACAGTTACGCACTCCCAAAAGCCACCACGAATCCTCCAGGTTGTCATTTTATTTCCTTGCTCTTCTATGTTTTCTCCACATTTTCAAGAACTATTTTATTAGTGTATGGGTGGTTTTGTGTGTGCAACACATGCATGTCTGGTGCCCTTGGAGGCCCTGGAACTGGAGTTAAATGGTTGTGAGCTGCCATATGGGTGCTAGGAATAGAATCCAGGTCCTCTGGAAGAGCAGCCGGTGCTCTTAACCACCAAGCCATCTCTCCAGCCTTCCTCTATTTTCTAGACATACTTCAATAATACTCTTTGTTGTTATAATGCTTATTTATTACTGATTTATGAATTAATTTTGGTAGTGGCAGAGACTAAACTCAGGGCCTTGTACATACAGGCAAATGCTGTACCACTGAGCTACATCCCTAACCTGGTTGTAATACATAAAGGCTAAGAGAAGTTAATTTTATACAGAACAAAGTGTGCTTCAGGACTCTCTTTTTATGACCATGTTCTGTATTTTTCTCAAGATTTACGTTTTATGTACGTGAGTGTTTTGCCTGCATGCATGTAAGTGTACCATATGTATGCCTGGTGTCCTCAGAGGCCGGAAGACAACATCAGGTCCTCTGGAACTGTAGTTACAAATAGTTGTGAGCTGTTGTGTGGATGCTGGGAATCCAACCCAGGTCCTGCAAGCTAGTGCTCTCAATTGGTGAGCCATCTCTCCTACCCCTCCCTAGTCATGTTGTGTATAAACAAAAGGTTTCGTTTCTCCCTTAAAAAACAAAATATGCCGGGCGTTGGTGGCACACGCCTTTAATCCCAGCACATGGGAGGCAGAGTCAAGTGGATCTCTGTAAGTTCTAGGCCAGCCTGGACTACAGAGTGAGTTCCAGGAAAGGCACAAAGCTACACAGAGAAACCCTGTCTTGAAAAACAATCAATCAATCAATCAATCAATCAATCAATCAAGCTCTACATTAGCAAGTGCAAAGCCAACAGAGAGCATAAGATTTTTTTCCCCTGTATTCCCAGATACTTCTAGAAAGGCTATGGGGGAGGAAGCCTGTCAGATGAGGGAACATAAGGTTAAAATCACTTGGGTTCTAACATGTGAGAACACTTGGCTTCCACAGTAGAAAACACTTCAAACCACATGTGTGTTTCTCCAGAACCATGAACCTGTTCTTCAGAAGACAGCAGGATCCTGCACTTGGTTCTGTTTCCCAGGGTCCCTTGGTTTATCACTTCCTTATCAGAGCACAGGACGATTCAACCAGGGATCAGTTTCAAGCTGTTTGGTGTTGGCCTATCCTGGAAACCTCCTAGTTGGCTTGCTCGGTCAGTAGTGTGCAGATTGTGACAGCTCTCACTGGGGACTCTGCAGAAGAATCATAGAGCCACTGTGACAGTCTCTACAAGGCAGACTTACTGTGCTCCAGGGTCAACAGCCAAAGTCTCAGGCAGCGTAGGTAAGCAGCTACGTCACTAGGGAGGCTGACTGCAGCTACTGATCTCCACGATAGCTGGGCGTGGTGGGCACAGTACTATAATCACAGCACTTGGGAGGAGGAGACAGGAGGATCAGGAGGTTAAAGTCAGCCTAGGCTACATGACATCCTGTCCAGGAAAAAAAAAAAAAAAAAAGGTCCCTTTTCCTTTCACAATGACAAGGTGAACTGGGCATCTGAGTGACACTGGGACCCTCATCTACATGGCTGCCGCCTCTAGCAGCCCATCCAGGGCATCCCTGCTTTCCTTGGGATGTAGTATGACATCATTTCCTGTGTGAACACTGGGGGCAGGGCTGGAAGGCCTAATTAATAAATGATCTCCGAGTCCAGTCCAGCTGTGTAGCACGCTGTCACTGCCCCTCCAATGAATCACAGCAGGATTCAAGCTGGCTGGGCCAGAGCAGACAGATCCCTTCTCCCTCTACACAAAGCCCAGACACAGAATGACAGAAACCGCACCAGCCCCTCGAAAGCTACTTTTTCTTTTTCCTCTTCCTCCAAAAGCTACTTTTTCATTGGGTACAACTAAAGAATATCAAGATTTTGAAAATCTACTGGGCAGTGGTGGTGCACGCCTTTAATCCCAGCACTCAGGAGTCAGAGCCAGGTGAATCTCTGTGAGTTTGAAGCCAGCCTGGTCTACTGGACTAGTTCCAGGACAGCCAGGACTACATAGAGAAACTCTGTCTTGAAAAAAACAAAAACAAAACAAAAAAAGACGTGTAAAATATTGTTTATTTTGAGACAGAGTCTCACTATGTAGCTCTGGCTGTCCTGGAACTCTGTAGACCAGGCTGGTCTCAAACTCACAGTGATTCACCTGCCTCTGCCTCTGAAATGCTGGGATTAATGTCTCATGCACCACCAAGCCCAGCTGTTTTTTTTTTTTTTTTAATTTAAAATATTTATTTTTATGTGTTGTATGTGTGTGTGCGTGTGTGTGTGTGTGTGTGTGTGTGTGTGTTAGTGGATGTGTCCGCATGTATGTGTCTGTGCATATGTGTGTGCTGGTACCTAGGCTGGCAGAGAAGGGGTAAGATCCTCTAGAGTTAAAGACAGCTGTGAGACAGTTAACAGTGGTGCTAAGAAAGAACTGAGGTCCTTTGCAAGATCAGCAAGCCTTCTTAAGCACTAAACCATCTCTCCAGATGTTTGTCTGTGTAACAACCCTGGCTGTCCTGGAACTCACTCTGTAGACCAGGCTGGCCTTGAACTCACAGAGATCCACCTGCCTCTGCCTCCCGAGTGCTGGGATTAAAGGCGTGCTCGGCTTTTTTATTCTTTTTTTTTTTTTTTCTGGAGCTAAGGATTGAACCCAGGGCCTTGTGCTTGCTAGGCAAGTGCTCTATCACTGAGCTAAATCCCCAACCCCGGCTTTTTTGCTTATTTATTTATTTATTTTAATTTATTTTTGTTTTTTCGAGACAGGGTTTCCCTGTGTAGCTTTGCGCCTTTCCTGGAACTCACTTAGTAGCCCAGGCTGGCCTCGAACTCACAGAGATCCGCCTGCCTCTGCCTCCCGAGTGCTAGGATTAAAGGCGGCGTGCACCACCACCGCCTGGCTGGCTTTTTATTTTTATTCATTTATTTTTTTACTATATCTATCTATCTACCTATCTATCTATCTATCTATCTATTTTCTTTGTTTTGTTTTTCAAGACAAGGTTTCTTTGTGTACTTTTGGTGCCTGTCCTGGATCTTGCTCTATAGACCAGGCTGGCCTCAAACTCACAGAGATCCACCTGGCTCTGTCTCCAGTGCTGGGATCAAAGGCATGTGCCACCACTGCCCGGCCCAAAACCAACTTCTTAAATATTCATAGTCAGGCAAAGTGACACAGACCTATAATCCCTACATTGGGTCTCAGGAGCTCAAGATTATCCTCAGCTACATAGTAAGTTGGAGGCCAGCCTAGGCTACACAAAACCCTGTCTTGAAAAGCAGGGGGAAGACAGGCAGATCTCTGTTGAGTTACAGGCCAGCCTGATCTACAGAGTTCCAGGATAGCCAGGACTATACAGAGAAACCCTGTTTCAAAAACAAATTACTGTGGTACAATGATTGTGCATGTGACCCATGGATCTCCTAAAAATTTGTATTCAGAGTCTGGAGTTTGGCAGTGGCTCTGAGATGTGGCAGTTTCAGGATGCTAGACGCTGCTGCCACACCTGGTGCAGAAGCCCTCAGTGCACGGTGCAGCTGGAGACTGTGGCCTTCAGTCTTCAGGTGCTGCACTCACCTGCAGGGCCCCTTAGACCTGGTTGCTAGGTTCCATGCCCAGGCCCCTGGGGTGGAGAGTCCCAAACACTGTGGTAACTTCTCAGCTAGTGTTGATGTTTCCTGCCTGGGACCACACTTAGAACCATTGCTGCCCTTGAAAGATTCCAGACTATGAGGGTGAAAACCTGGGTTTAGCTTCGCCTGTGCTCCTAGCTGGCCCTATGACTCTATCAGGCAGGAATGAGTTCAGCTGCAGTCAACAGAATGCCCAATTCACAGCAGCTTAAGCAAACAGCACACTGTGGATGTTTTTCTTACTTATTAAATCCTGAGATAGGCAGAACAGGGCTGGAGTGCCTCTTAGAACAGCAAGAACCCATGATCTGCTAGAGCTTGTATCTTGAATATCCCCCAAAAGGCCCATATGTTTCAAAGTTTGCTTCCCAGGGTGGCTCTGTTGGGAAATAGAAAGGCCATGAAGACTAGGGCCCGCAGCGGGGTGGTGGTGGTGGTACACACCTTTGATCTCAGCACTAAAGAGGCAGAGGCAGACAGATCTCTGAGTTCGAGGCCAGCCTGGTCTACAGCATGAGTTCCAGGACAGCCAGGGCTATGCAGAGAAACTCTGTCTCAATTAACAAACATACAAACAAGGGCTAGGCTGAGCAAGCTGGGGAGATGGCTCAGTGGTCAGAGTGACTACCACGGAAGCTGGACACGTTGAGTACAGTCCCTGGAACGCACAGGTGAAAGAGGGACTTGATTCCTAAAATTGTCCTCTGACTTTCTCCATGGCACAAGCACACCTTCAGTTCCTCATACACATACATAATAACAAATTAAATAAAACAAAAGAGGTAGGGATTGAACCAGGCCTGGTGCGGGAGGCTTGTAATTGCTGCATTCGGGAGGTAAAGGCACAGGATAAGTTCAAAGCTATCCTCAGCTATATAGCAAGTCTATGTGAGACAATGACCTCCCCCCAAAAAACAATAAAGGAGCAGGGGTGAGCTCAGTGTTTAGTAGATTGCTTGCCTAGAATACATAAAGCCCTGGGTTTGATCCCTAGCACCAAATAAAAACTGGGTGTGGCAGTGGACACCTGTAATCCCAACACGGAGGTAGTGGACGTAGAAGATCAGAAATTCAATGTTATCCTTGACTACATAGCAAGATCTCAGGCCAGCCTGGGCTACAGGAGAACCAGCTCTGAAAAATTAGACCGGGTGAGAGAGAGTTCCTTAGAGAACGTGTCAGGAACAGGTCTCTCCTCTTTTGTTCTCTTGCCATGAGGTAAATGGGTTTGTTCCACTACTGAGATATGCTGCCTCACCACAGGCCCAAAGCCAAAGGGTCAGGAGCTCATGCCCTGGACTCTCCCAGACTGGGAGCCAAATAAAGCCTCTTCTCCTTGAAGGGTGGTTCTCTCAGTCATTTCATCCAAGCAGAAAGTGACCAACATGTGGTCATCCTGCCTTTCTGCCTGTTGTGTGGCAAACTTTTCCGGGGAGATGCCACATACATCTACTTACCCCAGACCGGGGGAGCCTACGGCACTGTAGTCCAAGTTGATGAACAGTAATTTTTATTGGGGTTACTTACAGAGCAATTCTCGACCCATGGGTTGCAAACCCTTTGGGGGTCGAAGGACCCTTTCACAGGTGGTCCTAAGACCACCAGAAAACACAGATATTTACGTTATGGTTCACAACAGTAGCAAAATTACAGTTATGACATATCAATGAAAATAATTTTATGGTTGAGGGTCACCACAACATGAGGAGCTGTATTAAAGAGTCGCAGCATTTAGGAAGGTTGAGAACCGCTGGATTACAGGAATATGGGTGAGGTGTTACTCAAAGACAGCTGCATCACCACCCCAGCCTGGGTGACGGCTCACAAAGATGGGAACCTGGAGCACACTGCACAGCCTACTGGCAACTCAAGAGGTTGGAGGAGGTCCTTTCCATGTGCCTCAGTTGGTCTAAATCCCTTCTAGGAAGCTCAGCTGGTTTCTGCTTCTTCGGGGGAAGTTAGTCTGGTCTAAGTTTTCTTTTTTTTTTTTTTTTTTTCTGCCCCCGCCCCGAGTTTTCTTTATGGCTTGGCTGCCCTTCTGAGCAAACTGTTTTTACTGCTTACTATGGCAGAGAGGTGGGGGTCTAATGAATCTGGTCAATTTCAACACAACTCGAGAGGAAACTGTTACACAATATTGCCTGCCCCAGCATCTCTGATACAGAGCTAAAGCGCTCACAGGCTCAAGATGGCTACTGAACCAAGTTCCAAGAGGAAAAACTGGAGCAGAGCAAAGGAGAGGGGAGCATCCAGTTGCATTCACCCTCTTCATTTCTGTAACTTATTTGGTGCTGGGGGTGTGCAACCTAGGGTTTTGTGCATGGTAGACAAGCATTCTACTAAGTCACATCCCTCAGATGTATTTTACTATTATGACTACCACTACTAATAACAATAACAACAACAATGGTGATGATGACCACAAAGACGAGGTCTTGCTATGTTTCTCAGGCTGGCTTCAAACTTGCAATCCTCCTGCCTCAGCCTCTTGTATACTAGAATTACAAGTGTATGCCATGATGCCCACCTTTATTACTAGTTTTTTGTTGTTTTTGTTTTTCAAGACAGAGTTTCTCTGTGTAGCTTTGGAACCTGTCCTGGAACTTGCTCTGTAGATCAGGTTTGCCGGGAATCCACAGAGATTTGCTTGCCTCTGCCTCCAAGTCGGGATTAAAGGCGTGCATGGCTGCCTAGCCCTTTGCTACTACTTTAAATCATTACTATTTTGGCAGATGTGGTGGCACATGCCTTTTAATCCCAGTAATCAGAGGCAAAGACAGATGAATTTCTGTGAGCGAGGCCGTGAGGCCAGTCTAATTTACCCAGTGAATTCCAAGATAGCCATAGCTACATACTGAGACTCTGTTAAAATAAACAAACAAATAACTACTTCCTTTGTCAAAAAAACAAAAACAACAACAACAACAATAAAAAAAACATCTTCTCTGAGGTCCATGCTGCGGACTTTATCACTCTCTATGTGATAAAGTGACCTACTTTCCAGTGATCTACTTCATGTTAGTTTGTTTTTCAAGGCAATCAACTTCAAGGGACCTAAGTCAAGTTCTAGAACCTTCTGGCAACAAGGGCTCCCCAGGATGTGTTTTATGTGTACTGGTCAGAACATTTCAGGCATTTCTGGGTTCACACAACATAAAAAAAGGTGAAATTCCTGTTCCTATATTTATTTATTTTTTTAATTGGAGAGTGTCTGTACACATGGTATCCTTGGAGGGGTGTTTGGTCCCCTAGAACCTGAGTTACAGGCAGTTGTGAGACACCTGACATGGGTGTCGGGATCTGAACTCTGGTCCTCTGGAAGAGCAGTGTGTGTGCTCTTAGCCCTGTCAACCACTGAGCCATCTCTCCAGTCCCCACCCCTATTCTTAACCTTCAACTTGACAGCCTGTTCCTGTGACTGCATTTCCTGCACCTCTGTTTCCTTTCTCTTTGTCTTCCCAGGGATGCTTTCATTCTCCTAAGCGGTCTACATCCTCCTCCCTGGAATCTAGATGACCCAATCTAATTCTTTTATTCCCGTCATCTTCAACTCGCCCTCTTGATGAAACCTGGGACCTAGCTCTCCCTGCCCGTCTGCTCTCTCACCCCTGCACTTGAGCACAGATGAAGACAGTGCCAGCTCAAGCTGCAGACAGTTGCCATAGCAACTCAGTCTCCAACATTGCCATCCTTCTCCACCCCCTGGGCTGGGAATCCTGGGCTGTCCTTGTCAGCTCTCTTCTGTTTCCTACCTTTGTCTGCCTCCTCTCTCATTCTCCCCACCGAGAATTTCACTCCTACTTGGCAGTGAAAATCGAAGCCATCAGCTGAAGCCCCCTCAACTTCCTGTCCCCCACTACCACCCTACTGATTTATTTTTAACTGCCCTCATCCTTTCCTCCTTCCGGCACTTAATCCCTCCACCTGAGCCCTGCATCCAGGAGCTCCACCTCCTCAAGGACCTTGGTGCTCCAAACCCCCATTCCTTCAGTATTTAGACATGGATGTCTCTCCTGCATTCTGAAAAGCCAAGATCCCCAGACACCACCTTCGGGTTTCATTAGTACACATCCTTCCTTCTTTTAGAATACTTATTTTTCATACTAATAATGTGTGAGCCACCATGCCCAGCTAGCTCTTAACTATAGACACCTTCTGCTATTTGGTGGATACTATTCTCTTCTGCATAAAATAGTACACACGGGCTGATGACTGAATAAAGACTGATTAACATCCGGTATTAATGGGGCTTCTGAGAAATGGGTGCTTCTGTGCAGTTTTTTTTTTTTTTTAATGAGCTGAGGATCGAACCCACTGAGCTAAATCCCCAACCCTGTGCAGTATTTTTTTTACATTATTCATGGTGTCATAAATGGCTATAATCCTGAGGGGAACCGGCATAACATTATTACGTAATTATTATATACCACGCATGAAAACCTGACCTAGTGGTTCTGCTTTGAGGAATCTATCCCAGGACATTAGTAACAAGGATGTACATGCAGGGGTTGTTTTCTGTGGTGGTGTTCATAACATGTGAAAAACAACGTATATGTTCATGTGTCGGTCAGTAAAAATCAGCTAAATATGCTTTTCAAATCCCTGTGAAGGAGTACGAAGGAGCCCTTTATAAGAAAAAGAAAACAGGGGCAGTGAGATGGCTCAGAGGGTCCAGGGGCTTGCTGAGCAGACCTGGCAACCAGAGTTCGAGCCCAGGAAGTCGTGTTAAAGTGGAAGAGGAGGATCAGCCTCACAAAGTTGTTCTCCGACACCCACAGGGGCGTCAGGTCCCCATCTTCAATGTGCCTGGTGTCCAGGGAGGTCAGAAGGCAGCAGATGCCCTGGAACTAGAGTTACGGACAGTGGTGAGCTGCCATGTAGGTGCTGGGAATTGAACCTGGGTCCTCTGCAAGAATAAGTGCTCTTAACCACTGAAGCATCTCTTCAATCTCATATACATCTCACTCTGTAGCCCAGGCTGGCCTCGAACTCACAGAGATCCACCTCCCTCTGCCTCCCAAGTGCTGGGATTAAAAATGTGTGCCAATACCACCTGGATTCATTTTTTTTTTTTTTTTAAGCTGGGCAAGGCCACATGGAGTATTGTGTAACCCCAGCACTGAGGAGATGATCAAGACAGATCATTGGGCCTTCCTGGCTGCCAGCCTTGACCCAGGTTTGTTGAGAGACGTGTCACAAGAGACTAAATGGAGAGTAATGGAACAGAACATCAGCATCCTCTGGACTCTGCAAGCACACAAGAACACACACAATTGTCAAAAAACTTACAGCTATTATAACAATATTTAAAATACAGATTTTCATGATGATCCCATGTATACTATTTTGTTTGTTTTGTCTTTGTTTTTCAAGACAGGGTTTCTCTGTGTAACTGTCCTGGAACTCACTTTGTAAACCAGGCTGACCTCGAACTAACAGAGATCCGCCTGCCTCTGTCTCCGGAGTGCTGGGATTAAAGGTGTGCGCCACTACCGGCTGAACTTCGCCTCTTAGCACTCTGTTGTTTGCATTTTCCAAGTCTTAATTTTAAAAGACTTTATTACGTGTGTGTGGTGTGTGTGTGAGTGTGTATACATGGGACAGGGATGTTTGTGGAGGTCAGAGGACAACTTGTGGGAGTTGATTCTCTCCTTCCATCAAGTGGATCCGGAGGATGAACTCAGATTCTCAGGTTTGATGGCAAGCACCTTTACCCACTGAGCCTTCTTGCAGACACAGTATTGTGGCTATTTTTGGGGGGCGACCAACCAGCTCCCAAATCACGTCACAGAGACTTATTACTAGTTTTGAAGGCTCGGCCTAGCTTAGGCTTGTTTTCAGCTAGCTCTTTTAACTTAAATTAACCTGTTTCTCTCTATCTACATTTTGCCTCAGGGCTTTCTACCTTTCCTTTCCTTCTGTGTCTTACTTGCACTGCTTCCGTGTGTGTGCTGGCTGGCGGCTGCCTGGCTTCTTAACCTGGGTGTCCTCCTCTTGCCCCTTGTTCCTCTCGGCCTACATGTCTCCTCCTATTTATTCTCTCTGCCTGCCAGACCTATCCCTCTTCGGCCTAGCTATTGGCCATTCAGCTTTTGATTAGACCAATCAGGTGCCTTAGGCAGGCAAGGTGAAATAAATGCAACACACCTTTATTTAAACAAATTAATTAAACAAATGCAGCATAAATAGATCTAATACACCTTTACACAGCTAAAGTAATATTCCACAACATAAACAAATGTAACATTGCTGGGCGGTGGTGGCGCATGCCTTTAATCCCAGCACTCGGGAGGCAGAGCAAGGTGGATATTTGTGAGTTCGAGGCTAGCCTGGTCTACAGAGTGAGATCCAGGAAAGGTGCAAAGCTATACAGAGAAACCCTGTCTCAAAAAATCAGAAAAAAAAAAAAAAGTAACACACCTTTACATCATTAAACAAATGCAGCATAAACAAATATAACACACCTTTACAAAGTTAAAGTAATAGTCCACAGCATAAACAAATGTAACACACCTTTACAAAGTTAAATAGTCCACAGCATAAACAAATGTAACACACCTTTATAAAGTTAAAGTAATAGTCCACAGCATAAACAAATGTAACACACCTTTACAAAGTTAAAGTAATAGTCCACAGCATAAACAAATGTAACACACCTTCGCCTAGTTAAAATAATATTTATTCCACAACACAGTATGCCTTAGGGAAGCTGAATTCCCTGAGGTCACAGATTCCTGGCCTGGGGACCAGGAGTAGCTTTATGTATCTGCTGTGTGGGATTAGCACACTGCGCCTCCTTCCAGGCCCTGGGAAATGGTCTCATTTCCTCACCTCATACCTCTCTTTTCCTCCTCAAGACACAATTACTAATGCAGTAACTCCAGGCAAGGCAGAAATAAAGGTGTAGCAAGGCATGGTGGCTGATTGATCTCTGTGAGTTTGAGACCAGCCTGGTCTACATAGTGAGTTCCCAGCCAATCAGGGCTACACAGTGAAACCCTTATCTTAAAAAGAGAAAAGAAAAAGAAAAAAATCAAATGAATGGGGCAACTGAATCCACGTTTCAATACTGGGACATCCCCAATAAAAGGCCTGGATGTTTGACACACTTGTTAGTTTATAAATGCTACAGGTATTATAAAAGACAGGCCCCAGACAAAGGCACCACATCCTACTAATTATCATAACCTGGATCAGAAAACCTTGAGCCAAGGGATGCTCAACACCAGCCACAGACAAATGACCTTGAGATCCTGGATGGATGTGAAACCAACTGTCTACCTAGGCTTTCTGCTTGTCAGTAGAATTCAAATCTAAAACCCAATCCGTACAACATAACTATCTGAGTTTGGGTGTTTTGTTTTGTTTTTAGTTACTTAAATATTCATTTTCTTTGTTCCTTGAGTAAGATTGTTCATCTGTAGCAACACCCAAGCTACCCTTCATGTCCGATTACATCCAGGGGTGAGGGTAACAGCTAATGGTCGTTAAGGTTTGGCCATGCATCAGGCCTGTGCTAAGCGCCCATTCTCCACCTCATTTAAGCCGTTCTGATGATGATCCGTTCTCAGCAGAAATAGCTGGCAGAGTTTACCCTCAGTTCTGCCAACACACGGGTTTCTCAGTTTCCCACTCATCTCCACATGACCAGGAGAAGTGTTTCTGCCTTGTCAGAGTATAATCCACACGTTCTAACCCGCTCACCTACAAACTGGGATTTGAAGAAAGTCCCCACTTCCAGCAAAGTAGAAGTTGGAATAAGGAAGTCACTGCTATTAATCCAAGAAAGGGTGAAATTTAATTCTCCTATTCCCAAGAATTCATAAACTGCTTACAGGTTATTTGAAGGGCAGTAAACTGAGGCCCACCAGGCTCACAGGGTGGGGAGTTGAGTTCACTCCCATTTGTCCAGGCTTCTGGGTAGACTCACAGAAGGCCCGGCCTCTGAAGAGCGCCTCCACCCCCCCTGCAGGCACAAACCCGGGTTTTCCCACCCTACCCTCAAACTTCAAAGGCAGTAGCCAGGCCCTCCCTGACACATCCTCTTGGGGTCGCTTGCTTGCTAACCAACCTGTAAAGAAAGGGGGCTTGACATGGTGAGAGGAGGCAGACAGCGGAGGCTGTACTGTGTGGTGATTTAGAGCCTTCTACAGAAGTCCAGAAGATTCTAGGCAGAGGGGCTGGAAGGCAGCCGAGTTCTCTTTTAAAAATAGAAAGGAAAGGAAAGAAAAACCCTTATCTGATCATGACTTGGTAGAGGTACTTTGCCTAGCAATTTTCAGTGTCTCCCTCCTAGAGAAAGGCGGCCAGACCCGGACAAAGGAGGCCAGAAGCCTGAAGCTGGTAGTCCACAGTCCAGCCTGCTTGCAGGGAGCAGCGAACAAGTGAGTGAACAGTGATTTAGAATGTTCCAGGGTCTCCAAGAGGCTGCTCCGACCCCTCAGTAATTGGTCCGGAGACAATTGGACATCCATATGGAAAAAATAAAATAGATCCCTATCTCACAGCAGGCCTCCAAATAAATTCCAGATGAACTGAAGACCTACAGGGAGCAAGCTGAACTGTCCTGGCACAGCTGGAAGGAAGCTTAGAACAGATGTGGGGCTTTGCAACTAAGAAACCATACAACACAGAAAGAAAAAGATGGGTTGCTAACTACATGAAGGTTAACATGGCAAGCTAGAAGTGGAGGTCAGGGGTAGTGTCCGCTCTGCTCTGGGGCTGGGAACAAAATTCTTTCTAAATTAAATTGTTTTTTAAACTATTACTGTGTAATAGACTTCTGTAACTGTGTGCATATGAAGGTCAGAGGACAACTATGCGCAGTGGTCTCTCACCTACCTTTAGGTGGGTTCTGGGGATTGAACTCTGGTCTCCAGGCTATGGAGCAAGTGTTTCTCCCACTGAGCCATCTCACCAACCCATCAAAATCTTTTCTAGGTATTTAAACTAAGACATAGCTTGAGACGAGAATAATCGAGACAGGGTTTCTCTGTGTAGCTCTGGCTGTCCTGGAACTTGCTCTGTAGACCAGGCTGACCTCGAATTTAGAGATCTGCCTGCCCTCTGCCTCCTGAGTGTTGGGATTAAATGTTTTTTGTCACCGCTGCCCAGCTGGTTTGGTTTTGTTTTTTAAGACAAGGTTTTGGGGTTGGGGATTTAGCTCAGTGGTAGAGCGCCTGCCTAGCAAGCGCAAGGCCCTGGGTTTGATCCTCAGCTCCACAAAAAAAAAAAAAGACAAGGTCTTGATTTGCAGCCCAGGCTAGCCTGCTCTGAACAATCTTCTTTAACCAACCAAGTGCTGTGATTACAAGTGTGCACCACCATGCCTGGCTGTAGAATATCTTAAAATGTCTAAAAGCGACAATCCAAAGAATGGGCAAAGAAACTCCAAATAGAACAAAAGTGGACTTGCCAGGTGGTAGTAATCTTGTTAGTACCAGGCTGCCTGCCTCTGCAGGGCACTCAAAAAACTCATTTTCTTTCCAAAGGAAAGAGGAAAGGAGGAGAAAGAAAGGAAGGTGGGTGGTTGGGGATTTAGCTTAGTGGTAGAGCGCTTGCCTAGCAATCGCAAGGCCCTGGGTTCGATCCTCAGCTCAAAATAAAATAAAATAATTAAAAAAAGAAAGGAAGGTGGGTAGGAAAGTTCAACAGAGTTCACTGTGATAATTAGAAACAATAAATTACATCCAGCATCCGTGGAACTGACAAAAATTACCACCTGATAACACAGGTGTATATGCAGATACAGAAAACAAAAAACAAAACAAACAGAACAATGTTAGTTGCTATAGAATTCTAGGATAAAAGGAAAAACATGTTGTGTAACAGTTTCTTCCAAGATCTAAACTTTCCATCCTGCAGGAAGTCCTTCAACAGGAAGGTAAACAACTCAAAATAACTTCAGGAAGTCCCTGAAACTGACTAGAGTCTAGGCCTTCCCCGTCGGTGTAAGCAATGAAAGCTGAGAGTGCTTACAAAATGAAGAGTAAACTTGTTTTTTTTCTTTTTTGTTCATCCACTGGAAAACCGAAACGCAGCTGGAAAGATCCAAATGGTGGGAATGCAGGTCAGAGGCAGAGGCCTACCTTAACATACGTGAGCCTTGGATTCTGCAGCCAGCACCACAAAAACAAACCAACAGAGTCTGGTAAGATGGCACAGTGGTCAAACATACTTGCCATGCAAGCCAGAAACATGGCTGTGACCCCTGAAACACACATGGTGGTAGGAGAGAGCCAACTCCTAAAGTTGTCCTCTGACTTCTATAGGTATGCCCTGGTACCTGCCTGTTTGCCTCTCTACACACACGTGATATACACAAAGAGGAGGAGGAGGAGGAGGAGGAGGAGGAGGAGGGGCTGGAGAGATCAATCAGTGGTTAAGAACACTTGTTCCTCTTGCTGAAGAACTGAGTTCAATTCCCAGCACCCATATACAACCATCTGTAACTCCAGTTCTGGGGATCTGACACCCTCTTCTGATCTCTTGTGCACTCCAGGCATGCACATGGTACATACAATCAGGCAAAACACTCATACACATAAAATTTAATTAAGTAAATAGTGGCCAGGTGCCAGGCAGCGGTGGTGCACGCCTTTAATCCCAGTACTTGGGAGGCAGAGGCAAGCAGATCTTTGTGAGTTTGAGGCCAGCCTGGTCTACAGAGTGAGTTCCAGGACAGGCACCAAAACTACACAGAGAAACCCTGTCTGGGGTGGGGAGGAGCGAACTGGGCCAGGTGTCATGGCCTGTAATCCCAGCTACTCAGGATGCTGAGTCAGAGTCATACATTCAAGGCTAGCCTAGGCAGTTTAGTGAAACTATCTCAAACTAAAAAGTAAAAAGAAGGAACTGGAGAGATGGTCAAGAGATTAAGCACACTGGCTGCCATTGAGAGGAGTGGAGCTTCACTATTCCTACACACAAACACACACACACCACAATTTAAAACAAACATTTAGCCAGGTGGTAGTGGTGTACAACTTTAATCCCAGCACTCATGAGGTAAAGGTAGGTGGATCTCTATGAGTTCAAGGCCAGTCTGGTCTACAGTATGAATTCCAGGACAGCGAGAGCTACACAGAGAAACCCTGACTCTAAATAAATAAGTAAATAAAATTTTAGCTTATTTTTAAAGATTTATTTTCTTCTATGTGTATTGGTGTTTGGGTTGCAGGGTCTGCACACCACATGTGTACAGTGCCAGCAGGGACGACTAGAAGAGGCCCTCAGATCCTCTGGAACTGGAGTTAAAGACAGTACTTAGCTGCTACATAGTATTATGCAACAATTTCCTCCAAATCTGAAACATTCTCCATAATGCAGTGAAGTGCCTTAGGCAGGAAGGTAAAAGACTCAAAGAGCTTCAGGAAGTTCCTGAAACTGACCAGAATCACTAGGCCCCCTCCCTGCCAGAGTAAGCAATAAAAGCTGGGAGTCCCTCTTAGACAAAGTGAAGCTGAGCTCCAAAGACTCAGACCAAGCTGGCTCCCTGGAAGAAGCCAAAACCAATCAAGATGCCTGGAAGGGGTTCAGACCAACTGAGTCACTTGGAAAGGACACTGTCCAACCCGTGGAGCTGCCCACGTAGTGTGGGCGACCAGCTATGCTGGGGTGGCTTTTGTGATACAGCTGTCTTTGAGTCATTTCTGCTCCTGTAAGTAACCCCTCACCCATATTCCTGTAACCCCAATAAAACTCACTGGTTCATCAACTTGGACTTTGGTGTTATCTGTACTATGGTCTGTTTGCTGTGGGCTCTTGTGTCTGGGGTGAGTAGATGTGAGTTTTGTGTCTCCCCAGGAAAGTTTTGTTGCAGGACACACAGGTGCTGGGAATCAAACCTGGTGCTCTTCTTCCTGAGCCATCTCTCCAACCCCAATGTTTTTTTTTTTTTTTTTTTTTTTTTTGCCGGAGCTGAGGACCGAACCCAGGGCCTTGTGCTTGCTAGGCAAGCACTCTACCACTGAGCTAAATCCCCAACCCCCCCCCAATGGTTTTTGTTTGTTTGTTTTTAAGTAAAAGGAGAACTGTAATTATAGCTTGAGGGCAGGCACCAGCCTCATGTGATAATGAAGTCCTTGAGTCGGTTCCAGGTATCACAAACAGAAGAGGAAGAAGGAGGAGAAAACTATTGAGAGAAGAATGGATTAAAAACAACTTATACACAGCACTCAGGAGGCAGAGGCAGGTGGATCTCTGTGAGTTCGAGGCTAGCCTGGGCTACCAAGTGAGTTCCAGGAAAGGCGCAAAGCTACAAAGAGAAACCCTGTCTCGAAAAAGACAAACACAAAAAAACTAAAAACAAACAAAAAAAACCCAACTTATACATATATATACATACATATATATATATATATACATACATACATATATATATATATATATAAAATATAGACTATTACTCAACTTTTATTTAGTTTTGTTTTTGTTTTTTGAGACAGAGTTTCTCTGTATAATACCTCTGGCTTTCCTGGAACTCTCTCTGTAAACCAGGCTGGCCTTGAACTGGGAGATCAGAGATCTGCCTGCCTCTGCCTCCCAAGTACTGGGATTAAAGGCTTGTGCTACCATTGCCCTGCTTATTATTCAACTTTAAAAGGCAAAGGTGTCCTGACATAGGTACAAATGGAGGGATCCTAAAGACATTGTGCTACCTGAAAGGAATGGGTGGGGGCAAAAGGAAAAATACTGCACGATGCCCCCTGGGTACATAGAGAAGGCAAATTCCTAAGACAGAAAGGATGATCATTGTCAAGGGCTGGAGAGGAAGGGGGTAGATGATTAAGGGGTATGGAGTTTCAGTTTGGGAAGACGGAAGAGTTCTGTCTGAGACAGCACAGGCCTGCAATGCTACTCCTTGAGAAACACCAGCAAGAAGAACTAGAGTTCAAGGTTATTATGTGTTACAGAGTGAGGCCATGGCCAGCCTGGGATACATAATACCTCCCCACCCCAACTCCCTCCCCACCGAAAATCAAAAAGTTCTAAATAAGGTCATCATCATTAAAAATGTAAATGTTAAAATGGTAAACTTTATCTATTTATTTACTTACTTTGGGTTTTTTTGGAGATAGGGTTTCTCTGTGTAACAGCTCTAGTTGTCTTGAAACTCAGTTTTTGTAGACCAGTTTGCATCCAACTCACAGATCCGCCTGCCTCTGCCTCCTGAGTACTGGGATTAAAGGTGTGTTTATCCACTGCCTGGCTATTTATTTATTTCTGATACAATATAGCCCAGGCTGTCCTAGATCTCACTATGTAGACTAGACTGGCTGGCCTCTGTCTCTTGAGTGCCGGGATGAACGGTATGAGCCACCACCTGGGTTGACTTTTTAATTACATATATTTATTTATTTAGGGTCAGTTTGCAGGCCCCGAGAGCACATACATAGAGAGGTCAAAGGACAATCGAGAAGTGGGCTCTTGATTCTCTCTTTCCACCATGAGGGTCCTGGGATCAAACTCCAGATAGTGGCAGGCTTGGCAGCAGGGGCCTTGTCCAGTCTGAGAAGGTAATTTATTCTATTAGACAGGGTCTCACTGTGAAGCCTCAGCTGGCCTGAAACTCACTAAATAGGAAGGCTGGCCTAGAACTCAGAGATTCACCTGCCTCTGCCTCCCAAATGCTGGATTAAAGGTGTATGCCACCACACCTGGCCCCAGATGGCAAATTTTGTATTTTTTTTAAATATAGTGTAAAAATATGAGGCCGGGCGGTGGTGGTGCATGCCTTTAATTCCAGCACCCGAGAGGCAGAGGCAGGTGGATCTTTATGAGTTCAAGGCCAGCCTGGTCTACAGAGCGAGATCCAGGAAAGGCGTAAAGCTATACAGAGAAACACTGTCTCGAAAAACCAAAAAAAAAAAAAAAAAAAGAAAAGAAAAAGAAAATAGAAATTGAAAAAAAGAAAATGTGGCTTGGGCTGGGTGTGTAGCTAAGTGGTAGAACAGGTTCTTACTATGCTCAGGAACATGGGTTCAATTCCCCAACACTTAAGAAAAAGTTGGCTTGGGGTGGGAGAGATGGCTCAGAAGTTAAGAGCACTGACTGCTCTTCCAGAGGTCCTGAGTTTAATTCCCAGCAACCACATGGTGGCTCACAACCATCTGTAATGAGTTCTGACGCCCTCTTCTGTGTACATAATAAATAAATAAATCTTAAAAAAAAGAAAAAGAAAAAGAAAAAAGTTGGCTTAAATCTAGCCCCTCGATCTGGGACACCCAAGTGTAGGTAGGTGACTCCCACACTTGGTGCATCCACCTGGCTGTTTCTTCCTCCCCTCCCCCACGGCCAAGTGGGTAGCCTCGGCTCTCTAAATGTCTGGCTGCGCACGCGCACATACTGACATGCGGGGGCGTGGCCTCACTGCGCCTGTGCTGAATTCCAGCTGGGACTGCGAGGAGAGAAAATGATGCCCAGGATGGGCTCTGCCGCCCGCCGGCTGCGGAGAGGCCCACACTGCACACGCGCAGACCCAGCGTCCGCGTCAAAACACCGGCAGACAGCGTGCTCCCCATGTCCTGAGCTCCCCCGGCTGCTAGGCGTTCCTCCCAGCCGGGACTCCCCCCAGGGGGGCGGACGAGCTCACGTCTGACCGCGATGCCCCGGGAGATCATCACCCTGCAGCTGGGCCAGTGCGGCAACCAGAGTGAGCAAGCTACCGCCGCCCCCCCCCCCCCCCAAGTCTCTGGTTCTGGCCTTGGGCCGCATTCAAGTGCCTGGCACCCACCGACCCCTTTTGTCCTTCCCATAAACCACCTTTCTTACCCTATTGCGCATGATGATCCAGGCAAGAGCTGCCTCCTCAGTCCTGGGCTGTTGACAACTTCCAGGCATCTTGGGTCACCTTCTTGAATGTAATAGCCTCTGAGTTGGGGTTTTCTGGCCTTAAGGCTCTAGCAGACTTGGGCCTCTTCTCCCTCCCCCAGTTGGGTTCGAGTTCTGGAAACAGCTGTGTGCTGAGCATGGCATCAGTCCCGAGGGCATCGTAGAGGAGTTCGCCACTGAAGGCACTGACCGCAAGGACGTCTTTTTCTACCAGGTGCCCCCCTCCCCCCAGTGACTTGACCAGGACCCTAGGACCTGAAGGGACCGGCAGCGTGACCCGGTGCTGGGAAACTCACTGGGCAGATGGGAACACAATGGCTGTCTTAAGGAGGGAAGGAGGGAGGGAGGGAGGGCCTGCAGGAGCCAGAGTTGGGAGGATTCAGGACTTGACCCATCCAGGTTCACTGGGCCCATCCTGTCTTCCCTTTGACAGGCAGATGATGAGCATTACATCCCCCGGGCTGTGCTGCTGGACCTGGAGCCCCGGGTGATCCATTCCATCCTCAACTCCTCCTATGCCAAGCTCTACAACCCAGAGAACATCTACCTGTCTGAGCATGGAGGAGGAGCAGGCAACAACTGGGGCAGAGGATTCTCTCAGGTGTCAGTCCCAGAGTTCCTTGGTAATCCTAGTCTGGGGCAAGGCAACGCCCAAGTAAATCTGGAAATCTGTCCAGACTAGACTGGCAATAAATAGGAGACAAATGGGTATGCTGAGAAGAGGGACCACTGGGAAGGAAGCAATACAAATTTTATGTAAATCGTTCACAAAGTAGCAATTCTAGGTTGAGAAAGATTCTGACTGGGAAGTTTGGCTTCAGGATGGCAGCAGAGACAAAGGGTGGAGTTCTTGGTGCAGAGAACCTTTGGCCTGACTTTCCCTTCCCATGTCTATATACAGGGTGAGAAAATTCACGAGGACATCTTTGACATCATAGACCGAGAGGCGGATGGAAGTGACAGTCTGGAGGTGAGGTTCTTCTATGGTAAAGCATGCTGGAAGAAAGATCAGGGATGGTCCCAACACATGATGTGATGGAAACATTCAATTCAGCGTCCATTTGGGGACATGATACAGGGAGCATGAGGGCTATTAAAACATTGCTGTGGGGTTGGGGATTTAACTCAGTGGTAGAGAGCTTGCCTAGAAGCGCAAGGGCCTGGGTTCGGTCCTCAGCTCCGGTTTAAAAAAAAAAAAAAATTGCTGTGTTCAATCTCAGTGCTATCAGCTTCTTAGGCATGGGTTACTCATCTACCACTTGGTCTCTGAACCTTCCCAAGGAGCCTGAGAAGCAAGGGTGATATGTCTGAGATCCCTGGACACTGCCTCTGTCTTCCCATTCAGGGCTTTGTGCTGTGCCATTCCATTGCTGGAGGGACAGGTTCTGGTCTGGGCTCCTACCTCTTAGAAAGACTGAATGACAGGTAAGCCTGTGTCTGAGAAGAGGTCATTAGCCCTGACTCCCCAGTGTGCTGGTTAATATTTTAATTACGTTTTCATTTGTTTGCTTGTGAGGAGGCATATGTGTCCCTGCATATGTGCAGAGGTCAGTGTGTGGGAGTTAGCTTCTCTCCTTTCACCATATGGGTCCCAGGAACTGAACTCGGGTCATTAAGAGTGGTGGCAGGCACCTTTACCCTACCCACTGAGTCACCTTACCAGGTGGAAGTCACCTTGCCAATAAGAAGAGAGTTTTGATGAGGAAGGATCTAGATCAAGCTGGCCTGTTAACATGTCTGGAAGGGACTGTCTTGTTAATTGGTACAGGAAAACCTAGCCTAGGGAGAAAAGCTAGCTGCCAGCCAGAAGCAAGGATCTATGCATCTATTCTCTCTGTTCTTTACTGTGGACATCCTGCCTGAACTCCTAACACAATGGGTTGTAACCTGGAACTAAAAGCCGAATGAGCCCTTTCTTTTCCAAGCAGCTTTTTGCTGAGGTGTTTGTTACAGTATCAGAAGGAACTAAAGCAGAATTCCTAGGCAACCTCTTTCCATTTTGTTACTTTTTCTCCTTGAGCTGGAGGTCTTTTTTTCCTACTCTTCCCTCTCCAGTCACAAGGACAGAACCATCCAGGTAAAACCTTGGAAGCAATAACTGAGTAGTGAGATGGGACCTACAGAATTGTGGCTTATCCTTTGGTGGCTGAACACTGAATTCTGCTCATGCTCCGTTAGTGGCACTTAGAAAGGAGATGAGGCAGGGAGGTCCTTTCAGTTCATGGGGACACCCTCTCTTTTCCCTCTTCTTTGCCTTTAGGTACCCCAAGAAACTAGTGCAGACATACTCCGTGTTTCCCAACCAGGATGAGATGAGCGACGTGGTGGTCCAGCCCTACAACTCCCTCCTCACGCTAAAGAGGCTGACCCAGAATGCAGACTGTGTGGTGAGTGAAGGAAGACAGCCAGAGCTTGGCTTGCCTTTGAAGGACAACCCTTGCCATTTTCTAGCCCTGCCCCACAAAGAACATCCAACAAAACCATGCCATGTAGGCCAAATTATGAACTAAGATCCCAACTTCCCAGCTGCTTCCTGGCCTTCGGGGCATTATGACTCTCAACAAGGAGTATCCCCCTATCCCGATATACACTCCATTTTGCCTAGCCAATGTCTCCTTGTGCTTGACCTCAAGGGGCATGTTTGTAGCAAAACCTTATCCCCACTATTCAGGCAAGGTCAGAGCCCTTCGTGTATATTGCTAACTAAACTTTTAATTATTCCGAAACAGGGTTTAGCTGGGTGTGGTGATTTATGCCTATAATTTTCAGAGGGCTAATGCAGGAGGGTCACCATTAGTTCTAGGATAGCCTGGGCTACATAGTTAAGTTCCAAGACAGTCAGAACTACAGGGTCAGACCTAGTCTCAAGACTGAAATAGGAAAGGAATGAAGCAGGAACTTGCTAAATGGCCCTAGCTGGCCTCAAACTTGTGATCCCTCCTGCCTCAGCTTCCCGAACAGCTGGAATTATGAGTGTGTGCTACAGTGCCTGCTGTATGTATTGGTAAGAGACTGAACACAAGCTCAACCTCCAGCCTCATTTTAATATTTGCTTTTTCACTCAACTATAGGCCCGATGGTGGCAAAGCCCATGTCTGTTCTCTGTAGTCTTTCCAGAACCAAAGCACATGGGAAACATGTTTATTTACTGTCCTGTATCATCCTGCCCCAGAGACAGGATTTTTCTTGGAAGGTAGCAAACCCACTTCCTGGTTTGGGGGTTTGCAGAAATTAAGCTCTATGTATCTTACTTCAGTGTCCCCTTTTGCCTCAAAAGGTGTTACTCATTCCTTCTGTCCTGCCAGGTGGTGCTGGACAACACAGCCTTGAACCGGATCGCCACAGACCGCCTGCACATCCAGAACCCATCCTTCTCCCAGATCAACCAGCTGGTGAGTCCCCCTGCTGGGATGGAAGCCTTCTACTAGAGGGTCGTCAGAGGAGAGATGGTCTA
The DNA here is from genome assembly GCF_903995425.1 of Onychomys torridus. Taxonomy (NCBI): domain Eukaryota; kingdom Metazoa; phylum Chordata; class Mammalia; order Rodentia; family Cricetidae; genus Onychomys; species Onychomys torridus. The sequence continues at coordinate 89,080,798 of NC_050450.1, forward strand.
CCTCCATCAGCCCCATAATACAGTATCTCCTGTTCCCAGGTGTCCACCATCATGTCGGCCAGCACCACCACCCTGCGCTACCCTGGCTACATGAACAATGACCTCATCGGCCTCATCGCCTCCCTCATTCCCACCCCCAGGCTCCACTTCCTCATGACTGGCTATACACCTCTCACCACGGACCAGTCAGTAAGAGCTCCCACAGTGTCCCAGGCCCGTGGCCTCTCTGCTTTCCCTGCTCTACCATGAGCTGCCCTTTGCAGCTCTTCTCCACACCACCTCCCCAGGTTCTGTTCTCAGGGACTGACACTGTGCCCCTTGCTTGCTGCCCTGCCTCCACTGCTCACAGCCTTTGGCTCCTGCAGGAGCCGTGCTCATTGGATCTGCTGCTTCTGCCCGTGCACTGGGGCATGGGTTTGCTGAGCTGAGAGCCTAGATCCTGACCCATGGCAGAGACTTGGCACAGACCTGATCAAAAGACATTTCCCAGAGACCATGCCACCTCCAAGCTGATGGGGACCCAGTTGACTCCTCTCCTGTGTCCATGCACGAATCTCTGGGTTGCTCCCTGACTGCTAACATGATCCCTGTGAACCCCCTTCCCTCAGGTGGCCAGTGTGAGGAAGACAACGGTCCTGGATGTCATGAGGCGACTGCTACAGCCTAAGAATGTGATGGTGTCCACAGGCCGGGATCGTCAGACCAACCACTGCTACATAGCCATCCTCAACATCATCCAGGGAGAGGTGGACCCCACCCAGGTAAGGGAGGCCCCATCACCCTACCCTCTGGCCCACAGGGTGGAGGAGAAGCAGCCACCACCTGTCTGCCCACCCTAGGTCCACAAGAGCCTGCAGAGGATCCGGGAAAGGAAGTTGGCCAACTTCATCCCCTGGGGTCCAGCCAGCATCCAGGTGGCCCTGTCGAGGAAGTCTCCCTACCTTCCCTCAGCCCACCGGGTCAGCGGGCTCATGATGGCCAACCACACCAGTATCTCCTCGGTGAGTGCAGTCTCCTGTTGTCTGTGTTACCAAGAATCAAATCTGGGGCTTTGGGAATGGTAGGTGATGCTGCCGCCTCTGAGCCACACCCCCAGCTCCTGGCCACTCTGTCCCTTTGTCTGCTGTCACCAGCTCTCCCAGTCTGTCCCCAGTACTGTGTCCTGCACTGGATGCCATTCTGAAGCTCCCCTTCTCTCCAGCTTTTCGAAAGTTCCTGCCAGCAGTATGACAAACTATGGAAGCGGGGAGCCTTCCTTGAGCAGTTCCGCAAGGAGGACATCTTCAAGGACAACTTTGAGGAGATGGACAGGTCCAGGGAGGTGGTGCAGGAGCTCATTGATGAGTACCATGCTGCTACACGGCCAGATTATATCTCCTGGGGCACCCAAGAGCAGTGATTACATTCTCTGCTGGTCCTGGACATGGACAAGTGCAGCCCTTAACCATGGCTGGACCCTGTGACCCTACTTCATCTCTCATTTCTAGGTTCATGTCCAGCCAAGGAGCTGCTCCTATCTCTTTCATGCCTGGCTCTTGGTATGCTTGTTTATTTCTGGCAAAATAATAAATGATGATGAATATAGCAGAGTTGTGATCTGTGAGTATGGGGACTGGGTGAGTGTACCTTCCATATCCAGGCACATGACAGACAGAAGGCTGGCCTTCACCTGCTGTGACTTCTTACTCCTTAGCCCAGGTCTCAGCGTGGGTTTCCACTGGCCCTCCTTGCCTCAAACCAGCCTGTTCTACTAGGGTCAGTTCCCCTCCGGATTACCGAAAGATCATGACCTGTTGGGTCCTCCCTGCCTAAGCTGTTGTTCCCAGTTACATGATGTTGCCTTAGCCTCTTAGACTTAAGAGGGAGATGGAGGGTCTAGGGGCAAAGGGGCTGAACTGTGTTCTGAGCAAGTCAGAAGAGCTAGGACTTACGACCACTGGAGTCTCCAGGAACTCAACACTACTGAACCCAACCCGACAGGGTAAGAATTCAAGGGTAGGCCTGTGCCCATTGTGCCAGAGGCATTTTTATATCTGCATGCTGCTCTAGGCACCTTTCCATTTCATTCTGAAAGCATGGGGTAAACCAAACATGTACCCAAATAGGGCCCAGGCACTGAACACCAAGGTAGGACCTGCGTAGTGCCAGTCTTGATGACTCACTGCCCTCCAGCCCAGGGATGACAGGAGGCTACCCCTACACCACTCGGATGGAGAGCAGAGGGTGAGTAATTGCCAGCTTCCAGTATTGCCTTCTTGCCTGCTCCGCCCGCCATCCTATGATGGCACACTGGCCAAGAGGAGGTCTAATCCAGAAGGTCAAGGAGGGTGGAGCTCTGTGGTCGTCAGACTCCCCTCAGTGCCTGGTAAAAGCCCAGTGTGTGGGTGTTCACAGGGTGGGGGGGTGGGGGGGAGTTGGGCGGGGGCGGGGCGCGAGCCATGGAACTCAGCTTGTCCCACCGACAACACTCCCACAGGAAGGCTTTGTGTAAATAGGATTTTTTTTTCTTCTACAAATAAATTAAGAAACAAACTAGAAAACTGTCCACACCCATTGCAGCCCTGGAGTGTGGGTGCGCCCTGTCCCTGCAGGGCCAAAAAAGTGGAGGTCCATGGTTTCCTCAAATCTCAGAGCACTCCCAGCTCAGGCTGTAGGCAAAAGGAAAGTCGTGACCTCTTGGCAGACCTAGTCCTGCAGCTGCCCGAGGCAGCCAGACTGTCCCTGGGGCTCTTCCAGACCTTGGTGCTGGCTGGGAGGCGAAGTGTCTGGCAGGTCTTGGCATGGCGGTACAGAGCTGCTGCAGGACCTCTCAGGGGAGGGGTGGGCCAAGTAGGCATTCACCAGCTGGAAGATCTCTTCCACCTAAGAGAGGGCAGCAGTCAGGATGCAAGGGGGGCCCCTGGGCTCTCTTCTTTGTTTTCTTTCCTCTTCCTAAGCTCTAGGGCTCCAGCTTCTCCTACCAGCTAGGTCTCTGCATGCACCATCCTGGCAACCTTCTCTCCCCTTCACCTCTCTCCCGACACTCCCTGGGTGTCTGTCATTCTCCTTTCTGACCCCCAGCACACTAAGTACTAAGCTCTCTTCTCTCAGCCCTGACAGTTGTGGTTCCCCCCCCACACACACACACCTCCATCTCTCCCCCACATCTTCCTAAAGCTATCTTATCTTCCAGGGGATCCCTCCCCACTTACCCAGGGCTTCAGGCCTCTCTGGTCAATTCCTGTCTCATTAACTCTTTGTAGTATTTATTTCTGTCTTAGTCTTTGATTCCTTGCTTATCACTGGACTCCCCCACATCAAATGTAAGCTTGTTTTTGACCAAGACTGGAGCCCTAGAGTCTACAGCTGGACATATGCCCGTGTTCTCTCACCTGAGGACTCTGCAGGAGGAGCTGGCTGTCACCCACCCTCAGGGATAAGGTGTGGGGGCCTATTAGCTGGCAGGCGGCCACATGACCATAGCTGACACTGTGGATGGGTTCTGTCTCACCAGGCCTGCAGAGGGACATGGCCTTTGCTCCCAGACCCAGGCATAGCTTCTGTGGAGCACCTCCACCAGGCTCCTGCAGAGAGATGGGCGGGGTCAGGGTCGAAGGCGGGGCTTCTGCTTTATTTCTGGTAGCGGGGGGGAAAGGCTGTGTGATCTGGGAGCTTCCTTGACCCTTGATTCATAGCACAGGTGTGGCGTGGCCAAAAGCACCTGGAGGTGCGAACCCAAATGCTGCAGAGTCCAGGGGTTTGAGATGGGCCGCTGCTAGCTGTTCTACATGTTGGGAATAAAATGACCCTGGGCTGGGGAAGGACGGCCTGTGGCTCTGGGGTAGAGGTGTTGGGGCTTGGACCACCAGAGTCCCCTTCTCCCTTCTCCCTTCTCCCCCTCACCGTGCTCAGCTCCAGAACGTCATACCGAGCAGCGCCGAACCCCGGACACTGCGCCGCCAGAGCCAGGTAGGCAGCCATAGCCTCAGCTTGGCCCATGCCCCGTAGCCTCTTCCAGCCGCCCAACACCGCGGTTGTCGTGCTGGTGCCGCCTCCTCCCACCTGGGCTGTGCTTCCCGTCGAGCAGCCGGTACAACCACGCCGGGCACGCTCCGCCCGCCTCTTGGCCAGGCCTGGGCTCCAAAGCGCCCCGGCCAGCAGGGCGGCGGCGGGCTGTGGCCTCGGGGTAGGGCGCTGCGGTTGTTCGCGCGGCGGGGTGGGGGGCGGCAGCAGGCGGTCCAGACGTGGCAGGGGCCCCCGCGGGGAAAAGTCCCGGTACAAACTCTGCAGGCGCAGCGCCGCCAGGGCGCGCAGCGTGTCATCCGGCGGGGGCGGCCGGCCGCGCAGCAGCAGAGCATGAGCCTGCAAGGGAGGCATGCGGTGTCAGTATTGCAGCCGTATAGACACCTTCGTGCATAGAATCTGAGACGGTCTGGGTTCAGAAAAAGTCTCCTGCGGAGTTGTCACAACACGTAGAAGATGGTCCAGAGTCCTAGGAGTTCAGGCTTTGGTCGGTTTGGAGTCGTAAAAACTAGAGATCTCACCTGCTCAAAGAGGAAAGGTAATTCGTGACCATCTGGCGATAGCCCTTCTGGGTGCAGAGGTCCGTGAAGACGAAGGCACAGTCTCCACCCAGAATCGGGCGAGTCCTCCAGTCCAGCTTCCTCTGAGGTCAAACTGCAGAAAGGAAAAACATGCATTAAGACTGGGAAGCAGGGCCCCCTTAGGCTCAGGCTAATAGGGAAAGGGGCGGGACCAAGAAACGTTTGGGGCGGAGCCCTGGCGAGCCTTTTAAATCAGACTACACACTACTGGCGGGTAGGAACCTGTCTGCAGATCAATGAACTACTGGCACGCCTCGACAAAGGTGCTGAGTGGTAGACAAAAGCTAAGTAGATTGGCTAATACAGCGCGGGGCTGGGGCTGGACATTTACTTCTCAAACCTGGTGAGTACGTCGGCCACGAGGGTCCCCCCAGCCAGGGCACGCTCCTGGGCCCCTCGCTGCTCATACAAGGCGAACGCGTTCCGGCTCCGAGCCAAACCCAGCCTCCCCACCAACTCTCGAGCCAACTAGGAAGAAGGGGGGAAGAGGAAAATCAGATCACTCGGGGGTCTTTTTTAGAATCTGCGAAGAATTGATCCTACTGGAGAGGGTCTCTTAGTTTTATCACCACCATTCGCCGTCTTTCCAAAGCAACAAATCTGAGACTGGGGCAAACTTAATGCCAGAGCCAAACATGAGAAGCTGGCAAGGGTGCTTAGCGTGCTGGAGACCCTGGGAAGGAGCTGGAAGGACCGGTTGCGGAAGCATGAGGGAGTCTTTCTCTGGCCTCACCTCTCCCGCTGTAGTGTGGGAGTCGATGGCCACCGGACATGCTCCAGCTCCAGGACAGTGCACGGTGCACAACAGCTCCTGCCGTCTACTCAGCGCGGAAATCTCCGCTAGTGAAGGCACCAGCTCTCGGCCCCGAGTCCGGCCCAGAGCTTTCCGGATGAAGCGCGCATATTCCGCCAGTTCTGAGTCCGGGAGTGCCTGCTCCGTCCTGGATTAAAAGGAATCCAAGGACCAGTGTTCCAAGGGCTTCTTTTCCTTTCTTTTATTGTAATTTATTTTACATGGCCAAGGGTGAAAATGCATAGCCGAATGGCTGCTTAGCATGCTTGAGGGTCTAGGTATGATTCCCGCATGGGAGGGGAAAAAAATCATTACATCTGGTCAGTGCCCTCCCCTATAACTCACGTTTCTTTGAACGCAACCTAAATGTGTCTCCCGGGTGTTTTACATGGAACTGAATTATTTTCGAAGTCTTCTGCCTGCTCTCCTACAATTGCCCCGCCCACTTCCTCCAGCTCCCTGATCTTCCCGTGATTAAAATCTGAAATCCAACCACATTACTATGAGTCCTTAAAGCCTGCCTTTTTTTATTTCTTCTATTCAAAGGCAGTGCCTTGTTGTAATTCACCTGGTCACAAGTGGATATGATCTTGTAATTCCCACAAAGGAACTGAATACACACACACACACACACACACACACACACACACACACCCGCTCTGGATCTATTCCCTTCTCTGGATCCAGGCTCTCCGTTCTCTTGTCAGTCTCTCCCAGCCCTGTCCCTTCTCACCTCTCCAAATGCCCCAGGAGGTGCCCTCGAACAGCTCCTCCAGGCCGGAAGGTGCAGCTCATACAAGTGAGGAGCTGCCAGTACCGCAGGGTTGCAGGATCTTGAGTCGCAGGGAGCCCAGGGGGACCAGCAGGACCTGAGGTCTGCTTAGCCAGCTGCAGGAAAAGTTCGTCCTGGAGTGCAGGCAGGTCCCGGCAGGTCTGGAGCACGCCCTGCATCAGGGGCCCAGGGCGCCGCGCCCCCTCCAGGGCCTGCAGTGCCAGGAACAGCCGCACCGCCTCCTCTCGCAAGGGTGCGTAGCCTGGACCTGCGGGAGGGTGGGGGCGGAGGGATGGTTTGGAGAGGGGACACAGAGCTGCGCCCTGGGAGGAGGCACGATCCACAGGAGGGTCAGAGGGAGTATGAGGACACGGGGTGGCATGGAGAGGAGGGTAAAAAGCAGTGGAGGAAAAGCAGTGGTCCACAGAGCCAAACTCTCAACCTTTGCCTCCCATGAATTCCTCCCCTCTAGCCTGCTTAGCCTCTCCTAGTAAGGAAAAGAGAAAGACTATGCTATAAATTTAACCCCTCCCCCCATTCTTTAACTAGCTACCCATCACAGTGGGCACCCCCCCCTCAAAAAAAAGTTTCTCTGGGTACACAAACCAGGGTTCGTCTCCTGGCATCCTGGAAGCCTCTAGATATATAGGACTTGGGTCAGTCAGTACTCGCTTTGTGGGGAGAAGTAGACCTGGATGAGGCCAGCACAATTTCCCTGAGAGAGTTCCCCCTCCCTGTAAAGGTGGTATGTCCTGTCTTAAGAGTATAATGAAGATAGGCAAGTGCAAATGCTTCTGAAGGAATTAGGCCAGAATGAGACCCTTAGAGGTGGGCAAAGGAGGCGGAGTTTTTATTCTGTTCTCCTTTTGCTACCCTCCAACCTAGACTGCTTCCAGGTTCACCCATATACACTCATGACTATGAGAAGCCAGGAGGCCGATAGAACCCGGAAGCTGCTTACGTCCCTGGCAGCTAGCCTACTCAGGTTCTGACAGCAAGTCCGCGCCATCCTGTCAAGAAGACTTGCCCTGGGGTTCCCTCACTCACCTGGAGCGCTGACTCCATAGGGCAGGGGCAGGAGTGGGGCATACAAGGCATTGCTGGTGTGCCTCAGAATAGGGTTCCGCCGGTAGATGAGGGCCACTGCCTCTGGGTCCCCACAACTCTCCTAGAGGTCAGGAAGAGGGTCACCTTGATGGGGGAAGGGAGCTCTCCATGAGCCCAGAAAGGGATTAGGCCCACAACCCTCCTGCTTCTTACTGGAGAGCTCTCTCACCTGTATGTCCCTGAGCAGTAGTTGGGTAGGGGTCTCCAGTGGGGCCTTGGAAGCAATCACTTCACGAAGTGCAACCCCCCAGCGCTCTGCCTCTGCCTGGCGTGGAGAGCAGAGGCGGATGCTGTGTTTCCGGCCAGACACAGTGACTGACCACAGACCTGGTGGAAAGAGAGGCCACAGAGGGCAATCAGGGATTGTTGGGGCCCCTGCCAGGAAGGTAGGGAGATTCTCGAGATGTCTCACCAGTCTCCTTGGGCCTGCGCTCTGGCCCAGTCACCGAACACAGGCTCGTGAGGACCAGGCTTCCGAGGCGCTTTGCCCCTTTCCCGCTGCTGCTGAACTGATCCAGGGACTCTCTGGTGAGCACAAACCAGGCTCGGCGCGGAAGCAGCCATGGCCGCGCCCCTCCCCCGCGGGGCTCCCTATACAGCCAACCTGGGAGGAGACCGGGAAGAAAGATTAACCAGAAGACACGTGACATTCCTTGGAGGGCTGTGTTTGAGGGTCTCCAGATTGAGTCCAGGGGTTCCCACCTTTTACAACGACGTCAGGATCGTCCTCCGGCAGTCCCTTGTCTGGGATGAGGCTCCAGGTCTCTTCCCAGCTCTGCAGCCTGGGCCAGAGATGGAAAGTTGGGCAAGGCTGAGGGGCCTCCATTCTGCCTCCACGGGGCTCCTTATTAGGGGCTCCCCAGACTGCGAGGGGTACAAACTCCCAAGCTGGGCACCCATCCTCCAGGCTGTGGGAACCGCGGGGCCGTTCTGACCTTGCACCAGAAATAACTAGGACCCCCCCTTCCTCCCCGCGCCCCCGGCCGGACCGCCCCCCGGGACCCCAGCCAAACCACAGCGTCCGGCCACACAGAGCCTCTCCCTTATTGCACAACCCGGGGAGGGAAGATGGCGAGGAAGGGGGTCCTGAGAACCAGCTGTGGTCTCCGAACTAAGGGACTCGGAGTGCAGCTCACCTGTCTGAGACCGGCCCGCTCCTTGTGGGCTGAGTCAGCGTAACATCCAGGGAACCCTAGGGAGACAGGCAGGAAGACACTCAAGAATCCTTTCCCCGCAACAACAGTCTTTTCGCTTGAGGCCAGGCCGGCTCTCATTGGAGGGTTGAGGAAGGAGTGCCCCAGTCGGGGGTCGTGAGTAGGCAGGAAGAGCCAGAGCTACTCTGGGATCGTCCTTTCTACAGGTCTCTGTGGACCATTGCAGAATGCCTGGGAGCTGAGAGCCGAAGCTCTAGGCTTATCTCCGTTGTCCTTCGAAAATGCAATCATATGAGTGATTGGGGGGGTGGTGGCTGGGAGTCAGAAGACCTGGGTTCCAATACTGGCTGCACCACTAAACAACTGCTATACCTTGCGCAAGTCCCCTCCCATCCCTGGGCCTTCTAACTCCATCTTTGAAACTGGAAAAGTGATGAAATCCCTTCTCCCCGTGGGAGCCTCTTCAACATTCTCCTTCTCCCTTCTTGCTTTGCTCTTGAACCTCCAATGGAAGAGGAAGACCCAAGACTGGGCGAGGTGTGGGTACAGAGATTAATGAAGGGAAGCGGGACCCTTTTGCATAGGACTTTGCCCAAGAGCTTTGTGTGTTCTTTTGCAGACAACCCTGAGGAAGGTGACAGCTGCCCCTTGGCTCAGGAGGGCAGAAGGCTGCTAAGCACATACTCCTCAGGCCAGGGGGGATTTGCAGTTTTGCCCTCCTCATACACAAACCACTTTCAACCCCTGTCTAGGAACTTCATTTGCAACCTGGGGTCTGAGGCGGGCCTTAAAAGCAACTCAGAGCCAAGCAAGCTAGACAGGAACTGTACCATGGTCCCATTGCGCCCAGACTGCTTAAGCCAGGATGGGGGGGAGGGAAAAGGAGGACCAGGGACACCTGTCCCCAAGCTCCAAGGAGGGGGTGGAGGTGGGGCCGTGGCCTGTTTGACAGAGAACCTGCCCATGCTGGAAGCTGAAGGACTCCTAGGTCCTGACTCTTCCCTGGGAGCCCACCCATTTCTTTTCTGGAGATTCGGGGGCGGGGGCTATCCACCACACCACCAGAGGGCAGGTACTGGTCTCCCCCTAGACCAACTCTCCTAATCGCAGTCCCCTGCTTCCCCCAGCTTCCCTCCTCCTCCCCTCTATATTTATCTGCCCTCTGCCTCGCCAGGTGCTGGCGCCTAGCGCTGGCTGCGGTGCAGCCCGCCCCACCCAGGAATGGAGGCACGGGGCTTGCTGGGGACCCCTGAGCAGGGGGATGGGAGCCTGACCCAGGCCACAGCACACAGAGGTCTGGTTGCCTCTGGTGGGTAAGGGCATGAGGGAGGACTCCTTGAGGGATGGAGGTCTTACACACCCATGGTGCCTCAGTACCTCCCAGGGGAGATTTGATAAAAACCCAGCAGCCAAGAGACCCTCACCATTCCCTCGGGATTTGCAGGAGCCTCACCAGAGAAGGCAGAGATTTCTGTCCTAAGTGGCAGGATAATGAGAAGTCCTCAAAGGGCCATCGTCCCCAGCTTTTTCTTTGTGGGGTCCTCGATGCAGACCCCGACCCTAGGATATCTTTTTCCCCTCGCCCAGGTTCCGGCGGTGAGAGCTCCCGCATCTGGCCCCAGCGCTCATGAACTGTGAGCAGAGCGAACCCAGGCGTTCGAGCCGCCCAGCCGGCCTCGCCACATTCTTTGGCTCTGGCGGAGGCGGAAGGAGACGGGATGGGACGCGGGCCCGGCAGGGAAGGGAGAGGCAGGGCCAGGTCGGGCCACGCGTGACGCCTCCTCTGCCTCAGGGCCCCCAGCAGGTGGACAGCGCCCTGTGTGCGGCGTGAGGCCCCACAGGCACATCCCGTGTAGGGCTGCTTGCCCCTGGAGCTCCCGGGGCGCTGGCTTCCAGACAACAATCTCCCCCACATTTCCAGTTGGCCAAAGAGGACGGCGTTTGGCCCGAGTATGCAGCAGGATCAGGCGCGACGACCGGTTTTGGTGAGAAGAATTGAACACGGTTCTAAATCCCTCCAAACTTACCCTCCGGCCGCCCGCTGGACTTGGGGTCCGTAGCTCAAAGGTCTCATCGTCTTCGTCCTCGTCCCCGTCCCCGCTAAGCTCGCCGTCCCCGTAGTCCCGGTGCAGAAGCGTGAAGCCTCGACGGCAGCAGAGGAGCCACCACAATCCCCCGGGGAGAGGCATCCGGGCGAGCAGTCGGGGAATGGGGGCGCGGGCAGCGTCGCCCGAGCAGCGGGGGATCGGAGAAACTGGAGGTGCTCGGTGCTCGGACCCGAACCGGGTAGAGATGAGGCGCGAGAAGAGGAGAGAAGGGGACCGGGAGGAAGCCGTGTCCAGCGCTGGGGTGCAAGAGGACGATCGCCAGAGCCGGCTGGGGGCTCAATGTCTGGGCCCCGGCAGAGGGAGGGGAAAGCGTCAAGGGCCGGGGGAAGGGAGCAAGGAGCAATGTCCGGAGCTGGGAAGTAGTGTCCGTTGTAGTGTCCGGCCCTGTGGGGGGCAGTGCCCGTGCAGTGCCCGTGGGAGGCGGTTGTCCAAGCTCCAGGGAGGGTCGTGTCCGGTAGGGCGTCCGGTGGCCGGGGCCCGGGCGGCGCGCGCTGCGCTCCCTGCAGCCCCGGGACTGGCGCGCTGGGGGCGCGAGCTGAGCTCTCGGACCCCGCCTCCCTCTCCCCCCCTCCTTCCCTCCGCCTTCCCTCTTCTTTCTCTCCTCCCTTCTTTACAGGGCAGGGTCTGCGTTTCGTCACAGCCTCCTCTGCCCAATCGGTGTGCCTGGCGCCGGCCAGTGCCACCAATCCCACGCTTGAAACCGCGGCGGGTTGCATCATGTGCTTCTGGCTGAGTGACAGTAGGGAGAGGCGGGGGAAATTGGGGAGGGAGTGCGCCGTGCGACGTTAGCCACGCCCCAGCTGCTGAGGTAGGACTCGGGGTGCCTGTGGCGTCACGTAGGCCCGCCTTCTTGCTCTTGTTTTAACTCTTGGTTCACCAAGCAGCGAATTAAAAACCCTCTTAGGGTTTGGAGAAGGAAGGGCATAAAACTGGAAGGAAGCTGGGCCACTGCCCTGAGATTACTTGTCACATCTTGGAATCCCTGCAAAAATAGAGCGCCTTAACAACCGCGAGGCGTCCCACACCTGCGCCGGGGAGTTAGCTGCAAAAGCAGCTCTCCATCCTTGGGAGTTAAAAGGGTCCGGTTTTAGATCTTAGTCAACCCACTTTTGAAGTGAAAAAGCTGAGAAAGGAACTCCGGGAAGCCTTGGACAAAGACCTCAGATAAAAGCGAATTTACAATGTATTAACTTGTTCAGGGGAGAGTGGCTAGGCATGCTAGGGAATTCTGTAGTCTCAGAAAATAGATCGGAGGCCTCCCAGGGCGAACATGCTGCACTTCTGAGCAAGAAGGGGTTAACGAGGGCGCTAGGAGTCCAGGGCGGGGCCCGTGCTACAGCCGGCGACAGCGGGCGCGCGCGCGTTGCTGACTCAGCGGCGATTCCCGCGGTCACTGGCGGAGGGTTCCAGGACGGCTCCGGTGGGTAGCGTGCGCCCCTCTGAGGATCTGCGCAGTTTCCTGGCCTTCCCTGGCTTCTGGCTCCAAGAGGCCAAAGTTTTGCATCTCTACCGCCTGAGGCTTTAGGATCGTCGACTAGCCAAGCTGGCTAGGGCTGGGCGGGACCGAGTGAGGACTTGAAGCCAACGCCTCTCTAGGGACCTGCACGCCACGCCCTTTTTGCCCCTGGACTCCAGTCTGGAGCAGTGGGTATAGCTTTGCTGACCGGATACTAAACTGGGAGAATTGTCTCGTTTGAGCCAGTCCTGGTAATTGTGATTGTGCAAAGCAAAGACCAGAAATCAATGCACCGTCTCCTTAGAAGCCATCCTGACGGTACTTTTCACACAGGAAGAAAATGGCTAGAGACTTCGCAACCATAACCTCCTTTCCTCTTCAAGATCCTCGACACTTAGCCTGCAGGAGAGTTCTTTCTGATGTCTAACCTCCCTCTTTTCTGGCAGGCTCCACGCATTTCCTTTGAATTGGTCTCCAGGGGAAATGAACCGCACCAACACCGCCCCCCCCCCCCAACACTCTACTTACCCAATAACTCCTCTCTGGAAATTTGCAAATTGCAGCCCTCTCCCCTCCCCCTGTTTTTAATCCTAGGTGAAAAATTATAACTCAACTTTTTTTTTCCCTTTTCTTCTTAGGCAGGATATCGATCTTGACCCCTCCCCCAGCCTCTGGAGAGCTGGGGCTACAAGCATCTGCTAACACACCAGCAGACTCGACTTTTTAATTAGTGTTTTTCTTCCCATTGCAGGACTTTTAGAAGAGGTCCAAACCCCATCCCAAACTAGAATCTCTTGCCTCCTATCCTTGCCTCCAGACCGGTCCCACGCACACACAGTTTGGGACAGCATCACCCTGCACATTTCACACGCTTGGGAACTAGGTCCTTGCTAAAGCAGCCATTTACTGGATAGCGCTAGGGTTGTTAGAAAGCCCTTTCTCACACACTGACTCGGGAGGAACCCCGCCCCTCCTCACCTGGCAGCTTTCCCACCTCACCTCGGTTGGCAGAGACTTGAGTGAAGGCAGAGGGAGTGTCAGTACTCAAAAGCTTTAGCCGACTCAGCAACCCCCTCCCCCAACACCTCCCACTCAGGCGCAAGCCGGGGCGTGGGGGTGGGGGTGTAACCCACTGTCTTGGCCTTGCTACAACTCGTTCCCCAAGTTGGTGATTCAAAAATAGTAACAGTAGTTGGGTTGCATCTCATTTGCATTGTATCAATTTAATTAAGCTCAGAGGCAATCTCTTCAGGTCCTGAAGTCTTTCTCGGCGTCCCCCCACTTAACTCCCCTTTCTCACTACCCTCCCTGGGATCGTTTCCTTAGCCCTCCCCCGTCCTTGGAATCGCAGCCCTAGTTGTCCCAAGAGAGACTGTGGGTCTCAGTGGGAGCGGAGCAGGAAGAAAGGCGGAGTCGGCGGGGGCAGCGGCCTCGAGGGTTGGGCTTTGGGCTGCATCCCCCACCCTGTAGCAGCCTCCGCAGGTCCTGGCGGAAGCGCAGGCCCAAAAAAGCGTAAAGCACCGGATTGAGGCTGCAGCGGACCAGCGCCAAGCCGCCGGTGACCAGCAGAGCTAGGTCCTTGCGCTTGCTGGAGGAGCAGCTCCGCTCGCGGGCTGCCAGTAGATCGGCTGTATCCAGCAGCAGGGCGAGGCTGTAGGGCAGTTGCAACACCACAAAGGCGGCCACCAAGGCCACCACGACGCGCAGTGCGCGCCGCCGCTCGGGCCCCCTGGCGGCCAGAAGCGTGCGGCCCAGGAGCGCATAACAGGCTGCCATGACGCCCAGAGGCAGCGCGAAGCCCAGGACCACCTGCGCCACAGCACTTGCCCCCTTCACAGTCTGCGTGAGGCCTTCGGGGAAGATGAGGCGACAGCGCCGTTGGCCCTCCCGCGGCCCGTCCCGGCTGAAAAGGAGCGCAGGTAGGGCCAGGAGCAGCGATAACAGCCACACGAAGACAGAGACCAAGTGCGCACGGCCAGGTGCGGAGGGCCTCTGCCCGGCTGGGAGAGCTCGAGCGATGGCCACATAGCGGTCCGCGCTGATACAGGCTAGGAAGAGGAAGCCGGCGTGGAAGGAAGCCGAGTAGAGACCTGAGATGGCTCGGCAGGTGGCACTTCCTAGATTCCAGCCCTGAAGAGCCCCTGCTGCTGCAAAGGGCAAGGTCAGGGCCAATAGGAGATCAGCCAGAGCCAACTGGAGCAGGTGGACGGAGGTGGGAGATCGGGTAGTTCGACGGGCTGCCAGATGGGTGGCCAAGACTAGGCCATTGCCCGCCAGACCCAGCACAGCCACCATCAGGGAGACACTGGGTTGGAAGGCCCGACTAAATGCCTGGACATCCGCCTTGTAACAGAGTTCCGGCAACGGCCCAGCCGAGTAAGCCTCTTCATCGTACCCAGAGTAGGGTTCCCAGGAGACCTGTGACACCAAAATGAGAGGAGGGACCATGGAAGACATTCCTACACCACTCCCGTTCACGCAGGAGTCCCTCACTCGAAGCCCGAACACCGGGAGAAGATAAACACCTACCCCCGCCCCTAAAAAATTATTTCTAGGGTACCCCGGGCAGGCAGTTGCTTTCCTTGCACTGGCTCTGCTTCCAGATTCCTGGGTGACCTCGAGCAAGCACTTGCTCTTTCTCAGTTATTTAACGTGTTATGCCCACCCTAGAATCCTATCGAGGCCACCTGGCAAGGTTTGCAGGGAGGACCGTTGAAAAAATGGACGATAATAGACAGTGGAAACATCTAGCTCGCCTTAGACCGAGCATTTGTATTATTAATAAATCTTGGCTGCCTCTGTTCCCTTTGCAGTGCCCTCTTCTGGAAGGAAGGTCGGGTGCAGGCTTTGCTTCAGCCTTGGACCCTAGACTTGAAGCTTAGGCTGAAGGCTTTCTGTCTCCTTTCCCTTCTCTCCTTCCCACCCTACGGCCAGGTCGATCAAGGGCATACTGAAAACACTCATACCCAGAGGGTCGTAAGGAAGTTTTATAGGCTCCTGCATATGCCATAGGATGACAGAGGCCTGACTTTAGGTGGGGAAACCCGTTCCTCCCCGCTTCCCCACCCTCTCTGCAGCCCTCTCCCCCCCCCACCTGCCCCAACTCCCACCTGCTTTGTGGGCTCGGTCCCCATCTCTGGCTACAAGGGTGTTTCAGGTAAAGCCACAGGGGGTAAAGTTAAATAACTAGTGGGGCAGGAAGGAAGGGGTGGGGAGAAAGGCCAAGAAGGAGGGTGGAGATAGGGTCTGCGGGTTAACTTTTCCATTCCACCTTGCCTGCTTTCTATCTCATCCCTGCCAATGGGAATAAAGAATGGTTGTACAATCTTGAATAAGATTTCTTTCCCTCTCTGAGCCTCGGGCTTTCCATGTGCAAAGTGGAGTGGGATGAAAATGCCCAGTTCACAGTTATGAAGGTGTCCAGCACTGAGCCAGGAACGTTGTCTACCTTCAGAAAACCTTTTTTTCTGTTTGCCCTTCATTCCATCTCTAGGCGTCCTTTTTCGAAGCTCTCCTCTTCCCTTCAAAATGTTAGAGTCCATCTAGCCCCCCCCCCACACACACACGCAGTTCTCTTTTTGCCATTCTGCAGCCCCAGTCCTTGTCAGCCTTGGGTTACTTGGGGGATATTTCCCGGTGGCAGGTTGTCTACCCCGCCCTTTCGCAATAGGGCTGAGGCACGCGCTTGCGCGGGGTCCGGGAAAACGCGCGCGTGCCAGGAGAGAGAGGCTGGGGAAGGGGGCGGAGAAAGGGAGGAGAGGAGAGAGAGAGGGAGAGAGAGGGAGAGAGAGGAGAGAGAGAGAGAGAGAGACAGAGAGAGAGAGAGAGAGAGAGAGAGAGAGAGAGAGAGAGAGAGAGAGAGATTGGGATTGAGGGGGTTAGGAGAGAGGGAAGGGTGGGTAAGGACGAAGAAACAGCGGTTGGCCGCGAACCCCAGGAGAAAAGCTGGGGGCCTGGGCCAGAACTGGAGCCCTAGCAGGAGCAGGGCACAGCAAGGCAGACACCCAGGGCTGGTCAGCTCTGCATGATGCGTCTCCTCCGGCTCTTCAGCATCCTGCTCGCCGCTGTGGTCCCTGGAGCTCGGGGCTGGGGCTACTGTGAGTGCTGGTCTCAGAGGCAGGTGGGGTTGGGTGCAGGTGTGCAGAGCTTGCAGGGCGAGGCCCGCACCGCATTGCGGCTGGGTGGTCGCCGGTCCTCTGGCGCCGGCTCGCTCCATCTTTTCCTGCTTCTCCCCCAGCGCTCCGCAATGCAGCTCCGAGACTGCTGTGCGCGCGCCCGGGGCTGGGGCTGGGCTCTGAGCCGAGGAACCAGTCAGCCCAGGGGATTTGGAGCTGTTAATCCAAGCGCAGCCAGTGCCTGGGTTTGAGGTTAGGGTTGGCTATAAGTGCGCTACTGGTGACCCAGGCTAGAGTTGAGGATTTCCCCTGAGGGGCTGGGGCTGGAATTTGGAGCTGACCCAGGCACTAGGTAGGGTTTGTGGCTGGGGCTGGGTTTTATGGCTAGAATCCAAACAGGAGTTGGTGACCCTGACTAAGGCCAAGGATGAGATCGGGAAGTGGCTGGATTGGGAGCAAAGCCTTATTTGGGGATTGGTGCATGTTTTGGTGGGGGAGGGCTGATAAATGGAATTGATGGTAAGGCTGGGGTTAATTTGGTGTTCTGGGGCCCATTTAGGTTCTTAAATACGGTGAAGTTTGGGGATTGTGTTTAGAGGAGTACTGAGCCAGGGCCAAAAGGGGGAAGGAAGGATCCGGCTTTGGATCTGTAGATTGAGGCAAAGAGTTACTAGGAAGGAGGAGAAGGCAAGCTCCCCTGACGGAGCAGCTGTTGCTGAAGCCTGGGTTGAGGGCAAACCTTTAAGGTAGGGCTGAATCTGCCACTGGGGGGCAGTGAAGAGGAGCTTCAACTGCTGAGAGGGACCACATTTAGAAGAGGGGCCATACTAACAAGCTCGTCGTCCTCCCCCCACACAGATGGCTGCAATGAGGAGCTGGTGGGGCCTCTGTATGCCCGGTCCCTGGGCGCCTCCTCCTATTATGGGCTCTTTACCACAGCCCGCTTTGCCCGGCTGCACGGTGAGCTTACCCAACCAGGGGCGGGAGGAGGACTCCAGAGAGCTGAGAGAAGAGTGGGTAGTCAAAGCCCTTGCCCTTTCTGTAGGCATCAGTGGATGGTCGCCCCGGATTGGGGACCCGAATCCCTGGCTCCAGATAGACTTAATGAAGAAGCATCGGATCCGGGCTGTGGCCACACAGGGAGCTTTTAATTCTTGGGATTGGGTCACACGTTATATGCTGCTCTACGGGGACCGTGTGGACAGCTGGACACCATTCTACCAACAAGGGCACAACGCGGTACTCTCGGTGCCCAGGCGCACACACTTGGGGAGCCTCCCCTGCTCTGGGCCCCGGGCTGGGCACTAGCCTGAAGGGAAGGGGAGGGAACAGCATGAGGCACAGGTGAGGAAAACCACTCTTGGGATCCAGTCCAGCTCAGACTGCTTCTCGCCAATTATAAGCTTTAACACATTTTAGGGTAAAACCTAGGAGAGCTTCCTGCAGGTGGTGGAATTAGATGTGGGCTTTAAAAATAACCGGACACTCTAGACCAGGGAAACTAGTCCGTGTACAATCATGGAGGCAGGGGAGGTGGAGTGAACTCCCGGTTCCCGCTCCAGTCAAGATTGACAAGGTTTGAAAGCCATCGCAGCAAGGGAAGAGGAGGGTGGAGACATGGTCACTACTCCCCCATCCCCCCCGCAGACCTTCTTCGGTAACGTTAACGAGTCGGCTGTGGTCCGCCATGACCTGCACTACCACTTCACCGCTCGCTACATCCGCATCGTGCCATTGGCCTGGAACCCGCGCGGCAAGATCGGCCTGCGGCTGGGCATCTACGGCTGTCCCTACAGTAAGGGTGTGGAGGTCGGGGGTGGGGGCAAGGAGCCTGGTCTCCCTGGTCCCCCGCCCACCCACGGTCCTTCGCGCAGAGTCCGACATACTGTATTTTGACGGCGATGATGCCATCTCGTACCGCTTCCCGAGAGGGGTCAGCCAAAGTCTTTGGGACGTGTTCGCTTTTAGTTTCAAGACAGAGGAGAAGGACGGACTGCTGCTGCACACTGAGGGTGCCCAGGGGGATTACGTGACGCTTGAACTGCAGGGGGCGCACCTGCTGCTGCACATGAGCCTGGGTGAGCTGCGGGACCCCAGAGAACTGCCCTAGTGCTTAAGCCTGGTCTTTCCCTTTCGTAGCGCTTGGTGCTAGCAAAACAGAGGGCTGGATTCGGTTTACCAATTGTGTGACCTTGAACAAGGCATCGTAAACACACAATGATTGTGTATCTCCTTTGCTTTTCATAACACCTGTGTGATGAGATACACCAGCTATCCTACTCAGATTTTTTTTTCAGATAGCCAAAGCAGCCCAGAGAGGTTAAACTGGCTGCACACTTGTCAATGGCCATTTCTCTACTCCAGACTTGGATTGGGTACTCTGTGTTGGGAGCTGCTGCTGCCTTGGGAGCTAAGGCCTGCTGGCCTTCTCACTCTGTCCTGCCCTGCCCTCAGGCAGCAGCCCCATCCAGCCAAGACCGGGTCACACCACGGTGAGTGCTGGCGGCGTCCTTAACGACCTGAGCTGGCACTATGTGCGCGTGGACAGATATGGCCGAGAAGCAAATCTCACCCTGGATGGTTACGTCCATCGCTTTGTGCTCAATGGCGACTTCGAGAGGCTGAATCTGGACAATGAGGTGACCAAGGGTGGGGCACCACTTTTGGGTGTGACAATGGATAAGTGGGGGAGGGGAGAACCACTCCTCATCCCACCCTTCTTGCATGCCAGAAAGGCTTTTCTTGTTATTGTTCTGGTCCTCACCGCAGATCTACTATGATAGGTCTAGAAATCCAGATGCAGGGGATCAAGAAAAGTAGAAAATTGTCCCCTAGCCTTGTCCCACAATTCTGTGCACTTGATAAAGACCCTGTCACCATCTGCATTTTAAGTGTCTAAGACTATTTGACCTGCTGAAGGCTTGTAGCCAACTAGGCTCAACTCTAAGTACAACCTTTAGCACTCACCCTAGGGAAATGTGTTCCAAGTCTTTCTGAGGCCAGTACTGAGGAAAGGGTACCACTTATTGTGTGCATGCACCCAGGAAAGGCAGGCACTCCCCTAAGCACAGGGAAACCTCTTTTCCCCTGCTTCCCACAGATATTCATCGGGGGTCTGGTGGGCGCAGCGCGTAAGAACCTGGCCTACCGGCATAACTTCCGTGGCTGCATAGAAAACGTGATCTACAACCGGATCAACATAGCAGAACTGGCAGTGATGCGCCATTCGAGAATCACCTTCGAGGCTAGTGGGCAGGGGGATCTGGGAAGACAGAAACACTAAAGCCACTTGGAAAGCCAAGAGGGGGAGAGGAAAGAGGTTTGGGATGAGATCCTTTCTCAATAGTCACATTGTCAGGAGTGTTTGTTTGTTTGTTTTTTGGTTGGGGGTTTTGGTGTTTGTTTTTGGTTTTTTTTTTTTTTTTTTTTTTTTGGTGGGGGGAGGCAAATACCAAGGACTCGGAGGAGATGTCAGTTCCATTCACCCCTGAGTTAAGAAGCTGTGAACCGCTGGTGGTGGTACACTCCTTTAATCCCAGCATTCTGTAAGTTCGAGGCCAGCCTAGACTACAAGCGCGAGTTCCAGGACAGCCAGGGCTACACAAAGAAACACTGTCTCTAAAAACAAAGAAAGAAAGAAGCTGTGAATCGGTCCAGTCGCCTTATTAGTTAGCAGATAGAAAATGTGGTGCAGAGGCAGGGGCTGTTTGACCAGTAACAGGGTAGTGACTTGAACTGGAAGTCTTTTGATAATCTCTCCTCACTGATCCACTCCGGAGCATGTGGGCATGCTCCACAGCCTCTGGACTAAATTGACCTTAGCCCCATGAGAGGGAAATTTTTTTGCTTTGCAGATAAAGGGATAGGTGATAAAAAGCAAGCAAAGGAGCAGAATCCCGAGGGCAGGCTTGTTTGGGCCCCTTCCACAAACATGGACATATTTGAGGGAGATGGGAGGGTCACGGCTGGAGGTCTTACCAGTGAGAATTTTAACAGCGAGTACCAGGCCTCTGTGTCCTGATGCACCCATCCTCTCCCTTCTAGGGTAATGTGGCTTTCCGTTGCTTGGATCCGGTTCCACACCCCATCAACTTTGGAGGCCCTCACAACTTCGTCCAAGTGCCTGGTTTTCCGCGCCGTGGCCGCTTAGCGGTCTCTTTCCGCTTCCGCACCTGGGACCTCACGGGGCTACTCCTTTTCTCTCGCTTGGGAGATGGGCTGGGTCACGTGGAGCTGATGCTTAGCGAAGGGCAAGTCAATGTATCCATCGCGCAGACCGGCCGCAAGAAGCTTCAGTTCGCTGCTGGTAAGGGGCTCCCTGGGAGGCAAGAGCAGGCTAGAGAAGGGTGGCAACTGGAGGAAGCGGGCGTTCTCCGGTTCTGGGGAATTCCTGGAGATGTTTGCCGGTTATTTCCAGCTTTGCGCACTGTCAGTGACTAAGGTTATGGATAGTGAGAGAGCCATCAGGGGTGTCGCGGTGCAGGGAGAGAAGTGTAAAAATGGGGTGCACTTAGACTGCTGCTGGGAGCAGAGTGGGGCTCCTGCATCCCCACTCAAAAACATCTCACTGGGCTTGGTGGCTTGTGATTTATGCCCGTAATCCCAGCATCTGGGAGGCCAAGGTAGGAAAACCACAAGTTTGAGTCCAGTCAGGACTACATAGTGAGTGCCAGGCCAGCATGAGATACAGAGAGAGCCTGTCTCAAAAACACAACGAGGAGGCTGGGAACCCAACTTTGGTATTCTGCAAGAACAATACTTTTAGCTACTGAACGTCTATCTCTCCAACGCTACCCTCCCACCCCTGTAACTCCAACTCTGGGGGCTCCGCCTCCCTCTTCTGGCTTCTCAGGGTACTGCACGCAGGCACACAAAATTAAAAAATGCAAAATCCTTTTTTTTAAGACCCCAAAACCAATCTTCTCCACCCACTCACGCCAGCCTCCTTTCTTATCCAGGGTACCGCTTGAATGATGGCTTTTGGCACGAGGTGAACTTTGTGGCACAGGAAAACCATGCAGTCATCAGTATTGATGATGTGGAGGGAGCAGAGGTCAGGGTCTCATCCCCACTGCTGATCCGCACAGGGACTTCATACTTCTTTGGTGGTAAGTTGGGGGTAAGTTTGCCCTGTCTCTGGGCGGGAAGGTCCTATCTCACTTCTGATGAGCCCCGTGTCACCTCTGGGACCATTATTTGCATTCTAGCTTCCTTTCTTCATTTCTGTGTGGCTCCCTCTTGGCATTTTCCCAGGGTGGGGTCCCTGAGTTCTCTCCTGGGAAGGGCCTTACAGATGTGGTTGCCCCAGGTTGTCCCAAACCAGCCAGTCGATGGGGCTGCCACTCCAACCAGACAGCATTTCATGGCTGTATGGAGCTGCTCAAGGTGGATGGTCAACTGGTCAACCTGACTCTGGTGGAGTTCCGGAGGCTTGGCCACTTTGCTGAGGTCCTCTTTGACACATGTGGCATCACAGACAGGTACCTAGAAGGTCATCTCCCTAACAAGTGGGAAACTTCTTCCAAAGCCCACTTCCATATAGTCAGGGTGGCTTTTTCTCTTTAAAATTATCTCCCTTCTCCTTGTATCAGCAAGCCCCCTAACACACACACACACACACACACACACACACACATTCTTCCTTGACCTCTGACCTCTTTCCTGTTTCTTCCTGTAAAGGTACCCAAGATTGAAAGAAAGTTTCTATTCAGTCCTAAGGTTTTGTCTGACAGGGGCTGGGTACTTTCCCTTCTGGGAGAAGGAAAGACAGCATGTGATCCATGTAGACTACCTCATGTCCCTATTGTACCCAGTTAGTTAGGTGGGAAGTGAGCCACTGGGTCCTGGCACTGGGAAAGTGTGAATGAGCTCCTTTCGAGCCTCCTTCCATTGGTGTTGACCCGTGCCCTAGATGCAGTCCTAACATGTGTGAGCATGATGGCCGCTGCTACCAGTCTTGGGACGACTTCATCTGCTACTGTGAACTCACGGGCTACAAGGGAGTTACCTGCCATGAACGTAAGCGGGATGGTATAGTCGGGGGAGGGTTGTTGGGGATCAGGAAGCTGCTGAAGCTGGTATGGATGACCATTCTTCTAGCTCCATAATTGCCTCGTTACCCCCTCTAGCTTTGTATAAAGAGTCCTGTGAAGCCTATCGGCTCAGTGGGAAATATTCTGGAAACTTCACCATTGATCCTGATGGCAGTGGACCCCTGAAGCCATTTGTAGTGTATTGTGATATCCGAGGTAAGTGGCTTTGCTGGGTTGGGGGTAGAGGGTTGACTGGGCAGTGTAGAAGATGCGGGGTGGGGGGGGGGTCAGGGAAACTGTAGGAGGAGACAAGAAGAAACTGAAGTTGGAGTAAAGGACAGTGGTGTGGAAGGGGGACACCTACAATTTTGTAATGTAGCCTTACAGATAAATTCCAGCTTCTGGCCATTCTAGCCATTCTCCAAGGTGGAGAGCCCAAGGCTGGCTGCAGTGAAGGGGCGGGCTTCTTTTATTGGCTCTAGGTGGCAGCAGGGTTGATGGGTTGGTCAGGAGGGAGACAGAGAATGTTCGTGCCGGCCCAAGCTCTGTCCCCTCTCTTCCAGAGAACCGAGCGTGGACAGTTGTGCGGCATGACAGGCTGTGGACAACTCGGGTGACAGGTTCCAGCATGGAGCGGCCCTTTCTGGGGGCCATCCAATACTGGAATGCCTCCTGGGAGGAAGTCAGTGCTCTGGCCAACGCTTCCCAGCACTGTGAGCAGTGGATCGAGTTCTCCTGCTACAATTCTCGGCTGCTCAATACTGCAGGTTGAGCCTGGTGGCAGGGAGGGCGAGGCATAGCTGGAGGAGAGCCTTGGGTGGGGTGTGAGGGGCTGCTGGAGGAGTCGAGCAAGGTCAGGACTGCTTGCACCTGGGTGTGAGGAGCCCAGAGGCTGATGGAGGGGCAGGGCCTGGAAGCTGCCTGGCGTCTTCCCCAGGAGGCTACCCCTACAGCTTTTGGATTGGCCGAAATGAGGAGCAGCACTTCTACTGGGGAGGCTCTCAGCCTGGGATCCAGCGCTGTGCCTGTGGGCTGGACCGGAGCTGTGTGGACCCTGCCCTGCACTGCAATTGTGATGCAGACCAGCCACAGTGGTGAGGGGACTGGAGGGCAGGGTTTTCAGGACCGCCAGCAGAGGCAGGGTTGAGTCACTGCATCCTGTTCCCACAGGAGAACGGACAAGGGGTTGCTGACCTTTGTGGACCATCTGCCTGTCACTCAGGTAGTGGTAGGGGATACCAACCGCTCCAGTTCTGAAGCTCAGTTCTTCCTGAGGCCTCTACGTTGCTATGGTGACCGTAAGTGGCAGACTCCTTTGGTGTACTCTCCTTCCAGCATTCACTGTTCCCAAAACCTACAGCACCTGACCCACTGGGGAATCTCCAGGTCATACGACCAGACGCTCCTGCTGTGATCTGACCCTTACCTTCATTCATTCCACCTCTAAGTTTCTCTTCAGTCTCCCTAACTCTCCCCACTCTGCCCTTCAGGCTTCCTGCCCACGGAGGATCCTTCACTCCTCCACCCTCTGACTTCCTTAACAAGGCCTTCCTCACTGTTTTGTTTTTTTTTTTTTTTTCAGGCAATTCCTGGAACACTATCTCCTTCCACACTGGAGCTGCACTGCGCTTCCCCCCCATCCGTGCCAACCACAGCCTCGATGTCTCCTTCTACTTTAGGACCTCGGCTCCCTCGGGAGTTTTTCTAGAGAACATGGGCGGCCCTTTCTGCCAGTGGCGCCGACCTTACGTGCGAGTGGAGCTCAACAGTGAGTAGGCAGGCTGGGAGGAAGGTGGGTGGATGGAGAGGACTACGGAGGCTGTTAGGGAACAAGACAGTCAACCCTTTTGAGAGGTGGCAGAGAAAGGATCTGAGATGACTCTGGACCCTAGACTTCCTGTCTTGATATCTGGCTATGTGACCATGGCCCCTTCAGCAATGCGTTGCTTCAGTGGGCCCTTGGCCCCTCACTTGTGAAGGAGATAGGTTCTAGAGGTCTCATCCATCTCTAACTAGCTATGCTTCTAGCCTAAGCATGCGAGCTGGGAAGTTGATTGCAGGAATCTGCAAATTTGGGAAACAGATTGTGTGGCTTTAAGCTATTTGTAGGTTCTGGACAAAGTGGAGGACTATTTAGAGGCTTCCCTTAGGTGAGGAGAGAGATTATATTTGGGCAAGAATGCTGTGAGGGATCTGGGGGGGTCAGAGCCCCCTTTTTCCCTCTTACCCACTGTCATGCTGTCCAGCATCCCGGGATGTAGTCTTTGCCTTTGACATTGGCAATGGGGATGAGAACCTGACAGTGCACTCAGATGACTTTGAGTTCAACGATGATGAATGGCATTTGGTCCGGGCTGAAATCAATGTGAAGCAGGCCCGGCTGCGAGTGGACCATCGGCCCTGGGTGCTACGGCCCATGCCCCTGCAGACCTACATCTGGCTGGAGTATGACCAGCCCCTCTATGTTGGTGAGCAGCAACCCAGGGGCAGGGAGAGGGCCTCCATGACATTCCTACACTTTAACCGGTCATGCACCATGTTTCCAGGAAGCCCATGTTCCAATCCTTTCTGCCCCAGAGTGAGCCAAGTGACTATTTCTCTTTTCTAGTCCCTTATATCCTAGTCTATCCTCCTAATCCCCTTGCCTCCCTTCCCACTCAGTATGTAATCCTGTCTCTGGCTCTACAGTCATCTTGGGAGAGCTCTTGGGAATGTTCTGCCTTTGAGCCACACCTCCCAACCTCTCCATTTATTCCTGATCAGGATCTGCAGAGCTTAAGAGGCGCCCTTTTGTGGGTTGCTTGAGGGCCATGCGTCTGAATGGAGTGACTCTGAACCTGGAGGGCCGTGCTAATGCCTCCGAGGGCACCTTCCCCAACTGCACGGGCCACTGCACCCACCCCCGGTTCCCCTGTTTCCATGGAGGACGCTGTGTGGAGCGATACAGCTACTACACCTGTGACTGTGACCTCACGGCTTTTGATGGGCCATATTGCAACCATGGTCAGTGCTGCTGGTTATGGGGTGGGGGCATGGAGCCTTAGGGTATGATGGGAGGTCAGAGGGAATACAAGTCAGCATCTTGGAAGACTAGAATGTTAGTAGAATCCTGAGCTCTTGAATGGGGCAACCAGGCATTTGAAGATGCTAGGTGACTCCAGAGGGATAAAGGAAAACAGAGTGATGGATGGTAGGGCTATCTGATGCCCCAACACTAAGCAAATAACTTTTCCATCTTCACACTATTGTCAAGGTCACACAGGTTGCTCCCATACCCTATGCACATCTACTCTGTGTATATGGAGGTATCTGTGTGCGTGCATCTGTGAGTGTGTGTGTGGTGCATGCACACGTGTGTGGAGGCCAGGGTCAACCTCAGGTGTCATTTCTTGGGTATCTCTACCTTGTGTTTTCAAACAGGGTCTGTCACTGGGACATTGAACTTACTGATTAGATAGGCTAGCTGGACAGTGAGCCCCCGAGATCCTCTGCTTCTGCCTCTCCAGCCATGGGATTACAAATGTGTGCTTTTTGTGTGGATGCCAGCATCAAATTCATGACCTCACGCTTACGCAGCAGCACTTTACCAACTGAACGTTTTTCCTAGCTCTAGTATTGACTTTGGCTTCACGATGCATCCCTCTCCTCCCCCAGCTATTTCTTGTCTGACTGTCATTGCATCCCCAAAACATGTCTACAGGCTGACTCTTGGTTGAAGTGAGCCTTGAAATTCAATATACCCAGACTACATTTTCTCCAAAGCTGGCCCAAGGTAGTCTATGGCGCAGGTGGGTGATTGTGGGCAGAGTCTGGTGGTCTAGAGAGATTCAGAGAAATATGATTAATAACACGTAACTGCATGGAGTCAGGATATCTCAACCCTAATCTTGGCTCTACACATAACCTGTGTGTCCTTAGGGAAGTCACTACCTGTCTTTTTTTTTTTTTTTTCTTTTTAAATAATTTATTTTTTATTGTGGGTGCATTGGTGTCTTGTCTCCATGTATGAGGATGTCAGAAGCCCTGGAATTGGAGTTACAGACAGGCGTGAGCTTCCATGTGGATGCTGGGAATTGAACCCAGGTCCTCTGGAAGAGCAACCAGTGCTCTTAACTGTTGAGCCACCTCTCCAGCCTGTCCCTGCACATCTTTAGGCTTAAGTTTCCTTGCCTATAAAAATGCATGGGTGAGACTGGATGATTTTCAGGTTTCTCATACCATTATTTTTCTGTTTAGTGCTAGATGGGATGGTGCAGGTCTGTAATCCCAACACTTGAAGGGCAGAGGCAGGAGGAGTGTAAATTTGGGCTACAAAGTAAGACAATGTCTCCAAAATCGAATTGGATTTTTTAATTCTGCTAAAAGCAAATGGTGGCAGATACTAGTGTGTGCATAGGTTGGTAACATAGAAACCCTTTGAACTTGTGACTAAGGTGTCTGGAGCCTTCACCTTGGTGTCTTCGCTTTAGATATTGGTGGATTCTTTGAGACGGGCACATGGATGCGTTATAACCTCCAGTCGGCACTGCGCTCTGCAGCCCAGGAGTTCTCCCACATGCTGAGCCGACCCGTGCCAGGCTATGAGCCTGGCTATATTCCGGGCTATGACACCCCTGGTTACGTGCCTGGCTACCATGGCCCTGGGTACCGCCTGCCTGACTATCCGAGGCCTGGCCGGCCTGTGCCAGGGTACCGGGGGCCCGTCTACAATGTTACTGGAGAGGAAGTCTCCTTTAGTTTTAGCACCAGCTCGGCTCCCGCAGTCCTCCTCTACGTCAGCTCCTTTGTACGTGACTACATGGCTGTACTCATCAAGGAAGACGGTGAGTTCTCCAGGGCTGTCTTCCTCCAGGGGTCCAAATTCCCGCAGCTATGGATTGCCTAATGCAGAGATGCAGGCCTTTGGGAGATGGGGGTTGTAGGAGCTGTGAGAAAACTCCACATTCCTCCTCCCACCCCACAGGGACCCTCCAGCTTCGGTATCAGTTGGGCACCAGTCCCTATGTGTACCAGCTAACCACTCGGCCAGTGACTGATGGCCAGCCTCACAGTGTCAACATCACTCGGGTCTACCGAAACCTCTTCATCCAGGTACAGGTGGAAGGGAGTGGTCATAGCCCCGTGATCTTGGCTGTGGCACACCCAAGGAAATGTCAGATGATTACATGTCTGAAACACAGTTCGGTATATGAGGGATTTTTTACATTTATCCCCTGTCATGACCCTTATGTCAGCTCTGTGAAGTAGCCGTGGTTGGCAATTATTTTGAGCTCCATTTTTTAAAAAATTTATTTATTATGTATGCCTGCAGGCCAGAAGAGAGCACCAGATCTCATTATAGATGGTTGTAAGCCACCATGTGGGTGCTGGGAATTGAACCCAGGACCTCTGGAAGGGCAGTCGGTGCTCTTAACCACTGAGCCATCTCTCCAGCCCATAAGCTCCATTTTTAAAAATAATTTATTTATTCTTATTTTACGTACATTGGCATTTTGCCTGCATGTCTGTCTGTGTGAGGGTGTCAGATCTTGGGGTTATAGACAGTTGTTAGCTGCCATGTGGGTGCTGGGAACTGAACCTGGGTTCTCTGGAAGAGTAGTCAGTGCTCCTAACTGCTAAGCCTTCTCTCCAGCCCCACTGAACTCCATTTTATGAACCATTAAACAGGCAGAGAAAGTAAAGTGTTTTTCTCAAAGGCAAACAAACCGCTAGGAGCTAGGGGTGTGGCTTAGCAGGTAGAGTGCTTGCCTGACATGATGAAGTCCTGGGTTTCATTCCAGCACTGCATAAACTGGGTGTGTAATCTCAATATGTTGGAGGTGGAGGCAAGAGGATCAGGAGTTTAAGGTTACACCTGGCTACATGAGCCCCTGGATCAAAGTGGGGTGGTGTGCCGAGATGGCTCAGTATGTAAAGGCACAAGCCTGATAACCAGGGTTTGGTCCTGAGAGCCACGCCGTAAAAGGAGGGAAATGGCCCTTGCATGTTGTTATCTGAACTCCAGATGAATTCTCAACTCCAGACCCCATAAAAAATAAAACGTGGCCGGGCGGTGGTGGCTCACGCCTTTAACCCAGCACTTGGGAGGCAGAGGCAGATGGATCTCTGTGAGTTCCAGGCCAGCCTGGTCTCCAAAGTGAGTTGCAGGAAAGGCACAAAGCTACACAGAGAAACCCTGTCTCGAAAAACCAACCAACCAATCAATCAATCAATTAATAAATGAATTAAATAAAATGTGCATCGGGATGTAGTGGCAACATGCAGGCATGGGTCTCTGAGTTTGAAGTCAGCCTGGCCAACATAGTGAGTCCAGGACAGCCAGACTATGTAGAAAATGTGCCCCAAAATAAAAATAAAATGTGAGAAGGAAAAAAATAAAAAAGTCGCCAGGCAGTGGTGGCGCAAGCCTTTAATCCCAACACTCGGGAGGCAGAGGCAGGCGGATCTCTGTGAGTTCAAGGCCAGCCTGGGCTACAGAGTGAGTTCCAGGAAAGGTGCAAAGCTACACAGAGAAACCCTGTCTCGAAAAACCAAAAAAAGAAAAGAAAAGAAAAAAAAAAGTCAAACTACTCATAAACTGTAAAGTCCGGTCAAAATCAGATTGTTTGAGCCATGTTTCAAACCCTACCTCTGGGCCCAGGGGTTGTTCATTTTGAGCAAGGACCCTTTGGGCAGAGAGAAGTCCTCCATGGTCTTGGCTGTGTCCATCAGGGCATCCCTCTCTCCTCTCTCAGGTGGACTACTTCCCGCTGACAGAACAGAAATTCTCCCTGCTGGTGGACAGCCAGCTGGACTCACCCAAGGCCTTGTATCTAGGGCGAGTGATGGGTAAGCGGCTGGTGTGAGTCGGAGGAGAGTTGTGGATGAGGCTCCTGGGGTACAGAGCGAGGAAGTGGGTACAGTAGCAAGGGTGGCGAGCAAAGGAAGGAGGAATGGATCAGATGGAGGGAAGAGGGGCAGGGCTTCGGGTGTCCCAAACACTTTCTGGACCTGCCTCTCCCTCAGAGACAGGAGTCATTGACCCAGAGATCCAGCGGTACAACACTCCAGGTTTCTCAGGCTGCCTGTCTGGTGTCCGGTTCAACAATGTGGCTCCCCTCAAGACCCATTTCCGAACTCCCCGCCCGATGACTGCTGAGCTGGCGGAGGCCATGCGGGTTCAGGGAGAACTGTCGGAATCTAACTGTGGAGCTATGCCACGCCTTGTGTCAGAGGTGCCACCGGAGCTTGATCCCTGGTACCTGCCCCCAGGTAAATCCCTACACACAGAAGACTCAGACAAAAGTGTGGGGGGGGTGACGGCGATGGGAAAGGGCTCTGAACACAGAGCTGTGTCTCCTAATCAGCCCTTTCTCCTCTTTAGATTTCCCATACTACCATGATGACGGATGGGTGGCCATACTCTTAGGCTGTGAGTAGCACTGATCACTAACCTAACTTTCCCAAGACCACCCTGTCAGCACCCCTCCCTGGTTCCTGTCGTCAGGGTTGAGAGGTGAAGGTGCTAGCCGTGAGATGGCAAGAAAAAGGGTGAGGCAGGCCATAGTGATCAGTATGTAACTGGGTGGAGACGTCTTAATAGCTGAGGCAGCTATAAATTTTTTATCAGAGTGAAATACTAAAATGCGGCCCTAGTTACAGGATGAAGAAAGTGATGTAATGTCATCTACTGAAATGAGAAACTGGAGAAGCTGTCGGAGATACAGAAAGTAAAGCGGGCAGGGGATCAGCCAAGAATCCAGACCTAGACATGGGGATGGCTTAAACGGCCATTACTATACGCAGTTGTGCATGATGCTTCTGGCCGAGCGTGTATGTGTGTACCCCAAAGACCTTCCCTGAGTTGTTCCTGTTTTTCCATCCAGTTTTGGTGGCCTTCCTGCTTCTGGGGCTTGTGGGAATGCTGGTGCTCTTCTACCTGCAAAATCATCGCTACAAGGGCTCCTACCATACCAACGAGCCCAAGGCCAGCCACGACAACCATCCTGCCAGCAAAACTCCCCTACCTCCTTCAGGCCCCGCCCAAGCCCCTGCCCCCACTCCAGCTCCCACCCAGGTCCCGACCCCAGCCCCAGCCCCAGCTCCAGCCTCAGCCCCAGTCTCTGGCCCAAGCGCCAGGGATCAGAACCTCCCCCAGATCTTGGAGGAGTCTAGGTCTGAATGAGTCATAAGGGCTTCAGGGACCAAGTCCAACTCCTCAAAGTCCCCCCAATTACCTCCTCTTCCCTACCCTGCCAGGGACATTTGGCTCTTCTTAGCAGGCTCTGTTCACCAGGAGGATTCCCCTCTTGCCAAGTTTGGTGGGCAGAGCTACAGATGGGACCAAAGGGAGTGGCCGAGCCTCACTGCCTAAACCAATGCCCTGCTCACCCCTTTCCCCCAGGCTCCTGGCTGATTGCCTGCCTCACAGGAAAAGCCCCACAGGGCTCAGACAGGCCTTCCCAGCCTTCTCTGTCCCAGCTGCTGGCAGGGATTAACAACGGAGGGCAGGGGACATGAATTGCCTCTCTTCCTGTGTACATTATCAGCAGGGACAGATGTGGGGGATTGTAGGACTGCACAGGGCATGGTGGGGAGGAGGCTGCTAAAACACACCCCAAGCCTCCCCACCGGCCCTGCTGACCGGCTGTCTTCCATCTGCTTCCTCTCAGCTGGGGGTGAGGGAGGGAGGGCTTTGTCACTGTCCCCACCTCGCCCCACCCCCTTTTTGTTTTTAGAGACCAAGAGGCCTCAGTTTAGCACCTTGGTACCTCCACTGCTTCACATGCTTTAGCCAAAGCCATAGAAAGCCTGCAAGTAGAAAACATATTGCAGACACCCTGCCTAGCCAACCCTCCAACCCCTTTCCAAAATATGCAATAGCCTTGGTGCCTGTCTGCAGGCCTGGCCCCCTCCTATGCATGAGGAGCCCTCTTCCCTCTGCTCAGAGACGCTGCTGCCGTGTTTGCCCAGGAGGTCATATTCTTTATATATATTTTTTGTTGCAAAGTCTCTCTCTAGAGAAACTATATATTATTCTAATTTTTAAATGATCTGTTTCTATATAAAAGAACTCAGTGGGCTGTCCTGTGCTGTGCCCTTCTGTGATGAGCTCCTTCTGTGCTGGATGTCTCAGGAGTCCTGCCAGCCACTCACCCAGCTTGCTGGGCCTCCGCTCTAAGGCAGGGCAGAGCCCGCTGTGCCCTCAACTGAGCAGGTCCAATAAAGCAGAGTGGCAGAGCCCCAGTCTGTGTGTGATAGCTCATGGTCAAGGGATAAATAGTGTGGTTTAGTGTTTTGTTTTGTTTGTTTGTTTGTTTGTTTTGCTTCCCACTAAATCCTTATTTTATTCATGAGAAATGAAATGTTTTTAAGGGAACTCAGAAATTTCTAGTCTTCAAAACTTATGTATATAAGCCAGGTGGTGGTGGTGGTACACATCGGTAATCCTAGCACTCAGGAGGCAGAGGCAGGAGGATATTAGTTCAAGGCCAGCCTGGTCTATAGTGAGTTCCAGGACAGCCAGGGCCACACAGAGACCCTGTCCCCAAAAACCAAAACCAAACCTATATACCCACCAGTGCCTTCACCCTGGTCACTCTCTCAGCATGCAGAGCTCAGAGGACAGTGGGGATCAGAGAGCTGAAGTCTCTGTCCATTCTGCTTCCATGCCTGCTGCCACCTCTGATCCTTCCAGCCCAGGCACACAGGACACAACTTGCCAAAATGGATTCTAACACTTTATTAGATAAGAGGTCACAAGCCACAAGACTCTAAAGTGCAAGAAATTCACTGGCAACAAAGCCACGTGTACACCATATCCCCAGTCCACACCACCTCTCTGTGTCTGTCAGCTTACGTGAGGTGGGTAGAGTGGGGAGGAAAGTTGGGACCCGTCATTAAAAATAGAGGACAGCAGGGACCGAGAACTGGCAGCTGGGGGGGGGAGGGAGTGTTGGTGGCCTGAACTCTGCAGAGGGACTGCCAGTGATGCTTGTTGAGGGAAGGCCAAAGTCAGTCTAGAACCAGCATGTCTTAAAGCATTCCTCATGGCCAGGCCCTGTCCACCTGTCTGGTCTTCCCAGAGAATTCATGAGCAATTCAGAGCCTACAGTTAGCTAGGCTTGAGGGTATCCCTGATTCACACAATAGACACAAACCACTGGCAGATGTCAATTTCGGAAGTGTGGGGGCTAGCCCGGTTGAGGGCTGGGGAGAAGCTATTGTCAGGAGCTGCTGGGTGTGAGATACACGTGCCTACCAGTATGGTGAGGGATACGTGTACAAGCATGCCTGTCCCATGCAAATCCCTAAGAGGCAGTACGGCCGAGGGGAGCCAGGCTTCCTTGGGGGACAAGGGTTGCCTGGTGGGGAGAGGGGAGTGGCCAGCAGAACCACGGAGAAGCCCTGGTTCTCCAGGAGTGAACCGGCTGCTCCTCTTCCAACACTCCTTAGGCCCGTCTGTACCTGCCCGGGTCCTTTCTACCCACAATGCCCCTGCTCTCAGCACACCAGACCCAAGGCAGCTGTGCGGACTACAGCTTTTGCTCTTGTATCAAGCCAGCTCCTCCTGCCTCTCAAGAGATGAGACAGAACTGGAGAGTCCTCCATTCTCCTGTTCCTCCGTCAGAAGTGGGATTTGGGCAGGAACCCCAGAGACCTTGGCTCAAACTCCATTCCAATCTATAGACCTTCTAAAAGAAAGTTAAAGTGCTTTGTTCTGCATGAATCCCAGAGAGAATGGTGGTCTGCCTGCCAGTCCGCCCTGCACTGAGACACCCTGCTAAACGTGCAATGGTACCCTCACCTGGAATACTACCAACAGCAGGTAGGACAGAGCAGACGGGGTAACCACACAGCAACTTCCCCCTCTCTAGTCTAGGCTAGACCCAGCTACCCTGAATAAAGAAGCAAAGCTGCTCCGTGGACCTACCTCTGAGGAATGGAAGGCCTGAGACAACTGCAGCTTAGTGACCCCGAGTACTCACTCCCAGCCAGGCACAGCCCATGCTCAGCAGCCTAGACCTGCTGCCACTGAGCCAGGACTTCGGAAGGAGCTGGGTCACTGGTGCCTGCTGCTCCGAGTCTGAAAACGCCCTGCTACCCCCATAGTCTATAGGACAGGCCTTTCCAAGGCACCCCAGGCTCTGGCTGGCTCCCCCTCTGTCCACAGGAGGGTACCACTTAGCTTTCCCTCCTGCAACCTTGCATTTCCGCTTTGATGTCCCAGACACACTTCCCTCTGAGTCGTCTGTAATGCCTGTCAGGCTCACCTCTAACCCTGAGCACCTGTGGGCTCGGGGACCTGGTTTCACTTAGCAATGCCTGGCCGCAGTGATGCGAGGACTTGATTGGAAAGCTGAAAGGGCAGTGCGGGTTGATTCCTGAGGCCCACAGTTCGGGAGCTGAGGAGAAATCCAGCATCGATAGCCACCCCAGCCCAAGGCCATCCCCTCTGATCTGGAGGTGCAACTTGTCACATCTGAATTCTCCTGGGAGACCAGGTCTCCACCGCCTGTTTCCCTTCTCACTGAGGCAGTGTGTGTCTCCTTGGGATACAGTGGAGACCTTGTCACACAGGAGTGGGTGGGGGTTCTCAGCATGGAAGACATTGCAGGAGCTGGAGCAGCAGCGGTGTGTGCCTGAAGCCAAGACAGGGCTGCCACTGCAGCACTGTCCCAGGGCCCAGAGGGCTAGAAGATGTCGGTCTCCCTCTCGATGCCCACATACTTGAGGGCATCGGCTTGGCTGTACCTATCCCAGAGCAAGGAGGAGGAACTAGGTTACCCTGTGGTTGAGAAGATGGGGTCCCCTCCTATCTCACTTCCTCCCAATTCCTAGCAGCCATTTGGAATGTTCCTAGGTCTGAGGCAAACAATGGCAACTACAGACCCTCTCCCCCACCCACGGTAGCTGCTGTAAGGCCCAGTCACTCCTGCCTCATTCCCAACCACCTCACCGATAATCAAAGAAGAGTTCTTCGCCAGCCTGAATTGCTCTCTTGGCAAAGATCCCAATGCGGTGATCTCCATTCACCATGACCACTGCAAAGAGGAAGGACAAGACGAGCTGTCTTCCTAGTCACTCTAACTGCAAGCCTGCGCTTGGGAGGACTCTGGGCTGTCCGTCTCCAAATCCCCAGTGGAAGTAGAGTGTAATCGTGACGGGCATTTGTCCCTCTGCTTCTGAATCTGCTACTGCAACCAGTGACATTGGGGGAAACGGTGACCTTTAAATCGTGATTGTGGGAAAGCATTTTTAATGTAGTCGGTGAAAAAAGCCAAGCATGAAAGTGAGAGGTCTAGAATGATGTCAGATATTAATCATGAGTATTCCTGAAAAAAACCTGAAGATGAGCTGGGCGGCAGTGGCGCATGCCTTTAGTCCCAGCACTCAGAATGGGGAGGTAGGCAGATCTCTGAGTTTGAGACCAGCCTGGTCTACAGAGCTAGTTCTAGGACAGCCAGGGCTACACAGAGAAACCCTGTCTCAAAAAAACAACAAAACGACAACAAAAAAACAAAAGTTAAAAAAAAAACAAAAAAAACCCCAGCACTCGGGAGGCAG
This sequence comes from Onychomys torridus, assembly GCF_903995425.1. NCBI lineage: Eukaryota > Metazoa > Chordata > Mammalia > Rodentia > Cricetidae > Onychomys > Onychomys torridus. Next base: position 89,115,464 of record NC_050450.1, read on the forward strand.
AGGCAGGCGGATCTCTGTGAGTTCACGGCCAGCCTGGTCTACAGAGCTAGTCCAGGACAGGCTCCAAAGCTACAGAGAAACCCTGTCTTGAAAAAACAAACAAACAACAACAACAACAAAAAAGCTGAATGATGGATAAAAATCATGGTGCATGAGGTATTTAGCCCACCCCACTTCCTAGGCTACTGAAGACTCACTCACCTTTGGCATAACAGTTGGGGTTCACTGAATGGTTTGCAAAGCGAATTTTGTTTCCTTTCCGGGTAGCATCCACTACAAAATCTACATGACATAAATCAAAGAAAACCATGAGTGTCCCAGGAAACTACACGTTTTTTTGGGGGGGTGTGTGACGATGGATGGACAAGGTCTAGCTCTGTGGCCCAGGACAGCCTAGAAGAGATGGCATAATCCTCACGCTTGAGCCTGCTACTGTTGTAGGTGGTTTTTTGTTTGTGTTTGTTGGAGACAGGATCTCCACTTGCAGCTCAGGCTAGCCTCAAATCTGTGGTATTTCTTTTGTCCCAGCCTCAAGTGCTGGGATTACAGAGATGAACCATGTGCCCCGCTTCAATTCCACACTTCTTTAGCTCTAGTTAAAACCAGTTCAGTGGTAACAGAAACACTTTAGTCCACTGGGAATGTGAAGGCCAGACTGTAACAGGGATGGGAGAAGCACACGGCCTGCCTCCTCATGAGGGCGGGTGCATCCCCTTTGGTCCCCCCTCTGCATTTTGGATCTCCTCCCACCCACCGGGTAGGGCAACTTCTCAAGTGGAAGTGCCCAGTGTTCCCAATCCAAACACAACTCAGAAATGAACCCAAGCCTATGGGGCTTCCAAGTTCAACCACAGCACTTTGCTGGAAGTATCTGTTGGAAATATTGGAGCCTGGATTCCGGCAGTGGCTGCTTAGTGTAAAGACTTGCATATGATCACCTTGGTATAAAAGGGAGGCCATGCCATACCATTGTTGAGGTTGAAGAGGAAGCTGGACATATATTTATCATAGACCTTCCCTCGCCGATCAGCCTCATCCTGAGAGATGAGCTGGAGGAGCAGACAAGGAACAAGAGGGTGTCAGGCTGCCTGCTCAGGGTACACCTGTCTGAGCTGGGAGAGGCAGTGTAGGACAGCAAGCTCAGGCTACACTAGTCCCACCTCCACCCAGGCTGGCCAGGGTGGAGGCTGGGGAGAGCCAGACACCAAAGCTTGACAAACAGTGGTTTGTTTCCGGACTGCAAACAGTTCTGTGGGATCCCCTGAGAGGCCACATGAAAACTGGGCTGAGTTATTTAGAGATTAACTTACAGAAGCCTAACCCACAGAAAATCAGAAAGCTTCTCGTTGGTACCTTCCCAGTAATAATGTGGGCTAAAGCTGGAGCACTCACCTCACCACAATATTCAGAAATGAACTCATTCTTCTGCACAGACTCCTTGATGAAGGTGCCCCATCCGGCCACATCGGAAGGGGCCAGCAGCAGGTGCTGGGGGAGAGGGAGGTAAGCCTTAGATGACAGGGCAGGTCTGAGTGGGTGTGAGTGCTGCATGTGCACATGTGTGATGGGGGTAGATGGAAAGAACTACCAACTGTCAGGGGAACCTGAAGACAGAGAAGGTCCAAACCATCTGCTCTTGGGGGTTGGAGGCTGGGGGACACTGGAAGTGGTGAAGGAAACAGGACACTCTTCCTATTCCTTTGGGACCACCCGGGCTGAGTCTGGGCATACACTGCAGTGTAGGAGTTGGAAGAGGCAACACTGTGGTCCAGTGGTAAAGCGCTTGCTTGCCTCCCTTGCAGAGTCTGAAACCCCAACCCCAGAGGAGAACAGCTTGTGAGCATCCATGGTGCATACCCCTCTGCTCCTTTTGGTAGGATTGAAAATTTGATTACTTTGACCACTGACAAAATTTGTCAAGCACCTTCACATACAAACTCTCCAAGGAGCCAAAGGAACAAGGCCACCTGGGACCATTTCCTCTTCCCCACTGTGATCTTGACCCAAGAAAAGACCTCACCTTTTTGAGGCCACGCTGGATGCTGCAGTTTTTGCAAGACACCACCTTGCTGTCCCAGTGCTCTGAGGCCCCACAGGTGAGGCACAAGTCAGGGTCACACTCCCGTACTGCCAGATAGCAAGGACACTGCTTGGTATTGCACTGAGTCTTACAGCGACAACCAGGAAAACGGTTCTGGCCTGAGTGGGGAGATGGGGATGGTTAGGAAGCAGGCCCACACTGACGCAGCCTGACGCTCAGGGACAGCAGAGCAGTAAATGGGACATGTTCAAGAACCCTTCGCAGGAGAGACAGAAGGGTCCTTCCCCGAACATCTGGCCTTTTCCCCTTAGACAATGAAGTGCCTCCTTCAGGGATCAGGAGACTGATCTGTTGGTAACATTCTTTCCATGTAAATAGGAGAAACTGGATCTGATCCAGAGAACCCACATACAAAAGCCAGGCATGTCAACACCTACGTGCTTGTAACCCCAGAGCTGGGAAGGTAGAGACAGATGGATTCCTGGAGCTCACTAATCAGACAGCCTTACCCTAATAAGCAAGCTCTTAGTTCCAGTGAGAGATGGAATCTAAAACACAAGGTAAATGGCTCCTGAGAAATGACTCCCAAGGCTGACCATGGGCCGCACATGCACACACAGGCACACGCATGAGCACCCTTACACAGATGCACACACCATGAACTACTTCCCAACATTCAAGTCCGATCGACAGAAAAGCAGGGGTGACCCAACAGGGCCCCCTCTCAGCCTTGTTGACAGAATTTGGAAGCGAGGTGGAGAGAACCCCACAGAAAATGAAATCAGTGCTTTTCACAGTAAATCCTCATCAAAACAAGTATCCTTTTGAGAACTGAACGCATCCGTTCTGTACCATCCTCCACCCACAGGCCTCCCCCCCCCACACTAGCACTTATCCACTGTGGCTAAGATCATTATCTGTTCCTTGTTAGGTGACAGTCACAGCACAGCTGCCCGGCCCAGCCTTCTGCAAGCCCAGAGGCTGCCGTCAACTGCATGGCCTGAAGCAGGAAAGGTGAGATGGGATAAGAAGTGAGAACTGCTTTTCTGCTGACCCCCAAACTCCTATCTCTTACCAGATATGTGGGAACATACATCCATACGTGTGTGTGTGTGTGTGTGTGTACACGTACACACATATATACTTATTTTTTAAAGATTTATTTATATTTTATGAGTATATGTGTATGCCTGCTTATTTATGTGCAACATAGGCATGCAGTATCCACAGAGGCCATAAGGTGGCGACAGATCCCCCTGAGCTATAGTTACAGGTAGTTGGGAGAGTGCTAGGAACAGAACCCGGGTTTTTTGCTTTTAACTGCTGAACCATCTCTCCAGCCCCTTACATACTTATTTTTAATTTTAATTGTATGTGTGTATCTGTGGGTGAGTATGTGCACCCGAGTGCAAGAGCCCTTGGAAGCCAGAAGGTGGCATCAGATCTCTTGGAGCTAAAGCTGTATTTCCTTGTAAGCTGCCTGGTGTGGGTGCTGGGAACAGAACCAGGGTTTTCTACAAGAATGGTATGCACTTTTACCCATCCTGGCTCCTCCTATGAGATAGTCAAACTCCTCAGCTAAGTATGGTGGTACACACCTTTAATCCCAGCACTCAGGAGGCAGGGGCAGGTAGATCTCTGTGAATTTGAGACCAGCCAGGACTGAACAGTGAAACCCTGTCTCAATAGAAAGCAAAATACAAAACAACAAAATAAACTCCAGCTAATATGGAAATGTTGAAATGAAGGCTCTTTACCCCCTGCTCAATTAATACATACTAAAGCAATGTGTTCTAAAGAACTCTAGCTGGGGTGAGTGTAGACAGAGTGCTTGCCTAGCGAGTACACAGTCATAGATTCAACCCCTAGAACCACAACCAAACAGTCTTCAGTTAGTAAACAAACAAAGAATTCTTGATGGGTCCAGTGTGGTGGCACACACCTGTAATCCCAGCAGCTAGGAGGTAGGGGCAGGAGGATCAGGAGTTCAAGGTCAGGCCTAGGTTATAAAAAAACTCCCAAAATCCCAAAAGGACTCTCTGTATGTATTCTTTTTCTGTTCTTCAAACTTTCTCTAAATTCTGTTTATTTAGTGGGTGCACACACAGGTGTAGGCGCATCCTGCCACTCACAGGTGTGGAGGTGAGAGACAGACAACAGGAAGCAGCTCTCTCCTCCCACCCCTGGCTCCAGGGGTCTAACCCAGGCTTCCTGCCAAGTTTGCTCTGCCTGACCTGCTGAACCACCGCACCGGCCCACTTTCTCCTTTCCTTTTTTCTCTTTGCCCCTCTCTCCCTTCCCTTCTTCTCCACTTCTCTCTGTGAGACAGGGTTTTAGTCTGGGTTCAAGTGAGTCACATGCCCTTCTCCCAATGCCAGGGTTATAGGTATGTACCACTGTATCTAGCTAAACAGATCTGGAGATGGTGCAGGTTGTTGAAAAATGGTTTCATTAGTAGCATAGGTTGACCTTGAACTCTGGTACTCCTGCGTCAGACTCCTACAGTAGAGTTCCAGACCTAGTTAGTCACACACTACCACACTCAGCCCATATAACCATTTTTCCACTTTTATTTTTATTTATGTGTATGTCAAGTGTGTGCAGATGCCCGGGACAGAAGGTGCCAGATCTCCTGGAGCCAAACTTACAGGTGGTTGTGAGCTGCCTTATATGGATGTTGGGAACCAAACTTGGGTCCTCTGGAAGAGCAGAAAGTGCTTTTAACCACTGAGCCACCTCACCAGCCCTAACACTTTTGAAAATCAACATCCTAAAGAGGAGACTATGAGTGCATCTTAGGAAAAGCTCCTGTTTCTTAGTCTTTCCTGGAGGGAGAAGATGGGAGAAACAGTGTCTAATCCCTGCTTCTAGAACTCCCCCCACCCCTGACTTTCACAGCTGGGAAAGGTGGCGCAGACCTGTGATCTCAGTTACCTAAGCAGTAGAAAGGAAAACTGCTTGACCATACATAAAGTGGGTGGGGAAGGCGGAGGAGAGACTGTGAGACCAGGAATTGGGGTGCTTTTGTAAAGTAGAGCAGAGGTTACAGAGATGGCTCAGCAGCAAGGGAACTGGCTGTTCTCCCAGAGGACCTGGGATGGATTCCCAGCACCCACATAATGGCTCACAACTGTCTGAGACCCCAGTTCCAGGGGATCTGACTCCCTTTTCTCACCTCCTCGGACAACAGGCATGCCCACAGTGCAGACATACATGCAGGCAAAACACTCATATACGTAAAATAATAAAGCAACATTTTAAAATTAAAAATAGAACCAACCGACCCCAACTTTTCCAGATGGTTCACACCTTCCTTCCCCATAGGGTACCTGAAGCATAGCAAAAGGTATCAAAGGTCTACAGGCAGCTATGGGCCGGAGGGAGCCTGGACACTCCAAGGCCAACTACCACTCTAGTAGACGATGGTGAAAGTGGGGTGCTCTTACAGTCTGGGCTGCACTGGCAGAACTTCTCACAGAAATTCTGGGTCATGATGCAGGGGCAGGTGCTGTCACAGGGACGGTCCGGGTGGTCACAGGGTTGGTAGTTATACACCTGTGTAGAAGAGTTATCTAGAAGAGAATACAGCAGGACACCGCTGTGACCAGGCTCCCGATGCCCTACCCTCCAAATTTTCCAGTGCTTTAGTTAAAGCAGGTTGTTCCAACCATGACCTTGGACACACTTAACACCCGATAAAGTGGCTAACCCCTGAGCACAAACACGTGAGTTATCTGCTTTGTGGGTAGGGTGTGAGATGGCCTGAGATAACAAGGTAGTTACTCTAAACATGAAAAGAAGTCTGGTGCTGGCATACAGCACACTGGAAAACTCAGAGACCACAGGCCTTGAGTTATCTCCTGAGAGGGCATCTCAGCTATAGCCACTGAGCCCTTAAGACGCTGCAAAGAAATCAGCAATCTGCAGAAGCAGCCAAGATCAACAAGAAAGCTCTAGGTGTGGCAGGGTGACAACCACAGGGTGAGGCCTCAGTCTGAACTGTGAGTGAGTGTATGTGTGTGTGTGTGTGTGTGTGTGTGTGTGTGTATGTGTATGTGTGAATGGTGCCTAGGAATGGAGCCCATATCCTCGAACATGCTAAGCATATACTCTACTATGATCTATCTCCACCTTTCCTCAACTGAACTCACCTTTCTTCAGCTGAATTTTTCTGCAGTGTGCGGCCCACAACCTAGAAGACAAAGAGAGATGGGATAGGTCTGTGTCATGGTCCTCTGTAGATGCAGACAAACGACAGTGTGCCCTGCTCTGAGGGATAGTTTGACAACTGCGAGGTACCTTCCAGAGTTCCTTAACAGCAGGCATCTACCTTGGGATGCGGAATCTAGAGCCTGTCTAACAAGCAAAACTCACAAACTTCTCTCTTATCACACTACTGTTTCTTCCTCTTCCTGCCTTCTCCCGTTTGCCAGGCAGAGCTCTAAGCCAGCAGGCGGGAAAGGCTTTCAGTAAGGAAAGCAACAGGGAAGAGCAACCTGACTTCCTCTGAGCTACAACCACAGCTACCTCCTTTCTTTGGCTGGTAATACACATCAGGGAACCCTGCTAGCAGAGTGATTTTATTTTTCCGACAGGGTCTCACCCTGTAGCCCTGGCTGGCCTGACACTATGTAGACCAGGCTGGCTTTGAACTCACAGAGGCCCATCTGCCTCTCGAGCACTGGGATTAACCATGCCCAGCTATTGACTTTCTTCAACTTCTAAACAATAAACAATGTTATATAACTCTGAAAAACAACACATATAAATACACAGATAAAGAAAAGGAACAAACTCCTCAGAGTTGATAAGTGAGGAAGATGGTCCCCACCCAAGAAGGGAAGACCATCTTTGCACAGAGCTAGAGGCCAGCCATGTCCTACTGGCTAGAAACTCAAAAGAAAACCCAGCCAGCCAGCTCACGAGTCCTCAGTGTGGACAACAGGGAAGGGCTGCCCTAGTCTCAGGTTCTCAGGAGTGCCGAGGACACTGGCTCTCATCTAAGTGTCCCAATCAGATAGGCTGGCTCTGCCCAGTGCAGTGCGTGGCCAAGAGGGAGGCAAGGGTGATACCGAGAGGTCTGAGCACAGACGACCCGGCTGTAAGAGTCCTTGTCACCCTTGCCTGTGTTTTCTTTTCTTCTTCTGGGAAGGGTTCATGAGCTCATCCGTCGGCAGCTTCAGGATAAGCGATTCCTTGACTGCAAACTGGAAGACCTGGAAGAGAAACCGACAGGACCTGTCCGTCACACCTCTGGGGCCAGGTGACCAGGCAAGTGCTGGGCAGGTGCTGGGCTCGGGAAGGATCTGGGATTTGCAAACGCTAACTGGGCTTCTTTTTAGTCCGAGAGAAACAGGTGTGGCTGGGGTAGGGGTCACTGGCTCTGAGGTTTACTTAGACTCAGGGAGCAGAGTTACTAAACACAGCGCTGCTGTCCATCATCACTGGCTTTCATCTGCCCTTCTGCAAGCATAATGGGCTGCTTAAGTAGCTCTGCCTCTTTTAGGAAGGGCACCGCAAGTGCTGAGTGAGGCCTGATGGGAAGGAAGGCTGTCACCAGGCTGAGCACTAGCTCCCTCTGTTGGCTGTCCATGAGGGCAGCGCTTCAGGACGCTGGTTCCTCTTTGGTACTTCCTCCTGCAGCATGTATTCAGTCTCCTGTCCCTCTCTTCCCTATGTATTCCATCTTAGACTATGGAACCTTCTGACATTCTGTAAAAACTACAAACAGTACCAGGAAAAGACGCCTTAAAAACTAAACATATGGGGTTGGGGATTTAGCTCAGTGGTGGAGCGCTTGCCTAGCAAGCACAAGGCCCTGGGTTTGGTCCTCAGCTCCAGAAAACAAAACAAAACAAAACAAACAAACAAAAAAAACCCCATAATTCTATAGACTTTTAGGTTAAGGAACCTTTGCTGTGGGGTGGCAAGAGGCTCAGCAGGAAAAGCAATTGCCAGGCAACCCTGATGACCTGAGTTTGGTCCACAGATCCTATTGTTTAAGGAAAGAACCAACCCCAAAAAGAACCAACCACAGAACTGCTATGGCACATGCACACTTACACACTATCTCTCTCTCTCTCTCTCTCTCTCTCACACACACACACACACACACACACACACACACACACACACACACACAAATAATAAAATCCATGTTGCAAGGAAACAGATATGGTTTCCAAAATGAGTCCAGATCCCTGCTGCTCCCAGGTCTCTTCACCAGTCACATGAGGGAGCATGAAGCAGGTTCTCAAACCCTTCTGAAATACCAGGTCTAGTAATCCCTGAGAATGTGCTCCTTGTAAAAGACTGTCAGGGAGCCGTGTGACCAGGGATCTGGCACTGGGTCCCTTCTTGCTGGACAGACTGGCTCAGATACCTGACTCTCACTTCCGGTCTGTGTTTTTCTTCCTGTCATCTTTTCTCCTGAAGGATTTCATTTCATTTTCATTTATTCACGGTCTATGCATGCAGTACTGCAGTGTAAGTGTGAAGGCTGGGGGACTATGGATGGTTGGCTCTCTCCTAATGTGTGGGCCCTGGGGATTGACTGAACTTGGGTCATCGTGTGCCTTTACTCAGAGCCGCCTTATCGGTCTGCAGTTTTTTCTTGCCTCGTTGGGAGCATCAGCAGCTGCTGTCAAACTGCATTTCCAGGGATGGTAAGAGCGAAGAGGCTGAGGTCTGCTCCCAGGTGTGGGGGTGGCAATTAGAAAACCTAGTGATAGGACACCTGGAATAAAGCATGTGAAGAAGGGCTGGGTGTGGTGGCACAGGCCTTTAATCCCAGCACTTGGGAGGCAGAAGCAAGTGGATCTCTGTGAGTTCAATGCCAGCCTGGTTTACATAGTGAGGCCAGTCAAACCTGTCTCAAAAAAATATGTACGCACACATATTCTCTCTTTCTGTCTTGCATGCAAACACACATAACAGATACAGGGCAAGGAAGAGAGCAGACGGTTTGTGATGAAGATCTCTCCATGACCTAGGAGAGGTTGACAGGACACTGAACCCTGAAAGTTTCTGTCTGGACACACCCTGCTGTAGTGGAGATGAGCAATGAAGAGCAGGGCCCACATTCATCCAGCTGCTCTCAGGAAGTACCTGCTTGCATGTCTTTGTCCCCAGAAGCCTGGCTATTGAGCAGAAGTTGTTGAAGTAGGTGCCATGGAAGACTCGGAAAAGAGATTCTTCAGCTCCAGTCCACTCCACCGGCTCTGAGGGGGCTTCCACAACACAGAGCTGAGGTGGGGCTGGACTGGCTTTCTGCTTCGTGGGGGTCTGACAGCGGGAGTTAGCCTCTGAGGGAGAAACACACAAACATGTGGAATGCAGCTGTTGGTAGCTGTGTCAGAGGACGTCATTCTGATTTGAAAAGGATAGTTAGGAATAAAACATTAGCTGTTCCATTCCACGGACACTCTAGTAAATCCAGTCAGCAGGATCATAGCAAGTTTGAGGCTAGCTTGTCCTACATAGTGTTCTCTCTCTGTGAGTGTGTGTGTGTGCGCGTGTGTGCGTGTGTGTGTGTGTGTGTGTGTGTGTGTGTGTGCGTGCGCGCGCATGCGTCTCACTTTCATTGCTTGCAGGTAAATTGGTAGAAAAGAAATTAACAGTTTTTGGTTTTTGTTTTTTTTTTTCCTTTTTTGGTTTTCCAAGACAAGGTTTCTCTGTGTAGCCTTGGCTGTCCTGTAGCCCAGGCTGGCCTCGAACTCAGAAATCCAACTGCTTCTGCATCCTAAGTGCTGGGAATAAAGGCATGCGTCGCCGCCACCACCACCACCACCGCCCGGCAAGAATGAACAGTTTTGAGGCTATATATATTAAGAGCTGGGCACTGACCCTGGTCTTCTGCTTACCTGAAGAACTGGAGGCCCAGTCATTGCCCGTATCCCTATCACTGTCTCCTTCTTTAGTCTCAGCCATGGCAGAGCCTGGTGTATTCGAGCAGGATGCACTGACCACATGGTGCCGTCGCCGGCGGCGCCCAGAGCACTTGGACCGAGGGTTGTGGAGCATGGCATACTCCTTTGCTCCTTCCTGTGGTGAACACATTATAGTAGGAACAGGGACGGACACAGGGTCTCCGGGCTGATGCCACCATCACAAAGTTTCATCTATAATGACACTCTGGTTTTTATCTGTACCGTGTAAGTGCAACCATATTATGAACATGGCTAAACATCCGCAAAATATGGAAACACCCTTTTCACAAAAGAGGTGCCATCTAATCTTAAAAGACGTAATCTACACATCGCCAGCTCTGAGTAATACATGAAATGCATCTTGTGTTAACTCTCTGGAATTTGAGAACATCTCCTGCAGATGAAATGAGGCTCAGAGGGGATGAAACCAGCTTTAGAAAATGCGGCTCCATGGTGCAGAGCAGATACAGGAATCAGGGCTTCGTTCCCTAGGTCTCTGCTCTGACGTACGACCACAGAGCCTGTTTCAGCCCTCCGTGTGCAATCTCTCTGGATCAGCACATAATCACGGTTTAATCAGAAGCTGCTCCCTAAATCTACATGTGAGACTTGGAAGAATGCATGAACTAACTCAGCTTGGTCACAACTGGTTCCTACACACTTCTACCTGTTTCTGAAGAATAAGTATACTGTTTTGATAGCACACACCTCCCCACTATGTGAAATACACAGCGCTGGTTGCTTATCTTCTGTGTCCTTTTCTTCCTTTTTCCAGTGATGGGAAACGAAGTCATTTTTGTACATGTAGACAAGTGCTCTACCACCGAGTGACATCCGAACCCAAAAAAATCACCCCAAAGTACTGCTTACCAAAACAAAACTAAGCCTACAGAGGTAACTTCTGAGAATCCTGGGATCAAAGAGTAAGGCAAGTGACGCTCTGAGGAAAGAACAACTGAGTTCAGAGCGTGGATCATCTCCCAAGACTGAACTTCTGCAAAGACGTTAACGACGGCTGGACACCAGCACTGGGAGGCAGAGGCAGGAGGATTCCTGCAATGAGTTTGAGGTCAGTAGGGTTTGCAGAATGAGTTCCCAGACAGCAAGGGGAACAGTGAGACCTTGTCTCAAAACAAACACGAAAAGAAGTGAATGATGGAATTATCTGAGGCAAAAATAGTGAAATATCTAATAGCCAAATATGGTTTCTGATGGGATGATAGGAGCTTGAAATCTAAACAGAAAGGCCAGGGATGTGGTTCACAGCAAGAGACGTAAGTAGCAAGTATGATGCCTTGGATTTAATCCCCAAACTCCCCACACAAATTTAGGTAAAGATAGAAAAATATTTCAAATCCAGGGAGGCCTCTTTTGATTTCTTTGTACATTAAAAATGTTCTTGAAGAGCTGGGTGCAAAGCTGATATTGTGGTGACCCCAGCATATGGAAGCAGAGGCCGAGAGTCAGGACTTTCACGGCTAGCCTCAGCTACATAGTCTGAGCTACATGAAATTCTGCCTAAGAAAACCAACTTCCCCTCTTACCCCCAACACCCTCCAAAAAAGGTGGAGGTGTGTGGTGGTGACGCACGCCTGTAATCCCAGCATTTGGGAGGCTGAAGCAGGCTCTGGAGCTCAGGCCAGCCTGAGCCATATTTGAGACTAGTCTGAAAACAGAAAGTTCTTAACACAAAGCGAGAGTGAGCTGGGAACAGCTCAGGGTCAGAGCACCTGCCTAGCATGCACAACGATCTAAGTTCAATTCTCAGAACTGTTAAAAAAAAATTACAAACACTGGTTTGTCTCCAGACTGCTTAGGTCTTGTGCTTTTTTTTTTTTTTGGTTTTTCGAGACAGGGTTTCTCTGTAGCTTTGCACCTTTCCTGGAACTCGCTTTGGAGACCAGGCTGGCCTAGAACTCACAGAGATCCGCCTGCCTCTGCCTCCCCAGTGCTGGGATTAAAGGTGTGCACCATCACCGCCCGGTTCTACTGAAGCTTTTTTTTTAACTTAATTTTACATATCCACCATGGGTTTCCCCTGTCCTCCCCGCTCTACTGAAGCTTTTAATGGACAGAACAACTGAGTTCTCAGTTAACCTTCTGAAGTCTTGCTGAGTTCTTAGTTAACCTTCTGAAGCCTTGCTTTGGCGGGGATAGACATCTTGTTATAATTAAAGGCACTGTCTGTAAGGAAAAGCAAAGGCTGGGGGAAGAGAGCCCAGCACATTTGAATTTGCATAGCTGGCTATCTGAAATTGAACAGACATGCACGGGGTTTCCGAGTGTGACTCTGAGAAGGATGATGTCCTTTCAAGTTACGTAAGTGCTAAAATGTTGACATTACATTGGGGGAAACTCCTGGAATAATTTAAAAAGCCTGGGCTATGGATTTACATCAGGGCCTGGATCTCAAAAATGCTATAAACACTGACTTAGTAATACACTGTATGCCAAGTATCTGACTTTTATAACCCTAACTTCTACTCAGGGGGCTGTCATGAGGGCTAACAGATAATGCATGACAGGGTGCAGCATGGGGTTTCACATATAGGAAGGACTTAATGCAGGAGTTGGAGGAAGCTGATTTATCCTTTTTTTTTTTTTTGGTTTTTCGAGACAGGGTTTTTCTCTGTGTAGCTTTGCGCCTTCCCTGCAACTCACTTGGTAGCCTAGGTTGGCCTCGAGCATATAGAGATCCTGTCTCTGCCTCCCGAGTGCTGGGATTAAAGGCGTGCGCCACCACTGCCCGGCCTTTCTTTTCTTCGACAACCATGCAGCCCACTTCAGATGAGCAATAAGAAACCTTTTCTGCCATGTCCCTTCTGTTACCCTGATAAAGATGTTCCCAAAGGCACTTGACCTTCCATGGTCCTTTTATTGGTGACAGAAACTGTATCAAGGTAGTAACTGCATCCTTTGCCTGAGCACAGGTATTCTGTGGAAAGCTGAAGAGTGACCCTCCTCTGGGAGCTGCTCTGACAAGTACTTACCCCTCCCCCTCCACGGTCACCTCAGCAATTGATTCTCTGACTGCAGATTTACAGAACCTAAGAAGATCTGGTTATCTTCAGATTACACCAGTATGTATAAAAGTTCTTATTGCTGTTCAGTTTTGTGCATCACTTCACACGAATCATGCAGACTGCTGAGGTTTAAAAGCAGTATGTCTGGGCAGATGGCTCAGTGGGTCAAAGTGCTTGCTGCACAAGCCTGGTGAGCTGAGTCCCACGCCTAGGACTCACACAGCAGGAGAGAACCAACTCCTCAAAATTTCCTCTGACCTCCACACATGCACTATGGCACACCTCACCCCACACGCGAGCAGCGACTGAAACACGTCTGCCTACAGAACTACAGAAATTAGCCTCAGAAGACCAAGACCCACTGAGGCATGCCAGTCAGTGAGAAAAGAACACACAGCCCAGGTGACCAAGATTTCATCAGCACACACAGCCCTCCCTCCATCCCTGCCTCCTGGTTCCTGATTTCCACCCTTTGGGCTTCTGAGGGTTTGGATGTGGGCCCTCTGGCAGTAACCCCATCTCTATCTTCTTGGAAGGCTGGCTGTTGGACTTAGTGGGTTCTAAAAGAAAAAAAATGTGGTTTTTATGTCTATTTCTGAGATGCTATCTGAAATCAGACTCATCCTTGAAATCATTTTAAAATCAGAACGAACACTCCTAATAAGAACACTGAAAGCATTAGATTATCACACACCAATGACGTCTTGGCTACCCCTTCAGCAAAGTATTGCACATTTCCCCTTCTGCTCCCCAGTCCTCCATCTTTGCTGCCAGAATGAACGCAGGGCCGGTGGTACCGAAGAGGACGGCAGTCCCTTTCGTCAGCGCTCTGGGAGTTACTTCCCTTTTCCTTTTCGTCTGCAAGTACCTAACCCTCCTCTGCCCAACATTCTAAAGAAAAGAATGTTACCTGCTAAATAATCTTTCTCTGCACTTACAGAATCCAGAACACCTGCGACAGAGAGCACCATCACTGTTTAGCACTGTGCATCTCCTCACGGAAACTATGTGGATTACTCCAAAGCTTACAAGTCATATAACCCTATATAACTAACTATGTGGATAATCACAGGTTGAGAACCACTGAGATGTGCCTGTCAGAGAAAAAAGGAGGATACTCCCTGAACGACAAAGCTCCTAGTCAGCATACGGCCTTCCTGCCTGGTCCTTCTTTCCCTCCCTGTAAGCCCTTTGTGTCCCTGAGATTTGTTTTTTAAGTAGGTTTTTCCTGAGACAGTGTTTCTCTGTGTAGCCCCGGCTGTCCTAGAACTCAGAGATCTGCCTGCCCCTGCGGGATTAAAGAAATGCACCACCACTGCCTGGAGATGGGGTCTTAAGTTACTTCCCCTATAGCCTCAGGATGCCAGTCAGCTGTTGAGTAAAATTGATCTGCTTCCCACCAACTTTGTCTCATGTCCTAAGCATTGGCTTTTGTGTGATGAGCAAGCAGATGTGGGTCTATGCTGTAACTGATCTGGACCCCTTAGATACACAGGATGATTTATGCAGCCACAAAAGACCTGTCCATCAGTGAGAGTCACGAGACTGGACACAAGAATCAGTCCTTCCTTTGTTCTTATTGTGGCTGGATGTATTTACAGAGACATCAGAAAAGACAGTATTTATATATAGGACACACACACACACACACACACACACACACACACACACATACTTTACTCCATTTTTTTCCCCTTTGGTGGTGCTGGGGGTCAAGCTAAGTGCTCTAGCACTGACACACATGTACAGCCCTCTTTGTTCCAAATGTAACAATAGTCTCAGACTCTAAGTAGGTGATATTTAGAGCAGAAAGTCCTTCATTAATGTTCACCCACCCTTTCTCAATTACCCTTTCAGGAAGACTACAATGTCCTACCACGTCTGAGGAGCTCATTAAGATTCCTGCAGTGAGCCGGGTGGTGGCACACTTGGGAGGCAGAGGCTGGCAGATCTCCGTGAGTTCAAGGCCAGCCTGATCTACAGAGCTAGTTCCAAGACAGCTAGGACTGTTACACAGAGAAACTCTGTCTTGAAAAAACAAACAAACAAACAAAAAAGGATTCCTGCAGTGCTGTGGACTGACTCACTTAGCTTGTGTTCCCAGACACAGAAAGTTCAAGGACCATTTCCTGTTCAACTTTAAACAGAGTTAACAATGCCAGAACAGCTTAAGAACCTACCAGCAAAAGGAAGCAGTCTGTGCCACATGGTTCTGGTTCAATCTTGATTTCTTTGTTCTTGCGTTTATATACATTAGGGGTGGCGTGGAAAGCTGGAAAACAAAAAGCTGTCGTGTTTCCAGGGCTCTCGCCATTTGACAAGAGGGAGCAGGAAACTTGAGTTAGGAGCTTCGGCAGGTGTGGCCTTCATATGAAAGGTGACCGGCAAGGTACACAAAATTTAGTTCTGATAGCAACACAATCCTTCCAAAGCTAGAGGGCACCGAGGGACAATCATGGTGCAAACCACATCACACTGTCACGGAACAAATCAAGACAGAGCTCTTGCAAAGCCCTCACCCCAGCCAGAGCTGAGAACTCCACACAAAGAAGCAGAGCCCAGGGAAGGAGGCGGGTGGGGTGGGAGGCAGGAGGACCACACAGGGTAGCCACACCACACTCACGGTGGAGGAAGCAGTCGTATTTGAAGCAGCGCCGGCAGAAAAGGGTGTGGAAGGAGTGCAGAGACTGTTCCCGCTGCACGGACTTGGCGTTGGGACCATCGATGTTGGGTGTGCACTGCGGGGGAAGGGCATTGGGGTCTGACATCTCCGTCAGCTCCCGATACCTGTAAGAAAAGAGAGGACTCCTCTCCAGGAAAGCGCCAAGGGAGGAGGAAGGGTGGTTTCTCTAGGCTTGGTGGGGCAGGAGATGGTAAACATCCAAGTGGGCACCCCGTCAGTCTGCAGGGCTGGGCACAAGAGTCAAAGTCAGAAGGAGGCTTGGCCGGTACAGTGCTGGTGCAAGTACCCAGAAGGACAGGGCAAGTTTTCTGCCCAGATGTCCTCAAAAGCCGTCACAGAATGATGCCTAATACGGCAAAGGGCACTGAGAGGTAAGTGAGCAAGCAAGCCAGAAGTGCAGGCAAGTCACGGCCCACCATCAACAGGGCTTTTTATTAACCAAAAAAAAAAAAAGAGAGAGAGAGAGAGCGAGCAAGCTTGGGTAAGAACGTGTCCACAAACCCCGGACACAGCCTGAGTGGACAGCGTTCCCTACCTCTCCTTCATGTCATCGGGGACGCCGTTCTCAGGGAACATCGAAGCAATGGCACTGAAGATCATGTCATTTGGGAACTGTTTCTTGGAGCTCTTTTTGTTGCCTGAATTGGAAACGACAGTGAATGTCTGAGTGCAGACAGAGCTCCTGGAATTTTCCTCCTTGCCACAGCACAATGATGAACGCTGCTTGCTCATCCGAACATCAACTGTATGGATAACAAGAAGCCTATGGTGCCGGCTAGAATCGGGAAGGGAGGAGGGGCTTCATGAAGAGCTGAAGACAGAGGGGTCCTACCATACATGGGTGCTGAAGGACATGACTGACACACTGAAACTCTGTCCGAGGGAGACACTGTCCCGACACAGAATTAAATACTAGTATAACTTAGTAATTCAATACTTTCTTTGTTCCTTTTTTTGTTTTGTTTTGGTTTGGTTTAGTTTGGTTTTTTGGAGACAGGGTTTCTCTGTGTAGTTTTGGTGCCTGTCCTGGATCTCTCTCTGTAGACCAGGCTTTCCTCAAACTCACAGAGATCCACCTGCCTCTGCCTCCCAAGTGCTGGGATTAAAGGTGTGCGTCACCACCGCCCGGCTCTTTTTTCCATTTTTATGTGTGTGTGCATGTATACGAGTGCATGTATACGAGTGCATGTTTGCATATGTGGGTTCACATGTATGGGTGTGCGTGCACCTGCAGGTGAGGTCCTGAGCTTAATGTCTGGACCCACCATCCTCTATTGCTCTCCACCTTATTCACTGGCTGAGTCTGATGTCATGACTAGTCTCCCCAGACAGTTTGTCCTGAGGATCCCATCTGCACCTCTGAAGGCTGGAATTACAGACACACTACCACACCCGTCCTGCATTTACATGGGTTCTGGGGATCTGGACTCCAGTCCTCATGCTTACAGAACAAGAACTTTAACCACTGAGCTATCTCTGCAGCCCAGTAATATCAAATTAAATATTAGTGACATGGAAAATAGTCATAAAATTAAATTAAGAAGATAAAAGTTTATCTTAGTTTTATATTAGAAGATATCACACACCCACACAATCTCAATTTTGCATGAGCATGCAAGGAATTGAAAATCTGATTATTCCTACGTAGCAAGATTGTAGTGTAATTTTATTTTCTCCTTTACCCCTTCCCAGATTTTCCAAACACATGCGAGTTAGAAACTAACAGCACCAATCATTCTAGAGGTTTTTTTGCTTCTGCTAGTTCACAGGCAGCTGAAGCTATCAGTTAGGGACTCTATTTCTCTTTCAAGTGGGCCAATGAGAAGCATAAACGGTTCTTAAAGAGCAATAGGCTTTAAGGGTTTCCTTCTTCCCTGTCCTCGTCAATTCAAGCAGCCCATGGGCTCTGCACCTTCCATGGCGTGGCGCTTCCGCTTTCTTGTCACTGGCAGATCCTCTTTGCTGCCGTCCTGCTTCCCGTCCGAGGCGTCATTGTGCCCTTCCTCTTCCTCATCTGAGTGCTGATTGAGGGCATCGACCAGCTCCAGGAACACGGCATCGCTGATCAGAACAGACCCAGGGATCATCTCTGAAACACAAGGAGAAAGGTGAGTGTTGGTCACCTCACACTCCAGTCACCTTCTTAGGTAGGTTTGGTTTTTTTCCCTTTAAGACAGGCTCTTGTCAGGTCTGGTGCACACACCTCTAATCCCAGCATTTGAAAGGCAGAAGCAGGTGGATCTCTGCAAGTTTGAGGCCAGCCTGGTCTAAATAGTGAGGTCTAGGACAGCCAGGCCTATATAGTGAGACCCTGTCTCAAAAAAAACAAACAAAAAACCCCAACAACAACAACAAAACTAGGGTCTCCTGTATCTCAAGCTTGCCTTGAGTGCTGGGGTTCCAGGTGTGTATTACCATATCTGGTTTTATGCAGTGCAATCACTCCTAATGTACATAACACCCATAAACATCATACCAGCCACATCCCCAGCATTTAGGTAGGCTTTCCTACACTCCCTCCTGACTGAGGTCTAGCGATATCATTTGATGAACAACTGCAGTTAGCTAAGTGGAAAACCAAGTTAGAGGTTTTATTCTTATTGAAATATTCCATGTCTGCGGCCACTGCTAACAGTATATTTATGGTTCAACAATCTCAACAGCAAGCTGGGCACACACTTTTAATCCCAACGTTCAGGAGGCAAAGGCAGGAGGATCTCAGAGTGAGTTCGGGAGAGGCAGGGCTGTTAAGCAGAGAAACCCTGTCTCCAAACACCAAACAACAACAAAGGTGTGCCAACAATCCCAAGCAAGGCAGAGAAATAACAGCAAAGTGAAAATTCACTTGGCTTTGTGCTAATGTTTCTCTTCATCAAGACAGCATTTTTTCCTAAAATCATACTTTACTTCATGGTTATACTGCAACATGAAAGAATATCTTTGAACACTAGAGGGTGCTGTGGATGTATAATAGATTTGAATGTTAGCAAAAGAGCACCTACAATTGTCAAGAGTAGGTAGGGCCATTGGTTGACAAATTCATGGGGCGTCTCTTCTCTCCACACTTCTCTCTTTAGTAGTGAGGCCTGAACTCTACCACTGAGATACATACCCAGTCTTTCTTCCTTCCTTTTTTTTTTTTTTTTTTTTTTTTTTTTATTTAAGACAAGGTCTCACTAGATTGCCCAACCTGGCATCGAACTTCCTTTGTAGCCTTAAGCAGGCTTCGAATTTGCAATCCTTCTGCCCCAGCCTCCTGAGTAGCTGGGATTACGAAGGTGTGCCACCATGCCTAGCTCCTCTTCCTACTTTTTATTCACTGATAACTTTTCTAGAATTAGAACTAAGAGCTGGCAAGATGACTCATTTGGGTAAAGGATGACAAGCCTGATGACCTGAGTTCAATCCCTTACACCCACATGATGGAAGGAGAGAATCTACTCTGACCACCACACCCATGCTGTGGCATGTGTGGACTGCACCCCAAAATAAATGTTTTAAAACAAAATTTAAAAAGAATTACAGGGCTGGGGATTTAGCTCAGTGGTAGAGCACTTGCCTAGCAAGCACAAGGCTCTGAGTTCGATCCTCACCTCAAAAAAAAAAAAAAAAAAAAAAAAAAAGAATTACAACAGAAGTTAAGAGGACTCAGGACCCAGCACTCACAGAGCTAACTTGAATTCCAAGGGGATCCACTCCCCCCTTCTGGCCTCCTTGGGCACTGCATGCATGTGGTACACAGACACTGATGCAGGCAAAATCATACACATAAAACAAAAATAAATCTCAAAAAATTTTTAAAAATTACAACTAAGTTCAAATGCTTTGTTTTTATAAAATGAAGATATTTAAGTCAATTTCTGAGAAATCCAGAGGATACCTGTCTTAAAGTAGTATGACAGAGAGGATATGCTCAAGCTGAACTCAGAATGGGAAATAAAAAACAAAATGGCCTCTGATGAACTTAGGGAAAATGTCAACGATTAAATTTGCTTGTTCAATAAACACTCTCCTAGCCACTGATTACCAGGTAATTCTCTTTGTGACCCTGCTCCTTCTGTAATTTAATTGAGATTTTAAATATAAAATTCTAACCCCAAATCACATCCTCACACTGGAATGTTCTTTAGCGTGCACCCACAGGACTGCGACATAGCAAAGGGAACAGACTACTAGCAAAGTCCTCTCCCCAGAGCCCAGCTCACTACAGTCTCCCCAGACCCCAGCTCACTACAGTCTCCCCAGAGCCCAGCTCACTACAGTCTCCCCAGACCCCAGCTCACTACAGTCTCCCCAGACCCCAGCTCACTACAGTCTCCCCAGACCCCAGCTCACTACAGTCTCCCCAGAGCCCAGCTCACTACAGTCTCCCCAGAACCCAGCTCACTACAGTCTCCCCGTGATCCCAGCTCACTACAGTCCCCCCAGAGCCCAGCTCACTACAGTATCCCCAGAGCCCAGCTCACTACAGCCTCCCCAGAGCCCAGCTCACTACAGTCTCCCCAGAGCCCAGCTCACTACAGTCTCCCCAGAACCCAGCTCACTACAGTCTCCCTGTGATCCCAGCTCACTACAGTCCCCCCAGAGCCCAGCTCACTACAGTCCCCCCAGAGCCCAGCTCACTACAGTCTCCCCAGAGCCCAGCTCACTACAGTCTCCCCAGAGCCCAGCTCACTACAGTCTCCCTAGAGCCCAGCTCACTACAGTCTCCCCAGAGCCCAGCTCACTACAGTCTCCCCAGAGCCCAGCTCACTACAGTCTCCCCAGAGCCCAGCTCACTACAGTCTCCCCAGAGCCCAGCTCACTACAGTCTCCCCAGAGCCCAGCTCACTACAGTCCCCCCAGAGCCCAGCTCACTACCTTCTTCACCATGCACTTTGCCATCATAGTTATTGATCAGCTCCTCAATGAAAGTCTCGTCTTCTTCCTTCACCTCGTCACCCATGTAGGGAATATTGCACAAAACAGTCTCATCTTCCACCTGCAGAAAACCAGATGGATTTATGCTGCAAGCTCCCGTCTCTCTCCCTTCCTTGCCAACGGAACACTTGCTGGGCTGTTCCTTCGTTTGGCTTCCTAGACACCTGAAGAAAATCTCTGTGGACACAGATTTTCACA
This sequence comes from Onychomys torridus, assembly GCF_903995425.1. Classification (NCBI taxonomy): domain Eukaryota; kingdom Metazoa; phylum Chordata; class Mammalia; order Rodentia; family Cricetidae; genus Onychomys; species Onychomys torridus. The sequence goes on from NC_050450.1 coordinate 89,136,257, forward strand.
CATTTGAAAGACCGGCCATTTTGTTTTGCCAGCAAAATCTCAAACAAAAGGGACAACACTACTCTCAGGGGGAAAAGTTTAATCAATATTAAGAAATCATGCTGAAGAAGAGAAGGGTGTTCAGAAGAAAACACAGACATATACCAAAGCTAAGCACACACTGTCACTGAGTTGCACCCTAGGGCCAACCTAGCCATTCTTAAATTCCCAAGGATCTAGTAAAATCACCGGCAAGTTTTATCTGCGATGACTCCCTCCTGTAGAGCCGTATCCTAGCAGGAGGCAGGATAAAGGGCTGGATGAAGGCACCGTTACCCACAGCCACCTCTGTTCTCTCGGCTGCCTTTGTAGCACCTTGCCATCAGAGGACTCCAGGAGACCTGCTCCATCAGCAGAGTCGGCATCCTGCTTAAGCCTCAAGTGTCTGATTCAGCTGTATTTAACTGCGACTAATATTACAAAGTTGGGTGAAGGTAGTCGGAAAATTGGGAGGCTTGGGCTATCTTGTTAATTCAAGGAAGAAAAAAAAAAGCAAAATTTTAAAGAGCACCAAAGCCCGGCGGCAGTGGCACACATCTTTAATCCCAGCACTCGGGAGGCAGAGGCAGGCGGATCTCTGTGAGTTCGAGGCCAGCCTGGGTTAGAGAGTGAGTTCCAGGACAGGCACCAAAACTACACAGAGAAACTGTCTCAAAAAACAAAACAAAGGCAGATAGAGTAACCTGCAGAGAGAGAGAGAGAGAGAGAGAGAGAGAGAGAGAGAGAGAGAGAGAGTGTTCCTGCATGTGTTTGGGGCACATATATGTGGAGGCGAAGGACAACCTGCAAGAGTCAGTTCTTTATTTCTACCAAGTGGGTCCTGGAGATACAAGCCAGGTTGTCAGGCAGGTAACAGGTGCCTGTACCTGCTGAGGCTCTCTGTGGCCTGTAATGCATATAACTTTAGAGTGACTTACAGTAACGTTCTGCTCTGGAGGCCCAAGCTTTGTGGCATGCCCTGACAACCTTTAGAAGCTCACACAGATCGATAGAACACAAGTTTCAACAACTGTCAGTGTTGTCAATACATACCATGAAGTTCTGCTGGAGAGGGGACCAGGAATACATGATGGGAACCAGCGCAACCGTGTTCAGAGACCTCATCAACATGTCCTGGCTGGCGAACCCTGGGAAAGTGCTCTCTATGGTACACTGAAGGAAAAGCGGTGACGTGGAGAAGAAAGTAAGCACACAACTCAACAGCGTCAGTCGAGTCGGCCAGGACGGCTCCAGGCCTAGAATCCTCGCACACAGGAGAACTGCTGTGTGTCTGAGGCTAGACTACACAGTGACTTTCAGGCCAGGCTAGGCTACAGAGCAAAACCAATAAAAACAAAACTGTAAGAGACACTGTAAAGTGGGCGGTGGTGGCACATGCCTTTAATCCCAGCATTCAGGAGGCAGGGGCAAGTGGATCTCTGTGAGTTCAAGGCCAGCCTGGTCTACAGAGAGAATTCCAGAATAGCCAGGGATGTTATAGAGAAACCTGTCTTGAAAGAAAAAAAGAAGCTTTTTATATGAAGGGAGTTGTGGTAAATTCCTATTTCGATTATGAAACAGACTCTTTTTTTGTGCTGTGTTGTTTACTCAAGGAATGGGAAAGAGGAAATAAGCCTGAAAGCAATCATATTTATGGCCCATTTCTAATTCTTTTATAATGTAGCCACACTCTTTGGGGAGCTCTGTTTTGAGCTGGTGAATCTTGATAACAAATCAGAGCTACACAGAACTCAAAAAACTAAAAAGTAGGGGAGGGAGAGACTGTAGTTTCTTTCCAAAAAGATCCCAATGTTTTCCTTAAGAGCCAAGATTACAGATGGCATCCCACCCCAGTTTCATCCAGAGATCGCAGGATCAAACCCAGGGTTTCATATGCACTAGGTAAGCATGCTACTGACCGCACTACACTACCATCCCTGTGTTCCTCTCAATCTTTTTAGAGTTATTTTGAATTATGTATTATGTATTGTGTGTCTGTATATGGGTACTAGCGGGTGTGGGTGCCTGCAGAGGCTAGAAGCATCAGATCCCAGGTGCTAAAGTTACAGGGGTTAGGTTACAGGGGTTAGGAGTCACCAAAGTGGGTTCTGGGAACTGAACTCATATCCTCTGCATGAGCAGTATATGCTCTTAACCACTGAGACATGTCTCTAAATTCTTCTAAGTTATTAACTTGGTAAAGGGTGTTAGCAGCAGCTCCTGAGGGAACTTTGAAACTGACGAGCTGTGGAAAGCTCCTATTCACATCTGTGTCCCTCAGAGTTCAGTACAATGCTTGTCATACTCAACAGATGCTTGTTTCAACCAAAGTATGGTCTCCTAAAGGATCCCTCAAGTCCTAGGGCTTGAGGTCAGGACTGTTTTCTAAAAGATCTAAAACTTTGGACAGAGCTGCGTAGGTGATGGGGACTTAGCAAAGTGGTATACAAACTAGACTCATATCAGTTTGGGGAATGATCATTGGTCTTACTAGAGGATCGGCTTTTTGTATTTAAAAGTATCAGCAGACTGTCAAGATGGGTCATTAGGTAAAGATGCTAGCCACCAATCGGTGACCTAAGTTCAACCACAGGGACCCACATGTGAAAGAACTGAACTGACCGTCATGCATGAGGGCGCGCGCGCGCGCACGCACACACACACACACACACACACACACACACACGTGAGCAAAATAAATATGTGCAATAAAAAATTAAAAGTTTTACCTCTTTAAGGAGCTAGAATGCTTTTTGTTTGTTTTCTGTTTTTCATGATAGGGTTTCTCTGTGTAGCCCTGGCTATCCTAGATCTCGCTCTGCAGACCAGGCTGGCCTCAAACTCACAGAGATCTGTCTGCCTCTGCCTTCCGAGTGCTGGGATTAAAGGCGTGCGCCACCTGCCCAGCTACTTTTTTTTTTTGTCTTTTAAAGACAGGCTCTCAAGCAGCCAGGGCGACTCAAGTTTACCATGTAGTGGAGGCCAACCTCAAACTCCTCATCCTCCTGCCTCTGCCTCCTGAATTAGGTTGCAAACACATGTCTCACTATGTCCAGCTAGAATGTGCTTTTTAAATTTATAATTCAATGTAATAAATAAACAAATGTATTTACTCATAGTAAGGCTACACTTCTGTCCATTACCTAGAGAATTCGTTTCCTAGTATCTAAGTACACAAAATGGGATGTCATGCAGCTTGGACACAAAACCCAGAAAAACAGACAATAAATGTTTTTTTTTTCCTATGAAAAAGCCACAATTATACTCAATAATTGAGGAGGACAATAGACAAAATGGTTAATTTTTAAGCTAGATTTATAACTCGTGTCCAAGGAGAAGGGAAATCCGGCTTCATACCCCGAAGTACCTTTTTGAGAAAAGGATGTCCACTCACAGGCTTCATCGGCTGTACGGGCTGCACTCGGAGTCTCTTCCATTCTTCATTGAGGATCTGGGTTTTTTCCTGAACCTTTGCGAAGTTTGCCACGTACAGAGCCTAGCAAAGCCAAGGAAAAGACTTGACTCAGGTCTCAGGGAAGAACCCCAGGACCCGTACTTCGGAGAAACGCACAGCACATACAGCCTTGCTCCTGGGAAGCACTTTTACCTTGGCTCCCATATTTGCCTGAAGCCGTTTGAGCTGCCGGAGACGCATATACTCAGACTTCACTTTCCTCTTCCAGTATGTGATGCATTTGGAAGTTGGGGGACTTGCTATATCCATTTTCCTGGGCTCAGAGAGACAGATATGATAAACAGCACTTGATTACCTGGAAAGGAAGATGTTCTCAAACTCAAAGGAATGAGGTCAATTATATGTTTATTGTCATGAAATTGATGCATTAAAAATACACATTGAAAACTCAAGTATGACTTTAAAATTACAACCCAAATCAGACTTTCGTGGGAGTAATTTCTGGGTTTTAGTGTCTGCCATCCTTTAGTGACCTGTCTTACATTTAGTACTGGGCAGCACGGTGTGGCTCACTCGCAGAGACCTGTTTCAAGTGTGTGGCTCCAGGTTCTAGCCCCAGCACTGCCGGCAGAGACAAACAAAAAGGTTGCAGGGCATTACAATGAATGATCTAATCTCCTCACTTGGGAGATAGAGCAGGAGAATCAGGAGTTTAAGGCTGGCCTGCTCCACGCAGCAAAACTGTCTCAAACAAAACAAAACTGGCATCAGTATGGTTACCTCAGTTATTAGGGACTTGATTTTTTTTTTTTTTTGACACATGGATGCCTATTCACTAAATTCAAAATGTTAAGGGTTTATTTTTATTATTTTTAATTACATGTATGTATCTATCTGTGTATGAGTGTGTGCCCGTGCCAGTGCCTGAGATTTTCACAGAGTATTTGGACAACAAGCTCGAGTCACAAGCGTTTGGGAACAGCCTGATATCAACCAAAGCCAGTTCCTCCGGAAGAGCTGCAAGCACAACAGACTACCTGAAACTCCAGCTCCAGGGGATCCAACGCCCTCTTCTGGCCTCCTCGGGAACTACATATGCATGATGCGCAGGCATATACAGGCAAAACACTCACACACATAAACAAACAAACAAATCTTTTAAAAGGAGAGAGGGAATTTCCATTTATTTTTTTTTCTGTGCATTGTTGTGGGGCTGTGTGAGGGTACTGGATACCCCGGAACTGGACTTACAGACAGGTGTGAGCTGCCATTTGGGTGCTGGGAACTGACACTGGGTCTCTCGAAGAGCGGCCAGTGTTCTTAACTGCTGAGCCCCAAGAGAGGGGGAATGTTTTAACCAAATCCAAGTTGGTCTCACAAGCTTGACAGAAGACCCGCCTACAGAACAAACTAAAGTTCGCCATGACAACAGAATAATCTCATCTCTAAGTCAGCAGCAGACCTACGGACACTGGCTACACTGTAACTTTCTTTTGGGAGTCGGGGCTGAACTACAGTGGAATACTTAGGGAATTTAGTGTGATATGCTCTACTTACCTCATGGAATGCAGCTGGAATCGCTGGACTTTATAATGTGCCTCTGTTCTTCAAATGAACTGCAAGGCCGAAGAGGAAAAGAAACGTTCAGCTTTGCAAGAGAATAAAAACTGGGTTTACAGAACTAGTGCAGCACGCTCCAACACTGAGCCCCTGGGCAGGACTCTCCCGACAACCAGAGGACTTCAGGGTCTCTGCTTCCATTTTGTATATTAAGTCAAGTCTCAAAGATGCTTGATACTTTCTTTTTTTGTTAGTTTGTTTTTGTTTTATTTTGTTTTGGAGACAGGGTTTCTTTCTCTGTGTAGTTCTGGCTGTCCTGGAATTTGCTCTGTAGATCAGGCTGGCCTGTTGCCTCCCGAGTGCTGGGATTAAGGGTCACCACTGCCTGGCTAGATCCTTAACACTATTTAGAGCATCACTTATGTATTAAAAAACTCTACGCTAGGTTGGAGAGATGGCTCAGAGGTTAAGAGCACCTGCCCCTCTTCCAGAGGTCCTGAGTTCAATTCCCAGCAACCACATGGTGGCTCACAACCATCTGTAATGAGATCTGGTGCCCTCTTCTGGCCTGCAGGCATGCATGCAGATCGAGCACTCATATACATAAAAAAATAAAATAAAATAAAAAAATAAATCTTAAACAAAAACGAACAAACAAACAAAAAACCCTCTATCCTTCTGGGGCGAGAAAGTTAGCTCAGTAGTAAAGAGCGCTCGCTGCTCCTGCAGAGGATCCACAGGCACCAAGTAAACACATGGTGCACATCCATACATGCAAGCAAAACCGCCATACACATGAAATAATAAAATAAATAAGTCTTTTTTGTTAAAAAAAAAAAATTCTATCCTTCCAATCACTTGTATCCCACAACCACCAAGCTTCTAAGTGCTTTCCTTACCCAATTTTTTTGTTTTTGTTTTTGTTTTTGTTTTTCGAGACAGGGTTTCTCTGTGTAGCTTTGAGCCTTTCCTGGAACTCCCTTGGTAGACCAGGCTGGCCTCGAACTCACAGAGATCCGCCTGGCTCTGCCTCCTGAGTGCTGGGATTAAAGGCGTGCGACACCACTGCCCTGCTCCTTACCCAATTTTTAAGCTTAGCCAGCAGGTAGACCTAAAACATTAAATATGTTCTAGTTAATAAAATCTGGTTTCACTCTAATATTAACTAGTTAAGCTTACTAGAGACCTAACTAAGACTTAGTTATTTTCATTTTATGTGTATGAGTGTTTTGCCTACAAGTACCATGTGTATGCAGTGTCCACAGAGGGCAGGAGTCAGACCCCTTGTGATCCTGGAGTTTCAGATGGTTGAGACACCATGTGGGTGCCGGGAGTTCAACCTAGCTTGTCTGGAAGAGCCGTCTCTCCAGCCCTGAGAACGGCTTCTATTCGCTTAGTCAAACATTTTAAGTTTCAGGAATCATTTCAAAGACAGCTAATATTCAAAATAGAAACTAGAGGTTCCACACTGTGTGCTTGTGTGGGAGAGAGATTTCTGAAATGAAGTCTAAACTGGCCTTGAACTCTTGATTCTCCTGTCTTAGTCTCAAAGGCGCTGGTACTTAGGTGTCCACCACCAGCTTTGTGAAGCAAAGCAACTTAAGGTAAAGGTCAACCTTGCTACGTGGAGGTCACCCTGAACACGTCTCAAAAAATACATCTAAAAAAAGTGCTATGGCCGGGCAGTGGTGGCACACGCCTGTAATCCCAGCACTCGCGAGGCAGAGGCAGGTGGATCTCTGTGAGTTCGAGGCCAGCCTGGTCTACAGAGCTAGTCCAGGACATGCTCCAAAGCTACAGAGAAACCCTGTCTTGAAAAACAAAACAAAACAAAAAAGTGCTGTGATTAGAGGTGTGCACCAATACAGTATTAGTTGTTCTAATATTTTTAAATATTTTACAAATATATTTACTTTTCAATTATGTATATGGGAGGGGGGTGTTGTACAGGTGCATGTGGTACCCATAGAGGCCAGAAGGAGACAGATCCCTGGAACTGGAGTTGTTGTGAACCACCTGGCTTGGGTACAGGTGACTGAATTCAGGTCCTCCAAAAGGGCTGCTAGTGTTCTTAACCACTGCACCATCTTGCCTGCCCCTTAAGAATTTTTTTGTTTTGTTTTTTGAGACACGGTTTCTCTGTGTAGCTTTGCTCCTTTCCTGGAATTCACTTGGTAGATCAGGCTGGCCTGGAACTCACAGAGATCTGCCTGGCTCTGCCTCCCGAGTGCTGGAGTGCTGGGATTAAAGGCGTGCGCCACCACTGCCTTTTTATTTATGTGTCTGTGTGAGTATATACAACTGGTGTGCAGGTCCTCATAGAAGCAAAGGCTTTTTGGATCTCCTGGAGCTGGAGTTACAAGAACATAAGCCACCCAGTGTGAGTGCTGAGTGTTGGTTGGTTAAGCGGCAGCGCTCGTGGCTGGCCACGGCCCACAGAGAGTGCTGGAGGAGAGTCACAAGCCATGGTTACCTTTTTAGAACTTTACTGGGGTGGGGGGGAGGAAAAAGACCACGAGACAGAGAGACCATGCAGAGGGAAGAGAATACGGAAGGAGAGAGAGTGCAGAAAAGGAGACAAGAATGCACAGAGGCCTTTTAGGCTGGTGACGTAATTAAGGACAGGATCCTCACACTGAGAACCAAACTCGGGTCTTCTGGAAGAGCAGCAAGCATTTCTCCAGCCCCAGGCAAAATTTAAAGTCAATAATGTTTTATTTATTTTATTTACTTTTTCATCTTTTCTGTTTTTTGGTTTTTCAAGACAGGGTTTCTTTGTGTGGCCCTGGCTGTCCTGGAACTAGCTCTGTAGACCAGGCTGGCCTTGAATTCACAAGAGATCCATCCACCTGCCTCTGTCTCCCAAATGCCAGGATTAAAGATGTGCACCACAACTACCATGCTAAAATCAATACATTTTTATTTAAGGATTTTACATGTTGGTTGTTTTTTTCCCCCACTGCCCATGAAGTTCACTATAAATTTCTTAAAACTAAAGTTCAAGATTTTTCCAAATCACCTTTTTTTTTTGTTTGTTTGGTTGCTTGAGACAGGGTCTCTCTTGCAGCCCTGGCTAACCTGTAACTCTATGGACCTGACCTTAGATCTGCCTGCTCTACCTCCTAAGGGCTGGGATTAAAGAGACATCTGTAAGGTGCTGGGGAGATGGCTCAGTAGTTAATAAAAGAGACATCTGTACACAAGTCAAACAGCGCACAATTTTCAAACCTGAGCTTCTTTTATCTCCACTTGAATGATGGACATATTGAGGACAACTTCAAAGTTCCCCATCTGAAATCTCCAGCATCTAATTTCTTAAAGCCATTTACTCCAGGACAGGTTGACTGCCTGATGCTCAACTGTTGACACCCTAAGCTGGTCTAGTTTTTTTGGTTTTGTGTTTTGAGACGAAGTCTCACACAATCCAGGCTGCCCTTGAACTTCCTGTGTAGTTAAGGGTGACTCTGAATTCCTGATCCTTCTGCCTCCACCTCCCAAGTGCAGTGATTATAGGTGTGAGCCACCACACATGGCTTATCACTTCTGCCCAGAACAAACAGAAACAGCCTGTTCCAGGAAATGAAAAAGTACTTCAAGCCACAGACAGGTCTGGCTAACTCAGAAACCTGAGGCTATCTTTATTGAGACCCAAATGTTGTAATTTACAATTCAATGAGACACCACAACCTCCTTTAACAATAGTTCTCTCATAGCTTTTATTTCTCAGCCAGCTTTCTTTCTCTCCCAAATCCACCCTCCTTAAAAAAAAGAAAAAGAAAAAAAAAAAGCTGCTGCAACATAAGAGAGGTAACAGGGAACGCAAAATGTAGATTAATATAAATGTGTTAATTTAAATTGTAAGAGCTAGCTAGTAATAAGCCTGAGCTATTGACCGAGCATTTATAATTAACATTAAATTTCCTTGTTAGTTATTTGGGAATTGGCAGGTGGGAAAGAAAAAACAGGTCTGGCTTTGTAACCAGGATGGCTTTGAACTTAAGATCCTTCTGAATCAGCCTCCCAAGTGCAAGGATTACAGGAATGAACGAACACTCCATATTTTGAAATAGAAAACTCAGAACAGATCACTTTATCCAACTGAAACTGGGGATCAGTAATAGGAAGAACTTACTTGACCAACAGCGGCTGATAGTGCTTAGGGTGGTGGTAATGGGAGTGTGAGTGATGGCTGTGGTGCTGGTGGGGGTCTGGGGGTGAAGTGATGGCTGTGGTGCTGATGGGGACCTGGGGGTGAAGTGATGGCTGTGGGGTGGTGAAGTGATGGCTGTGGGGGTCTGGGGTGAAGTGATGTCTGTGGTGCTGGTGGGGGTCTGGGGTGAAGTGATGGCTGGGGTGCTGGTGGGGGTCTGGGGGTGAAGTGATGGCTGGGGTGCTGGTGGGGGGTCTGGGGGTGAAGTGATGGCTGGGGTGCTGGTGGGGACCTGGGGGTGAAGTGATGTCTGTGGTGCTGGTGGGGGTCTGGGGGTGAAGTGATGTCTGCGGTGCTGGTGGGGGTCTGGGGTGAAGTGATGGCTGGGGTGCTGGTGGGGGTCTGGGGTGAAGTGATGGCTGGGGTAGCGATGGTGTGTGTTTAGATTTCTTAGAGATGATGGTCACAGAAAAATGCCAGTGTTTCCAATAAAGGAAGAAGTCATAACTGAAATGTTATCTCCTGCAGTCTGTTGAGAGATGACAGTAACAGAATAATCCAACAGTTGATAGAACCACGTCTCATTTTTCTCAAGTGTTTTATTTGGCAAGGAGCAGACACCGACACACATGAAAATGCCTTTAAGTTTTAACTAATCATGATGCAAAATAAACTACACTTCCTCCGCTTACCCATTAATGTGATATTTGAGTACCCATGAGCCAGTATTTATTTCATTTGGCTTTTTTAATGGGTCTTCTATGTCTCTAAAAGTTTACTTGGCAGATGACTCCTCACAGAATGTGGAAAGAAATAAGATACTGTAGGGAGACATAGGTATGATTTAGAAGCAAAAAACAGTAACAACAAAAACCACTAGAGAGGGCTGGAGAGATGGCTCAACAGTTAGGAGCACTGGGTGCTGTTCAAGAAGACCTGAGTCCTATTCCCAGAGCCCACATAGTAGCTCACAACCATCTGTAACTCTAGTCCCAGGACATCTGATGCCCACTTCCGGCCTGCACAGGCACCAGACAAAGCACCCATGCAGGTAAAATAAAAATAAAATAAAATAAAAAAGCAACACTTAAAGGTACAGCTACATGATAAAATAGCAGCTGGATCCTGATCAATGGTTATCATAAAAAGTAAAAACAAACTTAAAAAAAAAGAAAAGAAAAAAAAGACAAGACAAGCAAACAATTGAGCATTTGGAACAGATTTGGAGAGAAATGGAGTGGTCCATCTTAGACAAAGGAGGTGGTGCATAGAAAATAATGTTTCTATTAGTGTTTTCTATAGTTACTTACATAAGCCAATCAGCACTAATATTTCATTACTGGAAGCCTTTTATTATTGTCATTGCACACTGAAGACAACCTAAAATATACTCTGTTTGGGACTTAAGTCTTCATCTAATTAACTTCAGCTAAATAAGAACAAAATTTCAATCAAATGCACACAGGACCCCACATGTTAGTCACTGGGAAATGCAAATTTAACACAATAAAGGACTGGAAGATGGCTCAGTGGCTAAGACCATTTGCTGCTTTTTTCAGAGTTCAGTTCCCAGTACCCATACACAACCACCTCTAACTCCAGCTCCAGAAGATCGGACACCCTCTTCTGGCCTCCAAGGACACATGCACTCACATGCACATACAAACAATTAAAAATAAAAATAAGCCATGGTGTGGTAGCGCATGCCTTTAATCCCAGTACTAGGGAGGCAGAGGCAGGCGGATCTCTGTGAGTTCGAGGCCAGCCTGGGCTACAGAGTGAGTTCCAGGAAAGGTGCAAAGCTACACAGAGAAACCCTGTATGGAAAGAAAAAGAAATCTTAAAAAACAAAACAAAACAAAACCCCACGAGATTATAATTATACTCACTAGAATGGCTAAATCAGAAAAGGCTGCTAAAAACCAATTACAAGTGTGTATGTGAAGCATCCAGAACCCTCACACTGCCAGTGGGAATGGAAAATTTGTAAAGGTACCTGCCGCCAAACCTGACAACCCAAGTTCCACTCATGGAACCAACAAGGTGGAGAGAGAAACTACTCCTGAAAGATGTCCTGTGACCTCAGGTGTGCACCAAAAAATAAAAAGCAAAGTGAAGCATATGGTTACCACACAACTTGCCATAGAAGAAAAATGAACACATACCCCTGCAAAGACCACATCTGGCCCTTCACTATTTTAAAAATAATTTAGTTAATAAGCAAAGTAAGAAAGGCTATGGAGTCATAAAAGCACTACAGCTTTTAAATTTTTTCATTTTGTTTTTAACTAATATTTATCTTTAGATTTATTTTATATGTTTGGTCTACATGTATGTATGTGTGCCATGGGAGGGCCCGGTGCCTTCCAGAGTTCATAAGACATTGTCAGATCCCTGAAATTGGAGTTATGGCCCATGTGGGTACTAGGAACTAAATCAAGATCCTCTACAAAAGCAACAAACACTCTTAACAGCAGAGCCAGCTCTCCAGCCCCGTTTTCTCATTTTCGAATGGGAAATAGGGCTAAACCTACCCTGCACAGAACCCATGAGTGCATTTGTACACGTGTGTGTGTGTCTGTGTGTGTGTGTGTGTGTGTATTGGAGTCATTCCAGTGATTCTCAATTTTATCAACATTCATATTAAAATTAGCACTGAAGCAAGGAACACAATGGGACAGAACCTTTAATTATGATAGTAAGCACATTTTTTTATTTATCCAGGTGTGTCCAACCTGTAATGCTGTGGAATAATCCTTTTGTACACTGTTAAGACTTGTCACTGTGGTTGGTTTAATAAAGAAGCTGACTGGGCAATAGCTGAACAGGATAAAGTTAGGTAGGAAAGGCAAACTGAGAATGCTGGGAAGGAGAAGGGCAGAGCCTGGAGTTGTCAGCCAGATGCAGAGGGAGCAGGAGATGAACGTGCCATGCTAATAAAGGTGCCACCACTAGGCAAAGTGTAAATAGAAACATGGGTTAATTTAAATGTATGAGTTAGCTAGTAACAAGCCTGAGCTATCAACCAAGCATTTATAAATAATATTAAGCCTCCGAGTCAATAATTTGGAAAGCAGCTGCCAGGTATCTGGGAACAGGAGGGCAGGAGAGAAAGGTCTGATTACACTGTGGCCAAAAGGTTGTCTGCATCCCAGGATAGTTATGAATGCAACCCAACACTGTTGTTGTAGATGACAGTGTCAAGTAGTAAGGCCAGAAGGATGAACACCATGACATCCTTCTACTTCTCCAAAGTATTTGCAGATGACAAGGATAGTTGCTGAGCACAACAAGCTTCTATTATTTCTTCTGAAAAACAGGATCTCAAGCTGGCTGTGTTGGAGCACATGCCTTTAGCGATAGCATTTTGGATCTGAGTTAAAGGCCATCCTGGTCTACAGAGCAAGCAGGACAGTCAGGGCTACACAGAGAAACCCTGTCTCAAAACACACACACACACACACACACACACACACACACACACACACACACCCCAGGATCTCATGTATTCCACCTAGTCCACTTCACTTCAAATTTCCTAGGTAATCATGGATGACCTTGAACTCCTGAGTCTCCTTCCTCAACCTCCTAGGTGCTAGGATTACAGGCATGTGCCACCATGCCTAGTTTGCTAAAGAACTCATTAGTATTTCCAACTGTTCAAGAGAACCAGGACATGTCCACTGGAGAGAACAGTGACAAAAATCAAAGCATGGTTGGTTTTGGGAGGAGATTTTATTTTTATTTCCGGGAACTGAGGAAAATGCTGGCTTGGAGATGTAGCATGTTGACTGAGCAGAGCTACTGCAGCCTGCTACAGGCAGGGCCCTGCCATGGCTGGTTCTGTACTACATCAGCATCAAGTTTAATGTTAGGGACTATCCATTACTGTTTGATAAAAACAGTTTCAGTTAGACTGGCTCACACACAAGTAATAAAGGAGAAACCACACAACACATAACGCTGGCAAAGCATCAGAACCCAACTAACAGTCACGAAACCCATGACTTGTCAGGCAGTGGTGGTATACCCGGGAGGCAGAGGCAGGTGGATCTCTGTGAATTCGAGGCCAGCCTGCCAGGGCTACACAGAGAAACCCTGTCTCAAAAACACTTTAAAAACAAAAGAAAGAAAGAAAACAAAAACCCCAACCCATGACCCTGGTCTAGATTACTGGAGTCCCAAATGATGACCTAGTGGGACTGAAGGCAGGAACCGGACACACATGTGCATACGCAGAAAACACACAAGGTAATCTGGGACTTTCCAGAATGGAAGTATTCCTTTTTTTTTTTTTTTTCTGAGCTGAGGATCGAACCCAGGGCCTTGCCACTGAGCTGGAAGTATTTTCTAAGAGCAGGCTTGGGTTTGGTTTTTGAAGTGCTGGGGATCAAATCCACCAGTTGGACACTTAACGCAGGCCTCCTTTCTCTGCCAGTCTTTCCTTCCTGAGTTATCCTCCCAATCTCAACTTTCTGAAAGCAACATTTCGATGTGAATTCCAGGCTCCTCCATCCAGAGCTGTTTCTAAAGGCAGCACTGTAAGCACCATAAGGAAAGGGTACTTCACACTAAGTTGCAAAGCTGTGCTTTCAGCTTCAAGTTCCATGACTGGCCTACATGTGCTCTCTCAGTGGCAGAATTAGGAAGATGTATTTTCTCATTATTTATTTACTCAAAACAATGTGCAGTAAGCTCTCATCACATGCCGGATACTGCTTTTGGTGTTTGGGGTACACCGATTAGTAAAACACAAACACCTTTGCTCCTTAAGTTGATTTACAAGGTCTGTGATACACATACCAAAACAGCCCTGGCTGTCCTGGACCTCTGTGTAGACCAGGATGGCCTGGAACTCAAGAGATCCGCTTTGCCTCTGCCTCCCAAGTCCTGGCATCAAAGGTGTGTGCCACCAGGCCCAGGCCCAAACACAAACCTTGGCAATAACATTACTGCATTTTTTTTCTTTTGAGCCAAGCTCTCACTATAATGTTTTGGTTATCCTTGAACTGACCCCTCACCTGCCTCAGTCACAAACCTGCCTACCAGTGCTAAGATTCAAGGTGAGCACATCATATCCCATCCAATCTTGCATTTTTACAAATGGTTCTTTCTTCCATGTTTACAAATTTCTGGTTTTGTTTTGTTTTGATAGATTTTGTTTTTGTTTTTGTTTTTGTTTTGAAACAGGGTTTCATGAAGGCCAGGCTAGCCCTCACAAGGCTGCGCTGAACTCCTAAGCCTCCTACCTCCACAGTCAGAGTGCAGATCCCATATTTCTACACAATTAAGTCCTTTTCTAGCATGCACCCAAATCTCATGGGAGCTGATCATCTCCCGTACAGTGTCGTATCTGGATTTCCAAGGCTGGAAAAAGAAAATTCTGGCAGAATTCCTACTTCTCAGGCTGGAAAAACATTCAGGCTGGCCTCAAACTCACAGAGATCCGCCTGGCTCTACCTCCCGAGTGCTAGGATTAAAGGCATTCGCCACCACCGCCCGGCGCCCAATACCATTTTCTCATCTCCCATCCACCAACGTTAACATCCCTCTGCATCCATTCTCTTTCTTGTGCCCCACCACCTACATCATCTCAGTAGTTACTTTTTTTTCTTTTCTTTCTTTCTTTTTTTTTTTTTTTAAACCAAAATAAGCTCATCCCACGGGCTGGAAAGGTGGTTCAGCCGTTAAGAACACTTGTTGCTCTTTCAGAGAACACAGGTTCAGTTCCCTGCACCCACATGGTTGGTGCATAACCATCCTTAACTCCAGTTCCAAGGGATTCGATGCCCTCTTCCGATCTCTGGTACCAGGCACACACGTAGTGCACACACATACACAGTGGCAAAACCTTCACACACATAAAATAATTAAACCTTAAAAAAAAAATTCCTTTAAAAGTTTTGTCCCATATTTACTTCCTGACAAGTTATGTCCCAAATACAACACCTTGCCTTTTATTTCAGGGCGCGCTCATTTATATCGTTTGATTCTCCAGAGAATTCTGGGGACGGGACAGCCAGCCCCAGTTTGAAGATGAATCTTCACTTCAAACCCGGAACTGGAGGGAGGCGGGTTAGATCAATGTCAAGCTCCGGGAGCAAAATGTTGCGGAAAGCGCCGCCGCGCGACCCTGGGAACCTCTAAACCCTTGCACTTCGGTGCCCAGAGAGCCTCTCTCACCTCGCCGTCGTCTCGGCCTGGCCAGCCCTTCCTCAACATCACCCAAAGCCATCGCAAGCCTAACCCGGGCCTCTGACCCTCCGGGTTACAAGCGTCAGGGTGCCGGGCAGGCGCCACGGCGCACCCACGCTCCCACGGGTGCCAGCAGCCGGGCCCGCCCCCGTCGCGCCTCCTCCGCAACGCGGCCCCCAGCAGCCTAGCACGCGCTCTCGCCCCGGGTCCCACTCGCGACAGCACCCTACGTCGCGCTACCCCCGGGCCAGGCAATGGTGTGGCCCTCAGCTTCCTCTCAGTGCCCTCGTCTCTTCGCCTCTTCTGCCCGGAGGACCCGGCGCCGCACCGCGCAGAAACCGGGCCCCACCGCCCAGCCCGGGCTTGTTTACTCACTCACCCTCCATCCTGAGACGCAGGGACCCGCCGCTAGGACGCCTGCGCGCTGCGGCCACGCCCCTGCGCCGCGGCCACGCCCCGTGCGCCCCCTCATCCTTGCGCGTGCGCATTCAGCGCGTGGAGCACGTTCTTCGCAGGTGTGTGGTTTGGCAAAGTCGGTGCCACCCTAGTACGACACTTTCCTAGGTGGCGCTGTCAGAGGAAAAGGAAGGCTCTGGAGAAATCTTCCTAGAGCCACGGGATACCTTCCTGAAGACTTTATTCAGCAGTGCACCATCCCCGACCGTATTTAAACAACTCACATCTCAAGTTTTTGAAGCCAGCTTAGAATGTCTTTATTCTGATACCTCTCCTCTACCGACACCTCAAATACCTGTAGGTGCTAAGTTCTTGTTTTATTCATACTCGACTACCCTATTTCAGTCTCCCCTTCACTTAAAAATATATAACCGTGTATCAAAATATCTCCCCACAGAGCTGGAGAGTTGGATCAGGGTTAGGAACACTGCTTTTCTAAAGGATCCAGGTTCAGTCCCCAACACCCACAGTACCCAGGCTCACAGCCGTCTGTAATTCCAGTCCCAGGGGATACGACACCTTCTTCTGGCCTCCAGTTACCGGGCACACAAGTGATGCACAGACAAACAGGAAGGCAAAATATTACAAATACATTAAAGGCTAGGCTTAAAGGCATGCACCACCACAACTAGCCTCAGTAATTTCTTTTAAACCTCTCCAGAAGATATTTAATTTTAATTTTTATTTATTTATTTTTTTTTAGACAGGATTTCTCAGTATAGGAGCCTGTCCTGGAACACGCTCTATAGACTAGGCTGGCCTTGAACTCACAGAGATCCACCTGCCCAAAGAAGATACTTAACATTACAAGAGGGAAATAGTAACTTTAGAGGTAAGAAACATCAATCACCAGGGATGAGAGAGATCTTTAGCAGGGTTTTTTTGTTTTGTTTTGTTTTGTTGTTTGTTTGTTTGTTTTGAGCTGAGGATCAAATCCAGGACCTTGTGCTTGCTAGGCAAGCGCTCTACTACTGAGCTAAATCCCCAACCCGGTTATTCTTTAAAATATTATAATTTATTTAGTTGTGTGTGTGTGCATTAATACATGCTATGGTGTCTCTTTGGAACAGCTTTCAGAAGATGTTTCTATCCTTCCACTATGTGGGTCCTAGAGATGGAACCCAGGTCATCAGGTCAGGCTTGGTATCAAGTGCCCTTGCCCTTTCCCCGCCAAGCTACCTTGCCAGCTTCAGCAGACTTCCCAATACGATGCAATGAAAAGGGCACAAATTCACTTCTCTCTGTCCTTGACAAAAATACATGACCTCAACTAATTTTTAAAGATTTATTTATTTTATTGTATATATGTGTATGCTTGAGTGTATATATGTGTACACCATATGTGTGCAGGCATGCTTGGAGGCCAGAAGAGGGCCCAGGACTGGAGTTGATGACCACTGTGAGCCACCATGTGGGTGCTGGGGATCAAACCCTGGTCCTAAGGAAAAGTGCTCTTAACTACTGTACCATCTCGCCAGCCCCTGCTATTCTTTTCCTTTTTTTTTTTTTTTTTTTTTTTTTTTTTTTCCCCCCAGCTTTTAGGAACTTTATTTTCCTTCTACCTTTTTCCCCTTTGCTCAGGTGTCTGCAAAGGAGCTCAGGACCACTCATTGGTGGCTCCAACCCACTCGGTGGCCTGCGCTGTGGGAGATGCTGACCAATCCTCAGTGGCTGGCTGGGCACTCAGTCTTCAGTAGGGAACTGCTGGATGGGTACAGAGGGCACCTGTACACCCTCTGCAAGCCCCTTGCCCAAGGACAGATAGTTCCTGAAATACTGGAGGCTACTGTGTATGGGAAATAACAAGCCACATGTTTTCACTCTCCTAAACAAGTTTGCATGACGCATCTGCACTGGATGTGCTTGATCACATGTGGGCAGGAGGTTCACAGGCAGGAAGTACTTCAGAATGTACACTTGCTGCTGATTGGACCTGATGGGAAATGCAATGAATTATGGGTTTTCCTTCTTAAGCCACTGCAAACCTTGACTCAGGGCCATTTCCTGGGAACCTGGTATGGATCTAGCCAGAGTCTATCCACCTGGCCAATATTTAATTAAAACTTGCTTCAAATTTGGTAGTGGTCTTATTCTCCATTGGTGGAATTAACACCCAGCACTAGGGAGGCAGAGGCAGACAGATCTCTGTGAGTCTGAGGCCAGTCTGATCTACCAAGTGAGTTCTAGGACAGCCGGAGCTACATAGTGAAACCCTGTCTTAGAAAAAATAAATAAATTAAATTAAATAAATAAAAACTTCAGGTTTCTAAACCAGTGAGACCATTCAGAGGGTGAAGGTACTTTCTGTGTAGGCCTGGTGACCTATGTTTAATCCCTAGAATATCTATTTAAATGAAGGTAGAAAATCACCTATACAAAGTTAATCCCCAGACATCCATGTGGCTGCCGCACTCCCACCCACCCATCCACACCTATATACACACACACTTATAATATAATAAAAAAATTTAAAAACAAAAAAGCCACATTACTGTTTTCCTCTTATATTTATTTGTTCAATAACCAATCGAAATAAATATTCCTTTATTTTTTATTTTTATTTGTTTGGTTTTTCAAGACAAGTGTTTCTATGTGTAGCTGTCCTAGAACCCACCCTGCTGGCCTCGAACTCAGATCTGCCTATCTCTGCCTTCCAAGTGCTGGGATCAAAGGCATGCACCACCACCTGGCCTTCCTTTATAGCATATCTGCAACTTGCAATGGTATTCTCTTTATTCTGATGCCTTCTGTATATGTGGGTCTCAAACTTGGATCACACTAAGATTATCTGGAGAATGCGAATAACTCAAGGGGCCTGCCTCCCACCCTCCAGAAAATCTGTTTAATTAGTCTAGGGGACAGCATGGGTTTTCAGAGTTTTAAAAACATTTGAAGTAATTATAGCATGTAGCCAAGTTTGAGAACCATTGCATTGCATTTATAATTGGTGAAGTGTTGCCAGAGACAGAATCTTTTTTTGTTTGTTTTTGTTGTTGTTGTTTTGTTTTGTTAGTTTTTGTTTTGTTTTGAGTTGAGGATCGAACCCAGGGCCTTGCACTTGCTAGGCAAGCACTCTACCACTGAGCTAAATCCCCAACCCCCAGAGACAGAATCTTTTGTCATAGAAACGACAAAATGAGACTGAGCCAAATGTGTGAGAAGTTTCGTGGAACTTCGACTCATGAGCAGAAAGGACGCAGCACTGACCAAAGAGATCAGACATCTCCCTGGACAAAGACGAATACGCTTCTATGGATTTGCTGGGGTGGGCTAACGGGCCAGCCCCATCTTGCCTGGAGGACTTCAGGTGCTTAAGCTGGTGCAGCTGCAGGAAAAAAAAAAAATAAGGCTGAGATCAAAGAAAACACGTGCTAAGCCTTTAACAGTGAGCAGGCTAAGCAAGGGGCTTCACTTATTTGCCTTCTGTCCTCTGTGGCAGAACCTGACTTTCTCAAAATAAAGGGAGTGATCTAAAGAGATGCTCAGAAGATCTGAATATCGGAGAGACCAATGAGAGATGTGGGAACCATCACCATATTGATGGTAGTGTAGGGTCTGAGGAACTGCTGAAGGAAGACGCCACACTCAAATAGTGTGCAAGAACAAAGAGCGTTTGTTAGACCTCATGCACATGGGTCGCTCACCTGAACAAAATGGTGACGACCCCTAGAGGGGACGTGCAAGCTCCTTTTAAGCACAGCTAAGGGGAATTTCAGGGTCAGTTACCTAATTGGTTAGTGTATTTTCAATTGGCTGAGGCTTAGTTTTATGGTTTTTGAGGTACGTCTACACAAGCTTGGACGTGACTCAGAAGGGGGCTGCTGGGTTTGTCCTTGAGACACTGTGAGGCTGACTCAGACCTTCTGTGTTTGTTCTCTCCCTCGACCCTGAATGTGAGGGCCTTGTGGATAAATGGCCCTTTGTTGGAAAAGACACCTGTTTGTCCTCAGAGATCTGGGACCTAAATTAAGTTGTGAACGTGGGAGCAAGTTTAACCCCTTCAATAACTGACTCCAAGGGAGGGGACCTCGCCAAGAAACAGCCTAGACGAAGAAAGAAAAAACGAGATAACAGGAAATTGATTAGAGGGATGTTTCTGAAGTGGCGAGGAAGGAAGTTGGGGAGATTTGTGTGGAGGTTGAGGATGAGAGTTGGGTAGCCCAGAGTCCCACCTCCTCGTTCAGTCTAGCTGCCTTACTGAGCTTCCCCTTTCAACTCCATTTTTTTTTTTCAATTGGCTTTTGGAGACAGGGTTTCTCTGTGTAACAGTCCTTGCTGTCCTAGAACTCACTTTGTAGACCATGCTGGCCTTGAACTCACAGAGATCAGCCTGCCTCTGCCTCCTAAATGTTGGGATTAGAGGAGGGTGCCACCACTGCCTGACTCTCAACTCCAATTTTCCCTCTTTCTTACTCACAATAATTGGCATGGGAACTGAGCACAGGTTTAGTAATCCTTGTCATTGAAGGACTATAAAAACAAGTTTCCACATTATCTGTGAATATGAGGTTCCTAGGGGAAAATTTGTTTGCCAGTGTGTTCCTCCTCGGTGTGCAAGGCCAGGTATTTTTCCTGAGTCCAGGCACTTTCTCAGCTGACCCTGTTCCACCAGATACCATCAGCCAGCCTTTGGCCAGCTCTCCTTCTGAACCTCTTTTTTCTTTTCTAGTGCTTTAGGCCTTTGTCTTGGGGTGGGGGTGGGGAACCAAAACAAGGACACAACAACTGTTGGCCAGTGGTCAACAGCTGGACCTTTGAAAGACACAACCAGGATCCCAGCCCTAGTCTCCTCTCGGAGCCACACCCCCAGGAAGCTACAGAGAGAAAGGAATAACTGTGTCACTTTTGGCTTCTTGCTGCTCATCTTGCTCTTAAATTGGAGGCCTCTGGGGCCGAGAGAAACTGGACACAGTGTGCCGAGTAGTCTAATAGTTCGGGTTCTTTTTCTGAGTGTCCCCTATTGCGGAAAAATAAAATTATGTGTTTAATTTCTGAAACCTAATGCCTCATTGGCCTTGGCAGCCATTCTCCCGGGCTTGGCCGAGAGTCTGGCAACACAAGTCGACTGATTAATACCAGCTCAACTTGCTCCCTGGAGAAGAGTGTTATTTACTTGACTGTTTTCTTAAATCCTCTTTAATTTGCTTGTATTTCGGGATAATCATATTGGTATTAACATGCTCTGTCTCTGACCACCAGCCCCAATGAAGCCGGGGAGAACTCCCTGCTCTGTGAACTCTCGTCCCCCTTCACAAAGCAGGATTTTGTTCAACCCAGTGATTAGAAATGGCACACCACGTGTTCAGTTCCTTCTGGGATGGGCCCTGTGCTAAGTGCGTTCTCATCGCCTGCTAGTCCTCAATTCCTGGTAGAAAGGGAACCAGATGAGGCTTCTCAATAGGGCTTCTGTACTGTTCTTTCCTCCCTTCCAACCTGAGTTCCCTTCAGATGGTGACACCACCCCTACCTACCCCCGCAGTCCATCCTGACCCTCCTTTGCGAAGCCCCCAGGGATCTCAAATAACAAGTATTGGAGGGGGACACAGAGGGGCCGTGGAAAGATTGGGCCCCAGATTTCCCCAACAGGGAAGTGTAAACACAGCTGTGGCGATGGGAGCGAAGCGCCCTCCCGCCCCAGTTCCCACCCAGAAGCAGGGAAAGGCCGCCCTGCAGTGAGGAGGAACCAAACAGGAAAACAAAGCAAAGCACAAGCCTAAACGCCCGGCAGGAAGGTCACCAGAAACTGGGGCTGCTGCCCAGGACGTGGTGTGACCAGTGAAACAGCCAGACCACTCCCGGAATGCTTAGGGGCCAATACAGTTCCAAAGCGAGTGGAGGGCTGGGCGTTACGGAGCCAGGAACCATGGCTTGATTTTTCGAAGCCTTTCCATTGCTGGACGCTTTGTCCTCTGATCTCAGAAAACTCACTTTCTGCCTTAGGTACTTAGCTTCTGGCCCCTGGAGGCTTAGGGATCGTAAGAATGCCGTTGGTTCAACAAGCAAGAGCAAGCCTACAATAAACCCTTGTCCACGGCTTATTAGAAACTTCAACTCTGAGCCTCCGAGCCAAAACATAAACAGGGCTTCCTCAGCCTTTGTTAATTACAAAATAAATAATTCCAGCAGGAAGAGATTGCCTCTTCGGGAGATTTCTCGGTGAGGAGCTGGGGGCGGATAAGGGGCGGGGGGGGGGGTGGGGATGGGAGTGGGAGGACACCGGGAGGGAGTCATGCCCTGATCTGTGGTGCCCTAAAAGGTCCAGCTCCACAGCTAGGGCAGTGCTACCCATCTGACTCAGTTCAGCTCAGTTAATGCAGAGCCTTGATCTCTCAGGACACACCTTGGCATAGCCCCGCCTGGGAAGTAGCTCCGGTCAGCTGGACAGCTAATGAGCTGTGCTTCCTTTCTGGCCATCAGGAGCCTCAACCATAAAAGTGAATTTGCAGAGCTGGGGGAAAAAAAAAAAAAAAAAGACCGGAGCCTACCATGATCAAGATCAAGCTCTCATTATGTGCTCTTCTTTGCAAGGATCATCTCATTTCATATAGATTCAGGGACATTCTTTGTTTTTCGAGACGGGGGGGGGGGGTGGGGGGGTGGGGGGGGGGGTGTTCTCTATGTAGCCCTGGCTGTCCTGGAACTCACTCCGTAAACCAGGCTGGCCTCAAACTCAGAGATCCAACCACCTCTGCCTCCGGTTTAGAGTCAGGGATATTCTTATCCTCATTTTACGGCTAAGGAAACTAGGGCTTTACATGATTCTAGAACTTTCTTCCAGGTTATGCAGCTATAAAGTAGCATGGCCAGGATTTGGGCCTTCATTCTGCCTCCTTAGCCCATGCTCTAAACCTCACCTCCTCCCTCTGAGGTCTTCTAACTCTGACATCATGATTCTGGATCCACTCCTTGGCTTTCTGCTCTGACCAGTGGCGCCAGAAACTGATTCTATTAGGGGCTCCAGTCTGCTCATCCAGAGGGAAATAGTTGAAAGATAAGGGGCTCCTCACTTCCTCTGTACTAAAGATGCCAATCAAAGCTAGACACTCTACAGACCCCCTTATCAACAGGGAACAGTTTCTGTGGAAGACAAACAAATCCGAGCCAGGCAGGAAAGGGGAGTTCCCCTTGGCTGAGTGACTTCCCCTTTCTCTTTCCTGGTTTACCAGGTCATTCCTCTGATAGTCTGATAGGGTTGGTCCTTTGTAACACACTGAGGTTAGGATGGGTCACCTAACTTTCAGAACAAGTATGCACATCTATACATGATGTTGTACATGAATGAATAAAAATAAAACACATAAGCCAGGCATGGCAGCGAGTGTCTGTTATCCCAGTACAGGAAACTAAGGTGTAAGACTTGCAGCCCAGCAGTGGTAGTGCACACCTTTAATCCCAGTATTCAGGATACAGAGGCAGGAAGATCTCTAAGTTTGAGGCCAGCCTGGTTTACATAGTGAGTTCCAGGACAGTCAGAGCTACATAATGAGACCCAGTCTCAAAACCCTCCCCTATAAAGAAAGAACACATACTAATCTTCCAGATTAGAGTTCAGTTCCTAGAATCCACATTAGGTGGTTCACTCTGTAACTCTAGCTCCAGGGATCTGACTTCTTCTCTGGCATCTAGGCGCTCGTGTGCACATTTAATAATTTGTTATAGTGAATGTAAATCTATGTAATCCTTGCAAAATACCTGAAAAATAGGTATTATTATCCTCACTTTACAGAGAAGGACACTGAACTCAGAGAAATTGCCACATGGTCCATGACCTTATGGAGAGCTGAAATTCCAACCCAGATTAAATCTAACTGACTGCACTCTTTACAATAAAAGGAGTACTATGGCCGGGCAGTGGTGGCGCACGCCTTTGATCCCAGCACTTGGGAGGCAGAGCCAGGCAGATCTCTGTGAGTTCGAGGCCAGCCTGGGCTACCAAGTGAGTTCCAGGAAAGGCGCAAAGCTACACAGAGAAACCCTGTCTTGGAAAAAAAAAAAAAAAAAAGGAGTATTATGTAATGAAAATACAATTATGAGACTGGAGAGATCCCAAATGCCTCTCATTGCTGGGATTAAAAGCATGTGCCACCACTGACCAGCGACATCTTTAAAATATAGCTGTCATATTGTTATATGTGATACACATTATGGATCGCTTCTTTTAAATTTTCTTTAAAAAAATTGCCATTTATGAATTTATTTAATGAGAGAGGGTCTTGTGTATCACCATCTGGCTTTGAACTTGCTATATCATGGAGGAGAATGACCTTGAATTTCTGATTTTCCTGATTCCACCTCCCCAGTGTTGGGATTACAGGTGTGCACCACCACACCTGCTTCATCTAGCGCTGGAGATCACACCTAAAGCTTGCCACACACTAGGTAAGGGCTCAACCGACTGAGCTGCATCCCTGGTAACGTTGTCTATTCAGATACATGCATGTTCACACAGTCCAAGGCATTTGGCCAAATGCTTTTACATATATTATCTGTACTGATCAGTGAGGCCCATCAAGTCATCCCATTTGGCAGATATGAAACACACTTGGAGGGGTCAGATGCCTTAAAAAAAAAAAAAAGGCTTACACAGGTAAATAAGCAATGAGGCTGAGATACACACCCAACCCTACTTCATACCAAAGAGTATGCTCGCAATAGCAGCAGCAGCAAGAATAATACACATTGACAATAATAATACACATTGACAATAGCCAAATTCTTCTCTAAGTATTTTATGTCTTATAACTTATTCATATTATTGCCTGTATTAGTCTCTTGTGCATTTCTGTGACCATAATACTTGATAGAACCAATTTAAGGAAATATGTATTTTATTTGGTTCATAGTTTCGCAGTTCTAGCTCATCACAGCAGAAAAGAAAGGGCAGAGATAGAGCAGCCCAGTTCATGGTGGCTGGACCATGTGGCAGAGGCTGTTGACCTCATGGTAGACCAGGAAGCAGAGAGAAGCATAGAAATCATGGGCAGGGTCATATACAAGGTGCAAAGGCCCTCCCCTAGTGACCTACTTCTTTGATGATGTTTCTAGAGAGGTTCACTGAGGAGAGAACAATTCAGAATGTGTGTTGTACTGTACTGTCAGCCAGTTCCCAAAAAAACACACAGAAACTTATTAATTACAAATGCTCGGCCAGTAGCTCAGGCTTGTTACTAGCTAACTCTTACATTTTAAATTAACCCATATTTCTTATCTGTGCTCTGCCACGTGTCTTGGTACCTTTTTTCAACACGGCAAGTTCATCTCCTGATTCCTCTGCATCTCGAGACTCCCGGAACACTCCTCCCTTTCTTTATGCTCTTTTGTCTGCCAGTCCCATCTAACCTCTACCTGTCCAGCTATCGTCCAGGCAGCTTCTTTATTAAACCAATCACAGTGACATATATTCACACAGTGTAAAGGAATATTCCACATGGCACCATCAAATGGACTGGGGTCTGAGATTGAAGAAAAGATGGAAAAGGGAAAAAGAAGACAGCTGAGCACCAGCATTCATTTCTCCCCATGTTTTCAGAATTCCCCAAGGATGTGCCACCATCTGGAAATCAAGAGTTCAAAATGTAGGAGAGATTCAAACTGTAACGCCTCCAGTATTACTAATTCTTCTCATTGCTATAACCCAACATTTGACAGAATCAACTTAAGGAGGCAAAGGTTCATTTCTGGCTTACATGTGGAGGCTATAGTCCATCACGCTAGGAAAGGCATGGCGGTGAGAGCTGCTCTAGGTCGTATGGGGCAGCTGGTCACATTGCCTATAGGGTCAGGAAGCAGAGCAATATGGATGCCAGTGCTCTGTTGGCTGTCTTCTCTTTCCCTTTTGGTTCAGTCCAGGCCCCCACCCATGGGATGGTACCTCCCCCATTCACACTAGGTTTTCCCTGTTCATTTAAACCTCTCTGAAAACACACGTGTCTCTGGGCAGGCCTCCTAGATGCTTCCAAGTCTAACCAAGTTGACGATGATGATCCACCATCAGAAGTCCACCGCTTGTCAACTTGTCACCCAAACACATTTTAATTCATAATTCCCATTGAACAGGTGAGAAAAACATACTGTCTTTTACAATACTAGTTCAGCTTGTATTACAGATACTGTATATTAAGCATGTATGGGGCCATTAGTATCATATTTGCTTAACATATTTGGATTTGTTTATTATTTTCATTGTCCATTCAACGTGTTCTGTTGTCATCTTTTGTTTGGTTGGTTAGTTGGATTTTCAGGACAGGATTTCTCGGTGTAGCCTTGGTTGTTCTGAAACTAGCTCTGTAGATCAGGCTGGCCTGGAACTCACAAAGAACTGGCTGCCTCTACCTCCCGAGTGCTGGGACTAAAAGTGTGCACCACCACTGCCCAGCAAGACAGGATGTCTCTACAAAGCACTGGCTGCCCTTGAACTCGTTATGTAGACCAAGGTAGCCTTGAACTCACAGAGATTCACCTGCCTCTGCCTCCCAAGTACCGGGATTAAAGATTTATTTGTACTATTTTTAAACTATGGGTGTGTGTGTGAGAGCGAGTGTAGGTACTCACAAGATCCAGAAGAGGGTATCAAATTCCCTGGAGCTGGAGTTACAGAAGGTTGGGAGCTGCCTGAAGTAGGTGCTGGGAACTAAGCTTCCAAGATGTGCTCTTAACCACGGAGCCGTCTCTCCGGCCTCAAGTTACTCAACTTTTCCGAGCTCCAGGTTCTTTGTCTAGAATGGGGGTTACTACCATACCTCATTTAATAGTCACATTTCAAAGAAAACAAGTTGTGTGACGCTTTGGGCATCCTGCTTGGCATCCCCAGGCCTTGGTAAATCAGTGTAGTATACTTATGTGATATCCAGGTTCTTGGGATGCTAGGATGAGGCAGTATTCCTGAGGGTGGTTTCACAGGACAGCCATGAGGGGACAGGGCGAGGGTCATAGCAATCTTTGAATCTGGCACTGGGTCCTGAGAGTGACAGTGAGTCAGCCCCAGGTGCTGAGGGACTGGCTGTGTTCTCAGCATCGCTGGGCGTAGGCTGTGGTCATTTTGGCCACGGTCCTCCTCAGTCATGCTGTTGAGTGTCGTTCTTGTAAGTCTGGTCTGGGTTCCTTTTAGAAAAACAGCTTCTATTATGTGATGTCATGGTCCAGCCTGGGTCAGAGAGGGAGGAGGAAGCAGTTTGCACACATGTTTGTTTCCCGATGAATCCATCTGGTCTAAAAAGAACTTCTGTCTTCCCCTCAGAACTCGGTAAAGAGAGCTGGTGGTATAGTTCAACAGCAGAGTATATGGTGCGCATGAAGGAGACCCTGGGACCAATCTACTACTTAACTGACCCCCCCAAAAAAGGCCCATTAAGGAATAAGATTTTGGTCTGGAGTAAGAAGGGTGTGATAAATCATATGGTTTATGCATGGCCCTTAGAGTCAAGCTATCCCAGGTTCAAATCTTGGCTCTGCTATTACCTCAACTATCTTATTTCCCCCATTGAGAATAAAAATCTGATGTTATGCCCGGTGGTGGTGGTGGTGGCGGCGGCGGCGCATGCGCATGCCTTTAATCTCAGCACTTATATAACACCCTGGATGTCTGTGAGTTTGAGGCCAGCCTGGTCTACAGAGCGAAATCCAGGACAGGCACCAAAACTACACAGAGAAACCCTGTCTCAAATTCCCCACCCCCACTCAAAAAAAAAAAAAAATGTTAGCTACTAACAAATCCCCAGCACTGGATGAAAACACCCAGTAGCTGTTAGTCTCTCAATATCTGGGACTCGTTGTTGTTGTTGTTGTTGTTGTTGTTGTTGTTGTTTTCAAGATAAGGTTTCTCTGTGTAGTTTTGGTGCCTGTCCTTAATCTCACTCTGTAGACCAGGCTGGTCTTGAACTCACAGATCCACCTGCCTCTGCCTCCCGAGTGTTGGGATTAAAGGTGTGTGCCACCACTGCCCAGCCAATACCAGGGACTCTTGAGGCTGCTGCGAGAACCCCATGCCAGATGTCAGGATTGCTGTTTCCTTCCCTGTTCTTCAGAGCTGTCCTGTGAAGCCATCCCCATGTCCTAGCACTCCAGGCCCGGGGTGTTATATAATACAGGGCATAACACTTTCAAGTCCCGAGAATGCTGTGTAAGGCATTCAATACTGGAAGTAAACTGCTTCATTTTAAACTCACAACTGTCAAGTTAGAGGCGTAACCATTTGCCTTTTACAAACTCATGAGCCAAAGTTTCCTCCAATAGCCATCCTTTTCCTTGAGCAAGAGTTAGGTGTCACACTAGGAGTGCCAGCCTTCTGGAGATGAAGAAGCTGGATGGAGAAAAAGTCCTTGTGTCTCTAGCCACTTTATGTCCCCTCTCTTTGCCAGCTGGCTCCAGGCTGATAGCTTCTCTCCTTTGTGGAGTCCGCCCCCCCCCCAAAAAGTCTGTCTCCTCTTTCTGGTTTGGAAGGGTCAACCCTTCCTAGCCAGAACTTCTGGTTTTCCTTACCCCTGCCTCTCCCCCTCATCTTCTCTCCTGCTCCACTTTTTATTTTGCAGACAGCTGGGGAAGAGGCCAGCATGTGTGAGCTAACAGCAGAATGCTCTGCAGAGAATTTCACGGTGTAGGAGGCCTCTGGTGGCTTTGACTCCCTTCTGTGTTTTTCTGGGTTTGTGGGTGTGCAGGGGGGAGGTTCAAGAGTATAAATGGCACCCCTTCAAAGAGTTGAGTCACCCCTTTCTCTGCTCCCGGCAAGACAGCCCTTGGCCTGTAATGAGAGGGGAACTCATATGCAGTAAGATCCCTGCTCAGAAGGAATCAATCTACGCTGGGTAAGAAATCTCAGGATAGTATCCAGCTGGACCGGAACCAGATTCCTCTGTTTGCAAGCACTGGGGCTTAGGGAGTAGGGTAGGAACAGAGGAATAAAGGACTGTGTGAGAGCCTTAAAGACTAGACTCCACTGAACATAAAAGGAAAAAGGAATAAAACCATACAGTGCCATGGTTAAAAGGAAAGAGACAGATCTATACGCAGTATCATGGATGCTGTCCAAGACGTACTATTAGTGAAACAAACAAACAAACAAACAAACCAAAAAAAAAAAAAAAAAGGCACTGAATGGGCCATCAAGATAGATCAGCAGGTAATAGTACCTGCTAAGCCTGATGACCTGAGTTCAATTCCTGGACCCATGTGGAAAGAGAGAACAAGGGACTCTGACAAGTTGTCCCTTAACCTCCACATAGTCTCTGTGGTATGAGGGTTGTTTTTGTTTTTTCGAGACAGGGTTTCTCTGTGTAGCTTTGTGCCTTTCCTGGAACTCACTCTGTAGCCCAGGCCAGCCTCGAACTCACAGAGATCGCCTGGCTCTGCCTCCCGAGAGCTGGGATTAAAGGTATGTGCCACCACCACCTGGCAAGGGTTTTTTGTTTTTTTTTTTAATTGAAAATGTTGAGAAGACAAGAGTAAAGGTATAAAATTTTCTGTATTAAACATCCTGCAATTGGTATACACTCATGTGTTATTTGTAAGAAAGTATATTTTTTCCAGAGGTGGTGGCTTATGCCAGTAATCCTAGCACCTGGGAGGCTGAGCCAGGAGGATCTCTGTGAGTGTGAGGTCTGTTTGGATGACATAGTGAATTCCAGGCTAGCCTTGGCTATAAGACTGAGACCTTCTCTCAGAAAAAAAACAAAACAAAGCAAAACAAAACAAAGTGTGTGAGCGAATGTTTTAATTTTTATCACAACTTTCTATTTACTTACTTTGTGTGCACATGTATATGTGCACACACACTGTACACGTGTGGAGCTCAGAGGACAACTTGTAGGAGTCAGTTCCCTCCTTCCACCATGCGGGACCCAGGGATCGAACCCAGGTCACTAGGCTTGGCAGCAAGTGCGCTTACCTGCGGACTGGCCAAGCCATCTCTCAAGACCTCCACTAAGTATATACTTAACAACACAAGTGAAGACTGGAAGGGGAAAGTAAGAACCCCTCAGGAGAAAAACAAAGGACTTCTGCGAAGGGACCAGCTAGGTCGCTGGTGAAGCCTCACCTTCCAATAGCTCAGGATCATAAGACTATGTCCTAGAGCTTCTTGGAAGAGGAAGCTGAGGTCTGTTGTCCCCTGTTAACCTCAAAGGATCCACCCCTCCTCAAGGGATCTTGAGTTACCCGGATGCACTCAAGGGGTCATCAAATATCCAAATATCCAACTGGTATGGGAAAACAGGATGAGCAAAATCAATAGGCAGGAACACTCCTGATTCTGCAAGGGAGGGTTTGGGCTCCTAAGTTCAGGAATAACCATTCTTTTTTGGCTTTTTTGAGACAAGGTTCCACTGGGAAACCCGGCTGGCCTGGAACTCTCTTTGTAGACCAGGCTGGCCTTGAACTCGTAGAGATATACCTGGCCTCTGCCCCTGGAGTGCTGGGAAGAATGTGTGTGCCACCATTGCCTGGCCAGGAATGATTTTAATAGGCTGTCCTTTGTGGGCATGTAAATGAGTGTGGAGAATCCTCAAAAACAAAACAAAACAAATATATATAGCTAGATAGATATATACATACCATCAAATATATACATACATGCATACATACATACATACCATCTAATGCAGCTATATCACTCCTGGGAATATCCCAAAAGATTCTGTCACATTAACATAGTGACACTTAAACATACATGTTTATTGCACTGCTCACAAGAGCCAAAAAGTGGAAACAGCTGAGAAAATGTGATATAAGGGTTGGCAAGATGGCTCAGCTGGAAAAGCACTTGCCATGCAGTCCTGAGTTCAATCCCCTGAACCCATGTAAAGGTGTAAGGAGAGAACCAAGTCCCAAAAATTGTCTCCTGACCTCTACATGTAAGTTGTGACAGACATATGCCTATAACCCCCAACCAATAATATAATAAACAAAAGAAGAAACAAAGAAAATGTCATGATGTGGTAGCTCCTAAGTGACACCCTATCTCTAAAACAGCAACAAAACAAACAATAAAACAGAAGAAAGAGGAAATGTGGCTCATACACAGTGGAGTTTTATTTGGCCATAAAGAAAATGAACTAGGCAACACTTATGTCATTCACAGGAAACTGGAGGGGCTGGAGATAACATGCTAAGCAAAATAAGCCAGGCTCAAAAAGACAAATATCGCAAGTTTTATATGTACTATCTAGATTTAACTACACATACACACCAGAGCGAGACAGACAGAGACAGAGAGACAGAGACAGAGAGAGAGAGACAGAGAGAGAGACAGAGAGAGAGAGAGAGAGACAGAGAGACAGAGAGAGACAAAGAGAGAGAGACAGAGAGAGAGACACAGAGACACACAGAGAGAGACAGAGACAGAGAGAGAGACAGAGAGACAGAGAGAGAGACAGAGAGACAGAGAGAGACAAAGAGAGAGACAGAGAGAGAGACAGAGAGACACAGAGAGAGAGACAGAGAGAGACAGAGAGAGAGAGCGAGCAGAGGGAAGTGAAATTAGAAGGAGACTGTCTTAGTTTTCTATTGCTGTGGTAAAACACCACGGCCAAAGCAACTTAGACAATGAAGCATTTAATTTGGCTTATCATTTCAGAGCGTTGGAGTCCATGATATCGCAGTGAAGGAACAGCGGAGAACTCACATCTTGACCCACACTCAGAGAGAGAATGCTAGGAATGGCATGAATCTTTTGAAACCTCAAAGCTTCCCTGCTGCCCCAGTGAGACACCTCCTCCAAATCGTTCCCAAACAGTTTCACCAACAGTGACAAACATGTGAGTCTATGGGGGCCATTCCTATTTAAACCTCCACTGAGACTGATGGGGAAAGGAAGGGGTTAAAAGGGAACAGAAGAAGGAAAGGAAGCCAGATAATGGAGGGGGTGAAATATGCATTTTTCAGGGGCTGGAGAGCTGACTCACTTGTTTAGAGCACTTGTTGCCCTTACAGAGGACCTGGGTTCAATTCCCAGTACCCACATGGTGGCTCTCAACCATCTGTAACTCCAGTTCCAAGGATTTAGACACCCTCTTCTGCTCTCTGTGGGCACCAGGCACATCACACACATGCATATATGTACATGAAATGCTCATACATATGAAATAAATAAGCCCAATTTTTTGTTTTCTTTTTGGTTTTTTGAGACAGAGTTTCTCTGTGTAACAGCCTGGCTGTCCTGGAACTTGCTTTGTAGACCAGGCTGGCCTCGAACTCACAGAGATCTGCCTGCCTCTGCTTCCCGAGTGGTGCTATCAAAGGCGTGTGCCACTTTGCCTGGCAAGACTAAATACATATTTCTGTGTGTTTTGTTTTGCTGTCCTTTTTTGAGAGAGTTTGGCTAAGTGGCTCTGCTGGCCAGGAACTCACCATTAGACCAGGCTGGCCGTGAACCTGCAACCATCCTCCTTCCTCTGCCTCCCGAGTGCTGGAATAACAGGCATGTACCGCCATGCCCAGTCTAAAATATCATGTATTCTTTCACTTAAGAGTCTAGATTATAGCCAGGTGGCGGTGGCGCACGCCTTTAGTCCCAGCACTCGGGAGGCAGAGGCAGGCAGATCTCTGTGAGTTCAAGGCCAGCCTGGTCTACAGCTCAAGTTCCAAGACAGCCTAGGCTACATAGAGAGACCCAAACAAACAGACAAACAAATAAACAAACAAAAACAAAAACAAAAACAAATGTGAATTGTGGAGATATTTTAATTTCCGGTTGTCTGCAAGATGTTACAGATGATAAACATCTGCTTTCCCAAACACAATAAATGCTTTAATCTAGAAAAAAACAAAAACAAAACCCAAACCCAAACTATCCTTTGGAGGCTCAACATCACAATGCTGATTTAACTCCAAGTCCCAACTAAAATTGCCCTTAATGGCAGGCTACTATATTTTTACTCCTTTGATTCTAAGACCATTTTACTTAGGAAAATACTGAGCTCCAGCGATAGGAAGATGAATATGCCCAGATTCCACAGAAAGACAGGCCTGATCTGACCTCAGCATCCTCCTCACCGATTGCTGTTTTAGCCATTATTCTAGACTGTCCCATTTAAAACCATATTTGCTTCTGTCGCTTTTATCCTTGACCCTGACCCAGCCCCAACCCACAGTGGGCTCTGGTGCTTCTGGCCCCACCCAGGAAATGTCCTCATTTTGCTTCCTGCACCTCCTGCCTTACCTCTCAGCCAATCAGTCTTTCTATCTTTCTTTCTCTTATTTTTATGGCCCAGAAACCTCCCTCTTGACCACGTTTCCTTCTTGAAAAGCGCAATCCTGGGCTGGAAATGTAGCTCCATTAATGGAGAGCTTGCCTAGCATGCATGAGGCCCTGGATTTTACCTTTAGCATAGTATAAACGGTGTGGTGGTGTGCATCTGTAATCCCAATACTTTACTCAGATAGTGGAGCATGCAGATCAGGAGGCGTTCAAAGTCATCCCTGGCTGTGTTAGACTGGTTGGAGCTTTATAAGATACTGATCCAAGGAGTTGGGAATTTAGCTCAGTAGTAGAGTGCTTGCCTAGCAAGCACAAGGCCCTGGGTTCGATCCTCAGCTCCACAAAAAAAACAAAAAACAAAAAAAAACAAACAAAAAACAAAAAACAAAACAAAACAAAAAAACAAAAAACAAAAAAAAAAAGAAAGAAAAGAAAAAGATACTAATCCAAAAGGGAGGGAGGAGCGGTGGTGGTGGTGGTGGTGGTGGTGGTGGTGGTGGT
Organism: Onychomys torridus; assembly: GCF_903995425.1. Lineage (NCBI taxonomy): Eukaryota > Metazoa > Chordata > Mammalia > Rodentia > Cricetidae > Onychomys > Onychomys torridus. The sequence goes on from NC_050450.1 coordinate 89,169,740, forward strand.
GGTGGTGGTGGTGATGGTGGTGCACATGCCTTTAATCCCAGCTCTTGGGAGGCAGAGCCAGGAGGATCTCTGTGAGTTTGAGGCCAGCCTAGTCTACAGAGCAAGATCCAGAAAAGTCGCCAAAATGACACAGAGAAACCATGTCTAGAAAAACAAAAAAACACAACAACAACAACAAAAGGGGGGGAGCAAAAGGAAGGAAGGAAGGAAGGAAGGAAGGAAGGAAGAAAAGCAAGTTAGGGAGATGGCTTAGTGGTTAAGAACATTTTCTGCTTTTGCACAGGATGCTCAGTTCCCAGCATCCACATCAGGCAGCTCACAACCTTCTGTAACTCCAACTCCAGAGTATCCCACACCATACTCTGCCCATCAGGCACCTGTACACATATGCACATACATACATGTCCACTCACACACACATACATAAATAAAATAGTATTTAAAATTAAAAGAAGAAAAGGGCAATTCTGGAAAGAATGTAAGATGTGGAAAACTTGGTCCCAGTCTAAAGCGGCTCTGAGGCTAGCTGGCTCTCCTCTGCTCCTTTGCAGGAATGATCCTTACGAACAGAGCTTTGAGGTGTTCAAAGGGCCACCTCTCTCACAGCTGCCCGTTGATTCCAGCTAGCCATGGCCACAGTGCAGCCACTGGAGGTCCTGAGACAAGAACCTTTAAAGAGATCATAAAAGATAACTTTGGGGGTTGGGGATTTAGCTCAGTGGTAGAGCGCTTGCCTAGCATCCTTCCATCCTCAGCTCCAAAAAAAAAAAAAAAAAAAGCCAGGTGGTGGTGGCACATGCCTGTAATCCCAGCACTTGGGAGGCAGAGGCAGGCAGATCTCTGTGAGTTCGAGGCCAGCTTGGTCTACAAAGCAAGTTCCAGGACAGCCTCCAAAGCTACAGAGAAACCCTGTCTCAAAAAACCAAAAAAAAAAAAAAGATAACTTTGGTAGACAGGAATCAGTAAACTGTGACAACAGCAACAGCTGAGTTCAAGGGTCAACGTCTGGGAGTAATTGGGAAAGTTTTGTGCTGACAGCTGTGTGCCTGCAGTTGCACAACACGGCCAAACCAGCTCCTGGGCTGCTTTAGGCTAATGAATCTCTGGCCCAATATACAGCAACAGCTGAGCTTTGAGAGTAAGCTGGGTCCCTGGGGGCCTAAGCTGAGCCTTGGGGCTTCCCAATAATGTGACCTTAGTCAAGTCTCTCAGGAAAGGAAAAAGGAAAACCGGCTTCTGTGGAATAAGTACGATCAATCTCTTTGCCCAGATGAGGTAAGTCCCTCACAACAGGTTAGGAGAGCAAGGTCCTGACATTGCATGGCAAGTCCTGATGACCAATGTGGACTTCAAGGCTCTATAACCAGGGAGTGGGAACGTTGAATTAGGTAGGACCTGAACGTCTCAGTTCAAGTCCTGGGGTCTTTCCTTGACCTTTAGCTGCCTCCTCCTCCGAGTGGTGATGATAATATACATACCTTGGGGCCCGAGGTTCCACCCACAGCTACAGCAGCTAAGATAACTCACCTCAAACACTAAGCGGCACATAGGAAGTTCTAATCCCTCCATTTCCCTGGAAATGTAGTAACTGCCATATCAGGTTTGTGGGTGAAGGACCCAGAATTTGCCTTGAAGGGAGGTTATTTAGACTTTACTTCCTTCCTACCCTGCTTCCCTGGCCTTCTCCATTTCTTGATATGGCCAGGCCCCTCTTCTCCCCGAGTTTCGGCAGACAGGCTGACATCAGTGGGTGTTCCCTGGGAAAAACAGGCGGGCGCAGCTCCTGGCACCGCTTCCCACAAACCCCCTGCCGCAGACAGTGAGCGGCGGGAGGCCTTTGGAGCGACCAGCCACCTCCCTCTTCCCCAGGTCTGGAACAGCAGCTGGACCCCACCCCTCGGCGTGCGAAGGAGGGGGCGACATGAATCCCTCCGCTGATGCTGGGAGACCCGAGTTAGTACGGGGCGGGAAGTAGATCCCGGTTCTGGGGTTACAGGGGGAGCTGTCCAGCCCCGCAGATCCAGCTGGAAAGGAGAGTGGGCCAAGGCGCGCCAGGCGGAGCAAGGCGCGGGCGCCAGGCGCGGGTGCGGCAGTGACTCCCCCTTGCAGCCCGCTCCCCACGTGGCCGTCGCCGTCCCAGCCCCTCCGAGGAAGCGGCGCGGCTTCCTGCGGCTCGGGCTGGGGATATAGGCGCCCCCGCCCGGGCCAGCTCAGCTCAGCCGCCCCTCCTCGCCTTCTCGCCCAAGGCGTGATGGCCGGGTTCCTGGTGGAGCGCGCCCCGGGTGGATCGCGGCTCACTCTGATCCGCGCCGGGCGATCGGCAGCGCTCCGCCTCCCTCCACTGCTGCTGCTGCTGCTGCTGCTGCTTCTGGGTGGTGAGCGCAACCCCGGACGCCCGTGTGGGAGATGAGGGAGGTTGGGGTGGGGGGGGGGGGACGAAGCCTGGGCTACCGAGGCCAGCACGGGACCACCGTGAGAGTACCAATCGACATGCGGAGCAGCTCTGACCTGCACATGGGCCCAGAACACATCTCCCAGTTGGCACGGGACCGCGCTTCCCGCCTTAGGAAAGCTGGGGTGCCTGCCAGGACCTGCCGGAGAGGTTTTGGAAGGTCCGGGACTGACAAGAAGGGAGGGGGCTTTGGGCCCCGGTGCGAGTCGGGCGCAGCTGGTACCAGCCGCTCCCTTCCCGCCCTAGGACAATCCGGTAGGGATCGGGGAGATCATTTCTCTATGTTCCAAAATAGTGCTGACTTTCCAGAGTCTTAGTCACTACCTCTAAACAGGCACCGCTGTTCAGACCTCCCTCTCCCACATCACCTGACCCTTCTCACTCATTTCTTTATACAGCTGTCTCAACCTCTCCGGAGTCCCTGAATCAGTCTCTTTCCACTGAGGACAGCTGGTCGAAAGGTGGGTGCCCAAGTCTGAGGAAGAACGACCTAGCGAAAGGATAAAGCCGGCACAGGGGAGGGGTCCTTTCACAAGACAAGCCCAGGGCCAAGTGATGCCCCACTAACCTCCCCGGTGTCTCTTAGGGTTCCCATGGCCTTTCTATGTTATCCCACAAAGCCTGAATCCAGCTTTAAGGCATCTTGCCCCAGCTTGGTAAAAAAGACCCAGACAAGGTGTATGAGGATGTGCTTGTGAGGCTGGGAAGGAAGATACTGTGCACATGGAAGCCATTACAGGATTCCAGAGCCCGGACCTCCCCCGCAGCCACAAGTGTCCTGCTAGGGAAATTTTCGGAGGGATTCCCTTGTCTAAAGGCAAAGGGCTCTACTTTGTAAATCCCTGGGTCAGAAGGCTTGGAGGGAGGGCCAAAGACGTGTGGTCACTGTGAAGCATCTGTCCCTACAGAGAATATGGAGGAGAGCTATGAAGACAATGTTCAATATTGCTGGTTTGAGTATAAGAATCATATGGACTCGGTCAAGGACTGGTGTAACTGGACTTTGATTAGCAGGTAGGGCAATGTTGAAGGGTGGGTGGCTCAGGCCAGGAGTTGGGCCATTTCCTCGTGGGTGGACCTTGAGCGAATGTGGGACACCCTTCTCCCTGTGCCCAACGATTCCCTCATTCAATCCTCTGCGGCCCCCCAGGCATTACAGCAACCTGCAATTTTGCTTGGAGTACGAGGCGGAGAGGTTTGGCCGGGGTTTCCCAAATCCTTTTGCAGAAAGGATCATCTTTAAGACTCACCTGATACACTTTGCCAACTGCTCCCTGGTGCAGCCCACCTTCTCCGATCCCCCAGAGGATGTGCTCCTTGCCATGATCGTCGCTCCCATCTGCCTCATCCCTTTCCTGGTCACTCTTGTGGTGTGGAGGAGTAAAGACAGCGATGCCCAGGGCTAGGCGGTGCGATCCTCAGCAGCCACCTTTCCCCTTGCCCCTGCTGGAACTGGGTATCTCCCCTTCCTGTCTCCTTTTCTCGATCTCGTCTTCCCCACAGACCTTTGGATTGGTGGGAATGGAAGCCAAGTAGAGTCATGGCACAATTTCTGTAGTCTGTTTTGTTTTGTTTTGTTTAAGTGTTTTTGTACAATATTTCCTTCTTAGTGGGGTCTGTGTTGATGATAGTTCTACAGGACCTCATTCCTGGGAACAGAGTTTGAATCGAGATAGCCTTGCTACTTAGGGTCCTTTCACCTGCCCCCCGCCTCCACAAGAAAGCCATGTTCCTATATTCTTTCCTCCCAGGGAGGGGCCTTTCCTGTCCCTCTCCAAACCCAGCTCCAGGAAACAAGCAGGAAGAGACTCCCTTCCGGTCTGGACAGCAGCTGGGGGCCTTTAGTTGGGGAGGTATGGGAGGAGGGGCAAGAAATCTCTTCTCCAGCAAGGAAGAAAGACAACCCAGGAGCCCAGCTTTGCCCTTTCGTTGTGCCTCAATTTACTCTAGAGACAGAAAGAAGAAATATGATTACCAACAGAATTTATCCTTAAGGACCTCAGGATTGAGGCCCAAGGCAGTGGGGGCTTCGTCTATAAGAGTCTAAGGTCCCCTCTAGGTTCCTAGCCTTCATCCCACATATTAGATCCATCATGGCCACACACTGCCCCCTGGTGTCCACTAAAGCCAACAACCAGACAATGTATGGGATCTAGAGGAAGCTCCAGGCTGCTACAGAAACTGGACCCTGGGGTTCAGAAACATGTTATCTCCTTAACAACCAAATTCTTAGCTGGGCCCTTCTAGAGCTTCTTGAGAAATATGGGTAAGATACTCCATTGACACACCTACTTCTCTGCAACTCATCATTTCCCTATATGAGCAGTGTTTCCCAGACAGTGAGGACCAGTCTCACCTCTCATCTCCAATCCTTCCTGAACTACATTTACTAGGTCCCTCCAAACACATGCAAAGCAACTTTACTTTCCATAGAAACATCTGATTTTTGCAGCACTCTTGGGCTCTTTAGAGGCTTCTTTTTTCCCTGCTAAAATATCTGCTTCCCTAAATAGTGCACACCCATTTCCAGGCACATGCTTATCTGTTTTATAGATATATGCCTGTTTTTCTTGGAACCTACCTATTTGTTGTCAAAGATATGCTTCTCTCAGGCCACATCTGTTATCTAAGGATTTTTGTTTTGTTTTTATGAGACAAGTTTTCTCTATGTAGCCCTGACTGTCCTGGAACTCATTCTGTAGACCAGGCTGGCCTTGAACTCAGAGATACACCTGAGTCTGTCTCTCAAGTGCTGGAATTAAAGGCACGTGCTATCACAGACCAGCAACCTAAGGATATTTTTTAGTTTTTAGCTGGAATAAATATTTGCTTTATTCCCATGAATATATATCTGTCTTTGTTCATTTTACTAATATGCACCAGGGGGTTTGGGGATTTAGCTCAGTGGTAGAGCACTTGCCTAGCAAGCGCAAGGCCCTGGGTTCGGTCCTCAGCTCCAAAAAAAAAGGACTACTAGGACTACTATCTAGCAGGGGCCTGCTGGTGTAAAACACTGTGTGCAGCATAGTGTTGGAAAGGCAGGTTAGAGCAATTCTGGTTTCTACTCTCAATGGTTTTCACCCCCTGGGAAAGATGACAAGTACAAATAAATCAAAACCCTAGAACATACGATGGCAGTCATGCAAGGGAAACAGTCATGTGTCCAAGTGCAAAGGAAGGAGGAGAGCACATATGGCTGAGGCGATCACAAGAGATGTGGTGTCAGCTTCCCTGTCCGTGTGATAAAATCCCAGCCAAAAGAAACAAAGGAGCAGAGCTTGATTTTCGCTTAATGTTCCAGAGTATGGCCACTTGGTTTAATTGTTTCTGGGGCCATGGTGAGGCAAGAGCGTCATGGCAGGAAGCATGTGGCCAAGCAGAGCCCACACGGCAGCTGGAAAGCACAAGGTGGCTGAGACTAGGGACAAGGTATATTTTTCTAGGGCACACCCCCCCCCCCAGTGACCTACTTCCTCCCACCAGGCCATATCTTCTTTTTGCTTGTTTGTTTTTTCAAGACAGGGATTCTCCATGTAACAGCCCTGGCTGTCCTGGAACTTGCTTTGCAGACCAGGCCAGCCTTGAACTCACAGATTTATTTATTATGTATACAGTATTCTGCCTGCATGTGTGCCTGCAGGCCAGAAGAGGGCGCCAGATCTCATTACAGATGGTTGTGAGCCACCGTGTGGTTGCTGGGAATTGAACTCAGGACCTCTGGAAGAGCAGCCAGTGCTCTTCACCTCTGAATTAGACTTTGACCTTCAGAACTGACCTAAATAAAAGGATGAAGAAGACTGAAGAGTGCCCGCTGCTCTTGCACATGACCAGAATTCAATTCCCATCATCCTTATCAGGCAACTCACAAACACCTGTGACTCCAGCTCCAGGGGACCCTCTTTTTGTCTCCATGGGTACCTGCACAAATGTGTATGTATGTGTAAATAAAATAATGTGTTCTTAAAAAAGAAAGAAAGGATATTGCCAGGTGTGGTCGTGAACATTTCTAATCTCAGCAATCAGAGGTGGAGGCAGGAGGATCAGAAGTAAAGTATTATCATCTTCGGCTACATAAAGAGTTCAGACCTCTCAAGAAAAGGGGGGGAGGGCTGGAGAGATGGCTTAGTGGTTAAGAGCACTGGCTGCTCTTCCAGAGGTCCTGAGTTCAATTCCTAGCACCCACATGGTGACTCACAACCATCTCTAATAAGAACTGGTGCCTTCTGGCCTGCAGGCATACGTGCAGGCAGAATACTGCATGCATAATAAATAAATAAATCTTAAAAAAAAAAAGTTCTGTGCTCGCTTTGGCAGCACATATACTAAAAATTGGAATGATAAAGAGAAGATTAGCATGGCCCCTGCGCAAGGATGACACACAAATTCGTGAAGCGCTCCATACTTAAAAATAAATAAATAAGAGTTCCAGGCCAGTTTGGGAAGCATGAGACTCTGTCTCAAATTAGAAAGAAAGAAGAAAAAGAAAAGAAAGGAAGGATGTGTAACATGAGGGAACAATGGGACAAGTTTTTATATCCCATAGAGAATCAATAATGGGGTAGGGGGAGGAGAAAGAAGGTTGGAGGTAGAAATACCATTTAGGGATTATTTCCACCCTCAACCACAATATGCATCCACAGGAAGTATAAAAGCTTTAAAAGTTTATTGAAAAAAGAAAAAAAAATGCTAAAAAGTGTATTAAAAAGAAGATAGTTGAGGTTTGACTTTAGGGAAATGCCCTAAATCTTTAAAGAATGAAAGAGAGCCAGGTGGTAGTGGCAGCACACCCCTTTAGTCCCAGCAGTTGAGGGGCAGAGGCAGGTTGTTCCCTGCCAGTCTGGTCGACAGAGTGAGTTCTAGGATAGCCAGGCCTACAAAAAGAAACTGTCTCAAAACAAACAAAACAAAACAACAGACAGAGACAGAGGGAGCCAGGTATGGTGGAACACACCTGTTGAACGCAGCACTGGGAAAACTGAGGCAAGGGGACAGAGAATTCAAGTCCAATCTGGCCATCTAGTAGGACCTCATTAATAACAAATAAACAAGACCATAGATAGGGCACATGTATATAATCTCAGTACTTAGAAGGTGGAGGCAGTAGGATTAAAGGTTGAACACTGGTATTAAAGGCGTGCTCGGCTGACATTACACCTCCCATCTCCACCCCCAACCCACCCCGACCCCAAACAGGGTTTTCTGTGTACAGCTCTAGCTGTCCTAGAACTTGCTCTGTAGACCAGGTTGGCCTGGAACTCACAGAGATCCACCTGCCTCTGCCTCCCGAGTGCTGGGATTAAAGGCATGTGACAACACCACCACCACCACCATCACCACAGCTAACATTACTTTTAAATAGGAATAAACTGAGCTGTGGAGAAAGGAAGAGAGGTAAAATGATAAAGATGATAGAGATGTCCTGTAGGAAACTGGAAAAGAGAGGCAAGGGCGGTGGCATTTCTTAAAAAGGAAGAATGATACTTTTGAGTTTAAAGGAAGAGAAAGGAAAAGTGGAGGGGAACTTTTGAGGTATGAAATAAACATGTGACAGAAAGATGAAGGGATTCTCATAATCACTCAGCAGGGAGCAAGAGGATAGACACAGGTGGACTCTCTTGATGAATGAGGATGACAAGGAATCAATGAAAACAGCCAGCTGAGCATTTCTGAGCAGTCAAACGTCAGCCTTCTTTTCAATACACCTTTTGTTTAGCATTCTCATCCCTCAGATGGGTTCATATTATATTTCATATTATATTTCAGATCAGAAGACTCCCAAACTTATATTTCTAGATTCAACAAACTCCCCTGAGAGCCTAGTAGTGAGATTACTCAGGGAGCCTGGGATTTAGTAAACAGGTCTGGGTATTTTCCTCCTTCAGCAATTTTCCATAGCTCAGGAGTGGGGGTAGTGTTGGGAGAACGGAACAATAATTCTGGTTTGGGAACTGACCAGTAATTTAGGCAGGCAAAGGCACAGACCTGGGTAGTGTACGTTGAGTTATGAGTCAGATAAAGCCAGCAGGGATTCCAAGTCTGGAGTCTAGAAAGGTGAGATTTTGGGAAAGATGAGAACTAAATGTTAGTTTTGAGTCTTGGAAGAGAGCAAAGTCGCTTATAGTGATGCAAACCACACAATATGTTCCCACCGTTCTACAGGAAACGAAGGAGTGAAGTCAACCTGGGTGGGAATGCAGGAGACTGCGGAATCGAGAGTTTATATGGAATGGTGATTGACACGAATGTAAAGAAGCCTCGAGATGGGAGCTCTTCTTGCGTTCTGCTAACTGCGCACTTGCAGAAGCCATTTCTTTTTCCTGGGTTTAAACCAGGAGACTTCCAGGGCCCTTTCTGCTCTGCATGGTGAAATTTTTTAGGACTGTCTTAGATTGGCTGGTGACAACGACCGCTCCCATCCCCGTTGCGCGCCTCCGGAGAGGAGTCGGAACCTTTCTGCTGTGCTGTCTGCCCGGACATGCCGAGAAGGAGACCGGAAGCCAATTGTCAGTTCCGGGTTTTCTGGGCTACTACGATGGCGATGAGTTTCGAGTGGCCGTGGCAGTACCGCTTCCCGCCCTTCTTTACGTGAGGCTCAGACCCCGAGAAACCCCGGGTACCCCCCTCCCTCCCCGGGGCCCAGGGCTCAGCTCTGATGATTCACTTGGGGATCCGGGGGAGAAAGGAGCTTCCGGCCGCCTTCCGTCCAGCCAGCCCTTCACTTTCTCCCCTAATGGTGCTGCTTTCGCCCTCTCACGCTAATCCCGCGTCCCACTCCCTTCACCCGGCAGGTTACAGCCGAACGTGGACACTCGGCAGAAGCAGCTGGCCGCCTGGTGCTCTCTGGTTCTGACCTTCTGCCGCCTGCACAAACAGTCCAGCATGACGGTGATGGAAGCCCAGGAGAGCCCTCTCTTCAACAACGTCAAGCTACAGCGTATCCTCCCTCAGGCTCTTCCATACCCCCCCCCCACACACACACACACTCCCACACTTCTCTACAAGTTCAGACTGCATCTCCCCGCCTCCCTTGACCCACAGTAGGCAGATTTCTACTCAAACTGGACTTAGGAGAAGGCTAAGATACATGGCAGATCATCATTTTACACATACCTCCCAGGCAGTGCCAGCACCCCTTGCCCTAGCATTAATAAGTGCTGGGGTCTTACAATCTGGGCCTTTAAGTGGAGTCCCAGACTTTATATCCTGGACTGTTTTAAACTATTGAATCTCCTGTCTGTGAGGCTCAAACCCCTAAACCACCTTTAGTAATTTTCTGTACTTACACCACCTCTCTCGGGAAGTGAGGGTCATTTATTTTTGCTGACTGATTCATAGGTAAAATATGTGGAATCTCCTCTCTGTGAGGCTCAAACCCCTAAACCACCTTTAGTAATTCTCTGTACTTACACCACCTCTCTCAGGAAGTGAGGGTCATTTATTTTTGCTGACTGAGTCATAGATAAAATATGTAGAGAAAATGACAGAGAATGAGGGGAATGGTAATACTCTTTATTTTCTAAAACTCTTGCCTTTTATTTATTTATTTTGAGACCTGATTTCTGTGGCCCGGCCCAGCCTGGTATGGGTGATTCTGTTTCCATCTCTTAAGAGTCGGTATTACAGGCCTGTGCCACCACTCTGCTAAGTCTTCCTTCCAAGTGGAAGTTTATTTTTTACCTTCCTTTCCAGAACATTCAGAAAATGCTAACTTGTATCTTCTTCAAAAATTGCATGTATGTATCGCAGGGAAAGGAAGGGTCCAGATGACACTCATCATGGGCCCTGCTCTGAAAATGTTTATTTAACCCAATTCACACATAGACCATCCCCTTAACCTTACACCAGGGAAACTTCCTGTAGAGTCAATCCAGATTGTACTAGAGGAACTAAGGAAGAAAGGTGGGTTCAATCCCTAGATACCTATTGTCTTCTTACTTGGGTTTCCCTGGGGGCAGAGCAGGACATCTCTTTCATTTTAACGACTTTCTCTCCTCCAGCTTGAAGCCTCAAGCATTCTGAGGTGACCCCCTTCTTCCCCCCATTAATATACAAAATTAAAATCCCTCTATGGCCTATACCTGAAGAGAGATGGACTGAGGAGAATAGGATGTTTTATAAGAATAGTACTGAGTCACTTTTTTGTTTGTTTGGTTTTTTGGGGACAGGGTTTCTCTGTGTCACTTTGGTGCCTTTTCTGGAACTCACTCTGTAGCCCAGGCTGGCCTCGAACTCACAGAGATCCTCCTGGCTCTGCCTCCCGAGTGCTGGGATTAAAGGAGTGCGCCACCACTGCCTGGCTTAATACTGAATCTCTTATTCTGAAAGCAGAGTCCTCCACGCTGTCCCATGTTGGTATTTGCCTTTCTGTCCCTGTTTTTAGAGCACGATGCTTTCATAAGTATCTGTTTTTCAGGGAACCTCGAGTGGTTGGATAAGAATAAGTCTAGCTTCCTGATCATGTGGCGGAGGCCAGAAGAATGGGGGAAGCTCATTTATCAATGGGTGAGGCCACCCTGCTAAGCACTAAGCAGTGACCCATGGCAAAGAAGAATTGTTGCCTGTGCCCAGCCGATAGCTGGTGTTTTTCAGATGCAAACTTGGCAGAGTGGGGAGTGGGCAAAACCGGAAGCACGGGCCTTCCTGGCAACCATCCTTTAGTGACTCAATGTCTCTCCTGCACAGAATCTCCCTTTCTTTGCCTGTAGGAGGCCAGAGGCTACGTGAGGCCATGTTTGGAGAATGTAGTACTGGGAACCATAAGTGCTATTGTTGGCTGGAGCCTCTGGCCACAGGAGATAAATGGGGAAAGGAAGGGAGGGGGAAAAACCCTGGGTTCCCTCTCCCACTGTGCCTTCATGGTGTTGTTCACATGAATGAGGCCTTCTGAACCAGGGTGGGTGAGAGGACAGAGTCTTCTGTCCTCAAATTCCTAGTCACCACTGCCCCCAAACATTCCCAAGAGAGAAGGAGAGGGGGGAAACATCAACAACCTAAATATAACAAATACACACCACCCATTCCTGAACAGAAAACAACCTGGATGAGAGGTCACTTTTGAGACACGTGAACGGCTGTGGCTTAGTGGTTCCAAATGTGTGTACCCACATACAAATATAGCACCTGTAGGTTTATGGGGTGAGGACAGTACAGAGGTGGCAGTCCTGATTTGGGAATAGGTACCATTACTGGAGAAAAAAGGCAGAGCTGAAGTTTACCTTCTCCCAGGAGAGTCTTGGTCCTTACTTAGCCCTCGTTGGTTGTGCCCTCAGGTCTCCAGGAGCGGCCAGAACAACTCTGTGTTCACCCTCTATGAACTGGCCAGTGGGGAAGACACAGAGGATGAAGGTGATGCCTTTTCTCCTCCTAATTCTCTAACAGAGTCCTCTGCTCTCTGGTATCGGTTTAATCTGTCTTAAGACTAGCCATTTCTCAGTCTCTGGATTCCATAGTGCAAAGTCCTGAGGTTTGGGGTTTTTGTTTTGTTTTTTTTTAAGATTTATTTATTTATTATGTATACAGTGTTCTGCCTGCCTGCATCCCTGAAGGCCAGAAGAGGGCACCAGATCTCATTACAGATGGTTGTGAGCCTCCATTTGGGTGCTGGGAATTGAACTCAGGACCTCTGGAAGAGCAGTCAGTGCTCTTAACCTCTGAGCCATCTCTCCAGCCCGGTTTGGGTTTTTTGTTGTTGTTTTAAGACTTAGCCGGGTGGTGGTGGTGGTGGCGCACACCTGTAATCCCAGCACTCAGGAGGCAGAGGCAGGTGGATCTCTGTGAGTTCAAGGCCAGCCTGGTCTACAGAGCTAGTCCAGGACAGGCTCCAAAGCTACAGAGAAACCCTGTCTACAAAAACAACAACAACAAAAAAGACTTATTTTTAGCTGGCCTGTGGTGGCGCACACCTTTAGTCCCAGCACTTAGGAGGCAGAGGCAGGCAGATATCTCTGAGTGTGCGTCCAGCCTGGTCTACAGAGCAAGTTCCAAGACAGCCAGGGCTATAAAGAAAAACCCTGTCTCAAAACAACAACAACAAAAAGATTATTTTTATGTTATGTCCTGAATGTATGTATGTGTATACACCACATACATGCCTGGTGCCCATGGGGGCTGAAGAGGTCATTGGACGGATCCCTTAGAACTGTTGGGATATGTTTGTTGAGTGGGTGCCGGGATGCAAACCCATCACCTCCACAGAGCAGCAAGTCTTCTTAACCACTGAGCCACTTCTCCAGAGAAGTTCAAAACATCTTAACTCTCATCCAAACTCTCCATACCACTGGAATTCACAAACAAACAAAACAACTCTTTTTGTTGGTGTGGATGTTTGTGTATTCTTAAAAGATTTTTCAGGAGTATGTTAAGAATTGTTGCTGTGGAAGCCAGTTGAGGAACCAGCGTGGGGGATTAAACTTGGAATCCATTCCTTGCTGACTCAAGCTCTCCTTCACCCTTTCTTCTTATAGAAGGCTCAAGATTTGTAGGTGTCAGCTGAAGGGATTGGGCCAACACCCCCAGCCCCACCCCCCTGCCCATTTAAAAATGGTGGGTTTGTGCCAGGCAAGGATTTGTGTGGCCTTTGATTTTTACATAGGGTAAACACTTCTTAGCTCTTTTTTTTTTCCCCCTGTGACTCTTCATTCTGATCCTCAGGATCACCTAAAGTTTCAGTCTTTGCCAGGGTAAGGGGGTGTGAGGGTCCTGCCAGGCTGTGACTGCTCCAGCAGACTTTACGCCTCTTGGCTATCTCCCCCTTCCCTGCAGGCCTCTGCTTGCTGTTCCCACCATCACCCCATGAATTCAGCACTGCAGCCTGGCCCAGCCCACCACTGGGCCTGTACAAAGCTGGAGGCTTCCCCAGAATGCTCACTCCTTGACTTGAGCTGGGCTCCCTCAGGGGGTGAGGTGAGCAAGCGTGTTAGGGCTTGTCTGCTGCCTCTCACATCTTTCTACAGTATCTTCCCATTATCTCTGGATACTCTGCTGGCCCTTGGCTCCCTTTCAACTAGGAAAGGGCAGATACTGGCTACAAAATTTAGCAGTCTCTTGGCTAGGGAGTGCTGAGTATATGCTTCATGTATTAAGGCAGATCCTCCTGGTTTATACAGACGTTTGGATGGGGTCACTGTCAGTGCACGGGCCCTGGCCTAGGTCAGCTTGTCAAGGTTATTTTGTGGTCCTAAAGGCAAAAGGTATCTGTGGTATGTTAGCTTTTTGGTAACAGCACAGAGAAAGAGGGCTCTGGGGGCAGAGTTGGGAAGGGTGAAATAAGCCTGCTTCATTTCCTGCTGACCCAGGCTCCCTTCCACTTGACGCCCAGGACTACCCAGGAAGTGTGAGTGATGGCTGTAGCCGTAGAGATAGCATACAAATAGAATATCCTGCCTTTGGAGGATCTGAGCTTCTAGCTCAACCACCCAAAGAACTGAGTGTCCTGACTGACCATCTCTTCCTATCTAGAGTTCCACGGGCTGGATGAGGCGACCCTGCTTCGTGCTCTACAGGCCCTACAGCAGGAGCACAAGGCTGAGATCATCACTGTCAGTGACGGCCGAGGAGTCAAGTTCTTCTAGCAGAGACCTGTCTCCCTCTGCTTCTTACCTCCCACCTTTCCAGGGCTTTCACAAGGAGACAGACCAAGTGTCCCACAGACTGGACCAGTCACTCCACCCGACTCAAAGGGCTCAAGTCCTGAAAGCTCAGACTTGGGGATATTTCCCGCTTAGTCCATTCTATCTGTCCCCGGGACAGAGCCAGCCCACGGTGCCAGGGGAAAGGGACGTTTCTTGCCCTACCTCCTTTCCCATCCTAGACTGTCCCTGGACCAGGGTCTATAAACCTGACACTTTACATGTGTTCTCACACATAAGTACACACCCATATGCGTCTGCACACGCTTCTTTCTCCTCCCCCCTCCCACTCCTTAGCTGCTGTTGCCTCCCTTCTCAGGCTGGTGCTGGATCTTCCTAGGGGTGGGGGAAGCCCTGGCTGCAGGCAGCCTTCCTGGCAATACAGAGATAGGAAGCCCCAGAGGGGGCTTGGCAGTGAAAGGCAGGCCCACTCCGATTTATGATATTAAAATCTCTACTCCCACTGTCTGCCTGTTACTACTGTTGGAATAGGACTGTGGAAGGCGGGGCAGTGTTCCACCTGATTGAGTCCCAGCCAAGGAAAGAGAAGAATCCTTTGGCCTTTGTACAAGAGAAGGGCCTCTGGGCCTGGGGTCTCCAGTGAGCCTGTAGTTTTCCGTGTGCTGGGTGGGTTGTGTGGGGGAGTGGTATTGGAACACAGTTTAGGGACAGACTGCTTGCTCTCTAAATTGTAGTCACTTAATTGCTCCCCCATTGGAAGTCCTGAACTATTCTGAAGCCCCTCCCTCCACCCATCTGGTCTGGGTGGGGTAGTTGTGGCCAAGGGGAGCTGGGGGGGGGGGCGGTAAACCGGATGTGGACTTTGGTTTATTGAAGACTTTGGCAAACAGAAGGGGAGGAAGGAGAGCCCACAGCAAAAACAGCCGTTCTGGCCAGGGCCAGACTCAGGCCAAGGTGGGGTGGAGCTGATGGGTGACCAGTTCTTGGTTGGGAGCTACGGGGGGGCTTGTCCTGGAGAACACACACCCATCTTTGTGCAGACCTGGGGGTCTAGCTGAGTCAGGAAAACCTTACCTTTCCAACACTGATGTTAGGCCTAGGGCTACTCCTTCTGATTAGGACCGGGCAGTGCTGCCTTATCAGGGGTGTGCAGACTGGTGGTGCCCCTCCCCAGCCACCCTCCTCCCCACTGAGGCATGGGAGCCACGGTCACTTTTCATCTCCTGTTCAGTGTCCTCCAACTCCCCCACCCCAAACATGTTTGCGCTCTCCTTGTGTGGGAGCACACCCGCTGCTACCTCCCACTCACTCAGCTCTGGAAGGGAAGGCGGCTTGAAGGCGGGGACTCTGGAGAGCAGGGCATGCGGCTGGGGGCTAAGCAGGCGGGCTGCAGAGGTGAGGGCAGCACCCCAGCTCCACACGGTGCATAGCGCCAGGCTCACAAGGGGGTGGCCCTGGGGGGGTGAGAACCGATCCCGTTCGGAGGCGGGTCGTGGGGCGGAGCTGGGGGCGGGTCGCCAGGACGGCCAGCCGGGGGCTGGGGCCCCAACAGCTCAGCCGGAGCGCTGTGCACCCAGCCGATCCGTCTGTCAGGCCGTCGCCTCCAGTCGCCTGGCTTTCGGCGCCCGGCCCTTCCCCATGCTAGCACCTGGAACTACGGAGACCGGGGTCCCCATGTCCCAAACCGAGGCTGACTTGGCTCTGCGGCCACCGCCGTCTCTCACCTCCTCCGGGCCCATCCGCTTGGGGCCACCTCCACGCCGAGTGCGCCGCTTCTCTGGGAAGACTGAACCCCGGCCTCGCTCTTCGCGACCCAGCCGCCGCAGCTCAGTCGATTTGGGATTGCTGAGCTCCTGGTCTCAACCAGCCTCACTTCTTCCAGAACCCTCGGATCCTCCGGACTCTGCTGGACCCTCGAGGAGCCCACCTCCTAGCTCCAAAGAAACCCCCGAGGGCACATGGACCGGGGCAGCCCTGGTGAAGGCTGCAGACTCGGCAAGTCCTGAGCTCACGGGTCCTTCGGGAGGTCCCGGGTCCCGGGAACCACCGAGGCTTCTTGATGCTGCAGCCCGGGAGCGGCGGCGGGAGCAGGAAGAGAAAGAAGACACAGAGACCCAGGCTGTGGCAACGTCTCCGGACGGCCGATACCTCAAGTTTGACATTGAAATTGGAAGAGGCTCCTTCAAGACCGTGTATCGAGGGCTAGACACCGACACCACGGTCGAGGTGGCCTGGTGTGAGCTGCAGGTGTGGCTGGGCGCCCCCTCTGTAGTACCTCGGGATGGGGCCCTTTAGAGGTCGTAGGTTGGGAAAACGGGAGGACAACATCAGGGAAGGATCGTTTTTTTTTTCTTGTCAAGATATCCAGGCACCCTTGCTCCCCTTGCTGGCATGATCTCACTGACTCTGGGTGGGTTCAGGAGAAACTGAGGCTGGTGGTATATGGTGCCTCCCGATGAGCCAATGCGCATAGGCAGCCTCACTTTCAAGCCTCCATACAAATCTGAGGCTTGGGAAACTGAATGCTGGGTAGAGGGGCAGCCCCTCCAGTCTCCTGCCCTGGGCACCACTGCCTCCTCTTACTCTTTTTTCCTCTAAGACCTGCGACTTTCTGCTGTGACCCTTGTCCTCTTGCTCGCCCTCCTTCCTCTTTACAAACTTAGAGACTGGGATGTGGGAGGCCCGGAGCTGAGGCCAAGGTCCTCTCCACCTCCAAAAAGATTTAGGGCAGTTGTGACCGAAGGGGGCTCCCTGAGCCCCTTCTTAAGCAGTCAGCCTTACAGACTTCTCAACAGTTTCAAGGAGCAGGGACAGTTAGCTCGAGTTCAAGCTGGAATCCAGGCCAGCTTCTCACCCCTCTACATACCTGAGGTCTTCCTTTCCATTGCCAAAGGAGCTGAGCTCTTGCAAGTTTTGGACTTCGGGAAGATGCGGGTTGGCACTTTCTTCCTCCGGTTGCTTGCTCCACTCTAAGTGTGAATGGCCCTGGAAATGTAAGATTCAGATCAGGAGGAAGGGTCCTTCCACTTTGGCCTTGGCACAGGGCTCTCTCCTAGTGCCTGCTAGTGCCGCGCCCCAGGCTCTAAGCCAGGCCAGGAGAATCAGCCAGACTCAGGGGAGGGGGAGGGAGAGGGGAAAAAGGAGGGATGAGGCAGCCCCAGCCATGGGGGGCGGTCTCCTGGCCCTGATCCTGGATCTTCTCTTTCTTGGTACCCTCCTCTACCTCTGTCTAGAGGCTGCAGTTCCTAGTTTTTAGGGCCAACCTCTTGCCGGCCCCAATTCCCGGCCCGTGGTCTGCCTGCTGCCTGCCGGCTGCCAGCCCCGGGGCACAGCCCGCCCCCACCCAACTTCCACGGTCTGCTCTGGAGGCCACAAAGGCGCTATTGAGCGCACCGCTCCCAGACCTGGCGGCATAAAGACGCTTGTGTCCAGCGGGGGGTCCAGAGTGCTGCCCCAGGCCCAGGATGGGTGTGTTCTTGGAGCAATAAGAAGTTGGGGGTCTGCTGCCCTTCTGGCTAGCGATCTCACTATCCATACCCCAGCCATATGCTCCTGCCCTTATTCCCCCCCCCCCACCCCAGTTGTACCCCAAATGTCCCGTGCTCTTCTTTCTGGGGGTCTGGGTCTGATGTGACCCCCATGGTCCCATCCCACAGACTCGGAAACTGTCTCGAGCTGAACGGCAGCGATTCTCCGAGGAGGTTGAGATGCTCAAGGGGCTGCAGCACCCCAACATCGTCCGCTTCTATGACTCTTGGAAGTCGGTGCTGAGGGGCCAGGTTTGCATCGTGCTGGTCACTGAACTCATGACCTCGGGCACGCTCAAGACGTGAGCTCTGGCCTGGGTGGGAGGGGGAGGATGGGACGTCACTGTCACTCTGAGACCCCGGGGAACTTCTCCCAATCACTTCAAACTTCTACAGCTAAAACCAGGCTATCTCCCAGTACACCAGTCAAAAATGTGTTTTTGTTGTGGCCCCACTCTCGACTGTAGGGTCTCTTAAGTCTTTTAGCTGGGTTTCCACTGCTCATCTTTGCCCCAACCTTGATGCTACACCGCCGGTGCTCCTCCCCCACCCCCACAACAGCAGCCTTCCTAAAGGGCCTTTCCCAGTCTGCCCACCCCTCAAGTTATCCCAACTTCCTGCAACCTAGAGGAAATCTGACCCTTTGACTCCCTCCCTAAACCTCTCCAAGATTTCCCACTGCCCCGGGGTAAAGTCCCTAAAATACACTCTCCTCTCTAGCTTAAGTTACAGACAAATCCGATTCTCAGTGACTCCTCCAACCCTCCTCTGTAACTCCCGTGGCCCTTCAGCCTGGAAAATCTCCATCCCTTCCAGTCTTTCACCCTTGAACTTATACTCCTCCTTCAAGACAAAAGTTATTTCCTCAGTGAGGTCCTCCCCCACACTTGGGACAGTCAGTCATCCCTCCCAGCGCTCCCACAGCGCTCCTCTTTGGCGTTGGCCCTATCTACGAATTTACCATGACAATCATTTTGTAACCTGTTTACTGTACTCATTGACTCCGTTTCTGTTTGGCCCAGACAGAACTAAGTTAAAAGAATGCTGGCAGGGGACGCAGAGATGGTGGTAAGGGTGGGATGAGAGGGAATTTCCCACTCCAGGAATAGATATCCCCACGGCGACCATGGTTATGCGCCCTCTCCCAGGTACCTGAGGCGGTTCCGCGAAATGAAGCCCCGAGTCCTTCAGCGCTGGAGCCGCCAAATCTTGCGGGGACTTCATTTCCTACATTCTCGAGTGCCCCCCATCCTGCACCGAGATCTCAAGTGTGACAACGTCTTCATTACCGGCCCTTCAGGCTCTGTCAAAATCGGAGATCTCGGACTGGCCACACTCAAGCGCGCCTCCTTTGCCAAGAGCGTCATTGGTGCGTCTGTCTCTCCAGCAGGGCCCTTGCCATTACTAGCTCCCTGCGTCAGGAAAGAGCGCGGGACCCCCTCGGCTCCAACAGGGCTTTGGAGAGCTACCGAGCTAGGGCGACCCCATTCTTCCTGCTCCCAACATACACTTTGGGCAAGAGTTGGTCACCAGAACTCCTGGGGTTGCCCTTGAGCTACTTCTTAGCCCATGATACCCGAGTGGAGGGAGGAAAGCAAGAGGAAGATGCCTGATCCTTTCTGTGGGTCCAATAGGGACCCCGGAATTCATGGCCCCCGAGATGTATGAGGAAAAGTACGATGAGGCGGTGGACGTGTACGCTTTTGGCATGTGCATGCTGGAGATGGCTACATCTGAGTATCCCTACTCTGAGTGTCAGAATGCAGCACAAATCTACCGCAAGGTCACTTCGGTGAGAAGGGTGGGGTTCGGGGAAGAAGGGACCCCCAGAGGCCCTCCCACTCTCCTGCCCTCTAACTAGCCTGCGTGTAGCCCGTACCCTTTATCTTAATAAAAACAGGCCAGACAGAAAGATGCCTCAGTGAAGCGCAAATGTATTGTATGCACATAACCTTCACACAAGCTAGTAAAAAGATGTGTTATCCTAAGAGTCTACAGACAACCTCACATCTAGTCTCAGTAGATCTTTCTAGTAGCCCCACCAGGTGAGCCAGGCAAATGTTCCGCTCTGCGTTTTACAAATGAGAAAACAACCAGCTGGGCAGTCTTGGGCAAGGCCACTCCAACAATATGCAGAGGGAATGGGATTTGAAATCGAGTCTTTCAGTACCAGCACCCTCCCCCCAGCCGAGCCTTGGAGACTGCCTGCATTGCAGACTTCCTGAGATTTGGCAACCCGAGGCTTCATGCAACTCTTCTCCCAGGGCACAAAGCCCAACAGCTTCTACAAGGTGAAGATGCCAGAAGTGAAGGAGATAATTGAAGGCTGCATCCGCACGGATAAGAACGAGAGGTGGGGTCCTGGGGCAGAGAGGGCACGGAGGAGACGGAGCTCGGGTGGCAGCGGCCTCGGCTCACTTCCCCCACGGTCCCCAGGTTCACCATTCAGGATCTCCTGGCCCACGCGTTCTTCCGCGAGGAACGAGGTGTGCACGTGGAGCTGGCCGAAGAGGATGACGGCGAGAAGCCCGGCCTCAAGCTCTGGCTGCGCATGGAGGACGCGCGGCGCGGGGGGCGCCCACGGGACAACCAGGCCATCGAGTTCTTGTTCCAGCTCGGCCGGGACGCTGCTGAGGAGGTGGCTCAGGAGATGGTGAGGAGATGATAGATCCTGCTTTGGTTGGGCCGCGTGAAGGACTCTGTCAACCTGCCATCAGTCAATCCGAGGGCCAGGGCGGGGCACTAGGAGAGGAGGTCCCCATCTCCTTCAGGGAGGGGTCTTCCTGTGTCTCTCGGCCTAATTCACCTGCACACTCTAGGGTTCTTCCCCAGAACAAACCCTGGGTCCTCTAATCTCGCTTCTTTACTTCTTGCAGATTTATTTATCACAGAATGCCCTTCTTGGCAATTTATCTATTTATTTTCCCTCTCCACCTTCTGAGTCTCTTCCCCTCTCTATGCTTAGCACCATCAATTCCAGGAAAGGTCACTCCCGTGGAGTTGAAAGTTGAATGCTTCTTTCCAAATCAGTGTGGCCTCTCCATAGCCTCAAACTGTGGGCTTTGTTTCCTATCTGAATGCATTTCTCTCTCTTCTGCTAGACTAGGAACCATCCATGACCAGACAATACTTTATTGATCTTTTCTCCAATCCTTTACTGTTGGGCAGGTGAGAGGTATTCCTTAACACCACTCATGGCTTAAAGAAACCATTTTCACGTGAGCCTGTTTGGAAGGCAATTTTATCCCAACTTATCGATGAAGGAATGAAAGCACAGAGAGATTGACTGTCTTGTTTGGAGTCCCAAGTAAACAAATAACAAAGTGGGATTTAATCTCAAGCCATTCAGATTTGGCCAGGTGGCCCGGCCGGCCACACTTTTCCTCACCCAGCAAAGCTCACAGCTAAACTGAATGAAAAGGAGAGAGAGGGTGATGAGCAGACACTGGCGGAGGAGAAAGCCGGTGTGGGGCTAGACATGCCAGGGTAGAACCTTGAAAGTTTGTTGAGGAGAGCCTGAATAGGCGACTGGATTCTCAGTAGAGAAATGGCTGTTGGGAGGTCAAGGGTCATCTGTGATGACAGGGTCAAGAACCTGAGACTGTCCTGACTTAGTGGGGCACATCATTAACCCCAGCACTCAGGAGGCAGAGGTGGGTGAATCTTGATGGGTCTGGTTTACATTGTTAGCTCCAGGCCAGCCAGGGATACACAGTGAAACCCTATCTATGGTAATAATAATAATAATAATAATAATAATAATAATAATAATAAAATAAACGAGACTGAAATGTGGCAGAAATGCAATCACCAAAGCACCATCCAGCTTGACTCTAGATTAAGTCTTTTTAAAAGTTACATCTTGGGGTTGGGGGTTTAGCCCTGGGTTCAGTCCTCAGCTGAGGGGGAGGGGAGAGTTACATCTTGTTTATTTTGTATGTGACTGAGGGTATGTATGTGGGTGCGCACGTGCCACAGCATGCAAGTAGAGGTCAGAGGTTAACTTGTGGAAGTCAGTTCTCTCCTTCTATCATGTGGGTTCTGAGACCAAACTCACTCAGGCTGTCAGGCTTGGCAGTGGGCACCTTTATACACAGGGCCATCTTGCCTGTTCTCTCTCTCTCTCTCTCTCTTTTTCCAGACAGGGTTTCTCCATGTAGTTTTGATGCCTGTCCTGGATCTTGCCCTGTAGACCAGGCTGGCCTCAAACTCACAGAGTTCACCTGGCTCTGCCTCCCAAGTGCTAGGATTAAAGGCATGAGCCACCACTGCCTGGCTTTGCCTGTCCTGAAGATCAAGTCTTGATCTATTTATTACCTGCAAGGGATGTGTGTGTGTGTGTGTGTGTGTGTGTGTGTGTGTGTGTACTTTTCTGTGTGGGTATGTGCATGTATGCATGTGCATGCTTTGACATGGGTGCTCATTGTTGGAATTCAGGTCTTCATGATTGCACTACCATGTCCAAAACAACAACAAAATTTGTTCCACAATGTTATTGAGAAGGGTGATTAGTCAATAGATAGCTCCTTCCTCATTCCTAGAAGCCTCAAAAAGTTGTTCTAATAGATTCCTCTCTCTCTGAATGTACAGATGTGAATGTGCATATGTGTGAAGGCAATTTAAAGGTGTCCTGATTGGATCCATCCTCTATCTTTGTCTGTCTGTCTCTCTGCTTGTACATACATGTGGAAGTCAGAAGTTAACTTTGGGTGTCATGCCTCAGGAAGCAGCAACTTTGTTTTTTGAGACAGGGTCTCTTGCTGGGACCTGGGGCCTGCTAATCAGGCTAGAATGGGTGCCCAGCAAGCTCCAGGGCTCTGCTTCCCCAGCACCAGCATTACAAGCATGCATGCCTGACTGACTCTATGTGAGCACTGAGGGTCAGACTTATGGAGCTGGTATTTTACTAACTTAGGTAGCTCCCCAGTCCCTGGTGGGTCTTTGGGGGAATCTGAAACTGTCTCCCTTCCTATCCTGACTCCAGGTAGCCTTGGGCTTAGTCTGTGAAGCCGACTACCAGCCAGTGGCCCGTGCAGTTCGGGAAAGGGTTGCTGCCATCCAGCGGAAGCGGGAGAAGCTTCGAAAAGCTAGGGAGTTGAAGGTTCTCCTCCCGGAGTCAGGCCCTCCTCCAGCAACTGCTGTGTCCATAGCTCCTGGTCCCCCCAGTGCCTTCCCCCCAGAGCCCGAAGAGCCAGAGGCTGACCAGCACCAATCCTTCCTCTTTCGCCATGCAAGCTACTCGTCTACCACCTGTAAGTTACCCCGACTTAAGAGTTCTAGGTCCCAGAAGTCCAGCCCAGAAATACTGTCACTTACCCAGCTTTCCAACTCTAGCTGTAAACCTTCCTTTGGGGACAAACACTCCCACAATTCCCTCCTGGCTCCAGGCCCCTCTTTGCACAGACAGGTCCCCTCCTCTACCACGACAGTCCTTTATTATTATTATTATTATTTTTTGATCCACTCCCTCCCCTACCAGCTGATTGCGAGACTGATGGCTACCTCAGCTCCTCTGGCTTCCTGGATGCCTCAGACCCCGCCCTTCAAGCCCCCGGGGGGGTGCCATCCAGCCCCGCTGAGTCCCATCTCTGCTTGCCCTCGGTGAGAGGGGGGTCCCTCGGCAACCTTCCAGTCATTCAAAGTCCATGGCCTATCCCTTTCTCTTGAATCCTAACCCCCTAACCTGTTCCCTTGTTCCTGAAACACACCATGCTTGTCCTTATCTTCTCCAATTCTATTCCCCTCATATTCTCCCCACATCCCTGACCCCGTTTCCCTGGGTCACTACAGTTATCATCAACAGTTATCCTCGCCTGATCTCATGAATCATGTCCTCTTTCAGGGTTTCGCCTTGTCCATTCCACGTTCTGGTCCTGGCAGCGACTTTTCTCCTGGGGACAGGTATGTTCTGGTTTAAGTTGGGGTACCAGGACGAGACACAGGAAGTTCTGGGTTCCTGTTGTCCATTTAAACACTTCAATCTTCTTTCCCCTGTCCAGCTATGCCTCAGATGCAGCATCCGGCCTCAGTGACATGGGAGAGGGGGGACAAATGAGGAAAACTCCAGTGAAGAATCTTCGTCGGAGACCCCGATCCCGGCTTCGGGTCACTAGTGTAAGGAGAGCATAGGAGATGGGGAATAATCTACCGGACCAGTAGGGAACCGCCATAGAGATGGGGGAGGTGGGCTAGGAAAGCAGAGTTGCAGTGTATGATTGGTAACCATGAGGCATCTGGTCTAGTTTCAGTGCCAGACTCTGGGGTAGAATCTGTTCTCAGTGTCCACTCTGGTCAATGTGCTTTGGCTGGCGTAGGGTGGAAACACATGATTAAGGCAGAAGCATTGATCTCTTCCCTTCTGCTGACTTTGAATCTGAAGGTCTCAGACCAGAGTGACAGAGTTGTGGAGTGCCAGTTACAGACCCACAACAGCAAGATGGTGACCTTCCGATTTGACCTGGACGGGGACAGCCCAGAAGAGATTGCAGCTGCCATGGTAAGAGGGAGGGAGATAGGACAGATGTGGATATAAGCATTTATACATCCCTCCTGGTACCCACCGGTGCTGACACACCCCGGCCCCACAGCAAGCCTTTATAAACACTGGCTGGCAGAGCGACACCAAAGATGCTTCAGCCTTTGTGAGACGGACATTTCTGTTTATCCAGTCAGGTTTTACAGTTTGAGATCAGTAAGGGCTGGGTAGACATGAGTGGTGTGTGTGTGTGTGTGTGTGTGTGTGTGTGTGTGTGTGTGTGTGTGTATACATTGTTCCTGCCAGAGGCATCACGCTGTGACTAGAAGTAAAAGGTGGACTGGAGCAGCACAGGAAAGAGTGGGATTTTCCCATGCCCTAGCAAAGGAGTGGGGACGGCAGGGAAGGGCTGAAAGGAGGGCATGCCAGCTGAGGCACAGCATGAGAGCAAAGAGCACTAGAGCTGAGTGTTGGGAGGACCTAAGGAGGAAACTGTCCCAGGAGAAAAGGGATCCTACAAGAAATCCTGGAAAATAGAATTGGGCACAGATCATAAGTGCACACGAAGGCCAGCTCTGGCAGTGCATGTAATCTGAGTAGTTAGGAAGTGGAGACAAGATCAGGGGTTCAGGGTCATCCTTGGCTGCACAGCAGTTCAAGGACAACCCAGGCTACATGAGACCTTATAAAGCAAACGAAGTTAGGAACAGTTTTTTGTTTGATGGTTTATTTATTTATGTATATGAGTGCTCTATTTGCATGTATGTTTGCATGACAGAAGAGGGCACCAGATCTCATTACAGATGGTTGTGAGCCACCATGTGGGTGCTGGGAATTGAACTCAGGACCCCTGGAAGAGTGGCCAGGGCTCTTAACCTCTGAGCCATCTCTCCAGCCCTGAGAATGGGTTTTAAGTAGACCATTCTTGCTGTGGGATGTGGCAGGGTTTTTAGGAAAAAGGATCTGGTTGGCGGGAGGGGTGGACACAAGAAGCCTGACAGGAATGAAGGGGGGATGGAATACAGAGGAGAAGAAAGGGTGGATTTAAGGGTTGCTTCAGGAAAACTGCTGTGTAATCCAGTGAGTTCTTGACGTAGCACAGTGTGGGTAGTAGATGCCCAATAAATATTTGCTGAGTTGATATGCTAGGGAGTTAGGGAGAAGGGACATCAAGGGCAACCTGTATCAGAGGAACAAAAAGGAGCAGACTACTGAATGAGAAAAGCTGGGAATGAAAGCAGGGGTCTTAAGGGTCATGATGAGCTTGAGCAACAGCTGAGTCAAGGTCCTCCATGGCAACAGGATATGGCCAGGCAGAGCTGGAGACAGTTGGGTTTAGGAGTCCTCAGCCTAGAGATGATGGGTGAAAACAGACCTGCAAGGTGAGAGAAGCTTCGAGACTGTGTGTCTTGAAAACATCCTGTTCTAGAATGAGAAGTGGGGAGACGAGTTACTGAAGGGCAGCAGGTTGGAGCCAAAGAAGTAGAAGGATGTCAGTGAAAACGAGTTTCAAGCAGGTGGCATTGGGTGGGGGGTCTCCTGAGGCAAGACCACACTGGCTTTTGTTAGAAGTCTCAGTGGGAGACACTTTCAGCAGAGTGGGGTTGCAGATGTCAGCCCTTGAGATGGTGGGAAAAACATCTGTCTTTGGGAACTCTTCACAAAGCACCTCCTCCTGGATGCTATTCACCTCGTCTCCAGATCAAAGAGAAGTATCACCTGACACCTAAGGCTTGTCATCTTCTGCCAAGCCATGTGACCCTTCCCTGGGTCTACCAAGCGTGACCCAGAGTCTTTATCAAGCCACACAGGTTTCTGAACAGTTCCTGGAAGAGGCTGGGTGCCTTCCTGCCTCTGCTTCTCTCTACTCAGGGGTCTGGAGGTCTGAAAAATTTCCCCCATGGTTTCCATGCTCACTCAGAACCCACACAATCCAAGTGGCCCACCCCTGGATCCAGGCTCCATTTTCTTTCCTCTCCTCTCTAGTTAACTCCTCCGCAGCAGAGTTTGAGACTTGGACCTAATCTTGCTGTTTTTCACCATCGTTGTTGGCTCTTTGCGATTCTAAAATTGGGAAGCATGGCTTTTATAACCATTGTCCACCCAGCTGCATCAGAGTCCTGGCTTCAGAATGGGCTGTGTCTTTCATGCCTCGAGGCTGTCTTGGCCTCAGCTGTTATCCTTTCTCTTCAGATGGGCAGGCAGGGTGCTACAGAAGAACGACCAGCAGTGGTTCTCAACCTTCCTAACACTGAGACCCTTTAACACAGTTAATTCCTTGTGTTGTGGTCACCCCCAACCATAAAATTCTTACTTCATAACTGTAATTTTGCTACTGTTATGAAACCTAATGTAAAAAATATCCGATATGTGACCCCAGAAGGGTTGAGACCCACAGGTTGAGAACTGCCTCGTTACTAGGCTTTTATGTAACCTGAGTTCAAGTTTCAGGTGTTGACATTTGGTGAACATGGCCAGGTTTCTCTTCTAATCCCTCCTCTTCCTTTCCTTCTTTTCTTGTGGTGCTGGAGATCAAATCCAGGGTCTTGGGCAAGTGTTGTATCACTGAGCTACCCTCTAGTTTCTGTGGTAGGTTTCTTCAACTCTGAACCTCAACTGTTCATCCATTATTATTTGTTTTTCAAAGATGTGATCTAATATGGTGAGGCATTGAGGGGCCCATGGATCCTCAGTGAAGGGTTGCTTTTCTTACCTCACATTTGTAAGGTTCAGCATCAAATACTTCCTGTGTGACACCATCCCAGGTTCTCCCATCCCTCAGGTGTATAACCTGTTTCTTCATTGGAATAGTATTGTGGGGATGATCAATTACAGATTTTTTTTATTACATTTACTTATTTGTATGTGGAGGTCGGAAGACAACCCACGAGAGTCATTTTTCTCCTTTTACTGAGTGATCATGTGAGCATATATAGTCAAGCCTGATGACAAACATCTTCATCCATCTCGATATCCCAATTAGATTATTAGCATTTTTAAAATTGTGGGGTTTTTTGTTGTTATTGGTGGGTTTTGGTAATTTTGACACAGGGTCACACTGTGTAGTTCTGGCTGTCAGGAACTCACTTTGTAGACCAGGCTGGCTTTGAACTCACAGAGATCAGCTTGACTCTGCCTCCCGAGTGCTAGGATTAAAGGCGTGTGCCACTATGCCTGACTAAATTGTTTTAAAAAAAGAAAAAAAAAAAATCCAAACACATTGTAAGTGGAGCACAGTGGCATATTCTTGTAATGCCAGCCCTCAGGAAGGTGAGGTGGGAGGATTACCACAAGTTGAAGCCTCTCTGGACAACATAGTAAGACGCCCCATCTCCAAACAACAACAAAATGCCAAGCCAACTAACCAAATACGAGACAAAACCACAATGTACAACTTACCATCATAACCACTTTGGAGCGTGTGTTCAATAGTACGTATCTACATTGTTGTGAACCAGATCTCCAGACCTTGCAAAGTCTGAAATGCTTGCTAAAGAAGATCCTCCCACTGGGTGTTGTGGTACATGCCTTTGATCCCAATACTCCTTATGGAGGAGAATCTCTGTGAATTCCATGCCAACCTGGTCTACCCAGCAAGTTCCAAGATAGCCAGAGCTGTTACACAGAGAAACCTTGTCTTAAAAATAAATAAATAAATAAAAAATCCCAAGATCCTCCCACCTCCAGAATTTTTTTGTTTCTGTTTTTTGAAGACCTGCCTCTGCCTCCCGAGTGCTGGGATTAAAGGCGTGCACCACCACCACCTGGCCTTTTTTTTTTTTTAACCCATACTCACTATTAGCAAGGCCCGGAAGTGCTCTTCCCATCCCAGGACAACTCACAGCCTGCTGTGTATTGATGTAAGGTGGAAGACCAAGATGTTGTTTCATACTTCCCTGCATTCAACAGTATTTCCCACAGTGCATGGTAGACAGCAGGTACTCAATGTTTGTGGAGTGGAAAGTGACATTTAACGTTGATGCCCTGTTTTGTTTAACTTTGCCAAGTGTGACTGGGACCCCATGTTTTTTATATGTGTGCAGAAGTATGTAACTGTGAAAAGAATTCAGACTCTGGCTTTCAGTGGACCTGGGTTCAAATATTCAAATAGTGTGGCTTTGGGCCAACTCTTTTTTTTTTTTTTTTTTTTTTTTTTTTTTTTTGGTTTTTCGAGACAGGGTTTCTCTGTGTAGCTTTGTGCCTTTCCTGGAACTCACTTGGTAGCCCAGGCTGACCTTGAACTCACAGAGATCCGCCTGCCTCTGTCTCCCTAGTGCTGGGATTACAGGCGTGTGCCACCACTGCCCGGCTGGGCCAACTGAACTTTTAAAAAATATTTTAAGAGCTTATTTATGTGAATTGGTATTTTGCCTGTATGTATGTCTATGTGAGGGTGTCATATCCTCTGGAACTGGAATTACAGGAGCTAGGAATTGAACCTAGGTCCTCTGGAAGAGCAACTTGTACTCTTAAGCACTGAGCCATTGCTCCAGGCTCAGGGCAGGTGAACTTAACCTGTGTATTAGTTATCTTTACAGCAAAGGGAGGATATTAATAGACCAGAGCAGGTTGTTGGTGATAATGTGACGTTGCATGAAAGCTTTGGTGCATACAGCACACACACATCCTAGGCATGTTAGCTCCTGGACTACATTTCTCCTCGACCACAAGTGTCTGGCACACAACACATCCTTAGCAAAGGATGCAGTGGTGCCAACAGTTGGGTTGAAACACCAGGAGCAGGGCGGTAACAGTGAGGTAACAGCCTCCTCCCATCCCATAATCCCTGCCAGGTGTACAATGAGTTCATTCTGCCCTCCGAGCGAGATGGATTCCTGAGCAGGATCCGGGAGATTATCCATCGAGTGGAGACCCTGCTGAAGAGAGATCCTGGTCCCTCAGAGGCTGCTGAAGATGCCCTGAGCCCTCAGGTCAGGCCTCTAGACATCCCCAGCAGGAACAGACTGCCCTGAGCAGAGTGTGGATGAACGTCTCTTGATCTTGAGAACAAGGCTGACTCTCAACTCTTTTTTGTTTGTTTGTTTGTTTGGGTTTTGTTTGTTTGTTTGTTTGTTTTGTTTTCCGAGATAGGGTTTCTCTGTGTAGCTTTGCGCCTTTCCTGGAACTCACTTGGTAGCCCAGGCTGGCCTCGAACTCACAGAGATCCGCCTGGCTCTGCCTTCTGAGTGCTGGGATGAAAGGCGTGCACCACCACTGCCCAGCAACTCTCAACTCTTATTTCCGAGTATGATGAAGGCTACAACAGACTCTTGTTCTAGAAAGCAGTGAATGAAGACCTTTAGCTTGTTATTTTGAAATAAGTGAGGACCCGCAGAGAGAAATTGCAAGAACTGTGGAGCGCATGCCTAGATTCCCTTTGCCCAGATTTGCTGGTAGTTAAGACCCTTTGACTGGCTCTCCCAGTCTTCCTCTGTATTATACGTTATGTTCCTTTGAACTGCTTGAGAATACATTGGCAGATCTCAAACTTCTTCACCTCCAAATATTTCAGCAAGTACAGTTTTGAATCCCAAGGAGCTCATGTCTGGACTCCTAGAAACTCATGGGTCCTAGCTTAAGAATCCCAGCCTGCAACTTTTCCATTGGGACTTGGCTTTTCCCCACTGGGACTAAAGGCCTCTTTTCTCCTCCAGGAAGAGCCAGCAGTACTGCCTGCCCTTCCAGGCCCATCCAGTGGTAGGTTCTGCATTCTGTTCCTGTCCATCCCAACCCCGGGGCAGACCTTGTGGAGGGCACGGGGCATGGGGGTCTGGAATTTCAACCCTCCCTCCTCCCTCCTCGGCAGAGCCCCAGAGAAGCATCTCCCTGGAACAGAGGAGCTGGGCAGCCTTCTCCACCTCTCCATCTTCTCCTGGAACCCCCCTGTCCCCTGGCACCCCATTTTCCCCTGGAGCCCCTCCTGTCTTCCCATGCCCCATCTTTCCTGTCAGTCCACCCTTATGCCATCCCTGCCCGCTCTCCCAGGCCCCCTCACACCCCTGTCCACAGGCCCCCAGCTCACCACTCCCATCCTCTCACCCTCCTCCGGGTTCTCTCCCCACCAGCTCTCCTCACCCACTCTCTCCTCGTTGTTGCTCCCAGATCACTCCTAGCCCCTCTCCTTTTCCTGTCTGCCCCTCTCCTCCCCCCCTCCCCTCTACTACAGCGGCTCCTCTCCTCTCTCTGGCTAGCGCCTTCTCTCTGGCTGTAATGACTGTGGCCCAGTCCCTGCTGTCCCCCTCCCCTGGGCTGCTTTCCCAGTCTCCTCCAGGTCCTTTGCCTAGCCTGCCCCTTCCCCTTGCTTCTGGTGGCCAGGAGAGCCTTTCACCCCAAACAGCTGAGACAGGGAGTGAGGTAAGTCGGGCATGGAGAGGGATGGGGGGTGGGAGAGCTCCGTTCTGGATCCTTTCCTT
The DNA here is from genome assembly GCF_903995425.1 of Onychomys torridus. NCBI lineage: Eukaryota > Metazoa > Chordata > Mammalia > Rodentia > Cricetidae > Onychomys > Onychomys torridus. Next base: position 89,200,195 of record NC_050450.1, read on the forward strand.
CCTCATGGTATCACACTTCATAGGCTTCCCAAAATTCTGCCCAGCCACTACTGGGTGAAGCTAGACTGGCGCCCATCTCTGAAGGTGAGGCCTCTAATCTCTTTATCCTTTGCTAGACTTCTTCCATCCTCCTTCACTTCCCTCCTCATCTCCCTGCAGAGGGAAAGCCCCAGCTTGTTGGGCGTTTCCAAGTGACTTCATCCAAGGAACCAGCAGAGCCACCCCTGCAACCAGCACCAACTCTCTCCAGTTCCCTAAAACTTCCAACCCCTCAGCTGACCTCAGAGAGCTCGGACACAGAGGACAGTGCTGCCGGAGGACCAGAGACCAGGGAGGCTCTGGCAGAGAGTGACCGAGCAGCCGAGGGCCTTGGGGTGGCGGTCGAAGAGGAAGGGAACGATGGGGTCCCAACGGGGGGGAGTTCCCCACTCCTGAGTCATCCCAGCCCGGTGTGGATGAACTACTCCTACAGCAGCCTGTGTCTGAGCAGTGAGGAGTCGGAGAGCAGTGGAGAGGACGAGGAGCTCTGGGCTGAGCTGCAGACCCTTCGGCAGAAGTGAGCCTGGGGAAGCCGGCAGGGCTGGGGGTAAACCTGGAGAACAGAGTGCGTGACTAGCCTTCCCCTGCCCTCGGTGCGTCCTCAGGCACTTATCGGAAGTGGAGGCACTACAGACCTTACAGAAAAAAGAAATTGAGGACTTGTACAGCAGGCTCGGGAAGCAGCCCCCACCCGGCATCGTGGCCCCAGCCGCTATGCTGTCCTGCCGCCGGCGCCGCCTCTCCAAGGGCAGCTTCCCCACTTCCCGCCGTAACAGCCTGCAGCGCTCCGATCTCCCTGGCCCTGGTGAGATGGCAGCCACCCAGCTTTCATCTCTCCCTTGAGACTCCTTCCCTACTGCCGCCATCTTGCAGGCCCTGGTGGTCTACCCTTGGTTCTGGGGGACCAGCCCCGCCCCTGGCTGCCCCTTCCTTCACTTAGAGCTCTCCCTCCCTCATCCTGCTCCCAGGCATCATGCGAAGGAACTCTCTGAGTGGCAGCAGCACTGGTTCCCAGGAGCAGCGGGCAAGCAAGGGGGTGACATTCGCCGGGGATGTTGGCAGGATGGTGAGGGCGGGCCCAAGGGAGGGAGAGCCCAGGGAATGGTGACTGGTAGCAGCTTTGTTTCCTTCCCCTTTGGGCATATTTCTTCAGCACGTTTCTTTTCCCTCCAGTGAATTCAGAACAGAAGTCCTATGTCTCCCCAACACGAGGCCCACCATGGCACTTGGGCTCTCAGAATCTGATGCTTTTGTGACCAACTGAACTCAGCACAGAACACCCCAGCACTGAGAGGGTGTAGAAGGCCTCTGGGCATGGAGAGTGCGGTTGCCTCATCCCGAAGAAGCAAACATGTGGGAACTCTTTGCTGTGTGGAAATGTCATTTCTGTAGCCTACCCCACCTTCATCTTCCGCTCCTCCCCAGGCAAGGGCCCAACCACTAAGCAATCCCACTCAAGTCCAGATGCTTCTAGAAGGCCAGCTTCCAGCTGGGAGTATAGGAGGTGTGCTCACATCACCAACCAATGTTAAGGGCAACCAATAAAAATACTGGAAAGGATTGTGGGTCTGTATCTGCCATGCTTTAGGAACTGGGGGCAAAGACTTGTGGGGTGAGGTAGGTGAGGGTCTAGAAGCCATTCTCCTCTCACAATGGGAGGCAGGACAGAAGCTGCCCAGTTTCTGGCTTTTTGCCACCAGGTCATGAGGAATGATCATGACCAATGATCCACCTGACCAAGCTATGATCCCCTCCAGACCCCACCCTAGGTCTGTACAGGCAGGACCAGTGAATGTTAAAAGAATGAAGGTGCTTGTCTCTCATCCTTCATCTACCCATCCAGAGACGGGAAAAGGCTGTGTGACATTAGCGTCTGTTCTTGAAGGCAGAGAATGAGAGAGTGACCTTCCTTTTCCTAAGACCTGGTTCAGTCTCAAACAGTCCAGTAATCTCTCCCTTAAATCAGGTGGAAAGATCTCACGGAAAAAGTAATTCTAGTTAAACATTTACAGCTCCCTGGGGCAATGCCACCACTGCAGCTACTGCCAGGGAGCTTTCCAGCATGAGGTGCCATGTGTCTCTCGGGCCCCCACACACTAGCTTGGCTTCAGGAGAGATGACTCATTTTATTACTCTTAACTTGACCCTACCTTTCCCACTTTAGGTTCCAACTTTGCAGATAAGCCACACCCTCCCCCTTAACAGTTGGGCCCCTGGGAGGTGAAGGGGTAAACCACAAAGTTTGGGGAAAGGCAAGGTCGCATACCTCTCAAACAAGGAAATAAGGCTGAGTAACTGTACAAACTGCCTGTAAAATGAGCAAGCCCCCTTTGGCAGTGGCCAAATGCACAGTCTCTGGCTTCTTAGGCTCAATCATCGTCCGAAGTTAGGACACCAGCGATGCTGTGAGCTCACCAGGCGTCATGTAACGTGTACAGGGGCTCCAGCAGTTTGAAGATGGTCCGTACAGTTAGGGTCCTGCCGCTCTCTCCCTCTCAAGAGCTCGGGCTCTGGCTGCTTTGGCTTCATCTTCCAGCTCATCAAGGAAACGTTCCTGAGCCACTGAATAGAAGGTGTAACCATCTGGCGGGGTGGGTTCAGGAAACCACAAAGCATATGGACATTCCTTCCTTCTACCACCCTTGTTAATACCCTGAATTAATGATTTCGGAGTGCCACCCTTTTTTTGCTCCTTTTGAACCTTTAACTCCACTGTTATTACGAAACCACTAAGAGCAGCGTACATATAGTAAGATTGGGTATTAACCCCATTTTGGCCCACACATAAAAGGCTACACGTATCGTTCCCTTGTCCCTAGCCCGATAAGTGGTATAGCAGGACGGATACAAATAGCTAATACCAGGGCCCCGATGCCCAGGCCGGTCACGATGTTCCGGGTCCGCCGCTGTGGCAGTGTTTTCTGCCACTGGGAAAGCTGCACCTGCCTCATATACTGCAGTTGCGCAGGGGTCAATTTGTCCCGCGATGGGTCGATGCGCTGAGCGAACGGGGCATTTCCATCCTTAGCATTCAGAGGGTCACCAGCTCCGGAGGCCGCCATGTTGCTGCTCCTCCCTAAGCCGCCCAGCCCGGAACTCGCCGGGAATAGGAGTCTGACCGCCGCAAGGGACTCTGGGAGTTGTAGTCCTCGTGGCGTTTTCTGGGTAGAGACAGGGTCTCTCTGCCCTAGAGGAGGGGCAGGGAAGGCGTGAAGCGGTTGTGTTTTCTGATTGGCTGAGCGCTTCGTGGCAGTTGGGGCGCGAAAAGCTGCTGATAGTTCGAGGCTGTGGTGGGAATTACGTCTTCCTCAGATTCGAGGCAAGGACAAACTTTGGAAGGAAAGGAAGAATCCGAGGCGTGGCAGAAGATTCTGGAAATAATTTTGTGCATCCCGTGGACTGTCCCAGGGCTCCGGAAGACTTCTGACTATGGAAGGCCCCATGCGGCCAAGACTAGCCAGCTCCAGCGGCTTCCAGTTTGGAGCAGTTCCCACAGAGACCATCGAAAACGCTCTGCTTCACTTGGCCCAGCAGAATGAGCAAGCAGTGAAGGAGGCCGCGGCACGGACGGGCAGCTTCAGGGAGACCCGGATCGTGGGTGTGCATGCAGAGTGGGGAGTCCTGGGAGCACTGACCTTTGTTTGTTTTCCCACTCAAATATATTTTGTTTGTACTCTTTCTATACTAGGTCGTGGGGCTTGTAAGTGATGGACGAGGCTTACCAGCACTCTTACTCTTGATAAGGCCCCCACCCCCCCCCCACACACCCCAACCCCGGCCTTTCTCTTGTTCTTTTTTTGAGACAAGGTCTTACTGTAGAGTCCTGGCCTGGAACTCTCCCTGTAGCCCAGGCTAGCCTCCAACTCACAGAGATCCGCCTGTCTCTAGCTCCCAAGTGGTGGGATTTAAAGGCGTGTGGCCTTGTGCAGAGTTTTACACTTCTTTTTGTAAATATGCTTAGAGTGCTTATTATTGACATTGCCTGGGATGGGAAGATGAAACAGCAATATAGTCACTGCTCTCAACCTGTGTACTTTGGGTGGGGAGATTATACAAACAAGTAGGTACAAGTATGGTTAGAATAATTGGCATAGAGGATACAAGCTATTGTGAACATTTAAAGGAGTGATAAGCTGCGGTCCAGGGATAGTGACATTTGAGGTACACCTTGAATGAATGGTGACATTTTGATTGAAGATAGAGGGAATCGCATCTCTACCAGAACAGGATACCATGAATAAAGCTTTGCTTTGAAAGGCAGGCATGGGGAGAGGGAGTGGAGGGTACAGTTGTAGCCCAGTTGGACCAGAGCATGTAGAAAAGCAATAGAAATTAAGACCAAGAAAGTAGTTTGGAGATATTTCAAGTAGAAATCTGAATGTCAACGGGGAGGTCTTTATACTTGGTTTAGCAGGAAAATGAAAGTTACTAAAATTTGTAATTTAATCTATTGTATGTGTATGGGTGTTTTGCCAGCATGTGTATATATGCACCATGTGTATACTTGGGGCTAGAATAAGCCAGAAGAGGGTGTTAGATCCTCTGAAACTGGAATTATAGGCAGTTGTGAGCCACCTGATGTGGGTGCTGGAAACTGAACTCAGATCTGGAAGAGCAGCGCTCTTAACTGCTAAGCCATCTTTCCAGCATGAAGACACTGAAATTTAAGTGAGAAAGCAGTGTGGCTGTAATTTTTGCCTTGTTAAAAATGATTTTTGTATGTATAAAGGATGGACTTGACTGGAGAAGGTGGACTAGAGGAGCCCATCTGTAGTCAAAGAGTGATAACGTGTGTGTGTGTGTGTGTGTGTGTGTGTGTGTGTGTGTGTGACAAGAATGGATTTAAAATGTCCCAGAGACAAAAATCTAGAAAGCCAAATCTTCATGTAAGAAATAAAGAAGGTAAAGATGACTGTCCAAGGGCTGAGCCAGGGCCTGGGAACATTGCGGTGCCACTAAGAGAGCTACATCCACACACATGTGAAATACAAAAATACAGAAATGTGACTTTTGTTTGAGGGGAAAATTGTTTTGATTTGGATCTACTGAGTTTAAGATATTTGAAGATCATCCAGAAGAAGGTTAATAGCAGATTATTTTAAAAGGTCAGAACTAGAAATAACGGTTTTTAAATTATTTTCATGATACTCCAAGAAGGAGAGAAGAGAAGCAGGTCAAGGGCAATTCCTTAGAGAAACATTTTGTGCTTAGGGAAGAGTCAATAAACAATGAGCTGCATGTAGTGGCCCATGCAGTAATCCCAGTAAGCTGAGGCAGGAGGATTGCAAATTCTAGGCCAAAGTGAACTACATAATGAGTCTCAGGTTAGCCTAGCCTAAGATACACCAGTACCCCATCTCAAAAACCAAACCAAGAGTCTGGAAAGATGGCTCAGCAGTTAAGAGCACTTGCTACTTTTCCAGAGGATCCGGGTTTGGTTTCCAGCATCCACATGGACAGTCGGAAATCACCCATAACTCCAGTTCCAATCTGTTCTTTTGATCTCTGCAGACACTTGCATGAATGTAGTGCACATACATGCTCAGTCCCACACACATACACATAAAATAAGGGACTGGAGAGAAGGCTCAATAGTTAAGAGCTTGTGCTGCTCCTCCAGGGCACCTAAATTCAGTCCCCTGCAACCCACATGAGGCAGCTCACAATTGCCTCTAACTCCAGCTCCAGGGGATCCAACAACTTCCTCTGACCACCAAAGGCACTGCACTCACACACACATATACAATTTTTTAAAACCTTTTAAAAAGTAAAATAATAAACAAAGCAAAAAAAAAAAAAAATCCACCAACAAACAGTAGTTGGGGAGACAGGCATAGAACCAAACATTTTTGAAGCCACCAGGAGGGTTGGGAAGGGTGGTGGTCAGCAGTCTCAGATGCTTCCAGGGTATCAACAGAAATAAAGGTTGGAAGAGTACCATGTTATTTTACAGTTTGGAAAATTTGCTGACTTTTGGCACAATAATTTGAGCAAACTGGGAAAAGTGGAGGAAAAGGCAGAAATTTTGTTCAGGGAGCGAATGATGAAGTAGAAGTTGCAGGAGTCAAGCATTAAAGAAACTCAGCCGTGCCGAGATGGCGAGGTGGAGCTGTATCTCAGAGACGAGAAGATCTTGTATGGGGTAGTCCATCTGAGCATGTTAAGTGGAGGAGGTGGAAACAAGAGCAAGATGTGACATGGTTCTTTCTGCCTAAACCAAACTTGGTTTCCTTGAGAAACTAAAATAAAAAACCAGAAACAGTTCTCTGAATAAGTCCTAACAAATCCAAAACAAAATCAAAGATCTGGGAACAAGTATCCCCTGAACGAGGAAACAAAGCCCAAGGTCCAGCAAATAAAAAGACAGTGGTCTGGCTGGTAACATACAGCTGTGTTCAGTTCTGTTCCTCAATGGAGAGTGTTAGCAGGGCTGTGGTCTTTGTAACAAAGCTTTGTGTATAAAGCTATATGTAACTTGTGCTGAGTATATTGTTAAATTGTGTTTTGGTAGCTTGACTTTGGTTTTTTTTGTAGGTTTAAAAAAATTTTTTTGAGACTGGGTTTCATGTAGTCCAGTCTAGCCTTCAATTTACTATGTAAGTGAAGATGTCCTTGAACTCCTGATCCTCCTGCCTCCACCTGCTGAAATTACAGGCATTTGCCATCATACCCGATAAATTGTTTCTCCTCTAAGAAAGTCAGATTTTCTTGGAAGACATATGACAATATGATTATGTGCATACAGGCTGAGATCAAGGATCTCCGATCTGTAATTCTTTGCTGATCAATGATAAAGGTTCTTGGATCTGCAGTTTTCTTTACTGAGAACTGACATTTACCCTGTTTCCACCCTCTAATGATATTGCAAACTAAATAGAATTTTATCTGAGGCTGCTCTTTCAAAGAAAAACGAAGCAGGATAAAATCTTGCCAAAGTATCTTACCCTCCCAGCCTCTCAATGAGTCTTCCCCTCTAAAGTGGGTTGTGTTCTCTGAGTCAGGGGACGTTCCTTCCAAACAAGTCAGTCCACAGTAACAATAGAGATTTACACAACAAACTGGTGGTGGAGAGGTGGTGACCAGCTGCAAGGTGAATTGTGTTTGTAAAGCAATGGGAGTTCTGCAGAGGGTGGTTACTAAACATGCAGAGGGTGGTTACTAAACAAACAGTGTCATAAAGACTGTTGAAGCTCCAGGAGAGACCTTTCTGTTCCTGCCAACATTCCACTGAAAACAGAATATAGGGGTTAGGGTTCTTCATCCATCCAAGAATCTTCCATGAAGCTAGGGGTTCCCAGCAGGAGGTAGAGACCAACTAGGCCAGCTCGGGTATGTTTGTGTGTAACTGACCAAACCTTTTATCAGCTGAGACTCACAGGAAGGCTCAAGGGTCACGGAAGGAGCTTGGTAAGCCCTTGACCCTGGCGCTGAGTCGGCCCCCTCCCATGCCTCTGATCTGCCTACTGGCAGCAAAGGGAACTAAGCTGGGCTTTGGTTGCTCAGGTCTCGTCTTTCTCACCTCCTGACCCTGCCCTCTCCTCGCCCGTCACAGCTCTTACACAATGCCGAGTTCACAGAGTGGCTTGGGTTGCATCTTGTGAATTAAGCTCTTCTCTCCTGTTTTGGCAGAGTTTGTTTTTCTCCTGTCTGAACAATGGTGTCTGGAGAAATCTGTGAGCTACCAGGCTGTAGAAATCCTAGAAAGGTAAAGCCTGTTGCAGAAGGCCTTTGTGTTAGTGCCCCTCAGAATGGGCTGGTGCCTAGATCTTTCCACAGCGCTAGTTGCCCCTTACCTAGAAGCTGGCCTTGCGCCCTTCTTTGACTTGCAAATGTAGACCTCCTAGCCAGCATCTGTTACCAACAGGATCAGTGGAGCATGTCTACAGCACAGAGTCCCTTTGGTTGGTGTGATTGTGATTTTACTCTCCATCCCTTTCTTCCTTTACAGGTTTATGGTGAAGCAGGCAGAGAACATCTGTCGGCAAGCCACAGTCCAGCTGAGAGATGGTAAGACAGAACTGCAGAACTGGAGGACTCTGAAAGAGCAGCTTTTCAACAAGTTCACACTGCGCGTGGTGTCCTGCGTCCAGCTGGCCAGCAAACTGTCTTTCCACTACAAAGTAAGGAGCTGGGCACCTGAGTGTTGAAAGGAAAGCACTCAGGGTAGGTGGCTGTGGGAAACCCGCTTCTAAGCTAGGTGGTACTACTCATGTGGAAATTCCAGAGCGTAATTACGCTTCCTAAGCATACCCCCTGAATCCACACACGGTCACACAGGCAGTTATTAAATAGCCCGAAGTTCTGTTCCCAAAGTATAACTGCTGGACAGATGCCGTCATTCATACAGGTCACCTTTCCTCCCCTTGGACTTAAGGACAGTTTACATAAGGTACCTGAATTACCAACATGTCTATCAGCATTAAAGGAAAATTTTACACCTAAAAAGGATACAATGTTTCCACATTACTACTATCCAGTGCCTGTACAGTAAAAACCATTCGTTCAGCAAATATTTATTGAGTTTCTTCTATGGCTAGATGTTTCAGTAGATACCATGGCTAGCTACCACAGTAAAAAATATTGCCTGTGCTCTCAAGGAATCCCTTACCCAATGGGAAAAGGCATAGGTGTAAACAAGGTGAAAAGGTGATGTTAGTGTAAACCCAGGGCTAAGAGGGAACCTCATCAGCTTGGGGAGTCAAGGAAGTTTATTTAGAGAAAATGAATTATTGAAGTTGGTAGGTGGGAGATAGTGGAGACAGAGAAAATTGAAGCAGAACTAGGGAGGGCAGGGAGAAAGGAACAGGCAGAATGGGAGGGGAACCCAGCATGGAGAAGGGAGAACCCTGGTCTAACTGCAAATAATCCCGCTTGCATGATTTAGTGGATTACCAAGAGAGAAGACTGGTGTGGCCTTGAAGTGTTCTGTGGACGCTGTTGAGACGTATGACCTGCATCCTGACAGCTGACATCTTTCCTCTGTTTTTTTTTTTTTGTTGTTGTTGTTGTTGTTGTTTTTTGCCTCAGATAATCAGCAACATTACAGTCCTGAATTTCCTCCAGGCTCTTGGTTATATATGCACCAAAGAAGAATTGCTAGAATCAGAGCTTGATGTTTTGAAGTCCCTGAACTTCCAAATAAATCTGCCCACTCCTCTGGCATATGTGGAGATGCTTCTTGAAGTTCTAGGTACTTTATTAAATGTGTCAGGAGATGTGGGCTGGAGACTTCCAGAGGGGAATACAAATGTGCCCAGGAATTTGGGAACAGGAGACAACCTACCAATGAGGAGCAGTAAGAAGCCTGTGTGTTTCTGGATGGCTGAAAACATTCCCCCAGCATAGTCAGGGAAGGTAGCTCAGAGGTCTCAGCACCTGATTTCTATTTGGATTCATTAGGCACTTGCTTTTTTGTTTTGGAGACAAGGTTTCTTTGTGTAACAGCCCTGGCTGCCTTGGAATTCTCTTTGTAGACTAGGCTGGCCTCCCAAGTGCTGGGATTAAAGGTGTGCATCACCATGTTGGGCTCATTAGGCATTTCTTATGGCAGGATCCAAGAGCTGGGTTTATGGAGAAGCACAAGTCAGAACAACTGTACTGTAATCGTATATTTGTATTACAGATGGAGATCTGTTCTTTAAAATTAACCTCTGGCCAGACACATAACTTTAATACCAACAGTTGGGAGGCAGGTGGGTTTCTAAGCTTGAGGCCAGCCTGGTCTACACAAAGTTCAAGCCAGACAGGGCTACACAGCGAGACCCTGTCTCAAATAAAATAAAACTGACCTTCTGCTAACAGAGCTTTCATAGTAGTATGTAACAATCAGGAAGCACATTAGCAATGTATCAGCAGTATGTCCCAAGATTATGACTAGAGAACACAACTTCATGCTCTCTTTCATGCCCAAACTCTGTGTAGGGTACAATGGCTGTTTGGTCCCAGCCACACAACTGCATGCAACTTGTCTGACCCTCCTTGACCTGGTCTATCTTCTGCATGAACCCATATATGGGAGCCTGCTGAGGGCTTCAATTGAGAATTCTACACCCAGTCAGCTGCAAGGGTAAGAAACTTTTCTAGGGTAGGCTCCTTCCAGGGTTTTGTAGTAGGGGACTCATCATATGGATATGAGGCCTTTGGGGCTTGGAGCTTAATGTAATACTTGCCCAGGAAATTCAATACCCAGCACTGAGAAAACACAGGTTAATTGGTTCTTACTGACTTCATTATGTGGCTCACATGCTGATGACTAACCCAATCAGGAAAACTCTAAAGGTTTTTACTATTAAATGTAAATTACTTCAAACAATTAACATTCTTTTCTAGTTCTTCTTTTGCAATTAGTTAAAATTTGAGAGTACTGGATTGCTTTTATAGTCACTTGAGGGGGCAAAGCCCGTCACATGGCTGTAACTTGGACAAAAGTATTTGATTACTGTCAAGTCAGACTGGCCAAAGCCTCACAATTAGTTGTTTGGAAGGGAGCTGGAAAAATAAAAGGCCTATCAGCCACCCAGGACACAGGTGCATGCTTTAATCCTAGTTGAGCTGGGGGACAATGGGACAGATCAGCTATGACCTGACCACTTCTTTCTGGGTCCAAAAGTCCAGGATGAGCAACGTGAACAACTCACAGCTGAAGCTCTATGACCCTGGACTTTAGAGTCACATCTCATACTACTTCCAAAATTAATCTGGTTTTCATTATCCAGGGAAAAGTTTATCTCTGTGAAGGAAGACTTCATGCTGTTGGCAGTTGGAATCATTGCAGCAAGCGCTTTCATCCAAAACCATGAATGTTGGAGCCAGGTACGCACCACCGAGCAGGGCCAGCATGGTCAGAAGTTGTTTAATGGAAAGCATTCCCCATCAGTTAAAGGAACAGAGGACAGTCTGCAGAAGAGAAGTGCCAGGACCCAGGGACTGGGTGAACAGTCAAGAAGGAGGGCTGGGAAACTAGAGCAGGATGGAAGTGTTCCCATTTTCTTCTATGAAACTGGAAATGGAGGCTCAAGTTCAGTTTGTTATCTCTCTTTGTAATTATCACCCACTGTTCTAACTGTAACAGAGGGAAACAACTAACTAGAGAGTCCATGTTAACACTATCAGGGCCATGACACTTGGCCATCAGCAAACCTAGGAATCTGGATTTAATTTTGTGTTCAGAAAAATGAGAGCTTGTTAGGCTTGGGAGAATATGTCAAGAAGTAGTTATGTTTGTGTGTGCAGGAGAGTGTTTGTGCACTAATATGCTGAGATCGTCTAGTAATCAGACCCTGTCTTTCTGAAGGTTGTAGGACACTTGCAGAGCATCACTAGCATTGCCTGGGAAAGCATTGCTGAGTTCTCTTATGCAATCCTGACTCACAGCGTGGGAACCAACACTCCTGGGCAACAGCAGCCTGTTCCCCACAAGGCCGCCAGAGCTCTGCGGACTGCTGAGTCCTCTAACACATGAGGCTGGCTAACCCGCCACACAGCCTGTCACTGTATCCTCCTCCTCCTCGTTTACTTTCATACTCAGGGTACAAAAGTTCCAAGTTTCCTTTGAACAGTACTTTGTATTCCAATTTCAGGCACTTTTTTTCTATATCAGAGAGTTATGGTGGACAAACATGTCCTCTTGTGTCATAGCAGGCTAAAAACATCAAAGAATTGGAGAGAGTTAGATTATGAAATTGGTTCATTTTTGTTTGACAAGACATATAATATTTCTTAATTTAATCTGATTAATTGGGAACATCAGATATAGAGATAAGTATTACCCAGAGTTTTAAAACAGACTTTCGAATGACTTTGACTGGTATCTCAGAAGTAGCCTTTCTTCCTTTGCTACCCAACAACTGTTCATTCATTCTTTCTCTCTTTTTTTTTTTTTTTTTTTTTTTTTTGAGACAGGATCTCACTATTTGGCCGTGGCTGGCTTGCAACTCACTGTACATACCAGACTGGGCTGGAATTCAGAGATCCACTTGCCTCTGCCTCCTGAGTTCTGGGAGTAAGTACCATCATGCCTGGCTTACTATTTTATTTTTTAAACTAAAACATGTTTCAAAAGAATTTCTACAAAACTGACTGGAACTCAATTCTTCCAGAATACAAAATCTCAGTTTTAAGGAAAATCTTACCATCACACCTCTTGGTAATTAACAGACCATAGCAAATCCTTTATTACAAATAATTAAATCTCTCCATGCCTCAAACAGTATCAAACACCATTTTGTAATTCTAACAGATAGCAGAGTAGGCATTCAATACTAGAACTGTGTGAGGAAAGAGTTAAACTTCCAGCTTCTGACCCAGTTGTCCTTTTCCCACATCATCCAGCTGTGTGCCACCAACATCATCTCAAAACTTTTCTGTTTCATATTTTAAGTGCAGGAAGTTGAGAGATAATATCCAGTGAAAACACATCAATGTCAATTTAACTAACTTTAAAAAAAAAAAAAAAGCAAATTTAAATTAGTTGTTTTGGGGGGGGGGGAGGAAAACATTGGGTTGAGCGAAAACCATGGCAAGGGCTGTTTGCTGTCCATGGCGTTTTGTCGCTCTGGAAACTATCTGTCATAGGGCATTTTAAAATAAAGTGGCTTTTGTTTCTTTTGGTATTGTAAACATGTAGTTTAATATCACCCAGATTTAATTTAAAGCATCTTCCAAACCAAACCAAATATAAAACCTTAAAGGCAAACATCCCCTAGGGAATAAGTCACTTGTTATAGAACTGTGAGGACACCCAAGCAAGACCCCACTTAAGATTCGTCAGCATGAACTTGAGTGCTTTCGTCCATTGCTCCTCCGAGTTAAACTGCGTTTTGATGGAATAGGAGCCGCCACTGCCTCCAGTATCTTCAATCTTGCCTTTCTCCACATCCATCCTGCAGATGGACAGAGCAGGGCTCATTAGAAACAGATCCAAGTTAAGTCAGCTCAGGCAAATGGGCAGGGACGGGGTCATGAGACCAGTCACGTCATTTATCTAATGGAGAACACTTGGCAGAGAACTGCTGCCAGTGTGTATTCTGGGTTTGCCTGAAACCCTAAAATGAAGGCTGTCATTGTCACTGCAGAGTACAAGGACAGGACACACACCCACACATGAGAAGTCTGGAGCAGGAGGGGAGTGAAGGTCACGGTACTCTTCACTGTCTGCCTAGGCATCCCTGAACTTGGGGCAGAAAGGGAAGCAAAAGGAAGGGAAACTCCGTACTAGGGTATGAGAAAGTTCACCTTTTCTCCTTTTCTCACTACGAAACACAAACCGACCTTTCAAATCACACTTCTTTCCTGCCTCAGCCTCCTGAGTGCTGGGATTATAGGTGTGCCCATCTCACTTGGCTCTCAAACTCAGTCTCTATGCTGGGCTGCTACACTAAGAGAAGCATTCTTGTATATTTCCAAAGGCTGCATGAAAAGCCTTTCAGAAATGAGCCTGCAAACCTGAGCTCTGTGCCAAGAAAATCCCCATTTTCTTTTACTGCAGGGACCAGGGGGCTGCACTCTGTTCTGCTTGCGATATCTAATCAGTCCTTGCCCATCAGTGTCATGTGACTGTGCACTGTTTTCTTGCTTGCCGTTTCCCCATCTGTTTTCATTCACTGGCCCTTTAATTCAGTTTAGTCCCTGCTACTAGTTCACTGAGCCCTAAGAGGATAAGAGTGAACTCTCACCTGTATGGAAGACAAAATCGTGTCTCGCCTTTCTCCACCTCTTCTTTGAACTGCTGCACACAGTCGAGAAAAGCTACCATTGCATGGTCAAACTTGTTGTCCCAGAAAAACCGCAATCCCCCGGAACAGTATAACGGCAACTCCTGCCCAAGAAGAGCACTGGCTTTGGGCATGTCCCTGTCATTCCCTGCCCTCCAACCACCCAAGCTTTGTCTGCACCCGCCAGAACATGCATTACAGTTGACTGATGTCTTCTATCACCTTCAACAACTCCAACAGCCCTGGTCAAAATCCACTCACACAGCTACCTACCAATGGAAATTTACTGAACTCCAGTATATTCCCACCCTCAAGTGCATGCTCTCCTCTGATCTGCCCAGACCCTTTCTCAACAGGCTGTTGTAGGAACCTGAATTTTCTCTATCAACTCCAAAGAGCTAAGTCTGAGTAAGATGTTGGCTCCTTATGAGATACTCTGAGAAAGAAACTGAAAAATGTCAACAGGTCTGGAAACTAAACCTTTTTTTGAAACACAAGGTCTTATGTACTTTAAGCAAATGCTTTATCTCCAAGCTACATCTCTAGGCCCCAAATGAACCCATTTTGTTAGGATAAACAAGAACTCTAACTCCCAGAGTACCTTAGACTTGTCTGTCAGAGACTCCAGATATGAATGATTTCCATAGGGAACAAGTCGGTACCTAAAGTGGAGATGCAGAGAGATGGCTACAGGACTCCTCCTACAGTGATTATTGCAAGTTGCAACCCAGTAATTTTCAATCCGCTTTTTTGTTTGTTTGTTTGTTTTTTTGAGACAGGGTTTCTCTGTGTAGCTTTGTTCCTTTCCTGGGATTTACTTGGTAGCCCAGGCTGGCCTCGAACTCACAGAGATCTGCCTGCCTCTGCCTCCCCAGTGCTGGGATTAAAGGCGTGCGCCACCACCGCCCAGCTTCAAGCTGCATCTTAACCAAGGACTTTATTATTATTATTCCCACCTACCTCCAACTCCCTATAGAGTCCATGTTTAAAGACTTAACTAAAAAGATTTCCTTTATTATATAACAGGGTATTTATCAATAGTGTTTTAGCTTTGTTTTGTTTTTAAAATGACAGGGTCTCCCTACGTAGGCCAGGCTGACCTTGAACTTTTGATCCTCCTGCCTAAACTCTCCTAGTACTGACATTACAAGTGTTCAGCACTGTGCCCGGTACTTTGGTTTAGAAGGTGTGTACAACTTGAAGCCTGTGGATTGCCCTTGTTCCAGGATAGCTATGAATGAGGTTCAACACATTTGTAGACCACAATATCATGTCAAAGTATCAAAAGGTTGAACACGCTGGTAGGTTTGTAAAAGCAAACACTGAAACTTCATGAGGGAAAATTAGGTTCTGGAGACTTTTGGGACCACTGCTGGAGTTACCCAGTTTGATGACGATTGCTCCATGACATCATAGGCAAGAGCCCTGTGCTGAAGGGAACCAGTGCACAGGCCCTTCACCCACAGGAAATTCTGTCTGCTGGCAGCAAGGGCTCTTGCCATAGTGGAGCAGTACCATGTGGTATAGACAGATTACGTCAAAGACACACCTCACCCAAGGTGCTATGGAAGAGCTGCATTTTCTCACCTCTGAAATTTCAGACCCATCTTATTGGCTAGCGCATGGAGCAGCAACACTGTCTGACCCCAGGCAGCATTGATTTCATTCCACTCCACAGGAACACTGGGTAAGCGACCTAGTCTGAAGTTATTGATTGTGCCAAATTGTCCACTGTGCCTACAGAGAAGGGCAAAAGGGGATCAGGGGAGAAATAGAGATTATAAAACATTGGAGATTTCCCATTTTCACCTAAAACCTAGCATAAATTCTTTTCCTTATCTTCAGATGCATATATCTAAGCTTTCCTTGGCTGCCCCAAACCTAAAGCATCATCTTTCCCCTGCTGTTTTGATGTCCAAGCAGAACTGAGTCATTGAATACTCTCACGCTCCTTCCCAAATGAAAAACAAACAAAAACAAATATCAAAGCCAAACAAACCCACCAGGCTCCACTGAGTCTGCCTCCTACCTTTCTCTCTTTTAGATTTATTTACTTTTACTTATGTGTATGAATGTTTTGCTGCATGCATGAATTTGCACCAATGCATGCCTGTTGGATTTCCTGGAACTGGGGTTACAGATGGTTGTCATCCACCATGTGGGTGTTGGAAACTGAACAAGTTCTCTGCAGGAGCAACACCTGCTCTCACGCGCTGCGGAGCATCTCTCTAGCACCCCCACTTGTCTGCAGTCTGCCCACTTCCCTCCATCTCGGTGCTGCTATTCTCTCCCAGTTCGCAGTCCCAGCGACAAACCTCCTCCCAGGTTATTTCTACCATCCACAGATGCAAATGTACTCATGCCATGTCCCTGTTTGAAATGCTTCAGTAATTCCCTCTGCCTTTGGGATCAATTCCAAACACCTTAAGAATGGTAATTCTCCAGTTTCATATCCGCCCCGTGCCCCTTTATACTCAACCTTCAGTCATAAGAAGATCTTTTAGTTCTTTCAACCTGCCTCTCCCTTGCTCCTGTTTCTTTGCACACGATGTTCTCTTTGTCAGAACAACTCCTCCTCTGTAGACATCTATTTCACCCCTCAGTCATGTTGGCCTTCTCTGGGTGAAGTGTTCCCTGCAGCTTCCCCAAATGAGAAGGTACCCTGTCATGTTCCCCCAGCACGCTGGGCCCGGTGTCCCACTGCATCACACAGGCCCATAACTTATGCCTTCTTTCCAGGGAATAAGTGACTAGTGCACTGTATAGTGTCTGCTGTGCTCTCCCGGTGCTTAGCACAGTAATCTCCACACAGCAGACACTCAGCAGTTACTAATTCATGATCAATATATGAATGAGCCTGAGGTTTATAATCAGCACCAGGGCTAGAGAGATGGCTCAGCTGTTAGGACCACTGGCTACTCTTCCACAGGACCCAGATTTGATTCCCTATACCCACACTGAGCTCACAACTTTCTGTTACTCCTATCCCAAGGGGTCTGACCACCTCATTTGGTCTCTGTGAGTCCTAGGCATGCATGTGGTACAGTGACATATATGAAGGCAGACACCCACACACATGAACATAATACAAGTTTCAAAGCAGCACCAGGCCACAGGATTTGGTGGGCAGACACCACTAAACTCCTGTTGGCTTTTGTTTTGTTTTTTTGCCGGAGCTGAGGACCGAACCCAGGGCAAGCTAGGCAAGCGCTCTACCACTGAGCTAAATCCCCAACCCTCCTGGTGGTTTTTGTTTTGTTTTATTTTTTGTTTATTCTAAGACAAAGTTTCTCTGTGTAGCCTTGGATGTGCTGGAACTCACTCTGTGTAGACCAGGCTGGCCTCAAACTCAGAGATCCTCCTGCCTCTGCCTCCAGAGTGTTGGGATTAAAGTTGCAAACCACTACTGCTTGGCTAAGCACTCTAGAGTCTTGTGCACACTCGAGTGCGCACACACACACCACACATTATGCCTATCCTGTCACAAGGAGTGACGTACACCTGGCTTGGGGAAGATGACCTACAGTGCCTCTTCTATGGGGAGGTGGTCACCCTGGCAGGTTGCTAACAGATGTGAAATGCCTCCCAGATGTGCCTCCCCCAACCCCCCAGCGCTCATTACCAGATATGGAAGGTTGCATTAAAGACGTTGGTTTTCTTCAGCTTATCCAGCTGCATCTGGGCATACCGCATCTGGTTTTCTACACTCTTCAGCTCATCATCCAGCTCCAGCTGCTGTCTTTTAAATTCACTGTATTCTCGCTGGTACCTGTGAGCAGCCAAGGGAACCATAAAAGGCAGACCGTGGAGGTTGCCAGCTCTTTCCCATCATTCTGTTGAAGGATTTGTTCTACTGGTGTAGTTATGTCTAATTACAGAACTCTACATTTGGCACTGATTCCTCTCAGAGGAATTTTGCCTACAAGGTATAAAAATGTCTCAAATTCCAGATGTCCATATTTAAAAATACAGAAGAAAAAAAAAGGACTCTTGTGAACTATGACAAAAAAAACTTCCGTATTTTTTATTTTTTTCAGACATGAAATAATTAAGTTAAGAGTGGGTCTCTTAGCCAGACATGGTGGCGAATGTCTTTAGTCCCAGCACTCAGGAGGCAGAGGCAGGTGGATCTCCTGAGTTCGAAGCCAGTCTGGTCTACAGAGTGAGATCCAGGGCAGCCAAGGCTACTCAGAGAAACCCTGTCTCAAAAAACCAAAAAGACTGGGTCTCTGATGACACTGATTTGTCTGTGTGTGGGTGGGAGTTGGCTCTCCTCCACCAAGTGGGTCTCAAGGACTGAACTTGACAGGAAGTGCTTTAGCCCACTGAACCACTTAACTGACCCAAGGGATGCTTTCAGATCCCTGGTGCCATCACTCTACTTAACTAACAACATCCTTTCTTCACTTATTATGTCAAGTCTCCATCCATGCCCCCCCCCCCACTCGTGGACACAAGCCCAGAAACAACATGCAGGATTTGGAGCAGACCGGCACTGACAGCTGACCTAATCAGACATGTTCAGCTGGAAACCATTCCCTCTCCTGGGGCTAGAGGCAGGAAGGCAGAAGAGCAGGGCAGGCACTCACTGAGCTTCCTCCTGATCCAGTCTCTCCGCCTCAGCCTGGACCTTCTCCAGGTTTTCTGCCACTACCTGGCGGTTTTTTTCCACATCCTCTAGCTCCTGGATCAGCCTCTCCTCCTCTAAGGCCAGCTCTTTCAGTTCCCTCTGCAGCTGTTCACTGTCGTCCCCATTCATCTGCTCGAGGATCTCCAAACAGCGTCTGCCAAGCACATGAGGTCTGCTGACTAGAGGGCGTCTGTTGTCCCACGTGCCTGAGGGAGCAGTGCTCTGGAGTCCCAAGGGCCCAGCAGTCTCCCTGGCCCTGGAGGTACTTACTTGTAGTTCTGACATTCATTTTCAGTGACATTGAGCTGAGTGTCCAGCTGGTCTAAGAGAGTATCTGTGCATTCCTCACACAGTGGGTGATCCACATCTGTCTGACCCGACATGATGTCAAAAAGGTCTCCAGTGACCTGGAAGCATGGGACAGTCAGCTAGGGCCCGACCTGGGCTATCTGCCCAGCCAATCCCTCTAACAACTACACATAACTCTTGACAGTGAAGCGAGGCCAACTTGCCTTGAGTCTTCGGCTGAGATTCTCCATGGTGCCACCATCAGATGCCTCCCCGATCAGAGTGAAGCTATTAGCGCTTTCTGTAGACATCATCCTGCAGATAGCCCCCCACCCATGGGCCACATGAGGGAGCAGAGAGGCCTCCTCCACCTACTGCTCAAACACTGGCTGAGGGGCCTCAAGGTTCATACCCACTCCTAGCCCGACTGGACCGCCCAGGGACACCTATCTCCCAAGGGAAGGCCATGCTGGTCTTCCACAGGGGCACTACTCAGCAGGTTAGCCTGGATGGACTAAGGAGAGAGAGGGACATCAAAAATTGATCTGTATGTTTACAGCAGAAAGGAAGGAGAATCAAGAAAGACCTTTTGTTTTTTTTTTTTTTTTGGTTTTTCGAGACAGGGTTTCTCTGTGTAGCTTTGTGCCTTTCCTGGAACTCACTTGGTAGCCCAGGCTGGCCTCAAACTCACAGAGATCTGCCTGGCTCTGCCTCCCGAGTGCTGGGATTACAGGCGTGCGCCACCATCGCCCGGCTTAATATTACACTTCTTGACAGCAACTTTTACCTGCTACATTCATGAGTACTAAGAACCTGAACATCTAACAAGTACTACTAAAAAACTTCTCAAGAACCCATCTCAATCATTCCCTCAACATCCTTCACTTCTTCAACAGTAGTGGTACTAACCCTTCTCACTGTGGGAATGGCTACAGAGGAAAAAAGAAGGAAAAAAAATCAAAGCTGAAAGGTCATGTAGAAGGGAACACACCTTTCCTAAACGAGCCAAAAGACTAGATGATAATTCATCTACGTCACCTGGGCCCAAGTCCTAATCCCTGGTTTAATTAAACCCCTTGGCCGTTGGCAAGGAACAGGGGACTGAGGACTAGTAAGCACCTGGCTGGGGGGATGACTCTTCGAGAGACACCATCCTGGCGAGCTTCAACAAATGGCTCCTGAGAAAGAAATGAGAAAGCATTAGAATTCTGGCAACCTAAACTGGAATCTATTTCCCCCAAAGCCTGAGACTATTTGACTTTAGCTTAGATTGATAACCACAAAACTTGATGAACCAGAGCAACTGAAGAAGTGGGTAGTGTCTGGGCTGGGAGATGGCTAAGTAAATACCACTCTTTCTATTCAAGGAAGAGGGTCCAAGTTCAGATCCCCAGTTAAACAAACAAATAAATGGGGCATGGTGACACATGCCTTTGCTCCCAACACTCTGAGAGGCAGAGACAGGTAGGTTTCTGTGAGTTTAAGGCCAGACTTGTCTACATAGCTCAGGAGCCAGCCAGGGTGATATGAGACCCAGTCCCTGAAACAAACAAACCAAAACAACAACAACAACCCCCCCCACACACACACACACAAAACAAAAAAGAAAAGAGGGTAAGCAGGGTGGTGTGCACCTGTAATTGCAGAACTGGCAGATCTTCCTACCCCTCCCCCCAATCCTGCCACTCCCACCCCCGGCCTAAGCAGCCAGCCAGCCTAATCTGCAAGTGATCAGGTCCAGGCTAAAGACTGTCTCAAACACAAAGGTGGAGACCCACACAGTCTTTGTATATGTGAACTAAGAAAGGGTCCATGGCACTGACTACTTCCAAGTATAAGTTGATGATTGCATTCTTTGGTGGGGAACAGCATTTCCTAAGGATACTACACTTTATTTGTGGTAATTTGCATTTTCTCAACACTTACCAGTTAGAGAAGCAAACACCCTAAATCATGATACAAAGAAAAAGGCAGGACAGAGTGAAATGAAGCCTGCCATAGCACAAAGTAGACCACTTACGTTTTTTCTTTTTAGAAAGGAAAACAATGTTTACTTTAGTGCACTTGAAAGAAAGCAGTGGGCCCCAGTACCAGGACTGCATGCCTCCTGTCAACATTTGTACAAAATTTCTTCATACTCAACATTTTATAGTACCCCTGGCTGCAGCTGCCTGCCTCTTTTGCTTCTTGGCAGGTTTTCTCAGCCCCTGCGTCCTACGCTGCATGCAGAGCATGTGGCCAGAATTAACAGCCCCCCCATGCACTTCAGGATTGCTTTCCTGATGACAGATGGCCAGGTGGATATACTGCCTCATTACTCTGGCAAGATAAATCTTGGGGGTGAAGCCAACGCCCTCTACCAGGGAGCTGCTCCACAGAATGGAGCCCCAGATGCCCACCGGGGCTTGACTAGGTCTTCTTCCTAGGCTTCCTTCCCTTCCCATCTCCCTTTTCTGCTTCCTACTAGAGTCCCCTAGGATGCTCTCCCAAATAAGTCACTTCTACTTAAACAATGAGCTGCTCCCCGCAAAAGAAAAGCAACTCCAAACATCTATCTTTATTAACGAAAACCATCTCTTCTATTATTATTATTATTATTATTATTATTATTATTGTTATTTTATTACCATCACTGCGCATAGCCCATGCAAACAAAGCAAGGGCTCTATCACTGAACTACACCCCAGCTTTATCACTGACAGCATTAAAATTTTAAAATGACATGTATTCTAACACTGCTGATCTGTTATGTCTATGGTAAACATACAACCCACTGTCCAAACAAAATATGTTTGTGAACAGAGAGGAATGGAGACTAACTATAGAGAATAGAAGATATGAACCAAGAATGCCCTGGAGCAACCCAAATACACAGCCCATCTGTGGCCTTAGTCATTTACTTTTAAAAATTACACTCTATTTGTGTGGGTGTGTGCACATGCTATAGCACAAAGGGCAACTTAGTCAGCTATCCTGTCATTCTGCTGTGTGGGGTCCAGGGTTTGAACTCAGATTGTAAGGCTCTGAGCTAGAATTACAAGAACCACTATATTGATCTATAACCACATTTTTTTAACCATTTTAAAAATACTTGTTTATTGGTGTGTGTATGTGTGTGCACAAGTGCACACACAAACTCAGGTGGTCTGGATGGATGGGTGGCAAGCACCCATACCCACTGAACCATCTTGATGGCCTTATACTTTTGTTGTTGTTACTGTCGTGTGTCATTGTCATGTCCGTCCATGTCCCATCGTGTGCTCCCCATCCCCCCAAGACAGGGTTTCTCTGAGTAGTCCTGGCTGTCCTGAACTCGCTCTGGAGACCAGGCTGGCCTTGAACTCACAGAGATCCTCCTGGCTCTGCCTTCTAAGTGCCAGGATTAAAAGCATGTATCATCATTGCTTGGCTATAATTGTGTTTTTTAATGGATGCCTTATTCAGTAACCCTATGCCTTGGGGTACACTTTGGTACCTCCAATGACCCATAGTGGACTGACCATGAGCAACTTTTTTCTTTCTTTTTCTGCAGTGGGGGTGGGGGGGTGTTGATTGACTGTGGCAAGCACACCCCAGAGCTATAACCCCAGTCCTTAACTGCCTTTCTGTTTGTTGTTTTGGAGGTAGGGTATCATATATACTGGGCTGACATCAAACCTGCTACAAACATAAAAATGCCTTTGAACTTCTGACCCTCCTGCCTCTGTGCCAGTTAATGTGATGCTAGGGCTCAAAACCAGGGCTTTGTGCATGATAGGCAAGCTCTCTGCTAACTAACTAAACTACAACCCAGCCCCTATTTTTGTTTTGTTTTTGATATATGTATCTCAGGCTGGTCTGGAATTCATCATGTAGCCAAGGCTGGCCTCCACTTCATGACCCTCAGGGCCTCAGCCTCTCAAATGCTAAGATTACAGGTGAGCAACACAATGCACAGTGTTTTGCTGGAATATCTCTTCACCATCATCATCATCTTTTGTGTGTGTGTGTGTGTGTGTGTGTGTGTGTGTGTGTGTGTGTGTGGTTTTTCAAGACAGGGTTTCTCTGTGTAGCCCTGGCTGTCCTGGAACTCACTTTGTAGACCAGGTTGACCTCGTACTCACAGAGATCCACCTGCCTCTGTCTCCCAAGTGCTGGGATTACAGGTTGGCAACCCCATGTCTGGCTGGGATATCTATTAACCAGTCTTTATTATTAACCCCAAAGTCTGGGGCACCAAATGTTCTGCAGCAATCCAGTCTGTACCCCGTGTTTTCATGTTGCCCTCCCATTTAGCTTATCGTGAGGAGGGTGGGGGAGGATCCTCCTTTTACCTCTCCTGAGTGAGCCTCTTCCTCCTGGGTCTCTCCTGGTTTCGCCTGGGCTGTGGTAAGTAATGGAGCTAAGGGCAAGGAAAATCCTGGGTCAGAACAGTCTTACCAAAGCAGGAGAGCTTCCCAAAGCATGGGAAAGAACCCAAAATGGCCGCATTACCAGCCCCAACCCTACCATAATCTCTCTCTCTCTCTCTCTCTCTCTAGACAGGGTCTCACTGTGTACTCAGGAGGCAGAGGCAAGACAATCTCTATGAGTTTGATGCCAGCCAATGGCTATAGAGTAAGACTCTGTCTAAAAATAAAAATAAAATGTTTTTGTTTTTGTTTTGTTTTTTGTTTTTGAGCTGAGGATCAACCCAGGGCCTTAGTAAGTGCTCTACCACTGAGCTAAATCCCCAACCCAAAATGTTTTTTAAAAAGAAGAAAATAGGGGCTGGACAGATCATTTAGCAGTTTAGAGCACTTGTTGCTCTTGCAGAGGACCTGGCTTTGATTCCCAGCACCCACAAGGTTGGAACTATGTAGACAGACCAGACTGGTCTTGAACTCACAGAGATACAATTGCCTGTCTCCTGAATGCTGGGACTAAAGATTCGTGCCACTGTGGCCTTTTTTTTTTTTTTTTTTTAAATCTTTACCTAAAGAAAGATCAGTTTTCTTCCCCTTCTTCTTATGAGAATGTTAAAATTCTAAAAGCACATGGGTATCATGACATTAAGAGTCACACAGAGCCGGGCAGTGGTGGCGCACGCCTTTAATCCCAGCACTCGGGAGGCAGAGGCAGGCGGACCTCTGTGAGTTCAAGAAACAACAGTTATACAGAAAGAGTTACAGTCTTTATGTCCTAGCCATTTACTTCAAGGTATGTCAGGGTAGAGAGGATTGATCATGTTTCAGTAATTGTTGAAACTAGGTGATGGGCATGTAGGAACTCATTATGTATTTAAAACTTTTAGAAAATTATGTGTATGTGTGTATGTCTGAGTATGAGGTTGTGCACCTTAGTGTAGGGACTGTGGACAGGAAGAAGGTGTCAGATCACCTGGAAATGGAGTTATAAGCAGTTGTGAGTGACCTGATGTAGGAACTGAACTCAGATCCTCTGGAAGAGCAGTAAGCTCCCCTAGCCACAAAACCATCCCTCCGTCCCTTTTCCATCACAAGGGGTAGCATAACTGGGAAGGAATGAAAGAAATTCCTGGGAAGCTATAACCTGTCTGTATCCATGTATCAAGAATGTAGAGTTGGGAGTGTGGTTAACTGGTAGAACACTTGTCTAGCATGAGCTAGGCCCTAGTCTCAAACCCTGGCATTGGGAGAGGAGAGCCAGGTACATGGCTATAATCCTAGTGCTTTGGAGGCAGAGAAAAGCCAATCATGTGTTTAAAGCCAGCCTGGGTTATGTAGTAGGACTCTATCTCAAAGACAGATCAGCAACTACAAAAACATAGCTAATATACACACAGCAGAAATCGACTCAGCTATGTGTTTTAAAGCACGAACTCCTGTCATTTAGACATACATTAAATGAAACTACCCATGCACAGAAAAGCAAGCACTGAATGATCTCATTTCTCTGCAGTTCATCTCATTCATGTTGAGAGCAAAATGATGGGGCTGCACCAGTTCCTAGGGGCTGCAGGTGTGAGAGAGATGTGTAAAGGCCAACAGGCCAGTTAGGTAGGAGAAATGAGTTCTAGCATTCTATTGTACAGTGGTGACCATGGGTAGCAATAGTCACTGCACAGCCCTGAAAAGCCAGAAGGGAAGATTAGGAATGTTTTTGTTTTGTTTTGTTTTTTGAGACAGGGTTTCTCTGTGTAGCTTTTGTGCCTTTCCTGGAACTCACTTGTAGCCCAGGCTGGCCTCCAACTCACAGAGATCTGCCTGGCTCTGCCTCCCGAGTGCTGGGATTAAAGGCATGCGCCACCACCGCCCGGCTTAGGAATGTTTTTACCTCATGGAAATAGTAAATGTTGGAAGAGACAAATGTGCTAGCCCTGATTTTAAAATTATATTAAAACATCAAATGGTATCCACAAATGTATCAGGTTTTTAAAATGTACCGAAAAGTTAAAAAATATATAAAACTGGGCATGGTAACACATGCTTTTACTCCAACACCTGGGAGATGAAGCATGGGTCCCGTCTTTACCTTTCTTATACTTTCAATATACAGCAATTTACCTTTAAAAATGTGGAAAAATAGGTGGGGTGGCAGTGACACATGCCTTTGATCACAGCACTGGGGAGGCAGAACCAGGCGGATCTCTGTGAGTTCGAGGCCAGACTGGGCTACAGCACGAGATCCAGGCCAGGCACCAAAACTACACAGAGAAACCCTGTCTTGAAACAAAACAAAAATGTGAAGTATAAGCCTGATGTGGTGGTGCATGCATTTAGTCCCAGAACTAAGAAGGCAGAGGCAGGACAATCTCTATGAGCTTGAGGCCAGCAATGGCTACAGAGTGAGACTCTGTATAAAAATAAAAAATAAAAGTAAGAAGAAAATAGGGGCTGGACAGATCATTTAGCAGTTTAGAGCACTTGTTGCTCCTACAGAGGACCTGGGTTCAATTTCCAGCACTCACAAGGTTGCTTACAACCGCCCATAGCTCCGGTTCAGGGGATCAAACACCCTCTTCTGGCCTCTTCAGGCACCAGGCGTTCATGTGGTGGAGAGACATACACATGTTAGCAAAACACTCATGCACATAAATAACTGTAATAATGAAGAAAATAAACCAAGGTATAGAGAGCTCCAACAAAGCCTAATGCCATGTCCATGAGCTTGTTTAGACTCTAATGACCTCTCACTTCTTCAGACTTCAAGACTCCCAAACTTAGGTGGACCTCAGAAGAGTCTAAGTCACTTGACCTCTCTAAACTCCAATTCTTCACCTGTAAAAGGATGCAACCATGGCACTTCTCTATTCCTTTTGTTTTTTAGAAACAGGGCCTCATTCTGTATGTATCCCAAACTGGCCTGGAACTTGAGGTAGCTCTTGCTTCAGCCCCCAAGTGATACAATTATGGATATGAGCCACCACGCCTGGTTTCCACAAGCATTGCTTCAGGGTCTAAAGGAAATAATAAATAGAATGCGCTCGGTACACTGTAAGTCCTCACTCAAGAAATACTGTTTGTTATATGTGGATATTTTCCTTTGCTCTGGAGACAGTGTCAGAACTCTTAGATCCCTGATGAGGAAACCGAAAACCAGAGACTGCCACCACAAGACCAATGTCCCTAAAGTTGCCCATTTCCCACGTTCTTGACCACCCTCTTCCCAAGGGTCCTGCTGACCTGTAAGTTCCTGGATGGTGACTCGGTCCAGGATCTTGAAGCTCGTGTCCAGTTTCAGAGGCTGGCTGCAGCGCTGGCACACGAAGCTCACCTGCATAGTGCTGCTGGACGCCTTAGACCCCTCCATGCCTGCGGCAGCGGAGAGAAGAGGATATTAAGAACAATTGCGCCCTTGAAGCTCGGACCCGAGGCCACCCTCTGCCCCGGTGGTGGAGGTAAAGAG
The DNA here is from genome assembly GCF_903995425.1 of Onychomys torridus. Taxonomy (NCBI): domain Eukaryota; kingdom Metazoa; phylum Chordata; class Mammalia; order Rodentia; family Cricetidae; genus Onychomys; species Onychomys torridus. The sequence goes on from NC_050450.1 coordinate 89,226,709, forward strand.
GAAAATCCCGGTCCGCGCCTTTCCCTCTGGGAGTGGTATGACACCCAGAGGACCTGCTTCCGGGGCAGAGCCAGGCTAAGCAGTGGGGACTCCCGGGCCGGGGAAGGGGCCATGAAAGCGACTGTCAGGGTCCCTGGGCTTCTTCCTAAGGTCTCATTTCAGGCCCCGACGCTCTTCACCTCAGGACCCCAGAGCCCGCCGCCCAGGCTCGCTCTACCGCGGGGGCACGGGAGCCTCGGGTCCGCCCCGGAGCGAGACCTCCAGAGTTCCCATCGCCGGGTCTTCAGCTACTTCCCGGTCTGCTAGCTGAAGACTTCCGCCCGGGACCAGACGTGACGTCTTGACGGCTGCTGACGCAAGGAGCCCTGGTCCAGATCCCTGCTCACCCGGCTCGGGGCGCCATCCAGAGGCGGAGAGGGGAAGCGCAGCATGCGCCGGCCGCTGGGCTGAAGCCGCCCATGCTCTGCTCTGATGGAGAGTCCTAAGAATTTAGACGTGTTAACTTCCAAGTGGAGCCACTTCTATTATTCCTTCGGTGTCAAGGGTTTTTGTTGTTGTTGTTTGTTTGCTTGCTTGTTTTTGGTTTGTTCTGGTGTCAGTTTTTAAGGTGTCTTTTAGGAGATTCAAGTTGTCTTTTGAACCCCTCTGAGGGAGTGCATTCGGCAGGATGGTAAATTTTATATATATATACACACATTTACTATGTATAATAAAATGTAAATAAGACGGTGATAGTGGTAAAGGGTTGAGCATCCTGTTTTGGAGATCATACAAGCCTTTTTTAAAAATCCAATTATTAATTAGGAAATGTTCAGCACTTTCGGATTTGGGGAAGTTTTATAAAATTATAAAGCTAAATCATTGAGGGGAACTGAGATGTGGTTCAGTAGTAGAGCCCATAAGGCCCTCCCACCCCCTACAGAGACAGATATACTCACTCATTTTTGTGTTGGTTCAGGAATAGATGGGTCAATGAACCAGAACAGAATTAAAAAATACACTAAGGATACGGACAGATTTAGTATGTGACAAGCATAGGCAGGTGGATCTCTGTGAGTTCGAGGGTCTACAGAGAGAGTTCCTGAACAGCCAAGACTACACAGAAAAACCTGTCTCAAAAACCCAAAACAGGCCGGGCGGTAGTGGCACACGCCTTTAATCCCAGCACTTGGGAGGCAAAGGCAGGTGGATCTTTGTGAGTTCAAGGCCAGCCTGAGCTACAGAGCGAGATCCAGGAAAGGCACAAAGCTATACAGAGAAACCCTGTCTCGAAAAACCAAACCAAACCAACAGTGAAGAGATACAGATGAGTGCAGTTGCCTGGTGAGGCCAGAAGAGGGTGTTGGATCCCCTGGAGCTGGGGTTACAGACATTGAGAGCTGCCCAGTATTGGGAATCTGAACTCAGATGCTTTGGAAAACCAGGATGCCCTCTTAGTCACTGAAGCAACCCTCCCTCCTTTTTCTTTAAAAAAAAATTTTTTTTTAAAGAATGGGAGATGGGGAGGCTATAGGGGTGGGAGGAGGGGAAGGGGGGGGTCTGTGATTGGTCTGCAAAATGAATACATTTTTTTTTAAATAAAAAAAGACAGGAAAAAAGAATGGGATTGTTTAAATAAGTTGTAGGGATAGCATATTCAACAGAAACTCTGTAACTATTAAAGAGAAGGAAATAAACACCTAGGTGTAAAATAATATCTATTTATTCAACAAAGTTCTTGAGGCTTGCCATGTGCCAAAGACTATTCTAGGCATTGGAGATTCAGGAGCAACAAAAAAGACAACAATCAGTCTGGAGAGATGGCTCAGAGGTTAAGAGCACTGACTGCTCTTCCAGAGGTCCTGAGTTCAATTCTCAGTCAACCACATGGTGGCTCACAACCACTTGTAATGAGATCTGGTGCCCTCTTCCGGCCTGCAGGGATAAATAATAAATAAATAAATTTTTAAAAATAAAAAAAAAAAAAAGACAACTATCTATGCCTTCAGAGCTTCATTCTAGTGGGAAAGAATGACAACAATGTAAATACATGTTAAGTATTTTAATTTTGTGTGTGTGTGTGTGTCGGAGCTGAGGACCAAACCCAGAGGCACACACCTGTGATCCCAGCATTCAGGAGGCAGAGGGAGGTAGCTCTTTGTGAGTTCAAGGCCAGCCTGGTCTACAGAATGAGTTCCAAGACAGGCTCTAAAAGCTACACAGAGAAATCCTGTGTCGAAAAACAAAAAAAAAAAAAAAAAAAGAAAAAGAAAGAAAAAAGAAAAGAAAGAAAAGAAAAAAAATGGATTGTAGGCAAGGTATTCCTAGAAACAATGTTTGTTGTTGTTGTTGTTGTTAATAGAGAATCCAAAAAGAAGACCCCAGCCTTCTGGAGCGTGCATTGAACTAATGAATGCAGATAAACAAGAGACAGGCAAGGCAACCCTTTGCCATCATGAAATGCCCTAAAAGGCCTCCCATAGGCCCCATATCAAATTTGATTCTCTCATTCCCTGTCTGCATCAGAGAAACTCATTCACAGTAGTTAAAAGACTAAATGCCTATTATTAAAAACAACACTGCTCTGGATGAAATCAAGGACAGAACAGCTTCAGGAGATAAACAAAAGATTCAGGAAATACCAGAAAACAAGTATTTTGGTAAACTGCTACAAATGATCAGAGACAAAATCTAAAAACACAAATAAATGGCATTGAAATCAAAGGTTTAGTCAACATAGGAGCAGATATAACAATAATTTCACACAAATCTTGGCAACTAGTTGGCCTCTTCAGGAAGTAAATATTCAGCTTATAGGGATTGGAACTTTATCTCAGATAAAACAAAGTACATGATGGGTGAGTATGTAGGGCCAAGGGGATAAATAGGAAAATTAAAGCCATATGTGACTGACATTGCAATGAATTTATGGGGACATGATTTGTTACAGCAATAGAAAATGAAGATTAACATTCCTTTTATCTCGGACACAAATCAGAAACGAAAAAAATGCTTCTGAGAAAAATATTAAAAGATATTATCAAGAATAGTCACAGACTGTTCAGGTTGTACATAAGCAGGACACAATAGCTGCTGCTCTTTCAAAGGTACCAACTGCCCTACCTTTAATATGGCTAACTGAAGGGGCTGGAGAGAATGCTTAGTGGTTAAGAGCACTGGCTGCTCTTCCAGAGGCCCTGAGTTCAATTCCCAGTCAACCACATGGTGGCTCACAACCATCTGTAATGAGATCTGGTGCCCTCTTCTGGTCTATAGGGATATATGCAGACAGAACACTGTATACATAATAAATAAATCTTAAAAAAAAAAAAAAAAAAAGATATCCAGCTTAGTTTCTTAAGAAAAAAAATAGTTAACTGAAAAACCTGTGTGAGTGGAACAATGGCCATTGACATCAGAAAAATTACAGGCACTATGAAAGCTGGTGCGGGAGCAGCTAAATGCTCAACATATTGAAGAACTAACGAGTCCTTGGAATTCCCCTATATTTGCCATTAAAAAGAAATCTGGAAAATGGAGAATGTTTACAGATTTAACAGCCATAAATAAGGTGATTCAGCCAATGGGCACTTTACAGCCTGGAATTCCTTTGCCTTCTTTATTACCTAAAGGATGATCTATTATAATGATTGATTGATTTTTTTTAAGATTTATTTATTTATTGTGTATACAGTATTCTGCCTGCATGTGTTCCTGCAGACCACAAGAGGGTACCAGATCTCATTACAGATGGTTGTGAGCCACCATGTGGTTGCTGGGAATTGAACTCAGAACCTCTGGAAGAGCAGTCGGTGCTCTTAACCACTGAGCCATCTCTCCAGCCCCAATGATTGATTTAAAAGATTATTTTTTTTTTTTACTATACCTTTACAAGAATAGGATAAAGAAAATTTGCTTTCACAGTAACTACTTATAATAATGCTCAAGCTGTGAAGAGGTTATCAGTGGAAACTTCTCTTACTAGGAATGCTAAGCAGCCCCACCTTGTGTCAACATTTTGTACAACAGCTGTTAGAAATAATTCATATATAGTTTCCTCAATCTAAAGTCTATGTGATTCAGACACAGATACCTTAGGAAAAATGTTTGATTAAGTGAAGATAATTTTGCCTTGCTAGATATTATAAATTGCTCCTGAAAAAAAAAAACACAAAAATGAGATTCTATCAAATTTCTAGGATGTAAGATAAGACTACAGAAAATTCAGCCACAGGAAGTACAAATCAGGAGACATCAGTTACAAACTCTTAAAGATTTTCCAAATTGCTGGGAGATATTAACTGACTACGGCCTACAACTGAATTAACTACTAAAGAGCTAAGTATTTTAGGTCAAACCTTATAAGATGATAAGGACTTAAATAGTCCAAGAAAATTATCAACTGAGACCGAGACAGAATTGGCTCCAGTAGAAACAAAATTACAAGATGCACGTGTGGATCGCTTGGGTCCAAAGCTTGACTGTATTTTAGTCATTTTTGCCATCTACTCATTCTCCCACAGGAATTCTTATGCAGAGAGAAGATACTATCTTAGAATGGATATTTTTTGCACACCAACAAGGTGAAAATTTTAAGACCTATGTAGAAAAGGTTTCTGAATTGATTCTGAAAGGAAAAATGAGAGTTCACAAATTAGCAGGAATAGATCCAACAGAAATTGTAGCACATTCTACTAATGCTGAAATTGCCTCATTGTGGGCAGAAAATGAACATTGCAGTAATTATTTTGGGAGAGATTATCAACAAATACCCCAAAGCAAGAGACTTTAGTTCATGAAAAGAACTAATTAAAGTCTTCTTCATATAATAAAAGGAACACCAATTTCTGGAGCCCCTACATTATATACTGGGGCAAATAAATCAGGAAAGGCAAGTTTTCAAGTCTGGAAAAATAAGCAATGTGGCTCAAATCCCTTATTATTCAGTTAAAAAAATCAGAGCTAAATGCCATTCTTATGGTATTATTAGATTTTCCTGAATCTCTTAATATAGTTACTGGCTCTCAATGTGCAGAAAGAGTTGATTTACATATTGAAACAACTGAACTTATTCTAGATGATTCAGAATTAACTTTGATATTTATTCAACTACAAGTAATCAGAAATAGAAATCATCCAGTGTGTATAATGAACATCAGATCCCATATGGGTCTTCCAGGCCCTCTGGCAAAGGGTGATGATGAAATTGATCAGCTATTAATAGGAAATGTGCTAGAAGTCTCAATTTCATGAGAAAAAGCAAAGGTTTGAAGAGAGATTTTTCTATCACTTGGCAACAAGCCAAGGAAATTATCAGGAAATGTCCTACTTGTTCTTTGTATAGCCAAACTCCATTACCTACAGGAAATAACTCAAAAGGTATTCAAAGAAATGAAGATTTGAGGGATGGAGAGATGGTTGGGAGGTTAAGAACACTGGCTGTTCTTCCAGAGGTCCTGCGTTCAATTCCCAGCAACCACATGATATCTCACAGCCACCTATAATGAGATCTGGTGCCCTCTCCTGGAGTGCAGGAATACATGAAGGCAGAATGTTGTATACATAATAAATAAATAAATCTCTTTTAAGGAAGGAAGGAAGGAAGGAAGGAAGGAAGGAAGGAAGGAAGGAAGAAAGAAAGAGGGCTGGAGAGATGGCTCAGAGGTTAAGAGTACCAACTGCTTTTCCAGAGGTCCTGAGTTCAATTCCCAGCAACCACATGGTGGCTCACAACCATCTGTAATGAGATCTGGCACTCTCTTCTGTATACAAAATAAATAAATAAATCTTAAAAAAAAAAAAGAAAAAAAGAAAGACAGAAAGAAATGCTGGGCGATGGTGACACACGCCTTTAATCCCAGCACTGAGGAGACAGAGCCAGGTGGATCTCTGTGAGTTTAACGCCAGCCTGGGCTACCAAGCTTTGCTCTAGGAAAGGCACAAAGCTATACAGAGAAACCTTGTCTCAAAAAAAAAAAAAAAAAAGAAAAAAAGAAAAAAAGAAAGAAAAAGAAAGAAAATTTTGCAAATGGATATGTTTCACTTTTCAGAGTTTGGAAAATTGAAGTATGCGCGCAATACCACAGATATATATGCAGGATTTCAGCAGACAACTGCTTAAGTTCTGCAAAGGCTGATTCTGTAATTACATGTTCATTAGAAATTATAGCTATCATGGGAACACCTGTACAAAGTAAGTCTGACAATGCTCCAGCTATGTCTCTAGGAAAATGAAACCGTTTTTTTTGCATATTACAACATAAAGCATATTACAAGTACACCACATAATTCTACAAGACAAGCAGTTATAGAAGGATCTAATCATACTTTAAAAGATATGCTTAATAAACAGAAAGGAATAATGAAGATCCCGAGAGATAGATTACACAAAACTTTATTAACTTTAAATGTTTTAAATGGTAATGAAAAAGGAACAATGGCTACAGAGAGACATTGGATAGTAGAAAAACTGCTGAATTAAATCAGCCTGTATATATTTTTTTAAAAAAGATTTATTTAGGGCTGTAGAGATGGCTCAGAGGTTAAGAGCACCGACTGCTCTTCCAGAGGTCCTGAGTTCAATTCCCAGCACCCACATGATGGCTCACACCATTTGTAATGAGATCTGACGCCCTCTTCTGTGTACATAATAAATAAATAAATCTTTTTTTTTAAAGATTTATTCATTTATTATGTATACAATGTTCTGCCTGCATGTATGCTTGCAGGCCAGAAGAGGGCACCAGATTGCTTCGGGCTGCAGGAATATATCAGAACTCCGGCTGGTTATGGCAAAGTCACTACCTGGAGAGATCAGGGAATTCCTCCAGAGGAAGCCAAATCCCAAGGAGTTTTTGGTGTTACTTGGCTTGTTATATATCAGCTGTATTCTGTTATGAAAATCATGTGTGCCTTCATAGTTTTCCCAATTGACTTTTCCCCTAGAAGGGCTAACAGTGCGGACTGATCACTCTCTGGACATGCACATTCCAGGAATTTGGAGAACAGCCTCAGGAAAGGCTTTCCCTGGAATCAGATATCTCCCTTAGCCACTTTCAAGGACTACAGGAAGCACCGCCCAGGTGGGCGCCCAACTTGCGAGGACTAACAATGATAACAGCCCACGAGCAAGTCTCCAGATTTAACATAAATTCCACAAGGAGACACCGCCCAGGTGGGTGCCCAACTTTCAAGGACTAACAGTGATAGCAGCCCATATACAAGTCTCCTGAATTAAGGTAAATTCCACAAGGGGACACCACCTAGGTCAGGTGGACATTAAGTAATAGCTTTACACAATTTATCAGGGACCCTCCCTTTTTTATACCGGGACTTCCAGGCCAGAGAACAGAGAAGAGAAAAGAGAATGGAAGAGCTAGAGGAGTAAGCTAGAGGAGAGGAACAAACTGAGATGGGGAAGAACTAGATTGAAGGGCTAGAAGAGAGTACTAGAGGAACGAGATGGAAGATGAGTAAGAGTCAGATGAGAGAGGAGATGGGAGAGGAGCTGATAGGGAAAAGAACTAGATGAATAGGAACCTAGAAGGGACAGAACTAGATGAAGGAATTAAGATAGAACCTAGAGGGACAGTAGATAAATATACAGAGAAATCAGGCAAGAAAGGAGCTAGACATGAGAGCAGAATAGAAGCTGTGTGAAGAGAAAACTATCACAGAATAATAAAGTGTATGAACTGAGGAGTTTCATGTACATAGATTCATTTCTTTTCATCAAAGATTAATTATCAGCTGGTTGTAGATTCTTCCTGGACCCTGGGAGGGGACTATCAAGGGGCTGGACCCCTATAGTCCCTGATACCAGATCTCATTTTGAGATGGTTGTGAGCCACCATGTAGTTGCTGGGAATTGAACTCAGAATCTCTGGAAGAGCAGTCAGTGCTCTTAACCCCTGAGCCATCTCTCCAGCCCCCAGCCTTTATATTTTAATGATGTGTTGACCTCAGAATGGAAACCGGGATATGTGTTATATTGTGGAAAAGGGTTTGCCTTTGTTTCCACAGGATAAGAAAAGCTGTGGATACCATCAAGATTGATAAAGACTACATTTAAGAGTTAGGGATTTAGCTCAGTGGTAGAGTGCTCGCCTAGCAAGCACAAGGCCCTGGGTTCAATCCTCAGCTCAAAAAAAAAAAAAAAAAAAAGATAAAGACTAGATTTAAATAGGAGAGACCGTTTGATCAGGAGAGGTGATAGTTCATCAGACAGCTTGCTCATTCAGTTCAAACTAACTTATAAAGACTAACTGTTGAACTAGAACAGCTTGCCTCAGCTAAGAAGACCCCATTCCTCTCTCTCCAAACCCCACCTCTCAGAGAAACTGCCAAAAGTCGAGTTCCACCCAGTTTGTGGAGGATGTGTCATTGACCTGCACCTACAGCTCACCCCACCCCTCCCCCTCCAAGCACCATCTTCTCCCAGAAACAACCTAAAGCCCAGTTCCTGGGCTGCCCAAGACCCTGCCCAAAAGCTTACCATGGCATTAAACCACCTTGGGGCACGTCATCACCCCAAGCCCTACAGGGCATTTGAACCACCCTCTATAGAACAGCAGTGTGGTTTCTCTCCTGCTCCCTTTCCTGAAAGTCACCTGGGAGGGCTTTGTAAACCTGGTCTGCTACTTTTTACTTGGCTAGATCTGGCTTACTGTGTCGTTAGAGAAACCTACTACCAGGCATACAAATATACCTATCACCAACAAATGCCTTTCATTTGATCAAGCATGAAAAAATAAAAATAAAAAAATAGTAATATTTTCAAAAGAAAATTTACCAAAGGCATACTTGCCCTATTGGCATGACATGAAAACTGGGCTTTCTTAAATAAACCACATGTCTTAATGCCAAGTTAGAAGGCCACACGGCCCCGACCATCTTGGACGTCAGATTTTGAGTTTAATTCTTAAATAAAAGGGATGGTTTTGTTTTGTTGTTTGGTATTAAAAATACAGATAAGAGGTTTTAAATGTTTTAAGTAATTCAAAGGGACACTATAGTTCAAACTTGATTTCTACACCTCTAAGAGTTGGAGTGATTTGGAGCTGAGATAAAATATTTGAGCAGGGTGATAGCTTTAATCACAGCAGAGACAGGGACACCTCTATAATTACTTGTTTTCTGAATTCTAGAGTTATAGTGAACAAGGTGGTGGTGGGGCTTTAATCTCACCACCCAGGGACAAAACTCAGATACAGCTCCTAATTGGTATGTTTGCACACTAGAGAAATCACATGCCATATTTACAGATTATTATAAAAACCCTCTACTCTACAGGGTTACTAGAAAGGGAACTAATTTCCAATAGGGACAGGAACAAAGAGCAGCTTTTGTGACTTCTGGTAAGTTCTTCTCTGAGTAGACAACCCTGACCAATATTGAACCAGATGATACCCTAATTATGGATATTGTATTTATTGGTGAATTGGCAACTGGGACTCTTCATAAAGCAAAAAGGTGTCCACTGACATTTGCCTGGTAGCTTCTACTGTAAATGCTTCCCATATACAAAGAATAAATAGTCTCTCTTTGAGAAACAACATTTTACAAGGCATGGAGAACTTTATACTCAGTCATTGCCAGCCACCCTAGGGTCATAAGGGTGCCCCTTACAATGATGGATTGGATATGTCCGAAGGCAGAGTCCTTGCAGGCTCAGCCATGGAAGGAAGGCATTACAGTGGAATGGTACCTGTCTGAATTCCTTCGTGACCAAAGGGGTCTGTGTCTTCCTGCACTGAGGAAATAGCTCAGTTGCCCATAATCTCCATCCCTAAACTCCCTCAAAAGAGGCACCTTGTAGTGGATATTGGACTGTGGGGATCAATAGAATGGTCACAGCATTTGGCTAACACATGGTTTACTGATGGTTCACCAACTGTTATAGCCCACTAGGTTTCCTAGCGGCTGTACCCAGCAGGACTGCGTAAATGGTTGACTGGACCTCAAGCCTGGGTACCAGGTGACTGTAACTAGCAAGGGGAAGGCCTTTTACTCCACCCCTTGGCATTGTTATAGATAGACCTTTGGAATAAAGTTCTGGGCTGGTGGATAAGGATCCAGATCCAACCCGAGTCTATCTTGTGTTATTTATTTACTTATTTACTTATTTATTATGTGCACAGAAGAAGGCGCCAGATCTCATTAGAGATGGTTGTGAGCCACCATGTGGGTTCTGGGAATTGAACCTTTGGAAGAGCACTCGGCGCTCTTAACCTCTGAGCCATCTCTCCAGCCCCTATCCTGTGTTTTCTGTTTTTCTTTCCTCTTTATTTCTAACTAAGTCTCTTATCTCTCATTCCTCAAGAGTCCCCGGGGTAAATAAGTGTGGGGCTGGTCTCCTACAACCAACCACTGATAGAACGGAAACTAATGGCAGCGACAGCCTCTAGACTGTAGTGGGGGAGGGGGAGGGGTGCAGGGGTGGTGGGGGGTGGTGAGATACAGAAGAAGGAACCATAAAATCATAAAATCAGAACCGCACTATGGACTATAAGACAACAAGGAGAGCAAAAAGAAACTCTCTGTCTTGTCCAGTTCATGGTGTGCATGCAGCGGCATAGCTATACGTCATCAAAACGGGAACCACTAACTAGCAGACAAATGATAACTATCTTGTCATCGGAGTCATGCACAGAAATGGCGAAACCTAACAAAATTAGCGAAGACATCAAATTTTATGTGTTTCACACCAGCAAGACATACAAAACATCTGAAAATAATGAAATAGTGGACAAATTGGCATCATGTTTAATTAAGCCTAGAATATTAAATTTTTTCATGGAACAAATCTGGAGTAAAACAGCAAGAATGATAGATTTACCCTTAACACTAAAAAATAAGGGAAAATGGAGAACCAAAATAAACCAGGACAACCCTATGAGAATCACCATTATAAGGAATCTATAGCCAATAACTATTATAAGGAATCCAAAGCCAGGTGTCGGTTCACATGTTTAATCCCAGCACTTGGGAGCCACATACCTTTAATCCCAACACTTGGGAGGGAGAGGCAGGTACATAAGACTAACAATGATTTATTTTTTATTTTTATTTTTTTTAGCTGAGGATCGAACCCAGGACCTTGCGCTTGCTAGGCAAGCGCTCTACCACTGAGCTAAATCCCCAACCCATGATTTAAGTTTAAAAGCTACTTACAAAAGGCATGCTGAAATTCAAAGTGATCTAAAAAGAAATACACTTAAGCCTTGAAAATATATATAAAGAGAAAGGGGAATATAGCTATAATTATCCACACATATTAAGATATATTTAGTTTAAAAATTTCAAAATAACTTTTTAAATTGAAAGATAATACTTTTTCTGTTGCCAAAAAACATTTTGCCCTAGGAAAGATATAATCTACCAAAAAAGAACCCCCTCCAGAGTTAGGGTTAGAGCAGAGTTTTGATTTTATCCAACTAAGGAATCCAGAGACAGTGGAGAAGTGAAACATCTGAAGAAAACGTCCCAAGAAAAAGAGTGAATGGGCCAAGTGGTATCTGCCACCTCCAGCTGCCAGGTCTGAAATGCAGGCTCAAAGCCCCCATCTAGCGCTGTCCAGGTTCTGCACAATTGGTGGACACCTTTGGGTTGACTGCTAGGGTTCTCCCTGGCCAGGATTAACCATAACTTTGGATACTTAGTGGAGAATTGAAGAGTGAGGCCAGACAGGAACCACTGTAATATCCGGGAAAGAATGGCAGTGGCTTAGAGCTTGATGGACAGGAAGTCCTGAGGGGACCCACTAACAGACTGAACGCGGGAAGATGAGGACGAGAGGAATGGGGGGAGGGGACTGTTAGGTTTTGAGTTTGAGCAGTGAAGTATCTGATATGGACAAGAGGAAAGTAACAGAATTGGAATTCTGTTTGGGTCATGTTCATTTTGAGATGCTGAAGCTGTGAATGTGGGTGGGACCTTCCAGGGGAGAAGTGTAAGTGAAAGGAATGTCAGCAGGCGTGCAGGAGCGAGGCCATAAGTGAAGTGGAGGGTCAAGAGCCAGTGGGGGAGATGGAGAAATCTCCATTGAGGTTGGCGGTCACTCAGAGTACGGTTCTTTTCGGTTTTGTTGTTTGTTTGCTTTTGTGTCTGTCTGCCTGTCTGTCTGTCTGTCTGTCTGTCACAGGGTCTCACCATGTACCCTTGGCTGTCCTGGAACTTGCTAGGTAGAATAAGATAGGCTGGCCTCCAACTCACAGAGATCTGCCTGCCTCTGCCTCCCGAGGGCTAGGATTAAAGGAGTGCACTCCTACGTGTAGTCTGCCTTTGTGAGGGAGGAGAGAACCGGCTCTGACAAGTTGTCCTCTAACCTCCACGTGCACACTGTGGCATGCAACTGGGCCACCAGTAAATAAATAAACATTGAAAATTATTTTTAAAACATAAGTGGTCCAACTGTGGAATGCTAAGTCTTTTCCTGGAGACATTTTCTCATATAGTGGCAGGGCTTCAGGCTGTTCTCATCTCTCATACTCCTAAGATTTCCTGGAGGAATTCTAATCTTAAGATCTGCTTTTTTCCCTATTTCATGGTCCCTTTACAAGGTTACAACTGTCGGAGTTGGTTTGTTCATGATGTAGGGTCTTATTTGTTCCTCAGCCTGTCCTTGAACTCCTGGGTTCAGGGATCTTTTGTTTCATCTCCCAGGTAGCTGCCCATCACTGCCTTCAGGGATCTCAGCTGAGAGGTTCAATCACAGCTCACCATACTTGGGAGTTAAAGAGAGCTGTCTGTGTTGGCTCAGCTCTCAGGGGAAAACTCAGGACAAGGGATGCTCACATCAGAGAGAGGAAGGGCTGAGGTGCTGGTAGGGATGGCCAACCTTAAGTTAACTGCATTGATTTTTGTCCTTCAGTGCCTATATTTTAGGTTATGTTTTCAGTTGCTTATGTCCCCTCCCAGACTAATGATTTCCTGACTCAAAAATTAAGAATATACTACAATTTTGTAATACTTGCAAACTTCTAGTTTGCTCGGAAACACAAACATTAATTTCATTAAAGGTGGCCATTCATGTCTCCAAAAATTACAATCATCAAATGAGTGATCTCTCTTTTTTACTAGGCTACTCTAGGGCAAGAAGCTCTAGTTTCGATCTTGGGATATTTCAGAATTGCTAGGAAAGCTTACATTGAAATTAATTTAAAATAATTCTATTTCATACAGTAGTTGTTAGAGGTGAGAGCAAAAAGAACCACACCAGGTGTTGTTAAAGCCCAGTTATTTGCAGCCAGGTATGGCAGTGCCTACCTGTAATGCAAACATTTAGGAGGTGGGGGCCAGAGGACTGGGAGTTCAAAGCTTGCTTAGTCTACCTAGTGAGTTGGAGGTCACCCTGAGGTGCACCTCAGCCACTGCCTCAGGGAGTTGGGGGAGGAAGAGTAGAGCAAAAAGAAAAAAGAAAGGACAATCCCTGAGGCCTTTCCTTGGGAACTGAAAGAGGGTGGACTACAATGTACAAAAGGAAGAACGGGTTTTCAGAGGAGAGATGCTCCTCCAACCAGAGAAGGGAAAGAGAGACAGAAAGGATTGGTAGGTTGGCAATTTGGTGGTAAGGTAATGTCTTAGTGTGCTTTCTATTGCTGAAATCAAAACCATGAATAAAAGCAATTGGGGAGGAAAGGGCTTATTTCATCTTTCAGTCCAACATAAAGGGAAGTCAAGGCAGGAACTCAAGGCAGGAACCTGAAGGTGGGAACTGTAGCAGAAACCACAGAGGAATGTTGCTCCTGACTTGCTCAGTTTGTTTTCTTTCTTTCTCTTTTCTTTTCTTTCTTTCTTTCTTTCTTTTTTTTTTTCCAAGACAGGATTTCTCTGTGTAGCTTTGTGCCTTTCCTGGAACTCACTTGGTAGCCCAGGCTGGCCTTGAACTCACAGAGATCCACCTACCTCTGCTTCCTGAGTGCCCCCACCACGGCCCAGCTTCAGTTTGTTTTCTTATACACGCCTGGACTACCGGCTCTGGTATGCCACTGCCTTTCCATATCAATCATCAATCAAGAAAGTGCCCACAGGCTTGCCTGCGGGCTAATCTAATGGAGACCTTTCTCAATTGAAGTTTCCTCTTTTTAGATGACTGAGGCTTGTGTCAAGGTTAAAAACAAAACAAAACAAAACAAAAAAACTAACCAGGCCAGGTGATAAGGAACTTCTCATTTGCTTCTGTATTCTAAATGACAAACGATCCAAGACCATAAAATTGGAGGTGAAGAAGGAACACTGGAGGTTTTAGGTGAAGAGAAAGTGTGACAGTCATTTGGAGTATGAGAAAACTCGTCAAGAGCATGGAGAAAGAGCTCAGGTGGCATCATACATTTGCTTGAGACTTGTAGACATGAATTAAATTTAAAGTACATAAATTAAAGTAAGGCCAATTATCCTTGATACCATGACTTTCTAGCACACAAAAATTAGTGGCATTTATAATTGTTTTCTCAGTAAGTAAATTGATGGATCACTATATAAAATGTGGGAAGGGGGTTGGGGATTTAGCTCAGTGGTAGAGCGCTCGCTTAGCAAGCGCTAAGCCCTGGGTTCGATCCTCAGCTAAAAAACAAACAAACAAAAAAAAATGGGAAGGGAGAGGGGGAAGGGTATCTTCTCACAGACTATCTGAAGACAAAACAATTACTTGGAAACAAAGCCATTATAAGCACAAACACTAATTTAGAATTTAGAATTCGGAAAGAAGCCGGGCGGTGGTGGCACAAGCCTTTAATCCCAGCACTTGGGAGGCAGAGCCAGGCGGATCTCTGTGAGTTCCAGGCCAGCATGGGCTACCAAGTGAGTTCTAGGAAAGGCGCAAAACTACACAGAGAAACCCTGTCTCGAAAAACCAAAAAAAAAAGAATTCGGAAAGACATATAGAATAGTGGCATACCTAAAATAGGATAAAATTAATTTGGAGAGAATTCTTGACATCAAGTATCCAGTAAGATGGAAAGTTACTACAGATGTGTTAATGGAAAGTAGTGTGAAAGGTGAACTGGTAGAAATGATTGAGCAAGGTGGGTGGGATGGTGTATTTGCACTTGAGTAAGTAGGAAAGGATTTTCTAAAATGGATTCCTGCTATTGTCTGCCATCTCTTTACTCTTATTATTAAAATTTGCAATTGTGTTGTCACTTTGCTAAGACAATATGAAGCACCAATGACAGACCACCAGAAACCTTCAGTGGATTATTAGGTTTCAGTTTCCTATAGCGGTTGTGTTCCATAGAGGAGCCAATGACTACATGTTTCTATATGCGCCACAGCTTCTGTGGTTGTTTTGTTACTCTGTGTGTGTGTGTGTGTGTGTGTGTGTGTGTGTGTGTGTGTGTGTGCGCGTGCGCGCGCGCGCCTGCGAGCTTCTTTGCTTGCTCATGTGTGCAGAGAGGTCAATTGCAGGGGTTTGTTCTCACGGGTGTCCAATGGATTGAATTTACATTGTTAGCGCCTTAATACCCACTTGTGTCATCCATCTTTCTCGCAGGTCCCAGTAGCTCAAGCTTTCCTGAATATTTTCCATATTTTTAGTTGGTTGAACCCAGTGAATTGGAAGTCCACGTACATAAGGGGCTGACTGCATTGTAATATAAATTGGATTAAACGTGGCTAAAGTTTTTTTTTTTTTTTTCTAAACTGCGAATATGAAAAAAATACATTTCTAGTCTCTGTGTAACACTGTTCTGCGATATAGTGCAGAACCCTGCTCCATTTTATTTCATTGAATAACCCATAAGAAAGTAAACTGGTGAACCAAGAGACGCTGTCTCAGACTTCCATTAGGAAAATGGTAACAGTTTTATCCTAGAACTGGGAAGGTTTGATTCTAGTGAAGTAACCGGGAACAATGTGTTGCCTTAGATAAGCCACAATCATCTTCTGGGCGAGTTTGTCCCTCAGGTATTTGATATCTGAGGTTTGCGTGTTTATGATAACTACTATACCAGGAAAGCACGGTGCAATGGAACTTGCCTTCTGTTTGGCACTAGAGAGAGGAAGAAAGGGGAGGGAAGTGGGAGTCAAGGAATCAGCCCGGAACGCCCAACTAGGGACCGGGGCCGGCGGGCTTCTTCAGTCGACGTCACTAGGGCGCGACGGCTACTCTTCCAGCAGCAGCGGCACATGAGGTCCCACGGTGAAGTCGAGTTCCGGGGCAATAGAACACATCACTCTCGAGTCCCCGGGAGGCTTGGGTCTCAGCATCCCTTACCCAGGTTTATCACCATAGGGCACAAGGGCCGGAGCACTAAGAGCCCCATCAGGAACCTTTAAGAGCCGAGCAGCAGAGCGGCTGCGCGGGGCACGTGCTAATCCTCGCCGGAGTCCCGGCGATTGGCTGTGACGTAACTTCCGGCGTGAGCGGCGAAAGCCGGGAGGGCGAGCAAGAGAGCTAGCAGGCAGCAGGCGGCAGGCGGGCGGGTGGCCGGCCGGCACGGAGGGAGGGAACGAGCAAGCGGTGAGCAAGCCAGCGAGGGCGGCCGGGTCCCGAGGGCAGTGGAGATTCCTCAGGCCCCTCCGGCGCCCTCCCCGGAGTCCACAGCACCTCCAGCACCCAGCGGAGCGGACACGGCCCTGCCCGGCCATGGCCTCGTTGCTGAAGGTGGATCAGGAAGTGAAGCTCAAGGTAGCGGCACAGCTCCGGGCCTCCTCATCCCTCCCTTCGAACCCCCAGCAGTCGGACCTGCTCCCCACTCCCCATGTCGTCTTTGTCTCCCTGGGGACACCAGCTCTGAGCTTCCGCTCGGCTCAACCCAGCCCCCCACGCCTGGAGACGGCATTGGAGAAGACGATATAGGGTGGCTTTCTGCCCTGCTTCTGGTGATGGAGCGCACCAGGTTCTCTTCCGCAGACACGTGTTAAACTCAGTGCTTTAGGCTAGTGACAGGTGGAAGTCCCCCGGCCCAGCCACGTCCCCGCCCCCGGACGCTGCTACTGACCCTGCCTTTGGAGGCTTGCCTATTGCGTATGATAGGCCAGGTCTGGGTGGGAGTTGGCACGTTTGTGATCTCACATCTTTCAGCTTTTGTCTGTTTATCAAATTCAGAGGATTTCAGACGACCAGAGAGAGGGAGGGACAAAGGGAGGGGGTGGAAGGGGAGAAGAGCAAGGGGGAGACTGACAGGTGCTGGCCTCCAGCTCCGACATCCTCTCCTGAGATGGAGAAATGGATCCGCAAAAAAATAAAGTATTTGCAGTCTGGGGGCCTCTCACCTTCTCATTATAATTTCAAGGTGAGGGGAGAAACAGCTGCATTTGGGGTTCCTCATCCTTGCCCTTGGTCATCAGGTGTTGAATTGCTCTTTTTGTTGATTTTAGGTTGATTCTTTCAGGGAGCGGATCACAAGTGAGGTGAGTGTTGTAAAGGAGAAAACAGGTGTTGGTTAACAGCTGGGGGTTTCCCAGAAAGAGCTATACGGAGGGGGTGACTGTCTCACGTTTATTAACTCAGGTGTGTTTCCTCTGTCTAGGCAGAAGACTTGGTGGCAAACTTTTTCCCAAAGAAGTTATTAGAACTTGATAGTTTTTTGAAGGTGAGAGACGTTTTTATTGCTTTAAATGAACTCTTTGGTACCTGTCTTTGAGACAGGTGGGGCAGATTGTGTGTTGATTCTGTTCTCTTGTGTACTACTATAAGGCACTCATTTCCTTCACAAGAAATACTTCTCTCTCTCTCTCTTTTCGTTTTTGTTTGTTTGTTTTGTTTCTTTTTTGTTTTTTGTTTTTTAAACTTACACTAATACTGTTTTGGGGTGAATGCCTCTCTTTCAGGAACCAATCCTAAATATCCATGACCTAACTCAGATCCACTCAGACATGAATCTCCCAGTCCCTGACCCCATTCTCCTCACCAATAGCCACGATGGACTGGATGGTGTGAGTGTCTTGCATTTATGTTTGAGTTTTTAGTATTTTATTTCTTGGTAAGCCTTGGGATGTACTGAGGACATGGGCTTTGCTTGTGGGATCTGGGGTTCTGTTTCAGGTATGGTGACTCCAGAATACTAATTTTTGGACCTTTAGTTTCACTTTTAACAAGGTGAGTATGTTAGTGCTGCTTCCAGTGTTAGCCTGAGTTTTGTTTTTTGGTTTTTCGAGACAGGGTTTCTCTATAGCCTGAGTTTTAATTAGTTCTAAACTAGCTATAGTTTTTTGTTTTTTGTTTTCCCAGCTACCTGGCTTTCCCCATGCTTCTGAATAAGACTTTTCTGTTCAGTGCGTTGTGTCTTGTGGTAGGAAGAGAAGCTATTCTTGCTACAGACCCTGTCTTTACTGTCTCATTAGCATCTGTATTTTGCTTTGTTTTTTGAGATGGGGGTCTCACTATGTAGCCCTGGCTAGCCTGGAACTCCCTGTGTAGATCAGGTTAGCCTCAGACTCATCGAGATCTGCCTGCCTCTGCAGTCGTCTAAATGCTGGGATGAAAGGTGTGCACTACCATGCCAGCTAATGCCTGTACCTTATTAGTTCCATGTCCACATTGTGTTAGAACACCAGTGATACTATAGTTTTGTCTAGATTCCTGTGTTTTGTTATATAAACACTGTACCACTGATTTATATTAGTGGCTTTCTGAACTATCTTAATTATTTAATTATAACTGATTATATGGTGGCTTAGCACTCAGCTTGTCTGAGGAAGGAGAATTGTGAGTTCCAGACCAACCTGGGATACATAATGAATTGAAGGCTAGTTGGGACATATACTGGGATCCTTTCTCCAAAACAAAGCAAAATAAATCTGCAGTTAGGGTAGAAACCATCTTAATTGCCTGTGTCCTTAGCTCCCAACATTACTCCTAGTATACAGAAGGTACTGTTTGCTCTGAGTTTGTGGATTGAATCTTGTGTTTATTTTAGAACCAACAAATTTGTTCATACTCCCTCAATTCTCTACCTACCTTGATTGCTTTCTTCATGGTTTTTGTTTTTTTGTATTTCGAGACAGTTTCTCTGTAGTTTTGGTGCCTGTCCTGGATCTTGCTCTGTAGACCAGACTGGCCTCGAACTCACAGAGATCTGCCTGTCTCTGCCTCCTGTTTTATTTGTTTGTTTGTTTGGTTTTTGGTTTTTGGTTTTCGAGACAAGGTTTCTCTGTGTAGCTTTGCGCCTTTCCTGGATCTCACTCTGTAGACCAGGCTGGCCTCGAACTCACAGAGATCTGCCTGCCTCTGCCTCCCCAGTGCTGGGATTAAAGGCGTGCGCCACCACTGCCCGGCTCCTGTTTTTTAAAAACAAAATTTTTCCTGCTCCTGACTGTTGAAAAGCAACACTGTTTAGTGGGTAGGAGCATGCCAGCTCCTTTCCTTCTGTCGAGTTGGTCCTAGGGGTCCGACTCGGGTGGTTAGGCTTGGCAATACGCACCTCACCTGCTGATCTGCTCCACTGGCCCCTTCAGCTGCCTTTTTAATGTCTTATATTTGTTGTACATTTGGCCTTCTCAACTAGAGTGTAAGTTTCTTTGTGGCAAGAACCTCTTTTAAAAACTTTATATGGGGGTTGGGGATTTAGCTCAGTGGTAGAGCGCTTGCCTAGCAAGTACAAACAAGGCCTGGGGTTCGATCCTCAGCTCAAAAAAAAAAAAAAGCTTTATATGTATTGGTGCAGAAATTAGTACGATAACCTCTGGGGTCCAGGAAGGAATTAAACTTACTCGTAAAGTATCTTGTAATGGGCATGTGGTGTTAAATGCAAGCTAATTCCTGCTTCCTTATACCCTTAGCCCACTTACAAGAAGCGCAGATTGGATGAATGTGAAGAGGCCTTCCAAGGTAAGAGCTACCCATAATCTAGGCTGACTAGCAGTCCTGAGAAGTGGATGTTGCTGGTGTTCACCAGCTGAGGTCTGATTTAATTTCTCAGGATCAACACTTGGTGCCTTCCTACAATGATCATCGCTTAGTCTAGTATACCAGGAGGGACTGACTTCGTGTAGAGGCCACAGAGAAGGCTTGGAGGCAGGAGCCACCCCTCACAGTTGTCACAGAAGACCATGTCCTGTGTCATTTCCCCTGTAGTAGTAGTGGTTACCTGAAGAATTAAGGGGCAGTGGGGTCATTTAGCATTGTGAAAGATAAAAGGCAAAGGTCATTACCTCTTCTAGGTCTAAGGAAGAGGAAAAGATGGAGGGTGCTTTCACTTTTCCACTGCCTTGAACATGTGACCTTGATGTATCTTCCAGGAACCAAGGTGTTTGTGATGCCTAATGGGATGCTGAAAAGCAACCAGCAGCTAGTGGACATTATTGAGAAAGTAAAGCCTGAGATTCGGCTGCTGATCGAGAAATGTAACACGGTAAGACTGGCTAATGACCTAGGGCTGGACCCAATAGCTCCACCTGAGCTATGGAATGACGGTGGGGTTGGCAGGCTGAGCCATCTGTCCCCAGCAGCAAGTACCGTGTATCTCGTGGCTTTAGTAGGAAAGCCCAAGGTCCTACATGCATTTCATCTTCTCACACTCTAGGTCAAAATGTGGGTACAGCTCTTGATTCCCAGAATAGAAGACGGGAACAACTTTGGGGTGTCTATTCAGGTAATGTGTCTCCTACAAACGGGAAGCTGCTTCCCTGCTTGGTCTCTGCTTTGGTCTCCAGTGCTGCTGTAGGCGGCACGGGAGGAACCTGACCTGCCTGTCCTTCCTGGCAGGAGGAAACAGTTGCAGAACTAAGAACTGTCGAGAGTGAAGCTGCGTCTTATCTGGACCAGATTTCTAGGTAGGGCTGCTTGGGCTGGACCCAGAACACTGGCTGGTGAAGTGGGAAACATGTTCAGGGTCCCCTTCAACTGCTTCTCATTTTTTCCCTCCCTCCAGATATTATATTACAAGAGCCAAATTGGTTTCTAAAATAGCTAAATATCCCCATGTGGTAAGTAGGGGTTTGGGGTTGGAGGGGACATGGCAGGATAGGTAGGGATGCTGGGAATGAGCTATGGACAGGCATTGGGCATGGAAGACTAGCCTCTCCTACTTCCTGTGCAGGAGGACTATCGCCGCACTGTCACAGAGATTGACGAGAAAGAATACATCAGCCTCAGGCTCATCATCTCAGAACTGAGGAATCAGTATGTGAGTAGAGTCAGTAGTGAGTAGACAGCCTGTAGCTAGCTGTCCTGGCTCCTCTTAGTCCGTGGTGGTCTCTTGAAAACTGAGGTTCAGAATAAAATGAGTGGAATGGCTAGGGTGGAAGCTGCCTATAATGCCAACTGCTCAAGAGATTGAGCAGAAGGGTCCCGAATTTGAGGCCTGCTGGGGTACACACATAGCTGTTCATCATTGAAGGAATCTAGTTGGGAGTTGCTGTTCTGTCTAGGTGGGGTTTGTATACAGCATATGGATGGTTAAGCAGGGGTATGGGAATCAGAATGATGGCTTTGTAACCAGAGTCCAGGTAATGGGTGAGTTGTTTGTTTTATTTTGTTGTTTGGTTTTTTTAGACAGGGTCTCACTTTGTAGCTTGGAGCTCACTATCTTGGTGTCAAGAGTCACAGAGATCCACTGACTCTTGTCTCCCAAGTGCTGTGATAAAAGATGTGTGCCAACCTAACCAGCTAAATTTTTAAAAAGATTAGTTCTTTGAGTGTCAGTATGTGTACATGTGAGAGTGTGGGTACCTGGGGTTACCAGAAGAAGGGGTCAGATTCCCTGGAACTAGAGTTAGTGGCAGTTGTGAGTTCTCTGGTCCTCTGTGAGAGCAATTTCTGATCCTGGCTGCTGAACCATCTCTTCAGCCTGGGAAATGTGATCTTGGTCTTGTCCAAGCTCAGACTTTAGTTTCTTTTCTGAAATGGGAATTAGATTACTGATTATAAACATGGATTTTTAGCGGTAAATGAGGCACCACGTTAAAGGGCTTCTTAGACCTCTTGTGTGGTGAACACTTGGAGCCAGCTCAGGGTACAGAGGAGTAGAGTTACCTCCCTTCACTGCATCAGGTGAGATGGTAGGGTAAGGTGAGTGATTGCTTGGCGAGGCAGAGGTTGAAGAAATGAGTGATACCCTGACCTTTCCCTTCCCAGGTCACTCTACATGACATGATCCTGAAGAATATTGAGAAAATCAAACGGCCCCGGAGCAGCAATGCAGAGACCCTGTACTGAGGCCAGGGCCAGGGCCAGGGGACTCTGTGAGTCTGGCTCAAGACCGACATTGCCTTGGTTTGTTACATGACTATCGTGATGGGGAAACTGGCTGGAAATAGTAACCACACCTCTCTGTTTTTAGTTAGAGTCTAATGAAACTCTCATCTAGTTCTGTGATGTGTTTACCTCTTTTTTCAGGCCTCAGGAACTCTTCTCTCTTTCCCCCAAACCCCACACCCAGCCTGTCCTAATTTCTGGAGAACTCCAGGTTTGTGCAAGATATTGGCACAAGAATAATTGTGGGGGTTTTGTTTTTTCTTCTCCTCCCTCCTTCCCTTGTTTTAAGTTTCGTGATTTCTTCCTTTCAATGGTTAGTCGGTTAAAGCTGGAGGAACTAGGGAAAGTGTTAGGTGTCTTTTAGAGAAGGGGAGTGGAGGTGGGAAGGATGTCTCTTCCTGTCACAAGGCCAGTATCTCTTGCTTCTGTGGGACTTGGGGTCCTCCTACCACAGCTGCCCTGGTGGTGATGCCTTTCCACCTGTCTCTGTCCCACCTTGAGCCTGACCATGACAAGGGATACCTTTGGCCTTCAGCTGCATCCCTAGAGCTCCTTTGGATGTTTTTAATAACTGGGGTTTTCACATATACATGTGTACGCATGTACACACGCCTAGGGACATGTATACATGCTTCCTGCTCCATTATAGAACATAGCCTTCTTCCCTGCACCACTACCCCTCAGCCCCTGTCACACACTCGACACCTTACCAGGTGGCAGTTGTCATAGTTATCCACCCAGACAAAGTCCCAGGACTTCCCTCTCTTCTGACAGTGCAGCCGTTGTGCCCAGGGTAAGTTGAAGGAGAGCCGAGGGCTCCCAAAGGCCTTCCCTCTGTGACTGGGTTCCTTTGGTGTTATGCAAAAGCTGGCCCTCTGGCCCCCCTTGCCCTTCTGCCAGGCCGGCTTGTGTATCAGCTAGGGTGTGGGCAGCTGTGTGCGGTCCAGAGGCTGCTTGCTGACCCTCGCTGCGCTTTCCCTTTGGGAAAGAGTTCTCATATTTATAGTATTGTGCTTCCAGGGAAAGCAGAAATTCATGTGTATATGTGTCTGTGCACACAAACACACATGCGTGTGTGTGTGTGTGTGTGTGTGTGTGTGTGTGTGTGTAAGTGTAAATATGCTGCGAAGGTCAAACCCATAGAAGAGTTGCCTCCTTTTGAATCTTCCAGAGATATCACTTGTTACAGCTTTTGTGTTAACCCCATCAGCCTCGAAGTGAGAGTTGCTATCTGAAGTTACCCTGCCAGTGACTCTCAGTGTTTCTCTGGCTTTTATTCCTGTCTTCCAACTCCCAATCATATCCACCTGGGATGCATCATTTCACTCCCAGTATTCGATGGAAAAGGAGTCAGGATGCTCTCTTCCCGTGAACAGTGCTCAGTAACAAACCAATTGCATTCTAGTTGGGCAGCACTCCTACCCACCCTCAGATCCCTTCAGCTAAGCCCTTCCTCCTCCCACCATGTTTCTCAGCCTCCCTTTTTGTTTGACTGTTCCACTGCCCCTCCTCACCCCACCACCCTTGGATTGTAATGTACAATTCTTTTACCATGTCAAGAAATTATTAAAATGCAGGTACTTTGACCTCTTTCTAAAGCTGCAGGCCCCGGTGCTGTACTCTGGTGACTAAGGGACATAGTGGGCACGAGGGAGCATTCAGACACCCACCTTCACAGATGCTCCGGCCAATCTGTTGTGTGTACATTTGCTATTGAACTGCTCCTTTTCACATCATGGTGGCAGAAGTGAAGCCTCTGACCAGGGAGGGAGGTGGCTCCTGTTTTGTGTCAAAGCTGAATTCCAGGAACTTGAGGCTGCCTCTGTCCATCCTTCCCGGTGATACCCGTGAGCTACCAGCAGAGGTCGCTGTGGCTCCGTGTGGGAACAGCGGCTCGGCCTCACCCTGTCGTTTTCCTTTTCCGTCGTTATAGCTTTCCTTTCTACATAATGCTTGAACTTCTTTGAAGGGACCCCAGGGATTGGTGTCCCTCTGAAATAAAATACCCTCCCCTTTTCCAGTAAGACTTTGCAGAGGTTTAAGGTCTCCAGCAAGGAAGGGACAGCTATCTGTTCTGTCCCAGAGCTTAGTGCCACTAGCTAGCAAGCAGCTTCTGCCTGCCTGTGGGATTACTAAGCACTTGTGTGTGTGACCACATTTATTTTATTTTATTTATTTGTTTATCAAGACAGGGCTTCTCTGTTTAACAGCTCTGGCTATCTTGGAACTCACTGTAGACCAGGCTGGCCTCAGACTCACAGAGATCTGCCTGCCTCTGCCTCCTGAGTACTGGGATTAAAGGCGTGCGCCACCACCGCCCAGCTATTTTATTTTATTTTATTGGTTTTCTCTGTGTAACAGTCCTAACTGTCCTGGAATTTACGTTGTAGACCAGGCTGGCCTCGAACTCACAGACATCCACCTACCTCTGCCTCCTGAGTGCTAGAATTAAAAGACGTGCGCCACCATGTCTGGCTGTATTACTACATTTTAATCAAAATGTGTAGAGTACTTTTGTGTCTTGTTTTAGACAGGTTTCATGTCTTAAGGCGGTTGTCACTGAGGTTGCTGACCTATACCTCACTGTGTAGTCCAGCTGGATTTGAACTCCCAATAATCCTCTTTGAGTGCTAAGATTGTAGACATAAGTGACCATGCCCCACTGTGCCTTTATACGCCAGAAACTCGAGATAAGTAGTTCCTTTAAGGCTATACAATTTAGATGGGTTCATTGTACAAATCTGAACACAAAGCCCAGAACCTCAACCAGTATTTCTCACTGCCTGGATAGAATAAGGCCAGAGACTCCCAAGTCAGGTACTGCTAGGTCCCAGGTAGAGCTGAGTGCTTAATGCTAAACTGGGCAGAGGATCCAAGAACTATTGGTTGGGGCATCATTCTGCCAAAGAGGCATTTTATTAGTACTTGTGTGTAACTCAAGGAAAGGATTGTGCATCAAAATTGCCTTCTCAGAACTGTTTGTTACAAGGTAGTTGTCTAAATGATGGAATGCCATAGTTAGTGACTGTTAGTTGGAGTTTAGGGAAGGAACAAGCTGTGCGTGTAGAAGTAACATCGAGCCAAACCACAGAACAGAAATTGCCTGTCCAGCCCATGGGGTGGAGTTTTGTCCATTTCTCTCCATCATACTGAATATAAGCCCTGCCCTGATGTCAGAAACAGAAAAGAGCGGTTCTTGGGACTGATTGCGGCTCAGCATCAACCATGAATCTCAAGGTGCTGCTGGGCTTTCTGGTACTGTCTCTGCTTACTGTGCTTGCTCTGGTGTATGTCCTGCTGACCAGGCAAAGCAGTTCCGGCCAGCCTCCTCGGTGCCCCTCCATACCTCCTGGAATTCATCCCTGGACACACCCTGACCAGAGCCAGCTGTTTGCAGACCTGAGCCCTGAGGAGCTGACAGCTGTGATGAACTTTCTGACCAAGCACCTGGGGCCAGGGCTGGTGGATGCAGCCCAGGCTCGGCCCTCGGACAACTGTGTCTTCTCAGTGGAGCTGCAGCTGCCTGCTAAGTCTGCAGCCCTGGCCCACCTGGACAGAGGGGGTCCCCCACCTGCCCGGGAGGCGCTGGCCATCATCTTCTTTGGTGCACAACCCCAGCCCAATGTGACTGAGCTGGTGGTGGGGCCTCTGCCTCACCCCTCCTACATGAGGGATGTGACTGTGGAGCGTCATGGTGGGCCTATACCCTATTACCGGCGCCCCATTCTGACAGCTGAGTTTGTTCAGATTTGGAGGTATTTAAAAGAAGTGGAGCTCCCGAAGGCACCCACCTTTCTGGCTTCTGTCTTGAACTACAATGGCTCCACGTTGGCACCTCTGCATTCTTCTGCTAGTGGCTTCCGTTCAGGGGACCGGGCTACTTGGATAGCTCTCTACCATAACATCTCAGGTCTTGGAATATTCCTTCACCCTGTGGGGTTGGAGCTACTGCTGGACCACAGAGCCCTGGACCCTGCCCGCTGGGTGGTCCAGCAGGTCTTCTACCTTGGGCACTACTATGCAGACTTGGCCCAGTTGGAATGGGAATTTAAGGCTGGCCGCCTAGAAGTGGTCCAGGTCCCTCTACCCACACCAAATGGGGCTTCCTCCCTGAGGTCTCGAGTCGCTCCTGACCCCCCTCTTCCCCCTCTACAGTTCTCATCCCAGGGTTCCCAGTACAATGTACAGGGAAACTCAGTGGTATCCCCCCTCTGGACATTTACCTTTGGTCATGGGGTGTTCACTGGCTTGAGGCTTTTTGATATTCGGTTTAAGGGTGAGCGTGTGGCTTATGAAGTCAGTGTCCAAGAGTGTCTGTCTGTTTATGGTGCTGATTCCCCCAAGACGATGACGATCCGTTACTTGGACAGCAGCTATGGGCTTGGCCGGAACAGCCGAGCCTTGGTTCGGGGGGTGGACTGCCCCTACCAGTCCACAATGATGGACATCCATGTACTAGTAGGCACAGGGGCAGTCCACCTGCTACCAGGGGCTGTGTGTATATTTGAGGAGGCCCAGGGATTACCCCTTCGAAGACACCACAATTACATTGGGGGTCATTTCTATGGTGGTTTGGCCAGCTCCAGCCTTGTGGTCAGGTCGGTGTCATCAGTGGGCAACTATGATTACATTTGGGACTTTATGTTGTACCCAAATGGGGCGCTTGAAGGGCGTGTCCATGCCACGGGCTATATCAACACAGCTTTCCTGAGTGGAGGAACTGAGAGCCTCCTCTTTGGGAACCGCGTGGGGGAGAGAGTGCTGGGGGCAGTGCACACACATGCTTTCCACTTCAAACTGGACCTGGATGTGGCAGGTGAGTTCTTGGACTGGGGCTTGAAGATAGGAGTGGGCAGGAAGCTCCCAGATCAGGCTGCAATCTGAAAGGTTAAGAGGAGGGACATTCTAACCCTCTGGTTGCCAGAAGGGGAAGGGAGGATTGTCTGAGTGCCACTGCAGTCACAACTGGGTATCTGGCCAAAGATGAAAAGGAGTTATTTCTTTGTCCAGCTCCCACCCTCTGCCCCCTTCCCCCCAGATTTACAATTGTGAAACTAGTTTACATGGAATGGCTGTGCCTGGCTCCCTTAACTTTGAGGGACCCTCTTGGTCAGTGAACTGACCCAATGGGAATTGGATGAAGCTAGAGCCAGCCAGCACTTGGCTACTTGAGCTTAAGGTGGTTGGGTGGGGCATGGACCTGAGCAGAGGTAATCAAGAGTTTTCAGTAGGAGTCGGGGATGCTGTGTTGTGTATGGGGAAGGAGGGTGTTGGGATTGGGGGCAGCTCTGTGGTTAGTGACACTACGCTGTGGGGAAGGCCATCCTCTCCTGTTATCACTATGAGCAGTCCCCTCTTAGGGCAAGCCTGGGATAGGCTGCTTCTGCAGATTCTGTGGAGGAGAGAAAACAACTCATCAAAGCACAGATGTGGACCCATAAAGAAAAATCTACCAGACCTCAATTTCACAGTTGGGGAAACTAAGGAGGCAGTGGAGATGGAACAGGAAGTGGCTGCCCAAGCGTAATGTCTGACAAAGCATATGTCTTGTGAAACATTGTCTTGAGCATGAAGCCCTGGCATGTGTGTGTTGCACACTATACTTTGTAGTGTTTTGTTTTGTTTTTTTTTTAAAGATGTATTCAGTGTTCTGTCTGCACATACCACTGCAAGCCAGAAGAGGGCACCAGATCTCATTACAGATGGTTGGGAGCCACCCTGTGGTTGCTGGGAATTGAACTCAGGACCTTTGGAAGAACAAGCAGTGCTCTTAACCTCTGAGCCATCTCTCCACCCTGTTGGTGGTGGCTTTTGGTGGGGGTGGTGGTGGTGGTAGGGAGCAGAAGAACAAAAACTAACATGATGGCCATAGATTATAATATAATCTGCCATACTTAGACTGTGACTCTCCACTTAGAAAATCCTCAACATCTTTGGGCATAATAGAGCCTGCTACCAGATACTAGGTTTCTCTCGTGTGTGTATCATGGTCACATTTAAGGGAACCAAATGTCCTGAGCCTGAAGGAAAAAGTGATCAAGTACTGTGTTGGGAGATGCAGGGTTTGAGTGCAGGCTAGGATTTGAGAAGCTCCTTGGTAGTGGAAAGCTGTGAAGCTTACTTCCCAAAGACATTGGCAGTAGCGTCCCCTGTGCTAAGAGAATGGAGTCCTAGAGCTGAGAGGAATATGCAGGGGCCGTGGAAGAGGTCTGGGTCTTCCAGGTCACTTCAAGTCTCTCAGTCAAGTCACAGGAAAGTTTCAGTCAGCATATATGCTTTTTCATGTATTGAACATAGCCATAAAACAGTATTATGTTTGCCACAGAGATTCAGAAGGTAAGAGAAGCAAACTGCTCTAGGGTCTGCTGGGTGGGTCGATGCTAATAGAGCCTTGTGTGTTGTGGCTGTCCATAAGAGTCTCTAGCTGTATATGACTGCCAAGCAGTTTATTTAAAACTGGGTTGCTCTGTATAGTAGACTGGCTTTGGATATACTTCCTTTTTTCCTTTTCTTTTTTAAAAACAGGGTCTCACTGTAGCCCTGATTATCTTGGAGCTCTCTATGTAGATCAGTCTGGCCTTGACTTTGCAATCATCTCCTGCCTCTGCCTCCCAGGTGCTGGATTGCAGGTATATACCACTGTGCTTAGCAATACTGAGAGCTCTTTAAATACAGCTAGTGTGTCTGGAGAACTGAATTTTTAATATATGTAGCCACATGTGACTAATGATTATCTGATTGAAATGGTGGGTTGGAAGAAACCAGCCTAGCACTTGCCTGAGCTCGTGACTCCCAGCACAGGATACTCTGATGCCTTCGGTCAGGCCAGAAATACAGGCATCGAGATGAGACCAAGGATCCTGTGCAAGCCACCTCACCCCAGTGTAGAACTCTCCCTTCCCTTGCCCTGACAGGTTTGAAAAACTGGGTGGTTGCTGAAGATACGGTGTTTAAGCCTGTAGCAGCTCCCTGGAACCCGGAGCATCAGCTACAGCGCCTACAGCTGACCAGGCAGGTCCTGA
The DNA here is from genome assembly GCF_903995425.1 of Onychomys torridus. Classification (NCBI taxonomy): domain Eukaryota; kingdom Metazoa; phylum Chordata; class Mammalia; order Rodentia; family Cricetidae; genus Onychomys; species Onychomys torridus. Next base: position 89,255,848 of record NC_050450.1, read on the forward strand.
GCAGGGAGGATCTGGCTGCATTTTCCTGGGGGAGCCCCCTTCCTCGATACCTTTACCTGGCTACCAACCAGACCAATGCCTGGGGCCACCAGCGCGGGTACCGAATCCAGATCCACAGCCCTCTTGGTGTACATGTACCTTTGGAGAGCGACGTGGAAAGGGCTCTCAGCTGGGGGAGGTGAGGAGGGCCCTGGGAATGGGTGTGAGGGAAGGACTTTGTCCCCCAGAAGCACTCACAGACCCTGGACCTGCCTTCAGATTCAAGTAGATGTGGGATGGGAAATGGTCTTAGAATCTGAGCCAAGGGGCTTGTAGGCCAGTACAGCTTTGATCTTTCCAACATTACCTTCTTACAATTCCTGGTCAGATACCAGCTTGTGGTGACCCAGAGGAAGGAGGAAGAGGGCTTCAGCAGCAGCATCTATTACCAGAATGACTTGCGGACCCCGACAAAGATGGCCTTTGCTGACTTCATCAACAATGAAACCCTCTTAGGAGAGGTCAGTGGCTTCAGAGATAGAGGAGAAGGTCTTCTCTTTTCCTGGCATCTTGGCCATCCAGCCTCTGCCCAATACAGGCCATCCCTCCTGGGGGAATTAGTTAGGACCCTGGCACCCTGCCAGCTCCCTTCACAGGTCATGAGGTGTTCTGTGTAGGAATATGGCTGGCAGAGGCAGAAGCCAGGCTGGGGCTTGAGAAACTGTAGCTAAGAGGAGAGTCTTTGCCTCCAAAGGCCTCCCTCTTCTCCTTCCTACAGGATCTGGTGGCTTGGGTGACAGCCAGTTTCCTGCACATCCCCCATGCTGAGGACATCCCCAACACAGTGACTGTGGGGAACAGCGTGGGCTTCTTGCTCCGACCCTATAATTTCTTCGATGAAGATCCCTCTATCTTCTCCCCTGGCAGCGTCTACTTTGAGAAGGACCAGGATGCGGGGCTCTGCAGTGTCAACCCTGTGGCCTGTACCCCACAGCTGGCAGCCTGTGTCCCTAACTTGCCCTCCTTTTCTTATGAAGGCTTATAGGCCTGAGGATGGGGTAAGGCCCCAGGGAGTGAGATGCATACACCTCTTCTGTCCTACCTGCCCCCTCCCCAGTACCCCACCCTCTGTTCCTTAGAAAACAGCCTCTTTCCACACTAAACCCTTGGGTTTCTCTTCAGGGCTGATTCTTGCCTCCTGTGTTTTCTTTTGTTGTTTGTTTCTATTTGAGACAGGGTCTTTCTGTGTAGCCCTGGCTGTCCTAGAACTTGCCAAATAGACCAAGCTGGCTTCAACTCGGTAGAGATCCGTCTGCCTCTGCCTCTGCATTACCGGGATTAAAGACATGTACCACTGCTCCGGGCTCCTGCTAGTTATTTAAATGATAATTTATTTTAAAAATGTGTTTGGAATCTCAAACAAAATACCACAAATCCTACCATTTCAAAACTTGCTGGGGTTCGCATTATACCAGGACTTATCTTATGCATGTGTATCTAAAAAGAATGGTTGTTATGTGTAATTGACAATAAAATGGTTTGCAAAAATTTGACTTGAGTTTATTCTCTTTGGCTTTTTAAGGCATGTGGAGTTCCCAGGAGAATATTAAGAACCCTAGCCAAGGAAATTTAGCAACAGAAAGGTCCACAGGGAGGGAGTGTAGACCTGGCCAAGGAATGTTTCTTGGGAAAGAGGCTGGAAGTGGGGGTTTCCTTGGCAAAACAATACTTCATAGAGAAAGCAGAGAAAGCTCTGGCCCTAGACAGGTGGGAGTTGGGGAAGAACTTGGTCTGAGGGGCACAGGCCTATGGAGCAGACCCCACTCCTTACTGGTAGTGGGTTTCCATGCACAGGCTGGAATCCTCCCCTTCTCTCAACCTAAACGCTGACCCAGAGAGCACAGTCTGATTTGGAAGCTGGAGGACAAAGCCATGTAAGGTCTGTGGATATCACTGCAGCCAGCTCAGACCCGCCTCCCAACTCCGGCTCCAGCCTCCCTGCTCGCCACCCTCAGCAAAAGCATCAGGAAACAAAGACGGTTCTGCTAGCGTCCAGAACGTTTTCTGCTAAAAGCCTGTCCATCTTCAAGAACAATGACCCAGAAGACCACCCTGGTGCTTCTGGCATTGGCTGTTATCACCATCTTTGCCTTGGTTTGTGTCTTGTTAGCTGGTAGGAGCGGAGATGGAGGTGGAATGGGCCCACCTCCCCATTGTCCTTCCATTCATCCTAGTGCCCAGCCCTGGACACACCCTGACCAGAGCCAGCTGTTTGCAGACCTGAGCCCTGAGGAGCTGACAGCTGTGATGAACTTTCTGACCAAGCACCTGGGGCCAGGGCTGGTGGATGCAGCCCAGGCTCGGCCCTCGGACAACTGTGTCTTCTCAGTGGAGCTGCAGCTGCCTGCTAAGTCTGCAGCCCTGGCCCACCTGGACAGAGGGGGTCCCCCACCTGCCCGGGAGGCGCTGGCCATCATCTTCTTTGGTGCACAACCCCAGCCCAATGTGACTGAGCTGGTGGTGGGGCCTCTGCCTCACCCCTCCTACATGAGGGATGTGACTGTGGAGCGTCATGGTGGGCCTATACCCTATTACCGGCGCCCTGTGCTAGCCAAAGAGTATATGGATATCGAGGAAATGGTCTTCCACAGAGAGCTGCCCCAGATTTCTGGGCTTCTCCATCATTGTTGCTTCTACAAACACTGGGGACACAACCTGCTAAAAATGACTTCAGCCCCCCGTGGTCTTCAATCAGGGGACCGGGCCACCTGGTTTGGTTTGTACTACAACCTCTCAGGGGCTGGTTTTTACCTACACCCTATTGGCTTGGAGCTGCTGATAAACCACAAGGCCCTGGACCCTGCCCTATGGACCATCCAGAAGGTATTTTATCAAGGCCGCTACTTTGAGAGTCTGGCTTATCTGGAGGACCAATTTGAGGCCGGCCAGGTAAATGTGATGGTGGTACCAGCCAATGGCACAGGTGGGTCCTGGTCTCTAAAGTCCTCAGTGCCACCAGGTCCAGCTCCCCCCCTGCAGTTTCATCCCCAGGGACCCCGCTTCAGTGTTCAGGGGAATCGAGTAGCCTCCTCATTGTGGACTTTCTCTTTTGGCCTTGGAGCTTTCAGTGGCCCAAGGGTCTTTGATGTCCGCTTTCAAGGGGAGAGAGTGGCCTATGAAATCAGTGTCCAGGAGGCCATAGCCCTGTATGGTGGCAATTCACCAGCAGCAATGACGACCTGCTATATGGACGGTAGCTTTGGCATTGGCAAATACTCTACCTCCCTGACCCGTGGGGTGGACTGTCCTTACCTCGCCACCTACATGGACTGGCATTTCCTTCAGGAATCTCAAGCCCCCAAGACACTACGCGATGCATTTTGTGTGTTTGAACAGAACCAGGGCCTCCCGCTACGGCGACACCACTCAGATTTCTACTCCCACTATTTTGGGGGTGTTGTGGAAACCATGCTCGTGGTCAGATCTGTGGCTACCTTGCTCAATTATGACTATGTGTGGGACATGATCTTCCACCCCAACGGGGCTATAGAAATCAAATTCCATGCCACAGGCTACATCAGCTCAGCATTCTTCTTCGGTGCTGGTGAAAGGTTTGGAAACCGAGTTGGGGAGCACACACTGGGCACGGTGCATGCCCACAGTGCTCACTACAAAGTGGACCTGGATGTGGCAGGTAAGATATCCTGAGGGAGATAAGGGTCTTCCAGGAGGGGAATAAGTGTCATTCACAAAAGAAAGATTTGGTTGGGTTGGGGATTCAGCTCAATGGTAGAGCACTTGCCTAGCAAGTGCAAGGCCCTGGGTTCAATCCTCTGCTGGAAAGAAAGATTTGGCTTCCTTTTGGGCTGGCTGGGAGAGAGGTGGCAACAGGATTTACTTGGATCTTAGCTGCCTAGCTGGGTGCAAAGCTGCCAGTTTCTATACGTGTGACCTTAGGAAGTCTTGGGAATGGCTAAGCTCAGGGAGAAGGCAGGATCTGCTTTCACAGAGTCTCTTGAGCTTACATGGGCCTCTGTTCAAGCAAGCAGCTGTTTATTTTCCAGATCAGCTCCGCCTGGCCTGTGGTGCGGCAGTGTCTGAGGATGTGTTTGGGTTTGCTGAGTCCCTGTGCATGCAAGTCAGGCTTGAAAAAACCATTCCTCTGCATTTCTTTGGGAGTTGGGCCCTCTGCTTCCCTGGTTTTTCATTTCTTTCTGGACACCATTCGCTTCAGTGCAGCGGTATAGTAAATACTGTGGAGAGTTCTAGGAGGCTCCTGGAGTTTGTGGTCACACAGACAGCCAAGGCTCCATGATTTCCTGAAAATCGTCTTTCCATTTTTTCCTCCCCTACATTGAATCATCACCTGATTTTTTTTTTCTGTTCTGAATATGAAATATCTCAGAGTTCTCACAGAGTCACATTCTTTCCATTCCTATTTTTGGAGACAGGATTTCTCTGTATAGCCCTCGGTGTTCTGGCTGTCTCGCTTTCTAGACCAGGCTGGCCTCAAACTCACAGAGATCTGCCTGCCTCTGCCTCTTGAGTGCTGGGATTAAAGGCGTGCGCCACCACCGCCAGTGTCAGCCCATCTCGGCACTTTTAATTCTGGGATCCACTCTGTGTACAGAGAGCTGTCCCATGAATACCCGCCTGCAGCTGCAGGATGTCGCCTGCAGAAGAACTTACTTCACTTCTGCCAGCTCTGCCCACCCCAAGAGTCTCCCTGGTGTTCTGCTATGGCTGTGCCCACATGCTCCTAGGTCCTGGGCACAGAGTCCACAGGTTTTCTGTTTTAATTCAGGCTTTACTCCTACCTTGAAGGCCCTTCCAGGACATTTCTTTTGATGATATCCTTTAAGGGTAGACAGAAACAGTGTCCTGGGGGTTGAGGCAACCCTGTCCCTGCCTGCACCTATAGTCCTGGAATACTGATCCTGTTTCACCCAGGCCTCCTCACCCTACAAAGCCAGGGTGTGGATTCTCTGACCCCTGTGAGCCTGTGAGAGCCTGAGGGTAGTGACATAGTTTATTCAACTCTGTCCGCAGGGATAAGTGCAGGCCACAAAAGAAAAAAAGGAAGGAAGGAAGGAAGAAAGGGAGGGAGGGAGGGAGGGAGGGAGGGAGGAAGGAAGGAAGGAAGGGAGGGAGGGAGGGAGGGAGGAAGAGAGGGAGGGAGGGAGGGAGGGAGGGAGGAAGGAAGGAAGGGAGGGAGGAAGGAAGGAAGGAAGGGAGGAAGGAAGGAATCAAAGCAAGCTCATCTCTGAGTTCAAGGCCAGCACGGTCTATAGAGTGTGTTCCAGGACAGCCAGGACTAGACAGAGAAACCCTGTCTCAAAAAAACCCCAAAACCAACCAACCAAACAAACAAACAGATTTCTTTTTTGTTGTTACTTCTGTGTCTATGGGTTGTGTACATGAGTTGTACATGCCCCTGGTAACCAGAGGTGTTGGATCCCCCTGGAGCTGGAGTTCCAGACACTTTGGAGAGGTTCAGCATGGGTTCTGGGAGACAAACTCCAGACCTGTGAAAGAGCAGTATGCACTCTGAGCCTGATCTCCAGTACCTGAATATTCCAATTTAAAGGTTAATAGTTTTGTCTGAAGGACTGGGGAGATCTTGGGACAGGGAGTAAAGCAAAGAACCAGTCACTCCTGGGTACACTTTGGTCCCTACTCTGAAGCCAGGTGGATGCAGAAATGTCCGGAGCGGTCGAATAACTTGCCCATAAACACTTTACACAGGGTTGAAGAACTGGGCCTGGGCAGAGGACATGGCTTTTGTCCCCATGAATGTACCTTGGAGTCCTGAGTACCAGATACAGAGGTTGCAGGTGACTCGGAAGCTACTGGAGACAGAAGAAGAGGCTACCTTCCCCCTGGGGGGTGCCACCCCACGCTACCTATACCTGGCCAGTAACCACAGCAACAAGTGGGGTCATAGGAGAGGCTACCGCATCCAGATATTCAGCTTTGCTGGGGAGCCACTGCCCCAGAAAAGCCCCATAGAGAAATCCATCAGCTGGGGAAGGTGAGTGGCGGATGATCAGAGAAGGTTGGGGAGGTGAGCCCTGGGAGGCATCAGGAGCAGAGGGACCCTGGAAACAGTTCATATTGTTTCAAACACTGCCTGTCTCTGGGCACAAGGGGTGGGGTGGGGTGTCATTTCATCTTAGAGGACTAAAGCCAGGGAAGAGCCCTTTTCTGTCTTGGTGGTAGGGGCAGGTTGTACTTGAAATGGCAGGGGTATGACATGACCCTTCAGTGTGGTGTCAGGAGATCTACAAGCTGGTGTTGCTGTGTGAGTAGGTATGGAAGTCTGTCAGAGCACAGAGCTTGCTTCCATCATGAATGGGTATCATGATGGGCTTAACAACCATGGAGACCTAAACAGTGCCCTTCTAGGTACCACTTGGCTGTGACACGGAGGAAAGAGGAGGAGCCTAGTAGCTCTAGCATCTTCAACCAGAATGACCCATGGACCCCCACTGTGGATTTCACTGAATTCCTCAACAATGAGACCATTGCTGGACAGGTGAGCTGATGGTGGGATGAACAGAGATTGGGTACAAGGATGAGCTTAACCTCCCTTCAGATGGGTCCCTGAAAACCATCTGATCTCCTCAGAAGAGGAGTTTGCCTTTTGCACATTACTGGATGTGATCCTTACCTCTAGATCAGTGGTTCTCAACCTTCCTAATGCTGCAACCCTTTAGTACAGTTCCTCATGTGGTGGTGACCCCAACCATGAAATTATTTCAGTGCTACTTCATAACTGTAATTTTGCTACTATTATGAATCATAATATAAATATCTAGTATACAGGATATCTGGTGTGTAACCCCACAAAAGGGGTCGTGACCCATAGGTTGAGAGCCACTGCCCTAGAGAGACTTTTCCAGAGGTAAGAAGTCATGTGCAAACTACTGGGTCCTAAAGCCCTCAAAGTCCCAGCTTTGTCGACTGAGCCCTTTCCAGGCCTGAGGATTCACAGAGGGCTAGAAGTTACCAGAAGACAAACACAGACCACAATTCTCATCCCTGCCTTGAAGGGTGCATTCTACATGTCAATCTGCTCCTACCTTCTAAGGCCTGAATGCCCCGGTTCCAGAGTTACACCCTGGAGGCTCTTAGAGAATTAGGAAAGAAAAGCAGAAGTAGCCTATAGTGATCACGCTCCAGGGTGAGTAGGTAAAAGGCATCAGAGATGAAGGTGCAAGCCAGTCTCAAGGAGGCAGCCATTGTTCCTAAAATGGAATGAGCTTTTTACGTTTCAACTTCTGGGACATCCAAAGGAGACACTGTTTAAAGATTCAGAGATTCGTGAACAGGCCACTGTGTAGGGAGACTGTGTCTAACCAACCTCACCATCTTCTTTTTTTCTCTCCTGTTAGGACTTGGTAGCCTGGGTGACAGCTGGTTTTTTGCACATCCCACATGCAGAAGACGTTCCAAACACGGTGACTGTGGGGAACGGGGTGGGCTTTTTCCTCCGACCCTACAACTTCTTTGATGAAGATCCCTCCTTCTTCTCTGCTGACTCCGTCTATTTCCAAGGCGACCAGGATGCCAATGCCTGTGAGGTCAACCCCCTGGCTTGCTTGTCCCAGACTGCCACCTGTGCGCCAGACCTTCCTGCCTTCTCCCATGGAGGCTTTATTCACAAATAAGTGTCCCGTGGATGGACAGTCCAGCCAAGGTCCCTGGGATAAGAGGTGGGGAGAGCAGCAGCTGGCAGTGTACAGGGCCATCTGGTTCCTTCTGTCCACACATCTCTAATGTCTCCTCTCTCTTCTGCTGCACTTCCTGTCTCTCTCTCCCTGCCCGGAACATCCTGAGCATGATGCCCGACACACAGGGACACTGGCCTTTGTTGAGAGTGGCTGTACTGAGTTCCTGGCTAGGAGTCTGGAATGATGGCAATGGGCTTTTTCAGACGGTTCCTTTTTTCCTTTTTCTTTTTGGAATTTATTAAAAATGTTATGGTCACTTTGAGAACTCTGCAATGAGGATAATTCTCTAGAGACCCCAAAGTAGGGACTCCCTGACTCTTGACCATCCAGACGAGCTGTGAAAGGGTTCCCATCCACATTCCTCTTCACTTAAGCCTCTTCTGTCTCTCCTTCCTCTCGACCACACCGCCTGGATTCCTGCTTGCTCTTACAACTCAGTCCAAAGGGATGTCTGTCCTTCATATCCTCTCAGCCCTCATCTCCTCTGGTCCCAAGGCAGTGGAAATCTCAAAGATGCAATGGAACGTCTTATTGGAAATGACCAAGCTTGTTTGTCTCCTATCATCTACCACGTATCAAGAGTAGGAGTTGGCCAGGCGGTGGTGGCGCACGCCTTTAATCCCAGCACTCGGGAGGCAGAGCAGGCGGATCTCTGTGAGTTCAAGGCCAGCCTGGGCTACAGAGTGAGTTCCAGGAAAGGCGCCAAAACTACACAGGAAAAAAAAAATGAGTAGGAGTTGTCCCTGCTACAGCCCTGCACTGCACTGTGTAAGAAAACGGCCTAGACAACAGGCAGCTTGGAGTGGCTGGGGTTATGACAAATGGTTATTTTATTCCACGGCTCTGCATGACCATGGCCTCTGTGCCCTGCAGTAGTCAGTTTGGGACAGTGGAATAGAAACCATGTGTTGACCTCACAGGTGAGAAACAGAAATCCCTGAGACTCCATGCCCAAAACAAAGGCTGTGCACTCAGAGGCAAGCATGCAAATGATTATGAGAGAGAGAGAGAGAGAGAGAGAGAGAGAGAGAGAGAGAGAGAGAGAGAGACCCAGTTTGGAGGGACCTGCTTTTCACCGTTTCCCATCACTGTTTGACTTTCTTGAGATCTGGACAGGGACAGTACAAGGAAACACCAAGTGACTGGAAACAAGGCACATCATTCCCAAGCAGACTGACCAGGCCAGGCCCATTGTGACACAGTCTTACAGTGCAATCCAACTAAGCTAAAAACTGTTAGTAGTAACCTTCAGAGGGAAAGGGCATGTAGAGATGTTTATAGTTCATTCCCAGCTCGTGTTTTTAAAGGGAGGAGAATATAGAGGGATGTGATGGTGCACAGCTGTAATCCCAGACTCCATGTTGGGGGCTTGGCTGAGCTACATAGTGAGACCTTATCTCACAAATCCCAGGGCTAGAAATGTGGCTCAGTGGTAGAGTACCTGAGGCACAGCTATTTTGTTTTGTGTTTTTGTTTTCCTTTTATCTTTTTTTGTTTTTCAAGACAGGTTTCTTTGTGCAACAGCCTTGGCTCTCCTGGAACTTGCTTTGTAGACCAGGCTGGCCTGGAACTCAAAGAGATCCTCCTGCTTCTGCCTCCCAAGTGCAAGGATTACAGGCGTCTGCCACCACTGCCTGGCTCCAAGGCACAGCTTTACAATAGATAGATTTTTTTTTTTTTTTTTTTTTTTTTTTGCCCATTATGTACAGGGTCTTGGGCTTAATTCTCAGTACCACTAAAAATGAAAGAAAGGCAGTAGAGAGATGGCTCAGTGGTTAGGAGTGGGCACACTGCTCTTGCAGGGGACCCAAGTTCAGTTTCCAGCATCCATATTCAGTGCTCTCAACTACCTGGAATACCCCAGCTCCAGAAGAGCCAATGTCCTCTTCATGGGTACCTATACTCAGGCACATACTCCCACACAGACACAGACATATAAATAGAAATAAAAGAATACTTTAAAGACAAAAGAAAAACCAAAAATAAAAGTGCATATTTGTTTATTTCTGCATTGAAAAATGAGTAACATCGTTTACCTCCGGGGAGGAAGATGGGTGAGAGCAGACATTGTGTACTGCATGCCATTCTGGGAATATCCTGAGTTTTGAACCATGTGACTATATTGCTTCATCAAAATAAATAAGTGGGTTCAATCATGGACTGTCTTTTCTTTCTTTCTTTCTTTTTTTTTTTTCTTTTCTTTTCTTTTTAAATAAACATCCTGCGTGGTGGGGGAGTGGATAGCCTGAGGTCTTGAGACCTAAAGAAGTAGGTGGCCCGCAATACTGCCTGTGCCTTGCCTTTCTTGTATCAATTCTGAGGAAATGTTAAAGTCCAGCCGATAGCTCCCTCCATCTCCATTGCCTCTCAGGGGAGGGATAATGAGAAGCAGTGGGATGGGGGCTTCAGCTTGGCCAGATCCCAGGCTGGGCCAGAAGGTGAGGTACCGGGAACAGTTTTTTGTGCTGCTCAGTTTCTGAACAGAGAGATGAGGTGTTCAAGAGCTCAGACGCCGTGGATCCTTTCGCCTCCTTCCCTCTGTCCTGCTCCAATCCTCTGTTCTCCCACAGGTTGATGTGGAACTATGGATCAGGAAGGAAGGAGTCAGCGGGTGGAGAGAAAACAGATTCCAAAGAACAGGGGGTAGATGTCAGCAAGGCGCAGGGCCGACAGTGGCTGGCTTCATTGATAATGGGGCCTGGGGCGGACAGAGAAGGATGAAGAACAAGCAGATGAAGAGGTGGAGGCCAAGGGGATGTGTGGTCAGTTGTGCATTCTGACTTCATAACTCCCCATTCTTCCAACTTAATTAAGTTCTCCTTTAAATGCACATCTTTTGGTTCCCATTTTGCTGGTGAGTTTTACGACAACAATGCTAGATAGAGTCGTGGGAAAGAAGGGAACCTCCATTAAGAAATCGCCTCCATGAGATTGGACTGTAGGCAAGCCTGTGGAGCATTTCCTTTTTTTCTTCTCTCTCTCTCTCTCTTTTTTTTTTTCCTTTTGGTTTGTTTCTTGAGACAGGGTTTCTTTGTGTAGCCCTGGCTGTCCTAGAACTAGTTCTGTAGCCCAGGCTGGCCTCCAACTCACAAAGATCCACCTGCCTCTGCCTCCCGAGTGCTGGGACTAAAGGTGTGCGCCACCACCACCCGGCTTAGCCTGTGGAGCATGTTCTTAATTAGTGATTGATGGAGGAGGGCCCAGGCCATTGTGGGTGATACTGTCCCTGGGCTGGTGGTCTTGGGTTCTATAAGAAAGCAGGCTGAACAAGTCATGTGGGGAGAGCCAGTCAGCAGCTCTTCTTCATGGCCTCTGCATCAGCTCCTGCCTCCAGATTCCTGCCCTGTTTGAGTTCCTGTTCTGACTTCCTTCAGTGATGGACTATGATACAGAAGTGTAAGCCAAATAAACCCTTTCCTCCTCAGGTTGTTTCTGGCCATGGTATTTCATCACAGATATGATATTCTTTTTTTTTTTTTTTTTTTTTTAGCTGAGGATTGAACCCAGGGCCTTATGCTTGCTAGGCAAGCACTCTACCACTGAGCTAAATCCCCAACCCAGTGATGATATTCTTAACTAAGTCACCATCCTTTTATAGTCCCTTCTCCAGGCCTCTGGCAGCATCATTGCTAGTGGGAAGGGCAACAAGGGACCGCTATCTGCCACCATTTAGTTCATTGAAACACATTTGCTTAATGCCCATCTCTAGACAAAGAGCCAGAGTATGTATATATAGTAGTGTGTATGTATATGTGTGATGGAGCACACAGTTCCATACAAAAACGTGGCTATGTGTTTGAAATGTGTCTATATCTCACCACCTTCCCTAGCCCACCAATGGTGGTGGGGTATGGGGGAAGTGGACATCTAGATCATTAGAACCTCAATCCAGCTCAAGTCAGGAGGGCCGCAATGGGCCTTCAGCCCCCTACCTTATCTAGTTTCTTCTATAGACCGTTGGCTTTGTTTACAATATTGGCCTTAGGTTGGTCAGATGGTAGGGGTAGTGAGCAGCAAGTGAAGATTGACCCCCTGATGGTTTGAAGGAACTGGTACCACCAACATTTGGAGCTTTTAGGATGGAGAGCTGTTGTCCTGAGAAGAAGCAGAGCAAGGGCACCCTGAGGTTGAACAGAGAGTGTGGCTATACCTTCTCCAGGATGTAGACTCAGACACTCACTATGAGCGATGTACCAGCTGCCTCTCCTCTGAAAGGCCTCCAAGTTCAGTTCCAGATTCCAGCTCCAGGTACCTGGAGGAATTCTTTCTTGCAGTAAAGATATTTGATGTCAGGCATAGCGGTGTACACCTATAATCCCAGCACTCAGAGCTTGTGGTAGAAGAAAAAGGAGTCCAAGAACAGACAAAGCTATAGTTTGAATATATAACGTCCTCCATAAATTCATGATTTGAATACTGTCTTAGTTTGGCTTTCTAAGAGACACCATGACCATAGCAACTCTTACAAAGAAAACATTTAATTGGGGTGGCTCGCTTACAGTTTCAGAGGTTCAGTCCATTATCATCATGGTGGGGAGCATAGTGGCATTCAGGTAGACATGGTGCTGGAGTAGTAGCTGAGAGTCCTACATCTTTCAGGCAACAGAAAATGGTCTGATGCCTGGTGGTGGTGGTGGTGGTGTACCTTTAATCCCAGCACTTGGGAGGCAGAGGCAGGTGGATCTCTGTGAGTTTGAAGCCAGCCTGGTTCTACAGAGTGAGATCCAGGAAGGGCGCAAAGCTACACAGAGAAACCCTGTCTCGAAAAAACAAAAACAAAAAAACAAAAAAAAGAAAAGAAAAAAAAAAGAAAAGAAAATGGTCTGAGACCCTGGAAGGTATTCTGAGCATAGGAAACCTCAAAGCCCATCCCCACAGTGACACACTTCCTCTTGGCGTCAGTCAGCTTTTCTTAAAGCAACTAGGACCCCCAGCCTATAGGCCAATATTGTGGAGGCATTTTCTCAACTGAGAGTCCCTCTTCCCAAATGACTCTAGTCAAACTGATGTAAAACTAATCAACACAACTGACTCCTCAACTGACACACACACATCACTGTTCATCTACAATGTTTCCATTTCATCTGTCCCCAAGATGGCATGTTAATGTTAATATGAAACATAGTATAGCTTTAAAAGTTCTACACTGTACAAATTCAAAGACTTTAAAAGTTTGGCCTCTTTAAAACATCCAAAATCTCTTTCAAAGTTCCAGGCCTCTCTAAAATCTCTAAAATCTCTATAAAATTCCAATGTTTCTTAACTGTAGACTCCCGTAAAATGAAAAATATGTTAAATGCTTTCTTACTCTAAGGAGGAGGAACCAGGACACAGTCACAATCTGAACAAGGCAAGACCAAACTCTGAAAGTGTAAATAACTCAGTGTTTAATATGTGGGATCCACTCACAATCTTCTGGGCTTCAGAGAACTTGGTAGTCATACTTCTCTGGCTCTACCGTCTATGGCACACACAGTTTGTCTCATGGACTCAGAACGGCTCCACACCACAACTATTGCTGTTCCTAGGGGTTGTCCCAGGGTACTGGCATCTCCAAAATGCTGGGGTCCCTGCAACTAGGCTGCACCATCACCAATAGACTTTCCTGGGCTCTCTTCAGAGAGAGAAGTACCAAGCCACAGGGTGCCAAGCTTCAACTACTCTCCATGACCTCTTCAATTCTGGTCTTCAGCCTCACTAATGGCCTCTCCTGGCCTCTCTTCAGGGACTTCAGCCTGCTGCTATACATGCCAAACACAGAAGAGAGTAAATAATAGACAAGACAGTTTCTACAGTCAGAGAAAGAGAGGTCATAAAGTAACAAGACAATTAGTGAAGGGTTGGGAAAGACCTCCTAGGGCAATGTTCTCAACCTCTGAGTCACAGCCCCCTTGACGGTTGAACCCCCCTTCATAGGGGTCACCTAAGACCATCAGAAAACACAGGTATTTACCTTATGGTTCATAACAGTAGCAAGACTACAGCTGTAAAGTAGCAAGGAAAATAATGTTATGGTTGGGGGTCACCGCAACATGAGCAACTGTGTTAGAGGGTCACAGCGTTAGGAAGATTGAGAACCACTGTCCTAGAGGATGGGATGTCTACATTGATCTTACAGAGAAACAAAAGTTGCCAGGGGTAGAGGGATGAGAGTGTGGTGAGGCCCCAAGACAGAGAAGAACATGTTCAATTGCTGATCGAAGAGAGAGCCTTCCTACGACCAATCCCCTTTCCAGGAGGCTGATTTCCCAGTAAACGGCTTGATTGCCATGTACATTTACACAATGTATATAGGGTGGCTGGAAATGGATAAACCTTGGGAGGTGGGGAGGATTTCCAGTCCTTTTTAACAATTTTTATTATTATTTTCACTATGTAGCCCAGGATAGCCCACAACTTTCTATGTAGAGCAGGCTGGCCTTGAATTTACAGAGACCCACCTGCCTCTGCTTCCGGAGTGCTGGGATTAAAGGTGTGCGCCATTATGTCCATTAGTCTCTTTTCTTCTTTTTATTAATTCTCAACTTCCCGGCCTGTGGAGGCCATGTCTGCCACCTGCGGCCATGTGTCCCCATCATTATGGAGCTGAACTCAAAATAAATACTTCTGTAAGTTCCTTTGGTCATGGTGTTTTATCAAAATAGAGAAAAAAAAAAACTAACATAGGCATTTAATTCAACAATCATAGCTTCTCCTAGAATTGAAATTCCCAGGAAAAAGCCACATCTGTGTTAAGGACTTTACAGGGCTGACTGACTGATTCACGGTTGTTGAGAGTTGGAATGTTGCAGATCCAGAGCTAAGTTATCCTGGGCTACTTTCAGTCTCTTTAAGAGGCATCTGTTACCCACTGGTGTGTTTGGCCTAATGTCTTTGCAACTATAAGGTAAAATTGAGGCTTGGTGTAGTTGTTCACTCCTATAATCCCAGCACTTGGAAAGTGGAGACAAGAGCATCAGGAGTTCAAGGTCATTCTCCATCCTGTAGTGAGCTCAACATAAGACCCTGTCTCAAAACCAAACCAAACAAACAAACTCACTCTTTGGGGATACATTCACTTAGCAAACAACTAACACCCAACACCTCAAAAGCTAAGAATAACATCGTGGGATAGCATCTGATAAACCTATACCAGAGATCTCCCCACTTTGCTGCATCCTGCTAACCTGATGTTTCCATCAATGTACTTGAGAGTGTCATGGCTTTCTTTAGGTCTGTAACTATGAGAACTTAAGGAAATGGATTCCATGTTGGGATATGCTATTAAGGCAACCTAAATCCCGGGCCAGGGTCATGCACGTTTGGCCCAGGAATAAAATCTGTCTTCTCCCCTTGGATGTGTTTTGTGTTCACACGCAGAGAGAGGTCTCTGCAAAAAGAACTTGGGCTGCTAGCAGTGTGAGGGTTCATCTAGATGACATAGTGATGGCCCCTTTCCGCTGCCTTGACAATGGGATGGTGGGGGAGGGACCCGGCTCCTCTCTGAGTCTGTCACTGCTCCAAACCTTGGTTCCTCATCCCCCCAGGATGTGGACACACTTTCACTGTCATTAGTGGGTTCCTCAGAATCCCCCAGTAACCTGCTTTTCCTATGTTAGGGAAGCTCTCCAAAGCCTTCCCCCCCCACTCTCCACCCCCCACCCCTGCCCACACCCCACACCCCTTTTCTCTACCGTGGAAGCCCTTCCCCATTTCTCTCACTACATGTGTCCTCCTTACCCACTGGGGACCTCCATGGAAGAAGATGAAGGAGGATCAAAGGAATTCATCAGGGATGACAGAAGTGTGTCTGTCATGCCCCCCTCTTCCTGTCTACTTTTTTTTTTTTAAATGAAGACCAAGTCTCCTGCAGCTCAGGCTTGCCTTGAGCTCTCTATGTAGCAGAGGATAGCCTGAAGCTCCTCATTCTCCTGAGTGCTGGGATTACAGCCAAGTACTGCCTTGCTTACTCTTGGTGCTGCTTGGGGATGGAGCAGGAGTTTCCTGCATGTGAGGCAAATTCTGCACCAACTAGGCTACACCCTGCCATGTTTCCTAAATCACTTATCAAATGTTTTACGTTTGCTTACCAAATGCTCCCCCAAGTGTTCCAAAAGCATGTTTTCAATTAACAATATTTATCAAGCAGTCCTGCCCCCCACTCCACCCCCAGAGCTACTGCAGAATACAAAAATCGGATTGTGAGCTCCAAAGTTACGTTTTAAGTTTTAATTACAATGCCTTAGAGATACATGAAACAAAAACATCTCTGATCTGCAAGTCCCTTGCCCAAGGACAGACAGTTCCTGAAATGCCAGAGGCTGTTGTTTATGGAGATAATAACAAGTCACATGTTTTCACTCCACTAAACAAGTTTGTCTGACCATCTGTATCAGATGGGCTTGATCACATGTGGGCAGGAGGGTCACAGGCAGGAAGTATGTCACGATGTATGCTTGCCCCTGATTGGACCTGATGGGAAATGCAATGAATTATGGGTTTTCCTTCTTATGCCCTTGCCATACATGACTCTGGGCCATTTCCCGGAAACCTGGAGATGGACCTGGCCAGAGCCCGACCACCTAGCCAGTATTAATTAAAGCTTGCTTCAAATTTGGCTTTAAATTGTAGTAGTGGTCAACCAATAGAAAGAGGGAAATCCATTCTCACTTTCCTGGAGGACCAGAGGGCTGCTCTCTGGAGGGAGGTGTCATGCCCAGATCGCAGGAACCCCCAAAAGACCACCATGGAGACCGAATCCTGCATGTAAAAGCAAAGAGCCTTTATTTCAAGCTGGAAGCTTGGTCCCTCTGTCTGTCTGACACAGCGCTGAGAGCAGAGAGCCCTGAGCTCAGGTGGGGCAGAGTTTTTTATCATAGCAGAGGTTGGGGTGAGGGGATTTCCAGGGTCCAGGACCCTGATTGGCTGACAATTGTGGGTATCTGTAAACAAAAAACAGGTGTGTGCTAGACTCCGGGACATCTGGCTACCTTATCTAAGGGTTGGAATGTTTGGGATGTCAGGTACTTCCTCACCCCTGGGTAGATCCCTGGGTGATATCAGTTTAAGGCTTTTCCTGGATCTGGGTGTTACTTGCCAGGAAGCCTGTCACAGAAGCTGTGTCTAGGCCCCTAAGCCTGTCATGGCTGCTGTATGGTCAAGCTATTTTGGGGCCCCTTCACAGGAGGGAGGCACATGGCACAGGGAGACAGGGGATATGACAACTGTGTGGAAATCCCATCCCACTGGAAGAGTTTCTGTTTCTCACAGCTTTGGGAAGAGCTCATGCCTACAGCTCTGAAGGACAAGGAGGAGGAACCGCCACCAGCGGTCCAAAAGTCCAGCCAGTGACTCGGTGACTTCAGGGAAGACTTAGTCTCTGGACTGAGTTCCAGGCTCTCATCTTCCTACAATGACCTTGAGGAAAAGGAGCAGCCATGAAGGCTTAGTCCCATAGTCTCCTGCCCTGCCTCACTTCACAGCCATCAGCTTAATCTCTTGCCTCTGACTAGAATAGCCTCCCATTCGGTGCCAGCCAGCCACATTATCTTTTTTTTTTTTTTTTTTTTAAGCTGAGGATCGAACCCAGGGCCTTGCGCTTGCTAGGCAAGCGCTCTACCACTGAGCTAAATCCCCAACCCCAGACACATTGTCTTTAAGGTCTCCCTGGACATGTCACCAGGTAAAAAATAAACCCCACCCCCACTTCAGCTATTTGAGGGAATCAGATCCCATCCCTGGAACCCTCAGCCCCTATGCCCAGGATGGGGCTGTCCCGTTGACAGTGGTGATGGAGCTAAGTTTAGGGGTCAAGAACGGAAGGTGGAGATGAGCTGAGAGATTAAAGTTGATGCAGGGATCTTGCTGGCAGATGCGACATACTTTCTTCACACAAAAGTGGCTTCTTGCCAGAGCTGGCTACATCACAAGTTACATAACAGTCACATTTTTTATTTACTCAGGGGTCCCTGTGAGAGGATGACAGGGTTGCAGCCATCTTAGAGAAGGGTCAGACTGGGGGCAGCAGGCCCTGGGAAACTCACCAGAGAATATGCCCCCCCTTCACCCTTAGGCCCTGGGAGACTCATCAGAAGATGTGCTGCCCCTAGACCCAGACAATTAGGGGCTGCACACCAGACATTTTCTGCCATAACCTAAAGGCTATGATATAACATAACTAGCATACTAAACAAAGTACCACATATGTCCTGTGGGGTGTTTTCTGCTGTTGTACATTGTCTACCACAGCTGTCAGAGGGAATGCGTTTCCTGCTGCTAACAATGGGAAGTCTGACTATCAGAGGAAACGGGTCTGCGGCAAAATAGATGAATAACATAGACGGCTAGAGGAGATGGCAATTTCTTTGCAGCTGCAACTCTCCAATTAGTTCAAACCAGTGTCTCTGACCTGAGGTAAGCACCATTCCTGAGCTTGTAACCATATAGAGTCGGAATTCACCTAGATCCTCTACCCTAACCATTATAAAAACCCTGCTTGAGCCGGGCAGTGGTGGTACATGCCTTTAATCCCAGCACTGGGGAGGCAGAGGCAGGCGGATCTCTGTAAATTCGAGACTAGCCTGGACTACAGAGCGAGTTCCAGGAAAGGTACAAAGCTACACAGAGAAACCCTGTCTGGAAAACCAAAACCAAAACCAAAACGAAACAAAATAACCTGCTTGATTGCTACTGGGGTCTCTCCTGCTCAGCTGCTGGGTCAGACAGACAAGAGACCCAGGTTAACACGCAACAATACAAAGACTCTATTTTTGCACTGGATTTGGTCTCTTGGTGGTCTTTGGAGGACTCTGGGTACAACACCTGGAGATCCCATATCTTAACCAAGTCAATTGGATGTCCACACTGGCATCTTTGTCAGAACCTTTATATGGCCCTCACAGCCTTTATTCCCTTCAATTGGCCTCATACACGTCCACCACCTGGCAGAGAAGCCCCCAACCAAGGGCTATGAGCAATGGGGGCCACTATGCTATGCACCATCTTGGAAGAGGATGTGGTGGTTTGAAAGAAAATGGCCCCCAAAGGGAGTGGCACTACTAGGAGGCGTGGCTTTGTCGGAGTGGGTGTGGTCTTGTTGGAGGAAGTGTGTCACTATGGAGGCCGGCTTTGCATTCTTATATATGCTCAAGCCACACCCAGTGTCTCAGACCACTTTCTGTTGCCTGTGAGTCAAGATGTAAGAACTCTCAGCTCCTTCTCCAGCATCATGTCTGTTGGCAAGCTGCCTTGCTTCCTGCCATGATGATAATGGACTAAACCTCTGAACTGTAAGCCAGCCGCCTCAATGAAGTGCTTTGCTTTAGAAAAGTTGCCATGGTCATGGTGTACTGCACAGTAATGGAAACCCTTACAAAGACAGAGGGCTGGGGCTGGGGATTTAGCTCGTGGTAGAGCGCTTGCCTAGCAAGCCCAAGGCTCTGGGTTCAATCCTCAGTTCCACACACAAATAAAAGACAGAGGGCATCTTGCTTACTTCCCCTGTTGCTGGGATAAAATAACTTGAAGAAGAGGTATTAATCCCACTGAGCAAGAATAAGACCACTACCAAAATTTTAATTAAAAATTAATTAATTAAGCTGGGTGGTGGTGGCACATGCCTTTAATCCCAGCACTCGGGAGGCAGAGCCAGGTGGATCTCTGTGAGTTCAAGGCCAGCCTGGTCTACAGAGCAAGATCCAGGATAGGCACCAAAACTACACAGAGAAACCCTGTCTCGAAAAAAACAAAACCAAAAACCAAAACCAAACAAACAAACAACCCCCCTCCAAAAAAAAAAGAAAGAAAGAAAAGAGAAGAGAAGAAGAAGAAGAAGAAGAAGAAGAGGAGGAGGAGGAGGAAGAGGAGGAGGACAGAACGAGGGACACAGAGCCAGGGCAAGAAGCCAGGCAGATGACAGACAGACAGACACAGAGAGGCAGTGAAGGAAGACAGACAGAAGGAAGAAAGGTAATAAGCCCAAGAGAGAAGGTAGATAAAGAGAAGCAGGTTAATTTAAGTGAAGAGAGCTAGCCAGAAACGAGCCTAAGCTAGGCTGAGCCTTCAAAACTAATGATAAGTCTCGGTGTCGTGATTTGGGAGCTGGTGGGTGGCCCCAAAGAAAAAACCTGCTATATCTCCTGACGCTGCGGGTCGCAGGCCTCATGCTCCACTGGGCAGGTTCTTCTGTCTGGTCCCCTCGCCTTCTTTCTCCCCAGCCACTGTGGCAGTTTATACTTTTAATAATACTAGCACTAGGGAGGTAGAGACAGGCAGATTGGTGGCCAGCAAACATACCCTGTTGTGGAATATTAATTTAAGTCTGTTACATTTGTTTATGCTGTGGAACATTTATTTAATGATGCAAAGATGTGTTACATTTGTTTGATTAAATATAATTAACCTGGGGTTAGGAGGCTGAGTCAGGGACTAGCTGACAGGAAGTGGTAGGGAGGAACCATGTGTAGCTAGGGTTCTTAAGTGGAGGCTGTGCAGAAGGATGCCCTGTTTTGGGGGAGCCACAAGAAAGGAGAGAAGGTTAGCTAGTTTCTATTCAGCCTCCCTGAGCAAGCAGAATTTCACCTCAACCTTTGAATTCTGAGTTCTGTAGAGGGATAGAGATCTGCATAAAGTTCCCTTTAGCGGGATAGAGCCGGTGCCTGAGGGAGCAGAATTCCCTCCTGGCTATGGCTACATACTGGTTGCTTCAGGGTTGCAATTGCTGATTAGGCAGCGGTTGCTTAAGTGGCAGCTACTGAATGTGATGAAAAACAACCGTACCCTACTTGGCAAGACTGGGCCAATAAAAAAAATGTGTCAGAAAACAAGGTCAGGGCCTGCAGGATGACTAGGCAGGTAAAGGTACTCGCTACCAAGCCTGACAAACGAAGTTTGATTCCTGGGTCCCACATGGCGGAAAAAGAGAATTGACCCCTGCAAGTTGTCCTCTGAGTCCCATATGTGTGCCACGGCACTTGTGCAAACATATACCTATGCCAGCAAATCAATCAATCAATGTAATTTAAAAGTTAAAACAGGATACACGGTACATAAGGGCGACCTCCGATCTACACACACACACACACACACACACACACACACACACACATACACAAGAATTGCAGGTTTTCAAAGCAAGCCATATCCAACCAGCCTTGGGGACAGCGCCCAGCATGGTATCGCACCCATTTAAGGAAGCTCAAATGCATCTTTACTGAAATTGGACCAGACACTAGCCATTGTTACATTCACATAACTTTTGTCTTAAACTTTAAAAAGCCATTTCACATCTGTTTCCTGTTTTGACTCCCTCAAGAAGAGTGGAAGTCCAAAGATCCCGGTGAATAAACCACCACGGTTGCACTGTCAACCTGGTACACCTGGCCAAAGGGCAGTGTAGACTTGCCAAGGCCAAGCACTTCCTTCCCAGAGGATTGTGGAATTATCTGAACTTGTGCCCAGCAAAGGGTGCAGGAAGGAGGTGATGCCAGAGGATCCTGGGATGTCGGGTATGAGCAAGTTCATATGAACAGAAAAGCCGTTCACCCAGCTCAGAAGGAACCCCGACTTGGAGGTAGATCCAAGAGACCATGGAGAGAAGAGCAGGGACAGAGGAATTAGACCATGGCCTTCTGTTCACCAAACACTCATCAAATCTGTGGGGGAGAGGGGCATTCAATATGCTGCTGTTTTCTCACTCTGAACAGCAGGAGCAATGGGGTACAGTGGTTTACAGGGTGCCTCTGGAGTTACACTTCTAGGCTTTGGATCCAGTCAATATGACCTAGGATGAGTTTCTCAATACCCTTGTACCTCAATTTTATCACCTGTGGAATGGGAACAGTCATAAAACCTACATCAGGATTTTTATGAGAATTAAGTGAATTAATTCATGCATTTCCCTGAAATAGTCCTGAACACAGTAAATGTTCAGTGCATGTAGCTATTAAATAACTTTTTACTAACCAGCATCTATAGGCTATCTTTCTTCTTTCTTTTTTTTTTCTTTTTGTTTTTTCAAGACAGGTTTCTCTGTGTAGCCTTGGCTATCCTGGAACTCACTCTGTAGACCCCAGGCTGGTCTTGAACTTATAGAGATCTGTCTACCTCTGCCTCCAGAGTTCTGGGATTAAATATGTGCATCACCTAGTCAGGTGGTAGTGGTGCAGCCCTTTAATCCTAGCACTCGGGAGGCAGAGGCAGGAGGATCTCTATGAGCTCAAGGTCAGCCTGGCCTACAGAGCAAGTTCTGGGTTAGCCAGGGCTACGCATGAAACCTGTCTCAAACAAAGATGTGCAGCACCACTGCCTGGCTATAGGCTAGTCCAGTAACTGTACAAACAATCACTCTAAAAACAGTGGCCTAGATCAACAAACCCATTTACCTTGCTCACAACACTAAGGGTAGGCAGTCTAGGCTGAGCTCAGCTGGGCAGTTCTTCTGCTGGATTCTCCTGGGTTCACTGACAAGACTGCAGCTATCTGGCTAGTGGACAGGGTCTGGGTTATCCAAGGTGGCTTTACGTATGTGTCTCATGGCTGAAGTTACAGCAACATGTCTCCTGGAGGCTTTCCACTGTGGTCTGGGATGCCAACCACAGCCCAAAGAGAGCAAGCCCTCTTGAGCAAATGCTTTTCAAGTCTTTTCCTGCATCAGCTTGATTGTGTGTGTGTGTGTGTGTGTGTGTGTGTGTGTGTGTGTACATATGTTTGTTTGTGGAGGCCACCTGTCCAGTGTCTTCCTCAACTGTTCTCTATTATTATTTTACATTTATTTGTTTTGCATGGGAAAGGGGTGTGCACATCCACAGTGTGAGGACAACTTGTGGCAACTGTTTATCCCCTTCTGCCATGTGGATTCTGGAGGCCAAGCGAGTCTCTTGGCTTGGCAGCAAGCACATTTACACAGTGAAGCACCTAGCTGGCCCTCCACTTATTTTCTGGAGACAGTCTCCCACTGCCACTGGACCTCACTAATTGGCTAGGCTAGCTGGTCAATGAGCTCTAGAGGTCTACCTGTTTCTGCCTCTGCTGAAGCTCTGGAGTTATAGGAACATACCATGCTGCTCTTTTTTTTTTTTTTTTTTTTTTTGAGACAGGGTTTCTCTGTGCAGCTTTGTGCCTTTCCTGGAACTCTCTTTGGAGACCAGGCTGGCCTCAAACTCACAGAGATCCGCCTGCCTCTGCCTCCCGAGTGCTGGGATTAAAGGTGTGCACCACCACCGCCCAGAGTTGCTGACTCTTTATGTGAGTGCTGGGGACCAGAACTCAGGTCCCCACACTTGCCTGACAAGCACTTTACAACTGAGCCATCTCCCCAGCCTCCTGCCTCCCTTTTGCCAATGTCCTGTCAGCTAAGGCAAGTCACAGGACCAGACCCATATTTAAAGGAGAAAGACATAAACTCATGCCCCAACAAGAAGAGAGAGGCCGTCAGAGGAAAGGGGCCCAGGTCAGGGCTAAGATGAGCGCATTCTCCACCAGCTGAACAACACATCACACTGGGCACCTGGTAGGTGAGCAGAACTCAATTTTAGAAATGGAAAGAGATGCTCAAAGTAGACGGAAAAGGATTGAGACATAAAACAATTGCAATGCAGGCTTGAATGTGACCAGTGCCCCAAGGTAGGGAAGTTTGGGTTAGAGAGCTCCTTTAGGCAGGGGTGACAGTCACTGTGTTGGGAAGGCTTAATTAGCTTGACCTTACATACGGTTAGAATCTGGACACGTGGAAATGAAGGAAATGAAATGATATTTGAGGTGGAGAGAAAAGCAAAGTTAGGGACAAATGGGTGTCCATGGAGTGCGGGGCCATGAAGGAAGGACTTTAGGGAACAAGACTGAAAAGATAACCTGGGATCTGACCATGAGTGAACTTGGCCTTGAATTTCATTCTGTATCTGTAAGCAATGGGAGCCACTGAATGCTTTTTTGGATGGTGAGTGAAAAGATGTAAATTATCGAAAGCCTCCCTTGCTAATGATTGAATGGCTTAGGGTGGGGAGGGAGAGGGGAGTGGCCAGAGAGAAAGCAGGGCTAGGGTGATGATTCAGTGGGTCACATGCTTGCTTGCACAGCATGGTAACCTGAGACCTGGTCCCCTACATCCATACAAGCTGAGATGTCATCTGTAATCCTAGCACTGAGGTTCCAGAACAGACACAGATGGATCCTGGGAAGCCATTGGTGAGCTAGTCTAGCCAAACTGGCAAGCACTGGGTCCTGTAGGACCGAGTCTCAAAAAACCAGGTGGAGGGACTAGAAAGATGTGTCAGCAGTTAAGAGCACTGGCTGCTTTTGCAGAGGACCCAAATGCTATCCCCAGCACCCACACGGCAGTTCTCAGCCATCCATAACTCCAGGTCCAGGAGATTCAATGTCCTTTCTGACCTCTGTGGACACCGGGCACACACATAGTACACATACATACACGCAGGCAAAACACTCATGCACATCAAATAAAATAACATAACTAAAAATACTTTGTTTGTTTTTGTTTTTGTTTTTTGTTTTTTGTTTTGAGCTGAGGATTGAACCCAGGGCCTTGCCACTGAGCTAAATCCCCAACCCTAAAAGTGTTTTAAGTAAAGATATAAAAAAATAAAATAAAATAAGGCGGAAGGTGGTAGTAGAACAGAATATCTGACGTTCACCTCTAACCTCCACATGCGCATCTGTGGGCCAGTGCACACACACACACACACACACACACACACACACACACACACACACACGTGCACACACAATGCATACACCACGCACCCACAGACACAATAAATAAAGTGTAGGAAATGTAAGGGCACATCCTGATGAGTGACAGCAACACAGCATGAGAAGCTGTCAAAGATGATGCCAAGGGTGCCAGGCTCAGTGCCCACAGGATGGCAAAGAAGAGAGGGTTCCCTTCCTAAGCAGGGAAGCCTGGAGGAAAAACAGGTCTGGAAGGAACTTGTGGGTGTGGGGGACATGCGGGACGTCTGGGGAGTGTCTCCCTAAAGGCTCACACACACATTGCTGAGGCAGAGCAGAGCGCGGCTGCCACCTTGAACACAGTGAACACAGCGTCCAACACCGCACATATGGATAGGTGATTAAGAGAGGAAGCAGGATGCAGGAAGGCCAGTGAGTTTTGACAACAAAGAGGTCATAGTCATCTTCCCACAGAGCAGAGGAGGTCAAGGGCACTTGGGATTCACCATGAGAGGAGAGCAACTGACATCTTGCTATGGGGGTTTCCGGTTGGAGAGTTCCCCTGGAGTCTCGGGACTTCTCTGTGCTCCAAACCTTCCAAAGAGAAGATGCTTCAAGTGTCGCTCACTCCGAGGCTGTCAAGGCAGGGCCTTGTGCTCCCAGGTCCTATCGTTGAACTAAATGGTAGCTAAGTGCATCCCAACCCCAAGAGGCTTAAAACCTGAAAAATAAAAAGCAACACCCATTCCCTGTCTGCCCTTCTAGAAGAGAGGCGGGTTAGGCTGTTCTAGCCCGGCTTCCACTTCCTCCACCCCATGGTACATTGTGGACACTTGGAGAACTACCTGCTGGCTGTTCACTTCCTAGCTGAGCCCTGCTGTGTTTTCTTGTCTAAAAATAGCCACACACAGGCCACTTACCTCACAGGACCTCCCTAACCTCACTGTTTGTTTTCCTGACAACTTGGGACCTCACCCCTTCCCCTCTAAGCCTGAAAGACCTCTCAGCGTGTGGGGGGCATTAAATGGTCCTCAACTACTAATGTCCTAATGATGTTCCAGGCTGGCCTCCAGGAAAAGAGCAGGAGGAAGTGTTCCGTCCGACAGGGGTGTCTGCCTGAGATAACACGCCGAGCTGTTGGAGGAATTGATGAGAGGAGACAAGGACTGAGTTGGGGTCACAGAAAGCTCACTGGGCAGGGCAGGCACCAGGTGGGGGCTTCTGTCGAATCATGTGCCCTTTAGATCTGACCTGGTTCCAGTAACCTCAGTGTCTAGACATCCTGGGATCATGAAAAGAGGACTGGCTTCCCAGGGCATTCACGTAACCCTGCGTAATTGCTCACTTAACTGTGTGAATTCTTTTGGTTTGCTTGCTTGTTTTTCTTTACTTTTTCTTTCTTTTTTTTTTTTTTTTTCCTTTTGCTTGCTACGCAAGTGCTCTACCACTGAGCTAAATCCCCAACCCAACTTGTTTTGTTTTCCGAGACAGGGTTT
Organism: Onychomys torridus; assembly: GCF_903995425.1. Lineage (NCBI taxonomy): Eukaryota > Metazoa > Chordata > Mammalia > Rodentia > Cricetidae > Onychomys > Onychomys torridus. The sequence continues at coordinate 89,281,721 of NC_050450.1, forward strand.
CTCTGTGTAGCCCTGACTGTCCTGGATCTCACTCTGTAGCCCAGGCTGACCTCGAACTCACAGAGATCTGCCATCTTCCGCCTCCTGAGTGCTGGGATTGAAGGTCTGTGCCACCACAGCCTGGTGTGAATTCAGTTTTCAAAATACATTTATTTATTGTGTTTGGGGGTGGGGGGGGCTGCATGTGAAGGTTAGAGACCGCCCTGCACCGTCAGGTGTCTGAGTCCTGGGGATTGAACTCGGGTCCTCAGGTTGTTAGCACCACCTTTTCCTGCTGTTCATCTCAGCCTGAATCGTTAGATTGTGTGTGTGTGTGTGTGTGTGTGTGTGTGTGTGTGTGTGTGTGTGTGTGCTGGGAAAAGGGCTTTTCTGTTTGTTTGATTTTGTTTTCTTCTCTCCTTAAAAGACCAGGACTTGCTGGTTCTGAGCTGCTCGAGCTCAGGCAGTCCACCTGCCTCAGCCTCTTGAGTAGCTGGAACTAGGGGTGCAGGCCATTGCACCCAACTGACAAAATTTCAGTTTTCAAAATAGAACCCTATTTATATTTTCTTTAGCTCTGTGGCAGAGGGTGTACTGTGTATGTATGCCTATGTACAAGGTCCTGGGTTTTAAAGATTTATTTATTTATTATGTATACAGAAGAGGGCACCAGATCTCATTACAGATGGTTGTGAGCCATCATGTGGTTGCTGGGAACTGAACTCAGGACCTCTGGAAGAGCAGTCAGTGCTCTTAACCTCTGAGCCGTCTCACCAGCCTGGTCCTGGGTTTTAAAAGAAATAGATCAGGCTTGTCCTCATGGGAGACACTTTCAGAGGGAGCTACATACTCAGGGTGGGAAGAGAAAAACCCCGGGAATTCACCACCAGCCAAAGTCAATGGCTACCGGGAAGGACCAAATTTGACAGGAGGAATGTTCCCTAAGTTTGGCATCACCAAAGGTTGAGCTGGAAATGAGGAAAGAATCTGCCATCTGTCCCCGAGGGAACTGGTTGATTGTCCTAGCAGAAACACCCACTCCTTTAGGGGAAGGGGACTTAAGAGTATTTTGATTTGGAGAGAAGGCAGATCCTGGGCTGGCAGGAAGAAGGGAGTGAACAGTGAGTTCTCTTAGTCCTTTGCAATGGAGCAAAACACCTTTGGGTATTTTTCAGTGGACAGAATGTCCAGCCCTTCCTGAGAGCCAGACTCCTGCTGCCTGGTCAACAGGTGCACAGTTCAAGGTCCTCAGCCTGAACTTTCTCACCGAACCTGAGATAAGTCAGCCATTTTCACTGGCAAACAATCATTAACCCACCTCCACCTGGAGCCCCGACTTGTTTTTCTGGTGATTGAACTGGGTCACTCACTCTGAAGGTGACAGCAGCTGAACCAGCCAGTTTCCACAGTCCACCATGAAACGCCTCCCCCATCTATCACTTGGTGGGAGAGAGGGAAAAGAAACCCACCTAAAGTTGTAAAGAAAAAAAAAATTAAACTATATGGCTGGGGTTGTAGCTTGTTTGGAGGTGTGCTTGCCTAGCTTTCCACAAGCCAAGGGTGGTGGTGGTACCAAACCAATCCTAGCACTCAGGAGGTGGAGGTCGTTCAAGGTCATTCTTGGCGACAGAATTTAAAGTCAGCCTTGGCTGCAGACACTGTTTTAAAACACACACCACACACCACACACCACACCACACCCCCACACACACACACACACACACACAGAGCTGTTTATATTGCAGTTTTGACCTGACCCACACACACTCTTCAGCGTTACCTACCTACAGGTCAGAAACAGTTGTAAGCTGTGTCCTGGCTACAATTTGTAAATAAGACTTATTCTAGTACTATTTATAAAGTATAAGAATCCCCTCTCAATAGAGCCGAGTCCCAGCCAGAATGCAGGATTCAGCTTCAAATAAAACCAGAATTTCTTTTTGGTAGTAAATACAATTCCACTGATGTGTGTGTGGTGAACCAGACTCCTTCCTCTCTTGGCTCTCCTGCTGGTAAGTAAACCTCAAGAGATGAGTCAATGTCACTCTGGAGAAGGTGACAGCCAGGACATTGTGCTATTTAAGGGTGGGCCAGACTTTTCTTCCCAAACTTCTGGTTGCCTGTAGAAAAAATGCCCAGTGTCCCTGCTGGTTAGTGTACCTAACAAAGAGAGGTCTGGCCATTTTCCATCCTTGGTACTTCTCAGCTTCCACTGGAACATTCCAGCTGGTATTTATATGTTCAGAGTCCTCACCATTGAGGACTCATAAGGGGCTCACTGGCATTTGTACAAATAAGAGACAATTTCAGTACAAAGAGCCCTCAGTGTTGGTCACTATGTCTGGCTCCCTGCCCTCACCCCCACCCCCTAGACTGCCAGTGCCCCAAGGTTTAGCCAGGATTTAGGGTGGAGTGCCTGTGGATCGGGTGGGGCATGAAGCTCAGGAAATGTTGGTTAAATTGAATTGGAGCATAATTTTAAAAAGGAGATGGCAAGAATTAGAGGGAGGTGCTAGAGAGATGTCTCAGGAGTTGAGAGCATGCCCTACTCCTACAGAGGATGCAAGTCCAGTTCCCAGGACCCACAGGGTAGCCCACAGCTGCCGGAAACCCCAACTCCACACTCAGGTACACAACCACATACAGACACATACACATAAACATAATTAAAAATAAATCTTGAAAAAGATTTGTTCGAGACAGAGTCTCACTGTGTAGCCCAAGCAGGTCTTGAACTGACAGCCTCCTGGGTTCACCTCCTGCCAGGATTACAAGCATGCACTATCAGAGCAGGTGAGACAACTCCTTAAACAACTTTGCAAGGCCTCCAGAAAACCAAATGTTCTGTCTAAGGATTTGCCTTTTGTGATGCCCAAGACCTTGGAGGATCCAAGTTTCTCTCCTCAGTCAGCTTTGTAACTGGCTGGGGTCCTCTGGGGTTCACCTCTTTCTGCATATGATAAAAATTTGCTGGAAGCAGCAAGAAAGAGCTGGGAGGTCAAAGATGAGGTCTAGCAAATAGTCTTGTCCTGTAATCCAGAGCTGGCCTAGAGCCCCACCCCCACCCCGTCCCAGGCATAGCAGGCAGGCTGCAACAGAGCCTCCCACAGTCTCTGCAAGCTCAGAAGAGGACATCAACCCTGTTCTGAACCTTTATCAGCACAGGCAAGCATTCTCCCGGAGTTCCTCAGAAGATAGCGCTCCCAGACCGCTCTCCACATGCTGAGCACATGACAGAGGCCTGCCTGACACAGAGATCCCAGCTTCTCACCCCGCAGAGACCCAGACAGTGGCCTTTGGATGTTTTGTCAGAGAATCCACTGTTTGTCCTCAACTCACCTCAATCCATAGAAACTGGAGTCCTCGGATCACCACAGCGGATACTCAATACTCTCTAAGCAGACTTACCTGGTAGAGGGAAGGGGCTCTCCTCTGGTGAGGCACACTCCCTATGGCCCCCAAAGCCCTGACAGTGGAAGATATAAATGTCCCAGCCTCCCAACACACTGAGCACCTGCTTCCCCTGTGGCCATGCAGAGCCAACACCACCTCACCCTCTCTCCAGGTTAGAGACAATATGGGCAGGACAATCAGAGTCTGCAAGAGATAGCGGGCAGTCCTTGATGGTAGAGATGAGACACCAGAACTCACATCCAAGTTCAAAGCACATACCCTGGAAGATGTGTCAATCACTTCCAGCATGGGATGCTGTCAGCTTTCTCTCCAGATTTAGGGACTCTGGATTTCTAACCCCTGTATGAAAGTTAATATGGACTACTGCTAGGAATATCAGGTGGGTTCTCAAGTTTTCTATCCCTACTGGTTCTACCCTCGAAAAATGCATGGATCTAGGAGTTGGGGATTTAGCTCAGTGGTAGAGCGCTTGCCTAGCAAGCACAAGGCCCTGGGTTAAAAAAAAAAAAAAAAAGAAAGAAAAGAAAAGAAAAAAATGCAAGGATCCGTCACCTGTTCCCCTCTGAGTCCCCTGTGACCTGAGAGTATGGCCTTTCGCTCCGTCACTTGCTTTCAGGTTGACTGTATAAATATATATGAAAGCACAAGCAGCTGGGCAGTGGTGGCGCACACCTTTAATCCCAGCACTCAGGAGGCAGAGGCAGGCCGATCTTTGTGAGTTCGAGGCCAGCCTGGTCTACAGAGTGAGATCCATGAAAGGCGCAAAGCTATACAGAGAAACCCTGTCTCGAAAAACCAAAAAAGAAAAAAAAAAGAAAGAAAGAAAGAATAAGCAAGACACGAATGCCTCTTTTCTTGTCTTCCTCTTTTCTCTTTCTTTCTTTTCCTTCTTTCCTTTCTTCCTTCCCTCCCCCCTCTTTCTCTCTCTCTGTCTTTCTTCCCTTCCTTCCTTCCTTCCTTCCTTCCTTCCTTCTTTCTTTCTTTCTTTCTTTCTTTCTTTCTTTCTTTCTTTCTTTCTTTCTTTCTTTCTTTCTTTCTTTCTTTCTTTCTTTCAAGACGTGCTCTCTCTATATAGTCTGGAACTCAATACATAGACCAGGCTGTCCTTTGAACTCACAGAGATCCTCCAGTCTCTGCCTCCTGAGTGCTGGGATTAGGTACAAGTGCCACCACATCTGGCTCAAAAGCCTTTTTCCAAAAATGACTAAGATGAGGCAAAGACTTAGCACATTTGCTGGAGTAAGCAGCTAGGATGTGTAAAGCCCTGGGCTGGATACACATCACCACCTAAACAGGGCATGGTCCAGCATGCCTGTGGTCCAGCACCCAGGAGACAGGAGGGTCGTAAGACCATGGTTATCCTTTTGTATACAGTGAATTTGAAGTCTGAGATGCAGGAGACCCAACATCAAAGAACAAAAACTTCAAAAATTTGAAAACTAAAAATTCCTAACTCTTTTTCTCTAGTCTCCAGTTGCCAATTTACCAGATTTTTCTCTGTGTAGCTTTGCGCCTTTCCTGGATCTCGATCTGTAGACCAAGCTGGCCTCGAACTCACAGAGATCCACCTGGCTCTGCCTCCCGAGTGCTAGGATTAAAGGCATGCGCCACCACTGTCTGGCCCAGATTCTTATTTAGAGCCACATGTTCATTTTATTGTTATTGTATGAATGTACATTCATTCTGTCAGTTAAAGGGCTGGAGGTGTAGCTCAGAGATGGCATGCTTGTCTAGCATGCTTGAGGCCCCCTATATTGGATTCCCAGCAACACACACACACACACACACACACACACACACACACACACACACACACACACAAGCTTACATCTTAAAATTCAAAAGATCTTAGTTTCAAGGTTATTCAATGAATTAATCACTGCTTTAAAATATTAAAATATGATTGCTCTAGGGCTGGACAAGATGGCTCATCAGGTAACGGTTCTTGTCGCCAACCCTGAGGACCTGAGTTCAATCCCCAGTACTCACATGGTGGAAGGAGGGAAGGAGAGACATGACTCCTGAAAGTCATCCTCTGATCTAGACGTATTCACTCTCTCACATATACATAAAAGCATTTTAAACAATTGTTTACTTGATTATTTACTTGCCCTAAGAAATATAAAAATCAGTATCGGAAGGATAGTTGGCTTCCCAAACCAGCAGTAGACCCCGGACCCACATGAAGTAGATGAAAGACAACAGAGTGACAGTTCCCAGGACAGCAGAACCCACTGTTGGAAGTTTTATGTATTTTAAATTAATAACTTAAAACGTCATTTCCCACAGCAACAAACTCCCCTTTGCCTCCAAACAAATGCAGTTGCAGACTTCAAAAGGCAAAGGTACTTGCAGGAGCCGTGGTAGAAACAGACTCTGCCCCGAGCTTCTGGCCTGGCTTCAAGGACCAGGGAGGACAGCCCCTCGCGCTGTCCAGCAGGGTTCCCGAGTTAATGATTGGCTCTGCCAGTGGCAGATCAGGCTGTTTTTGTGTGCCTGTTTTGATATTTTACGTAAATCACCCTGGACATGTTTGCATCAACCTCCTGATGATGCACCTTTGATCAATAGCTTTTAGACAAAAGTGGGTTTTGAGTCCAAAGATCACGGCTGGGTTGTCCTACAGACTGAATCCAGGGCATATAAAACAGGGGCAAGGCACATACTGATAGCAGAGCAATCAGCATCAAGCGTGGACTCAGCGCCTGGGCTCTGCTGCCAGCTCCCTGAGGTACCAAGGGAGTGAGGATGGAGGACAGAATGAACGTTCTCCACGACTTTGGGATCCAGTCAACCCGCTACCTCCAAGAGAATTATGCAGACTCCCAGGACTGGTTCATCTTAGTGTCTGTGCTCGCCGATCTCAGGAACGCCTTCTATGTCCTCTTCCCAATCTGGTTCCATATTCAAGAGACTGTGGGCATCAACCTCCTCTGGGTGGCTGTGGTCGGGGACTGGATCAACCTCGTCTTTAAGTGGTAAGAACCATGCAGAGGGATGCGCGGCAGGGAAAGAGGCTGCATTCTCTCTAGAGAGGACTGTCCTTCAGCAGGGGCACTCCATACTGGTCACCAAGCCCAGGTTAGACCTCCCTTGGCTTGAGAACATCAACAGAAAGGATAAGGATGGTGAGAATCCCACCAGTACCTGGAAACAGGGAACAGTTTATTTCCTCAGGCCTGCAGGAGTGGAAAGACAGCTGAATTTAATGGAAAGTCAGAATGCAGACTTTGTCCTACTTTATTTTGCTTTATAGTTTTGAGATAGGGTCTTGTGTAGCCCAGGCTTGCTATGTAACAGAGAGTGAATGACCTTGAACTCCTCTTGTCTCTCTGCCTCCCAAGTGCTGGGATTACAGGTGTGTGCTCCCACTGCAGGTCCGCACGCTGGGGATGGAACCTGGGGTTTTGTGTGTGGTAGCAAGAACTATCCCAACTGAGCTGCAGCGCCAGCCCCCTGAGGGCAGGTTTTAAAGAAACAGTTTTATTGCTTAGCGGGAGAATGGGTACCATAGAAATAGATGTAGGGAAGAAGCAGGGAGGCTGGGAGGAGGAAGCAAATGATTCTTAAGCTTTTGGTTGGGTAGGGAGAAGTAATCCAGGACCTTGCTCTGCCACCTTCCAATCGTGTATCCCTGGAAAGTTACATGAACCTTCTGAGCTTCTAGAGTCTATAAATTTTTGATTCTCTGCAGAATCTTAATATATGCCAGATGCCAGGGTCTCCCCGCCCCCCCCCCCCCGTGTGTGTGTGTGTGTGTGTGTGTGTGTGTGTGTGTGTGTGTGTGTGCGCGCGCGCGCGCGCCTGTATACATGAATGTGCTCTATCACTGAGGAGCACCCTCAGCCGTAGGCCATGCGTTTTTCTGTGGAGAAGCTACTTATGTTCCATGCCAGACAGCAAGAGTAAGAGTTCACTGGTGGGATGATGAACACAGCTCCTCTACAGTGGACTTGTAGCTAGTGGGCAGGGGTGAGGTGGTCTTTTCGAGACGGAGTTTCTCTGTGTAGTTTTGGTGCCTGTCCTGGATCTCACTCTGTAGATCAGGCTGGCCTCGAACTCACAGACATCCACCTGGCTCTGTCTCCTGAGTGCTGGGATTAAAGGCATGGGCCACCACCGCCCAGCCAGCCCTGACTTTTAACACTGGCCAGGTTCCATGGCGTACATTTTACCATCATAGCAATATCTAAGCTATTGATGGTTCTTGCTTGAAAAGAATCAATGAATGGCCTGTTTCCTCAGTTAGAAAATAAGAGGACAAGCTTTACCATCCACAGAATTATCTGTTTGCTATCAGGTGATGTGTGTGTACATGTTCATGTGTGTACATGTATGTGCCTGTGTTTGTAGGGGCTAAAGCAGTAATTCCTCAGAAACCTTTTGAGACAGGGTCTGTCACTGGACTGGAGCTTGCTGAGAAGATTGGACCCTGGGTGTCCACCAGCCTGTGTGCCCATTGCTGTATGCCTCCATGCCCAGGTTGGGTTTGCTTTTTTTTTGGGGGGGGTTGTTTGTTTTGATAGGTCCTGGTGTTTTCACAGCAGGCACCTTACCTACTGGGGCATCTTCCAGCCCATTTCCCTGCACTGCTTGCAGATTTTTGTTTGTTTGTTTGTTTGTTTGTTTTTGAAACAGAACCTCACTATGTAGGTTTCACTATCCTGGAACTTACTATGTAATCAGGCTGGCCTCAAACTCACAGAGATCTGCCTGCCTCTGCCTCCCAAGTGTTGGGGTTAAAGGCGTATACCAACACACCTGGCTTTTTATTATGTGTGTGTGTGTGTGTGTGTGTGTGTGTGTTTAAAGATTTATTTATTTATTTATTATGTATATAGAAGAGGGCGCCAGATCTCATTATAGATGGTTGTGAGCCACCATGTGGGTGCTGGGAAATGAACTCAGGACCTCTGGAAGAGCAGTTGGTGCTCTTAACCTCTGAGCCATCTCTCCAGCCCTTTACTGTGTTTTATTGTTTTTGGTTTTTGGTTTTTGGAGACAGGGTTTCTCTGTAGCTTTGGAGCCTGTCCTGGACTAGCTCTGTAGAAAAGGCTGGCCTCGAACTCACAGAGATCCACCTGCCTCTGCCTTCTGAGTGCTAGGATTACTGTGTTTTTAAGATGGGGCATGAGGGTGAGTAGGGAGGGGCAGGGTCATGCAGCGGTGAGGAATCATTTTATTTTGTAGCCCAGGTTAGCCTAGAGCTGATTAAATAGTCCAGACTGGTCTTGACTCATGCCTCCTCTTGAGTGCTGGGAGTACAAGTGTGAACCACCCTGCCTAGCTTGTCTATTTAAGTTCTAGAGCCTGAATGGAGAGCCTTGTGCATGCTCTTTATCACTGAGCTACATCCTCAGTCCCATGGGATTTTTTTCTTAAAGAACAAGGTCTCTTACTGTGTAGCCTAGACTGGCCTCCAACTTGTAATCTTCAAGCCTCAGGCTCCAAGGGGCTACGAGTAGAGGAGTGTACAACTATACCCAGTTCCAGGATATTCTTTGCTTTGTTTTTGAGTCAAGGACTCATGTGACATCAGTTGGCCTGAAACTCAGTAAGTAGCTGAAAATCACTGTGAATTTTTAATTCTCCTCTTCCATCGGACAAGAGCTGGGATTACAGGTGTGTGCCTCCCTGCCTGGTGTGTGTGTGTGTGTGTGTGTGTGTATGTGTGTGTGTGTGTGTGTGTGTGCGCGCGTGCGTGCGTGCGCGCGCGCGTGTGTGTGTGTGTGGTGTGTGTGTGTGTGTGTGTGTGTGTATGTGTATGCATGCGCGCGAGAGCCTCAGCGGGCATATGGAGGACAGCTTGAAGGAATCTATTCTCTCCTTCCACTATGTGGGTACCAAGGATACAGCTCAGGTTATCAGGCTTCAGGGCAAGTGACTTTACCTGCTCGGCCGTCTTGCTGGCCCTCTCCTGGTGATTCTTAAGATTTGCCTCCAGTTTTCATATCCTTTAGCCATAAGCAGTGAAAGTCCTTAAGAGTAGAACAAACTGGGTTCCAGATTGAACCTAGGGCCTCAAACATGCTAATCAAGTTGACAGGGTGGTGGCTCAGTCAGAAAATGTTTGTCTTATAAACCCAAGGACCTGAGTTCAATCCTCTGAACCCCTGTGAAAATGTTGGGTATGGTGGCCTGCATAATTACATACTGTAATTCCAATACTGGTGAGGTGAAGACAGCCTGTCTTAGGGTTTCTATCGCTGTAAAGAGACACCATGACCATGGCACCTCTTCTAAAGGAAAACATTTCACTGGGACTGACTTACAGTTTCAGAGGTTTAGTCCATTATGTCATGGTGAGAAGCATGGTGGCATGTTGGCAGACATGGTGCTGGAGAAGAAGCTGAGAGTCCTACATCTTGATCCACAGACAGCAGAAGACTCTGTACCACACTGAGCGTAGCTTGAACACATGAAATTTCAAAGCCTGTCCCCATAGTGACGCACTTCCTCCAACAAGGCCACACCTACTCCAACAAGGCCACACCTCCTAATAGTGCCATTCCCTGTGTGCCAAACATTTAGATACATGAATCTAAGGGGACCATACCCATTCAAACTACCACACAGGTAGAACATTGGGAGCTAATCTAACCTGATTGGTAAACTTCAGGTCAGTGAGACTCCCATGTCAAGGAGGCAGATGGTCTTTTGGAGGTTGTCCTCTGACCATACCATTTGTGCATACACACACACACACATACACACACACACTAGAGACATTGGGGTATTGGGGTATTGGGGTCAGGTAAAAAAGGAGAGAGAAAGGGAGGGGGCAGGATCTTGCTGTGTTGCCTAGGCTAGCCCCAAAGTCTTGGTCTGAAGAGATCCTCCTGCATCAGCCTTCCAAATTGCTAAGACCACCACTGCATTTGATTTTGGAAGCTTCTTGTTTATGTTTGAATAGATAATACATTCACCTGTTAAAATTTCAGAAGTTGCCAGGCAGTGGTGGCAGCATTCATGAGTCAGAGGCAGGCGGATCTCTGGATCTCTGTGAGCTTGAAGCTAGCTTGGTCTACAAAGCAAGTTCCATGACAGCCAAGGCTATTACACAGAGAAACCCTGTCTCAAACAAACAAACAAACAAAAAATCAGAAGTTATATACTGTGTCATACAAAGTCCTCCCAGGCTTCTCCCCAGGCAAAGGGAGATAAATACCTCCAAAGGTGATACATACTCAAGCTTCCTTCTCTCTTTGAAAGTGTGGGCTTCCAGCAAAACCATGCACTGAGTCACTCAGACACTGGCTCTGCTTTCCACAGGATTCTTTTTGGACAGCGCCCATACTGGTGGGTCCTGGACACGGACTACTACAGCAACACCTCGGTGCCCCTGATAAAGCAATTCCCTGTCACTTGTGAGACTGGACCAGGTGAGAGCCCCAGCCCTCACTGAGGTGGGGTGGACATCATTCTTCAGAGATATGCACAAACATCCTTTGTGGATGATGCTGACCTTGAGGGGGCCTGAGGATAGCCATTGCCTCATTCTTTTGTCACAATTCAATTTGTCTTCCATTTAGTACAATTCCACCTTAGTTCATGGCAGCAGGGCCTTCCATCACTAGTTGGGAAATCTAAGTGGCATTTCCAGGATTAAAGATACTAGTCCAAGAGAGGCAGGGCCACACCCACAGGCAAAGGACTAGTCAGAGTAACTGAGACATAGCCCTGTATCCAGAGAGGCAAAAGAGATTGATAGAAGCCTGAGGCTTTATTGTCCCTCCTAACAGCCTGGCCTAGTAAACATGGCCCTGTTAGCCGACTGTCCCATCCCTCAAGTTACCCAAAGTTTTTGTCTTATTTTGGGGGAGCTGTGTACCAGTCAGCTCTGTCCTGCCAGCTGGCTCCCAAATAACCACACAGGGACTTATTATTAATTACAAATGTTTGGCTGATAGCTTAGGCTTATTACTAACTGGCTCTTACATCTTAAATTAACCCATGTTTCTTTTCTACACCCTATCACATGGTAGTACCTTTTTTCTTTTAAGATTTATTTATTTATTTATTTATTTATTTGTTTGTTTGTTTGTTTATTTAATGTACACTGGTGTTTTGCCTGTATATATTCTGTGTGAGTGTGTCAGATCTCCTGGAACTGGAGTTACAGACAATTGTGAGCCACCATGTGGTTGCTGGAATTGAACCCAGATCCTCTGGAAGAGCAGTCAGTGCTTGCTCTTAACCACTGAACCATCTCCTTAACCCCACTGGTACCCTTTATCAGCACCGCATATTCATCTTGCTTCTCTCCCTGTCTTCTTGAGACTCCTTGTGACTCCGCCCTTCTTCCTAGTGTCCTCTCAGTTTGTCTCTCCTGCCTAGCCTCTTCCTGCCTAGCTACTGTATGCCAGTCAGCCTTCTATTAAACCAACAGAAGGCGCCTTGGCAAAGACACATCTTCACAGTGTACAAAAAGATTATTCCATAACAGGGTTGTTCCTTTGTTTTGAGGTAGGGTCTCAAGTAGGCCAGACTGGTCCTAAACTCATTGTGTAATTGAAGATGACCTTGAACTTCTGATTCTCCTGCCTCCCCAACCCTCCTGAGATAGCAGGTATGCTAAGCTTCTGTGCATGCTAGACAAGTACTCTATCAACTAATCCACATCCCCGGACCAACCTGTATTTAGTTATAGCCAGTAGGAATGTTAGGTCAAATGACAGTTGTTGTTGTTTTGTTTTGTTTTAATTAGGAATATCCAATAAGTCCTTCCCAGAAAGTCTCAGTGCTATTATCCCCTCCTTGGGATCCCCTGGCCCTGGCCTTCTGCTAGGAAACATTGGATGTTTAGGCTCAGAGACCATTGGTTTTTATTGAGGACCTACTGTGTGCCAAGTCCTGTTCTAGGTGCCTTGCTGGTGAACAAAACAACAATCCTGGACACAGAGATGAGATTTGAAGGGGGTGTGGTGTATCAGTACACAAAAATCATAATAAATCAGTAAAGCAGAATATTGGATGATGATTTTCGTGCAAAAAGAAGAAAGAGAAGAGAGAAGAGGAGGTTAAGTAGTTAAGAGCACTGGCTGCTCTTCTAAAAAAAAGCCTAGGTTCAATTCCCAGCATCCACATGGCATCTCACAGATGTCTGCAACTCCAGTCTCTGGGGATCCAAGCTTCTATAAATACTTGAGGCACATGATGAACAGACATGCATGCAGGCAAAACACACATACACATAATTTTTTTTTTAAATAGGACAGGAGAGAGAGTTTCCCGATGAGATTTCCTGGAATGCTGACTGAAGTAGAAATGAGAGAGCAGTTGATAACTTTCCAGAGCCACAACTGTGCAGGGGAAGGGATGTGCTGATGGGCAGATGGAGACATCCAGTTGTGACTAAATCACACATGACTCCACAAGGAACTCTCAAACTAGAGATGTCTCTTAATACAGACCAGTTACAGGATACAGGCTATACCTAGGTATAGAGAACAGCTTCGACCAAGATGGCTGTCTTCAGACCCACAAAAGGCTGAGAGTTAAGGACAACCTACAACTATGCTCTTAGCAGCTGGGAAACCATTGTTCTGTCTCATAGGGGGTATGGGTGGCAGATCTCAGGAATGAGAAACAACTAAGTTGGTCAGAGTAGGTGTCATTGATAAGGTGAAATCTAGGGACTGGAGAGATGGCTCAGCTATTGAGAGCACTGGCTGCTCTTCCAGTGGTTGAGTTCAATTTCCAGCAACCACATGGTGACTCACAGCCATCTATAGTAGGATCTGATGCCCTCTTCTGGTGTGCAGGTGTACATGCAGCTAGAGCACTCATATACATAAAGTAAATCTTTTTTTTTTTTTTTTTTTTTTTTTTTTTGGTTTTTCGAGACAGGGTTTCTCTGTGTAGCTTTGCACCTTTTCCTGGAACTCACTTGGTAGCCCAGGCTGGCCTCAAACTCACAGAGATCTGCTTGCCTCTGCCTCCCGAGTGCTGGGATTAAAGGCGTGTGCCACCACCGCCCGGCTCATAAAGTAAATCTTAAAAAAAAAGGTGCAATCAGTCAGGCAGTGGTGGTACACACCTTTAATCCCAGCACTTGGGAGGCAGAGGCAGGCAGATCTCTGTGAGTTCGAGGCCAGCCTGGTCTCCAAAGCGAGTTTCAAGAAAGGCGCCAGAGCAAAGTGAGAAGAAAACTAGAAGGGAACTGATGGTGGGCAGATGTGTAGTTTGTGCACCCAGTGTCCTGACTCCCATGCAGTCTCCAGCCGGCCCGAAACTACAAGAGCAGTGGATGGCCTCTCTGGCTTTGCTGGCCACTGTACTGCCAGATCCCTGCACAATGCTTGGCACATAGTATGAATTCAGTTTGTTAAATAACTGAATTATAGATAACCGAGTGGATAGTAAGAAGGATGGATAATTAGATGGAAGGCACATTAATGGATGGCTAATGGATGTGTGGATGGTACCTTGGCAGTCTCTCAAATGGACACCTTTCCATCTTTAGTCCATTCATCTTTTCTCTGCTATTTAGGGAGTCCTTCTGGCCATGCCATGGGTGCAGCAGGTGTCTATTACGTGATGGTCACTTCTGCCCTCGCTGTACTTCGTGGAAAGAAAAAACCGACACATGGATTCCGGTAAGAACTCACCACTGGGCACGTGGGTGAGCAGGAAGTTGTTCTTCCTCCTCCAGACCATTCTCACACATACAGTCAACACTAGTAAGAGTCACAGCACTTCTGTGAGTTAACTCAGACTCACGGAATGTTAGGGCCAGAGGAATCCACCAGAGTAGCCCTTGATTTAGACAAATAAACCAAGCTTACCACCATGGACAGGAATTCAAAAGATCATCTAGAGCATTGATGGGTTGTGACCCCTTTGGGACCAAGTATCAGATATTGACCTTAAGATGTGTAAGAGTAGCAAAACTACAGTTATGAAGTAGCAAAAAATAATTTTCTGCCTAGAGGAGCACAACATGAAGAACTGTATTAAAGGGTCGCAGCATTAGGAAGGTTGAGAACCACTGATCTAGAGAGAGTGGCAGAGCTTAGACTAAATTAATTAATTTATCCATTCATTTATGGGTTTGGTTCCGGTATTCAAACGGGACTTTGTGAGCATTGTGTAACTACTCTATCACTGAGCTATAGCCCCAGCATTTAAAAAACAAGCCAAATGGTGATGGTGCAAGTCTTTAATCCCAGCTCTCTGGAGGCGGACAGCTGAATCCAGGATGGCCAGAGCTACACAGAAAATCCCTGTCTTGAAAACCAAAATGAACAGTGTCCCATTTTTGTATTAACCTGGAGTCACCTCATGGATTAAAATAAACAGACATAAGATATTCCTAATATGGTCCCCCTAAGTATGCAGTTAGAGTGTAAATCCTTAGTTATCAAACAGATAATAATAATAATAATAATTTTTATTTTATTATATTATATTAATTATATAATATGTAATTAATATACTAATAATAAATTAAATCAAAGTTTTTTTAAAGAAAAAATCGCGTAAGCACAGTCTTAGTTACTTTCTATTGCTTTGATGAAACACCACAACCAAGGAAACTTAGAGAAGGAAGGGTTTGGGGTTGGCTCCAGAGGGAGAGGAGTCCATCCACTGGGGAAGGGAAGCACAGTAGATAGCGGGAACAGCTGAGAGCTGTCTCAACAGGGCTCCGTCTTTAAACCCCGCCCCTATTGACGTACTTCCTCCAGCAAGGCCACACCTCCTAGTCCTACCCAAACAGGACCCCAGCGGGAGACCGAGTATTCAAATGTCTAAGAACACACGGGAGATCTTACCCAAACCACCACAAGCACCACACATTTTTGAACATTTGAGCAGGACTCCCAATTTCTAAAAATTCCTCTGATGGCGCCTCAGTTTGCCAGGCTCCTCCGTTCCCACACAGGCTGTTGTTATCTTTGGTGAAGGCTCGGCATTTGGGTTCTGAAGTGGTTGCCTATTCTCTTGCAGGTGTTTGAAGGTCATCTTGTGGTTGGGATACTGGGCTGTGCAGCTGAACGTCTGTCTGTCCCGGATCTACCTTGCGGCTCACTTTCCCCACCAGGTTGTGGCTGGAGTCTTGTCAGGTATCATGACTCCTCCCCTACCCACTTCCTAGTTCTTCTGCGTCTTCCTTGCTCTGCATGGCCTCCTCAGTGCTGTTAGCCTTTCAGTGGTTTCAAAGGGTTGGGGGGTGAAAGGCTAAGGAAGTGGCTTGGTCTCTAAACCAGCATGAGGGCCTGAATTTGATTCCCATCACCCACTTAAAAAAGCAGTGCGTGCCTGTGTTCCCAGAGCTGGGGAAGCAGAGACGGGAGGATCCCTGGAGTTCACTTGGTAAGCCCAGGTCTCAGGGGCAGACCATGTAAAACAAACAAAACCAGTAAGGTGAGCTGGGCAGTGGTGGTACATACTTTTAATACCAGCACTTGGGAGGCAGAGGCAAGCAGATATCAGTGAGTTCCAGGACAGCCTAGTCTACAGAGCAAGTTCCAGGAAGCCAGGACTGTTACACAGAGAAATCCTGTCTCGAAAAACCAAATAGGCCAGGCAGTGGTGGCGCATACCTTTAATCCCAGCACTCCGGAGGCAGAGGCAGGTGGATCTCCGTGAGTTCGAGGCCACTCTGGGCTACAGAATGAGATCCAGGAAAGATGCAAAGCTACACAGAGAAACCCTGTCTCAAAAAAAAAAAAAAGAAAGAAAGAAAGAAAGAAAGAAAGAAAAACCAAATAGATACCAAATAGACAGATGGATGGATGGATAGATAGATAGATAAATAAACAGATAAACAAATAAAGCCTGGCAAATGGAAATATGCTTGTAGAAGTTATGTTACACAACAAATCTGGGGTTGTTTTGGCTAGAGAGAATAATGTCATCCACTGTGTGACCGAGGGTTTAAATTAACAACTTATTAACTTCCGTGGAAGGAACTGAGACCAATAGATGGTATTAAAGCGTGACAGCGGTCTGATGAGATGGCTCAGTGGGTGAAGACATTTGCTACCAAGCCTGACAACTTCAGTTTGAGCCTGGGACCCACATGGTAGAAAGAACCAACTCCTGTAACTTGCCCTTTGACCTCCACACAGATGCCGTGTCACCTGTATGCCTGCCCACACATGAACAGACATACACATACCCAATAAATAAATAGATGTAGTGAAATTTAAAATAAATGAAAGAGAACAAGTCCATCAAAACTGAATGAATGGGCTTGTCTGGTGGGAATGCACTCCGTCCCTGAGTATATGCAAGAAGAAACAGGACCCACCACATACAGCAGGGAACTCAAATTCAGTGGGAAGATGTATGTGACACTATTCTTTCATCTGAAAGACACTATGTTGTATCTTTACACTCTACACTTTGGTGAGTGATTTAATTTCACCTGGTGGGATGATGGCCTGTCACCCGTTGCCACCTCTGTTTCTCACGGTGCTTTCTCCTGCACAGGCATTGCTGTGGCTAAAACTTTCAGCCACATCCGGGGCATCTACAATGCCAGCCTCAAGACGTACTGTCTGATCACCTTCTTCCTCTTTGGTTTCGCGCTTGGATTTTACGTGCTGCTAAAAGGGCTGGGGGTGGACCTCCTGTGGACTTTGGAGAAAGCCAAGAGATGGTGTCAGCGGCCTGAATGGGTCCACCTCGACACCACACCGTTTGCCAGCCTCTTCAAAAACCTGGGGACCCTCTTTGGGTTGGGGCTGGCCCTCAACTCCAGCATGTACCGGGAGAGCTGCAAGGGAGAACTCAGCAAGTCGTTCCCGTTCCGCCTTGCCTGCATCGCGTCTTCCTTGGTCCTCCTGCACCTCTTCGACACTTTGAAACCCCCATCCCAGAGTGAGCTGATCTTCTATGCTCTGTCCTTCTGCAAGAGTGCAACAGTCCCCTTTGCATCTGTGAGCCTTATCCCCTACTGTCTAGCCTGGGTTCTGGGCCAGACTCACAAGAAGTCTTTGTAAGGCATGGGGAGTCTTTGGTATTTAAATGACGATGCAAAGGATTGGGGGCTCCCAAGGCCTCCTGCATCCCAAGGCCAGAGGTGTTCACATCAGCCCCAGCAACCCTGTCTTTCTTTGCTATCTTAACCAAAAAAAAAAGGTGAATTTTTAAATGCTAACAGGGCTGTTTGCGAAAACCTTGAGAGCTAGAAGTTGGGTTATTCTGGAATTTTCCCTGAAGACCCGTTTGCCATCCTCCCATCAGATATAGAAGAGCAAGCCCAGGCCAGAGATCCTGACTGAGAATTCTCTCCCTGTGCAGAATCCTCCCAGCTGGGAAAAGGGCACAGTGCATTTGCTAGGAAGAGAAAGAAGTAGGAGGCAGGGAAGTGTTTTGTGTATGAGCAAACCACATGCCAGCCCCTGTCTAAAAGGCTTCAGCTAGGTCTGGGTCTTTAGACAGGACACTCTTGATAATGGTAGACCAACCTCAAGTGTAATGAGCAACCAGCTAAAGGTGGCAATTCTGCTTCTGGCTTTTCTGGTGCTTGAGTTACGGATGGATGGATGGCTACAGTGCCTGAACATTCAGGCACCACCAGCTTCTCTATCTCATCACGTGTGTCTCCTCGGGCTACGTCTGCATTCCCTAGAATTCTCACCGGTTCCCTGCACCTGAGGCTGGACCTTTGGATGTCCAGCAGGCAACTATTTGGTGGTGCTTTTTGTAGGGTTAAGTTAAACTCTGAAATCTTGAGCAACAGAGCAAAGGAGAGCCAGGATGCCTCTCTCCAGAAGGTCACTCCGATGTTACTTTTGATTCCTGGAGCAGAAATAGGACTCCTTTCTCTAGCCCAAGCCAGCCAAGAACTCATTCTTAGAGGAACAGCCAGATCCAGCCCTCTCTGATCTGTAGAGTCTATCTTCAAAAAGAAAAAAGGCTGTAGTTATTTATTTAAAATTCCTTTTTTTGCTATGAATTCTCACCGACAGTATGTGCCCTGTTCCTAACATTTTTGAAAAGAAATCTACACGTGTGCAGTATTTTATTAAAGCAACATTTTATTTAAGAATGGAATCTTGCTTATTACTCTATTTTATTTGGTTTCATTATTTTTCTTTTTTCTTTTATGTGGATGGGTATTTTGTCTACAAGTATGTCTGTGCACCATGTGTGTGCCTGGTGCTTACAGATTCCAGAAGAGGGCATCAGATCTCCTAGAACCAGAGTTACAGTTGTCGTGAACTGCCATGTGGGTGCTGGGAATTGAACCCAGTCCTCATAACACATGTAAAAATGTGGAGCATGGCAGTATACATTTGTAATACCAGCAGTGATGGGAGGTAGAGACAGGTTGAACCTTAGCTTAGCTTATGAGGTGGGGTTCCAGGCCAATGAGAGATCCTACCTCAAAAGGTGGAAGGTGCTTAAGAAACAACATATAAGCTCTCTCTCTCTCTCTGTCTCTCTCTCTGTCTCTCTGTCTCTCTCCTCTGTCTCTCTCTCTCTCTCTCTCTCTCTCTCACACACACACACACAGAGAGAGAGACAGACAGAGAGAGAGACAGACAGAGGAGAGGACATGGTAGGAAACGAGTTTTATTATGAGCTGACTAAGGGGAGCTTTAGGGCCATCTTCCTGGGAGACTGATTTCAGGGCAGTTTATATAGGAAATAGTGATTGCAAATAGATGGGCACACAGCTGGAGATTTGTATTCAAATGAAACCCATCTAATTACCAAGTAAGATGCTTTTCAATTCTGCAAATCTCAAGAACAAAGATCAGCTGAGCCTGGTAGCACAAGCCTTTAATCCCCACCACTCAGGAGGCTGAGGCAGGAGGATTGCTGGTTCAAGACCAGCCTGAGCTGCAGAGCAAGTTCAAGGCCAGGTTGAATGACTTAGTGAGACCCTGTATCAAAGTGAAAAAAGTAGCAGGGCTGGGGAGATGGCGCCTGACACGTTATACACGGACAGGCTCAGGTGGGGCAGGGCATCTCCCTGCAGCCTCTCTTGCTGATCACTAAACTCACCTGATAACAATTATTGTGTCAGACAAGGGTCAAGTGAGGTGAAATGGGCAGGCGGACCACACGCTGGCCTCGGTGCTGAGTTTCAGAACTGCAAAGATAGTGTTGGCCAAGACTGCATACTGGTTACCAGACCACAGGTCAGCAAGAGTTGTTCTAGGATCACACTGCCATTTCTGAGAGGGTGGGGCTGCACCGCTACCAAGTGAAGCAATAGCGTGCACGCAAGAGTGTGTGAGAGGGTCGGACAAGGACAAGACTAGTGACCTGCTGTCACCAAGGGTTGGGGTTATAAGTAAAGAAAGCCTAAGGCAGCTCCAAGTACCAGGAATGCTCAAGGAAGCAAGTTTCTGTTAAACAATTTATTTCTTCTTGGTTCACAGTGTACCCCTGAAGCCTCACCCCGTCCCCTCATCACCACAACCCTGCATTGCCTGAGGCAAGATTGATTGCCCCAGATTCCTGGAATGTGTTTATTTCAGGACTGGTGCATTTTTTCCCCTAATAGTCTGGGGTTCTTCAGCAAGGGCCTAAGCCTGTCAGAGTCTCTCTAATGGTCCCAGGAAGAAGGGTGTTGGTTCTCATCTGTCTGATCGAACCCCACAACTCAAGCTTGGGGCCCACACTTGATGCTCCAAACTCTGGTTCCTTGCCAGAGGATTCTAGCAGAATGTGAAGCCCCCAGATTTCCAGTTGTGCCGCCGATGAGCACACCAGCAACAGACAACGCTCATTAGCGTGCTATGTAAGTTACCTTTACAGTTAGTTACATCCTCTTAACCTAACTGGGGAAGTTACTCTCATTTAATCCCACATTGCATGGGCTTAGACAGAGGGGCTGAGGAGCTAGACACACTAGTGGGCCAGTTTAACAATCAGGCAACCTTGACACTGGAGAGATGGTCCAGTGGTTAAGAGCACTGGTTGCTCTTCCAGAGGACTCAGATTCAGTTCCCAGCACCCACATTTGGTGACTCACAACTTCCTGTAACTCCAATTGTAAGGAATCCTCTTTTGGCCTTCCTGGGTATCTGAACATGCTCCACAGGAGGGGATTCATGGGTGGTACTTGTTCAGCTGGAACCTCCAGCTCACTCCTGATCGTTCTAGAAAGCCCCATTCCTCTCTCTCCAAACCCCCCTCTCTCACCCTCTCAGAGAATTTTCAACAAAGAAAAGTCACCAAAAAGCCCAGTTCTGCATTCTTGGTGGCTGTGGCGGCTCCTCCCCGGAAGTTGCCAGCAGCCCAAGAACCCACCTAAAGCAATCAGCTTTTGACCATACTTGTGCACAAACCCAGCTTGTGGAGGACAGACACATCATCACCCCGTCGCCTACAGGGGGTATATAAGCTCCCTGCTTGACTTCAGACCTGATCGCTGGGGCTAGGGGGCTCACCCGGAAGTTGCTTAGTTCAATTAAACCTGTTCTTTTACTTTTTCAATTTGGCTTGATCTGGCTTACTGCATCAGCAGAGAAACTTATCACGTTACAGAAAAACCTATTAGTACTGTAACCTGGTTAAAACAACAACAACAACAACAACACATGGCTGGGGAGTTTGTAGGCCATGAGGAGTAACCCTTTTATTGTTTTGCTAAGTGATCATGTCATCAAACTGCCTTTGAAGTATTTACATTTATATCCATAGATCTGTGCTGCTGTCAGCCTTGGCCAGGCAAGTTTCTTCTGCAGTGGGCACCACTTAACAGAGACTTATACATAACTAGTCAAAGTGCTAAGAATAAATGACTGTATGTAAATTGTATTTGTAAGGAAATAGTGTCATGTCACAATACTGGTTGGTACACAAAAAGTAGCTATGTGTTGTTATGGACTGAATATTTGTGCCACCTGTAATGATACGGCACACGGGAGGCCTTGGTAGGTTGGGAACTCCTAGGTGAATGTGTGGGACAATTTTCAATGGAGTTTTTTGGTGGTGGTGGTGGTTCCTCTTTCCAGTTTGTGTAAATTACATAAAGTCTGAGTTCTTTTGTGTGATTAAAAATGATAATAAAAATAAAAGAGAGCCATGCTGGCACACACCTTTAGTCCCTGCACTTGAGAGGCAGAGCCAGGCAGGTCTCTGTGAGTTCTGGGCTACAGAGCAAGTTCCAGGAAAGGTACAAAGCTACACAAAGAAACCCTGTCTCAAACAAACAAACAAAAAAAGAGCAGGGAGGGCAGGAACCTGGAGGCAGGAGCTGATGCAGAGACCATGGAGGGGTGCTGCTGACTGACTTGCTCATCATGGCTTGCTCAGCCTGCTCTCTTACAGAACTCAAGACCACCAGCCCAGGGATAGCACCACCCAAAATGGGCTGCCCCCCCCCATCAATCACTAATTAAGAAAATGCCCTACAGGCCTGCCTACAGTCTGTTCTTATAGAGACATCTTTTTTTTTTTTTTTTTTTAAATTGAGGTTTTTTCCTCTCAAATGACCTTGGCTTGTATCAAGTTGACATAAAGCTATCCAGCACAGGTGAGTTTTGCTGTTGTTAATTTGTTCTTTTGGGTTTTTTTTTTTTTTTTTTTTTTTTTGAGACAGGATCTCACTGTGTAGCCTTGGCTGGCCTGAGCTTGCTATATGTTGACCAGGCTAACATCAAATTCACAGAGAACCATCTGCCTCTACCTCCTGAATGCTAGGATTAAAGGCATGTGCCATGTTGGGTGGGCATCCATTTTGGTATACATAAGTAATATTTCACTGTAGGGATATGCTACGCTTGGTTGGCTTATGACTCAGTTGGTGGATGTTTGGGTTGCTCCCACTTGGAGCTTATTGTGAGTAACACTGCTATGAATATTTGCACAGCTGTGTGATGTCATGTCTCTTGGGAGTGCCCTTAGGAGTGGAAATGCCTGGTCCTATGGTTAACCTTGTGAGGAAGTGCCAGTCTGTCTGTGGTTTCGACTCCTCTCTTAATTCTTCTGGATCACACCTACAGCAGTCCTTTTTCCACTTCCTTGCTTTGTGAAAGATGGGTCATGGAGTCCAGTGGGAACCCCTCCTCCTGTCACCGGCAATGGATTTGCCGTCCATAAGGACTATAAGGGCCAGGCCGTTTCAGTTGAGGGCCCATCTGGACACTGGAAGTTCCGGCCCTAATCAATGGAGTAGCTGTTTGTAACCTGTCAAAATATGAAGGTGGGTTGAAACCTATCCCTTTAGCAGCTGAATGATTAGTATGTATCGTATTTATATGACTTTACTCTGTAGTCATCACTGAAGCAGACAGATGCATTTGAGGCCTTTGCGTGTAGATAAAATAAGATGGTAGCATTAGTGACTAAGAGTTGTCAGAAGCCTCTTGAGATGGGAGAGAATCTTCTGGTGTGTTTTTAGGAAAGAACTGACTAGAAATGGGATGAAGGAGCAATCAACCAAAAGTCACTCCTGTCAGGAAACTAAGGATGTAATTCATTTAGTCGAGATGCTAGCTAGCACCTGCTGAAGCCAGTGGGTGATGAACAGCTGAAAGGCCCAGAGCAAATTTCAGCACAAAAGGTTCAAAAGCTGTTGGAAGCAGGACCGAGCTTTCCCCTACATCAAGGCTAGGCAAGGTCATCCAGCTTGGGAAACAGGTTCCAAAAGCCAGCTAAGAACCAGGGACAGGTCCTGACCTCACTGCGAGGAGCCTTACAAACAGGGAATGGGAGGAGAGGAGGGAGGGGAAACTGTGGTGGGCATGTAAAATAAATGGGGGAAAAAAAAGGTTAATTAAAAAAACAAAATAGCTGGGCAGTGGTGGTTTTTCCAGACAGGGTTTCTCTGTGTAGCCCTGGCTGTCCTGGAACTCACTCTGTAGCCCAGGCTGGCCTCAAACTCACAGAGATCCTCCTGCTTCTGCCTCCCGAGTGCTGGGATTGAAGGTTTGCGCCACCACCACCTGGCTTTTTTTTATTTTTTAACGTGGTCACTGTTACTTCTATTGATTTTTTTTTTTTTTTTTTTTTTTTTTTTTTTTTTTTACCATTCCATAGAAATTGAGACCAAGAAACACTAAGTATACTGGTGCATGTCTGTATTCCCAGCGCCAGGGAGGCTGAACCAGGATGACATTGAGTTTGAAACCAGCTTGGTCTACATAGCTAGTTTAAGCCAAACATGAGCTACACAGGAAGACCCTATTCCCAAAGGAGGGAGGAAGAGGGGCAGGAAAATAGAAAGGAGAGAGGAAGGAAGAAAAGGAGAGAAAAGAAAGAGAGAGAGAGAGAGAGGAGGGAGGGAGGAAGGGAAGGAGGGAAAGGAGGGAGGGAGGGAGGGAGGGAGGGAGGGAGGAAGGGAGGGAGGGAGGGAGGGAGGAAAGGAGGGAGGGAGAGAGGGAAGGGAGGGAGGGAGGGAGGGAGGAAGAGAAGTTGAGGCCAAAGTGATACAAAGGCAGTACTAAGTCACAACTCTAACTTTTCCCGGGTTCTTAGCCCTGAGCAGTCTCCCCTCTGCCAGTCTCCTTCCCAACACACAGCTGTTGAAACGGAAGTACAAGACATGAGTAAACAGCTGAGCCAGCTTGTCTGAAGCAGAGCCAGACCACGGCTAGAGTACCTGTGTGAAAGGGGGCCTGTCTTGTAAGTTGTGTGTTTCTCTCCCTTTGTATTCCTAAGTGTTCCCAGTGCAGAGACACAACTTCAAAATACTCCAAGATAACTACGAGGGTTTGCTGCTTATATGGAGCTTTGGGCTTTTTATAAAAAAAGTATGGGGGGGGGGGGGAGCTGGAGAGATGGCTCAGTGGCTAAGAACACTGACTGCTCTTCCAGAGGTCCTGAGTTCAATTCCCAGCAACCACATGGTGGCTTACAACCATTTGTAATGAGATCTGGCACCCTCTTCTGTATACATAATAAATAAATAAGTCTTAAGAAATTTTTTTTAAAAAAGTATAAAGCTAGTTTTTCAGAGAGCAACATTTTTTGTTTGTTTTTATATAATTTTTTATATTTTTTGTACATTGTATAATTTATGTATATATATATATTTATTTGTATTTTATGTACATTGGTGTTTTGCCTGCATATATAGTTGTATGAACATTCCCTGGAACTGGAGTTACAGACAGTTGTGACCAGCCACGTGGGTGCTGGAAATTGAACCTGCGTTCTCAAGAAGAGCACACAGTGCTCTTAACCACTGAGCCATCCCTCTAGGCCCTGTTTGTTTTGGTTTCTCAAGACAGGGTTTCTCTATGTAGCCCTGGCTGTCCTGGAACTCCCTGGCTGAGCTAGGAGGTGCCTTGTGGGTGCTGGGAATCAAAGCCAGGTCCTCTGTAAGTTAAGAGCCAGTGGTCTCAACTGCTGGGTCATCTCTCCAGTCTGGTTCCAGTCCTTTATTATTGTTGCATGAACTTCCCCTGGGGAGATGTGAAGACGTACTCCGCACCAATGACTGACCAAAGTATGATTCCACTGAAATTCAACTTGGGAGAACTGGTGTGTTTATTAGGCTTACTCACAAAGCATGTGTGAGGAGTTACAGGAGTGTAGGTGACTGCCAAACACCCACAGTACTAGAAAGTCTCACCCCAGAATGAATAACAACAACCACATAGCTACACAGATGGGACCCTCCTTCAGTTAACTGTCTACATTCTGTACACTCCATCACCTCCCACAACCTCGAGACCAATTGTGCTCAGGCAGAATATAGCACATGGATGGAAGGGAGCTGTGGGAAGGAGTAGCTGGAATGTTAAGTGAGTGTGTAAGAGTCTCCCCATCCCTCCTCTGTGACAGAATGTCAACAGGCCCAATCTTGAGAATCTCTTGCAAGGAGCCACAGCTGCTTGGCGATGACGTTCTGCCTGGAGGACAGCATTCTACAACTCCTGTCTCTCCAAGGGAGGGACAAACAAAATTCCTTCATCTTCTCTACGGACTGATTCGAGACTCCTTGACTGAGGTGTGTCATCTTCTAGTGGCATGAGTTTCATCTTTTCATCTCTCTCCTTCCCTTAAAAATCTGCCTTCAACCCACTGAATCCACATTCATCTTGAAGGCAAAGGAACCTTTCACGAGATATAATTTGGCTTAATTGATTTAATAACTCAAGCGGCATAAATTAATTTTCTTTTTTGGATGGGGTGATAGCTGTCTTCACTATCAATTTGACTGGGTTTGGAATTACCTAGGAGATACACCTCAAGGTGTTTCCAGAGAGGTTTAACAGAGTGAAGACCCACCCTGCCTTTGAATGACGCTCCCCACTAGGCTGGGGTCTAATAAGGGGAAACTAGGGGTCTGGGGAGATGGATGCCTGGATAAAAGTGCCTGCAAGGATCTGAGTTTGAATTTCCAGAACCTGTGAAAGGTCGGTCTTGGTGGCACATTTCTGTAACCCTGGTGTTCCTAGATCTCAACGGGAGGCAGAGTCAGTAAATTCCCTAGAAGCTCTCAGGCCAGCTAGCTTGGTATGTACAGAAGCAAACAGCAAATAAGGTAGAAGGCAAGTACTGACCCCTGAGATTGTTCTCTGACTTCCATATGCACACCAGGCCACTCAGGTGCCCAAAATCACTCGCAACAACATGTACACACACACACACACACACACACACACACACACACACACACACACGACTTTGTTTCAAGACAGGGTTTCTCTGTGTATTCCTGGCTGTCCTGGAACTTACTCTGTAGACCAGCCTGGCCTTGAATCACAGAGATTCGCCTGCCTCTGTTTCCTTCCTGAGTGCTGGGATTAAAGGCATTCACCGCCACAGCCTGGCTGACTTTTTTTTGGGGGGTGGGGTGGGGAGAAGAAAGTGTGTTAAACACCAGCATCCATCTCCCTCTGCTTCCTGATCTCGGAAATGATATGTCCCATCACCTCACCATTCCTGCTCCCAACCTTCCCTGCGTGATGGACCACACCCTCAAACCATGATTCAGAATAAGCCCTCCCTCCCTTAAGCTGCTTTTTGTCTGGTTTTCTGCCGCAGCAAGGAGAGAAGTAACTAGTATAGACCTTGTCTTTAAACCGCCAAGGTCTTCCTTACCAGTCCACGTCACCCCTCCCGACAGCTGCAACTAATTGACAAAACAACCCTCTTCCAGTTCTCTTACATGGGAGATTCATTGCTCTAAATTCGAAAATATGTCATCCAATCAGGTCTCACTGTTAAAGCACCAGAGTCACTACATCTGCCTTCATACACGTAAAACCACTGTGAGCTCCAGGGTCAGAGCCCCGGACACTGACTGAATGCTGTCACCCATAGATGCAGATAGCTCTGGGGTCCAGATACACTGAGCATCTCGGCCAACGTTTGGGTGAGATGAGCCAAGTCTGACACAGCCAGCTTTTGCAGGAGTTAGTGGGAGAGATCAGCTGCCTCCCCCAGAGGCTGTGGGTGTACTTAACACTGTTGTGAAGTCACCAAGGAGAGTGAGCCAAACAAAACACGCTGTAGTTAAGACAAACTCCACATTTAAGGCAAACTCTGCATAACTCAGCTCAGATTTGACTTCTCAGAGGGATGGAGGAGGTCAAATGTGTACTAAGTTCACTTTCTGCCCTTTCTTCCTCCCTCCTTCCTTCCCTCCCTCCCTCCCTCCCTCCTTCATCTGTAGCCCAGCCTACCCTGATGCTCACTATACAGCCCAAGCTGGTCTAGAACTTGCAATCCTCCTGCCTCAGCCTCCTAAATGCTGGAATTACAGGGTAAGCTACCATACCTAATGTTTTGGTTTTTTTTCCTTCTCCCTTTCTCCTCCTTCCCTCCTCTTCCCCCTCATCCCCTCTACACCTTCCCTTTTGTTTACAGTGCTGGGAACTGAGTCCAGGTGTGGTGGTATTGTGTTCCCCAAAATATTGTGCACCCTAATAAACTTATCTGGGGTCAGAGACAGAACAGCCACAATATTAAACATGAGGATAGACAGAGCCAGGCAGATCTCCGTGAGTTCAAGGCCACATTGGAAACAGCCAGGCATGGTTACTCACACCTTTATTCCCAGGGAGTGATGGCAGAGAACAGAAAGATATATAAGGCATGAAAACTAGAAACCAGAGCTAGTTAAGCATTTGGCTGGTTAAGCGTTCAGGCTTTGGAGCAGCACAGTTCAGCTGAGATCCATTCTGGATGAGGACTCAGAGGCTTTCAGTTTGAGGAAACAGGATCAGCTGAGGAACTGGCAAGTTGAGGTAGCTGTGGCTTGTTCTGTCTCTCTGATCTTCCAGCATTCACCCCAATACCTGGCTGAGGTTGATTTTATTAGTAAGACTCTAAGATTCCTGCTACATGCAGGGCCTTGCAAATGATTGACAGGTATACTCTACCCCTGAGCTCTTCTTTACAGTCATACTACCACAAAATTCAGTGTGTATACTGCTTTAATAAATGTATTTTAATTCCCATCAGTTACTAATGAGGAGATCCCAACTTAACTGTTATTCTGCCTAACTTAAGGTTGAAGAAAGAAACTCTCCCATGCTGAATAGTAGTCTGACATTAAGAATTTCCTAGAGCCCAGTGCTAGTGGCGCACGCCTTTAGTCCCAGCACTGGAAAGGCAGAGGCAGGCAGATCTCTGTGAGTTCGAGGCCAGCCTGGTTTACAGAGTGAGTTTCAGAACAGCCAGGAAACCCTGTCTCAAAACAACAACCAATTCCCTAGACAAATGAGCTTTAGCGTGATGAATAAACATGGCAACATTGTTTCCAGTGAACGTGTGTGTGCTTTCTGGTTGCTACATAGTAACTCATATTCAAGAGACCTTACTTTAAAGGCTGAGGATGTAGCTCAAGTTGGTGGAGTGCTTGACCAGCGTGCAGGAAGCCCTGGCTTTGAGTGCCAAATAAAAACTCCAAGTGGTCACTAGTGCCTGTAACTCCACACTGGGGAGGTGGAGGCAAGAGAGTGGAAGTTCAAGGTGACATCTGACTATCTGGCAAGTTTGAGGTCAGCCTAGGCTATGTGAAAGCCTGCCTCTAAATAAATAAATATATAAATAAAAATATAAATAAATAAATAAGAGCTGGTGAGATGGCTCAGTGTGTAAAGGCTCTTGACCTCAGGCCTCACGCCCCAGGACCCACACGTAGTGGAAGGAAAGAACTGATTTCCATAAATTGTCCTCTGATCCCCAATCCCACTGTGGCATGCATGAATCAATAAACTGGTGGATACTGCAAATCACTGCAGAAGAAGCGTTTCTGCACTAACACACACTTTACAATGTTCTTGTCACTCCTAATTATCAGAGCCACCAAGACTATACCCCTGACCTTGAGAGCAGAGTCCTGGGGCTACCAAGGTCTCTGTATCATAAGGACTAAGCTGTTCCCTTATTTGGCATTTGGATCAGTTTCAATGTTTTGCTCTTATAAATAGTACATGGATATCTTTGTGAAAATTACATTTTCCCCTTTTTTGGGTTATAATCCCAAAAATGAGTGGGTCAAAGGTTTGAAATTGCATAGCTCTTAGTACCTACTTGTTAGGACATTCTCCAGGTGGATGGTGGTATATTTGAGAGTTCTGATTTTTTATTTTCCAATACTGTATTCATTTTTGTGTGTATGTGTGGTTTTTCAAAACAGGGTTTCTCTTTGTAGCCCTGGCTGTTCTGGAACTCACTCTGTAGACCAGGTTCATCTTGAACTCAGAAAACCTCCTGCCTCTGCCTCCTGAGCACTAGGATTAAAGATGTGCCCAGCTACTGTATCCATTTTTGAGAATCATATGGTTTCTGTTTTCCTTAAGGCTCCTGGCAAGGCAGGACTTTTGGCAGCTTTCCCTAAATTTCCACAAAACACATTCAGGCATTCTGAATGTTTGACCAGGTTTTTCTCCAACAACACAAAGTAAGACTTAACTTGTCTTCTTCCTCTTCCTCTTCTTCAGTGGGGAAAAGAAGTTGGGAAATGTCAGAACAACATCAACACAGTGACGTCAGAGCATTCTTTCTGTGGCTGTGTAGGAACTCTACAGCCAGCTTAGCTGAAGATATCGGCTACTTACCCCCCAACACACACACACACACACACACACACACACACACACACACACCACACACCACACCACACCGAATACACACATACACACCACACACACCACACACCATACACACCACACACACCACACCACACCGAATACACACACACACACACCACACCAAATACACACACACACACCACACCACACACACACACCACACCACACCACACCAAATACACACACACACACACACACCACACTACACACACACCACACCACACCACACACACATACACACACACACCACACCACACCAAATACACACACACACCACACCACACACACACACACACCACACCACACCACACCAAATACACACACACACACACACACACACCACACTACACACACACCACACCACACCACACACACATACACACACACACACCACACCATACCACAGACACACACACACACACACACACACACACACACACACACACCACACACACACACACCACACCACACCACAGACACACACACACCACACATACACACACCACACCACACCACACACACACACAATTAAGTAAGTAAATAAATGTAAACAAATCAGAAAACCCCTTTGGTATCTAACTGGACAATTGAGTCCTTCGGCATGCTAAGCAAGGACTCTGCCACATCCCCACATCCTCAGCCTTATATATTTACTTATTTTGTTTGGGTTTTGGAGGGATTGGGTTGCTGTTTATTTTGATTGTGTGGTTTGGACTGTTTTTCTTTCTTCTTTAAATATCAATAAAGAATTTTTAGAAGGTTTTTATTTTGTTTGTTTGTTTTTGTTTTTTGAGACAGGGTTTCTCTGTGTAGCTTTTTGCGCCTTTCCTGGGATTCACTTGGTAGCCCAGGCTGACCTCGAACTCACAGAGATCTGCCTGCCTCTGCCTCCTGAGTGCTGGGATTACAGGCGGTAAAAGTTTTTTGTTTTTGTTTTTGTTTTTTTTAACCTATTTTACGTATGTGTACCACTCAGGTGTGTGTGCCGCAGTGCACATGAGGAGGTCAGAGGACAACTCGCTAAAGTTGGTTCTCTCCTTGTACTCTGTGGGTTCCAGGGCTGGAATTTGGGTCATCAGGCTTGGCAGCAAGTGTCTTTACCCACTGAGCCATCTCACCAGTCCAGTTCTCACTGTCATGGAAACTTTACCTAAAAGAAGCAGAGGCCACAAATATCAGACACAGAATCTCATAAGTTCCTGACCTTGCAACCTGTCCATGGACTTCATTGTCAAAAGTGGCAATGATTTCCAAAAGCTGAGTCATTTTTTCATGCACATTCTACAAATGTTGCCTCCTCACAGTCTTTAGATTTCATAAAGTAATTAATTCTGCCAGTTAAAGGCTACCTGGAATCATCCAGCATGCACCTTTAATCCCAGCACACTGGAGCATTGTGAATTCGAGGCTAGCCTGGTCTACAGAGGTCCCTGGACAGGCAGGGCTACACAAAGAAACCCTGTCTCGAAAAAGCCAAAACACAAAAAAAACAAAAAAGTTCCCTGGAATCAAAGGCACATAAACGTGGAGACTTTGCCTTCCCAGCTAAGGGAGTTGTGGAATTAAATGCAAAAAAGAAAGCCAGGCAGTGGTGGCCTTTAATTCCAGCACTTGGGAGGCAGATCTCTGTGAGTTCGAGGACAACCTGTGCTATAGAGCGAGTGCCAGGACAGGCTCCAAAGCTACACAGAGCTACACAGAGAAAAGAAACCCTGTCTCAAAAAAACAAAGAAGAAGGAGGAGGAAGAGGAGGAGGAGGAGGAGGAGGAGGAGGGGGAGCAGGAGGAGGAGGAGGAGGAAGAGGAGGAAGAGGAGGAGGAGGAGGAGGAGGAGGAGGAGGAGGAGGAGGAGAAGGAGAAGAAGAAGAAGAAGAAGAAGAAGAAGAAGAAGAAGAAGAAGAAGAAGAAGGGAGCCAGAGAGACTCCTCAGCAGTTAAGGACACTTGCTGCTCTTGCAGAGACCCGAGTCTGGCTCCCAGTGCTGACACTGAAGCTCACAAACATCCTTAACTCCAGAGGAGCTGTCCCCCTTTGGCCACCACAGATGCTGCATATATGTGGCACACAGGCATGCATGCAAGCACCTGTGGCGGCTTGAATTAAAATGCCCGCCGGCAGTGATGGCTCACACTTTTAAGCCCAGCACTCAGGAGGCAGAGGCAGGTGGATCTCTGTGAGTTCAAGGCCAGTCAGGGCTACACAGTGAAACTATGGGGATGGGGAGAATGGGCGCCATAGGTCCAAAGGGAGTGGCAGTATTAGGAGGTGTCTTCTTGTTGAGGTAGGTGTGGTTTTATTGGAGGAGGTGGATCACTTGGAGATGGGCTTTGAGGTCGCAGCTCAAACAACACCTAATAATAGCTGCCTGCAGATCAAGGACTAGAACTCTCAGCAACTTCTCTAGCACCACGTCTCCCTGCATGCCGCCATGCTTCCCACCATCATGGTAATGGACTGAACTTCTGAACTGTAAGCCAGCCCCAACTAAATGCTTTCCTGTATAAGAGTTGCCCTGGTCATAGTGTCTCTTCACAGCAATAGAAACCTTAAGATAGGAGGTGTGTGGGCTTTGAGGTTTCAAAATTCCATGTCAGGCCCAGTCTCTCTCTCTCTCTCTCTCTCTCTCTCTCTCTCTCTCTCTCTCTCTCTCTCTGTCTCTCTGTCTGCAGATGAGGATGTAACTCTCAGGTACTGCTCTAGAGCCATACCTGCCGCCACGTTCCTTGTTATCATAACAGGCTAAGTTTCTGAAACTGTAGACAAGCCCCCAGTTAAATGTTTTCCTTTATAAGAGTTGCCATGGTCATGGTGTCTCCTCACAGCAACAGAAACTCTAAAACAGTACCCATATGTGGTACTTTGAATGTATTTGGCCCCACATAATCTCACAGGGAGTGGCACTATTAGGAGGTGTGGCTTTGTTGGAGTGGGTGTGGCCTTGTTAGAGGAAGTGTGTCACTGTGGGGGCAGGCTTTGAGGTTTCTTTTTTTAATTAATTACACTCATGATATTAATTACATTTGTGATACTCATTGATTACATTCACAGTATTCATTAATAATTATATTTATGATATTCATTAATTACATTAATTGTATTGATTTATTACATTCATGATATGTCCTGATACTACTGTCTGTTTGTGGGGTTTTTCCATCACACAAAACAGAAATTCTGTACTTGCTCTATATTCCTTTCTTCTCTGTCTTGAGATAATGTCTAATCTTTCTGTCTCTATGAGTTTGTATATTCTATATAGCTTTGAGGTTTCTTATGCTCTGGATACCACCCAGTGAGTCAGTTGACTTCCTGTTGCCTGCAAGATGTAGCACTCTCTACTCCTGCACTACGTCAGCCTGCACGCTGCCATACTCCCCTTCCTGATCATAATGAACTGAACCTCTGAAAATATAAGAGAGCCACCCTCAATTAATTGTTTTCTTTATAAGACTTGCCGTGGTCACGGTGTCTCTTCTCAGCAATAGAACCCTAACTGTGCTTGCCTAGCAAGTGTAAGGCCCTGGGTTCGATCCTCAACTCAAAAAAAAGAAAAAAGAAAAAAAAGAACTAACTAAGACACCATACATATAAATAAAATAAAGGCAAACCCAAAGGAGAAGGAAAAGAAGAAGCAGCCAGCCATTTCAACACACACCTTTAATCCCAGCACTTGGAAGGCAGAGGCAGGAGAATCTCTGTGAGTTCAAGGCTAGCGTGGTCTACCGAGTGAGTTCCAGGACAGCCAGAGAAACTCTGTCTCGATAGATAGATAGATAGATAGATAGATAGATAGATAGGCAGATAGACAGACATATAGATAGGTAAAAATGATGATACCAAGCTAAGCAACACTACACATCTGGAGCCTTGGCTATTTGGGTCACATGGGGAAGAGGACAGCAGAGTCCAGGAATTCAAGGCCAGATGGGCAGTATAGCAAGACTCCCACTGGAAGAAAGAGGCAGAGAGCCCGGGGAGATGGTGCAGTCCATAAAGCCTTTGCCACGCAAGCATGAGGACCAGTGCACACACGTGTACCAGCACACACAGGCATATGTACACATATGTACACATACACACTCACAGAAAGAGGAGGGAAGGAGGGGAGGGAGGAGTGGAGGAAAATAATTCCCAGAAGCCTATAATTCATTCTTTGTTTCTCTCCTTGTGTTGTGGAACCCTGCGTCCCACATTCTAGGAACCAGGAAACCATGCCTCCCTCACTGGACAGGGCTCTTTAACCCTTGCTACTTCTTTTATTTCATTAGTTGATTAATTAATTAACTTGGAGACAGGGTCCAGACTGGCTTCATCAGCCAAGCCTTCTACCAACCGAGCTATGTCCCAGCCCTTCTGTGCTTCAGCCAGAGGTCTCTTTGGCATGCACAGGCTCACAGCACCCTCTGCTGTTCTATCACAAGGGATGGGCTGTTGGGACTGACATTGCTGAAGGATCTGGATATGGAGCTGTAAAGACCACTCACTTAGATCACAACATGGGGGAACCATGAAGCAAGGGAACCAAGGGCCTGAACGTTGCCCCAGTGATGGTTTTTCAGACTTTCTGAGCTTAGTAGAAACCTTCCAGACCTCCACACCAAAGGCATCAAAAATGGCAAGTTATGCACATTTAGTCCTGTCTGTTAACCAGGGTTACAGACACAAATTAGGAGCTGAGGATGAAGTGTAGGGAACTAGGGACTTACCTTTAGAACCCCACAAAGATTAATCACTGGGGTCTAGGAAGATACCCCAGAGGGTGAGAGCATTTGCTGCACAAACATGAGGACCTGAGTTCGAATCCCTAACACCCCGGGGGAAGGGGGGAAGCTGAGTGTGGCTATGCATGCCTGTGACCCCAGCACTGGGAGCTGGAGACAGGTGGAATCTAGAGTTCACTGGGCAGCTGGCTTGAATGAAATAGTGAGTTTCCAGTTCAAAGAGAGAGGTGGAGGGAAAGGGAGAAGGAGAGGGAGGAGAGGGAGAGAGAGACTGTCTCAAGTGTAGTGGAGAGAGGAGGAAGACCCCTGATGTAATGCATACATGGAAAAGAATAAACCCTAGCTTCTCAGTCATGTTATGTGTGTGCCTGCCCTGAACTAGAGATTCAGGGCAACATTTCAAGGGAGGGTTTTCACATTGAATGTAGCAGTACTACTACCACCCGTTCATCAAGTCCGAGGGAGGGGCTGTGGATCAAAAAACAGACAAAAGACAGTGGGTCATTCGCCTCAGCAGAATACCAAATGCCGTTTATTGAAGGGGGAGGAGGCCTTAAATACAGGCTTACAGCACAATGGGAGAACCCTGGAGGGCAGAGGTTCGCTGCCGATGTTCTACATTCTTGCATCTAAGCTGTTTACACCAAATGCAGGACACACAAACGAGGAACCTCCGGTCAGGAAGGAAACCAGCAGGGAATCAGCATAGGGAGGACATCTGATCAAGGTCAGCAAGCAAGGCAACAGCTACCCAAAACTGGAGGGTGGGGTGGGGGGTAGGGGGGCAGGGCCCTGCAATTGAAAGCTTGAAGACTTGGTTATTGTTATCACTCAACAACCTCAATTTCCCAAAAGTACTCATTTGACCCTGAGAAATCGATGCTACTTTACAGGTCAGGAACGATGTGAGCCACCGTAGTTTATGTGTTTCTTTTAAGTACCTTGTCAGACATGCCATTGAGCAGTCAGAGGGCCTGGTAGCTCAGGGATAGGCTTAGGAACCAGGCTGCTGCTCAAAGCTGTGCCTCAAAGCCAGGCATGGGGTGCCACACCTGCAATCTCAGCACTGGGGAGGCTGAGGCAGGAGGATCCCTGCAAGTTCCAGACCAGTCTGGGCTAGATATAGGATATCCTGTTTCAGAAAGAAAGAACGGGGAGGGGGAGGGGATGGACGGGGGAGGGCAGACATATGCTCAGGCAAGCGCACCTCTCTCTTAGTATCCTCACCTGTGAAATGGGAATGGTGATGGGACCTATCTTACAGGGTTCTTATAAAGATGAAAAAAATGTATTTTTGTTTGATTGACTGATTGTTTCAGTGGGGAGAGAGAGAGAGAGAGAGAGAGAGAGAGAGAGAGAGAGAGAGAACTCAGGATCTTGTACATACCCATCACACACTAACACTAAGCAAATATCACACCCTCACATGAGTCAAGATTTGTTTTGCCTTGAGACAGGCCTCACGACTCGAACCGAGCTGGCATCAAGCTCCTGGGTTTAGGTAATTCTTCTGCCTCAGTCTTTTGAACTCTGGGATTATAGGTGTTAGGCCCTATCCCTGGATCATAAACGTTTACCCATTCCCGAATAAGGAAAGAGATCAGCGACACGGAGTCAGAAGAAACAGGTCAGGTCCAGGAAGGCCTGGTGGTGCTCATCTGAAGTCCTCTGTGGGGAGGACGTCAACTCGGAGGGCTGCCTAGGCTCCAGAGTGAGACCTTGTCTGAAGTATTGAGAGGAGAGGGGAGAGAAGGGTATGGGAGGGGAGGGAGGGAAAGGTGGAGAAGGGGGGAGAGGAGGGAGGAGGGGAGAGACAGCAGCTCCATGCTAATCTTCCTCTTTACCTTCACCTTTGCCAAATCTGCCACATTTGAAGAGTCATGGATGACCCACAGACTCTTCTAGACTCTGAACAACTTTGAGGCAGTTTGTAGCTCTGGAACGTACAGGAGGGACTCCAGGTGGCCATCCTGCTGGAAGGGGAGCCAGCTGTCTGTTTACAGAGTTTGGTCTCTTCAGCACTAATGGTCAGGATGCTGGAAATCAGGGACCCAAACCCTCCCGGTGGGTCGTGATGCACCCACAGCTCTGCCCTGCCCTCCTCTCTGACATAATATTTTCTACTTCCACATTATTTTCATTTTATTTTTCCTTTTATTTAAAAAAATTTTCCAAAATTCCCCGAGGGGTACACTGTTCCTGGAGGTACTACAAAACCAGGTGTATGCAGTATACACATAGAGTGGACGGAGCAAGCTCTGTGCCAACTCCTACTTCCAAAAATCCATTTAATATATTGTCCTCAGAGCTGGGCTGTGGTGGTGCACGCCTTTAATCCCAACACTCCAGAGGCAGAGGCAGGTGGATCTCTATGAGTTTGAGGCCAGCCTGGTCAGCCAGAGCTGTTACACAGAGAAACCCTGTCTCAAAAAACAAAAACAAAACAATAAAAATGTATTCAGGCTGGGCGATGGTGGCACAAGCCTGTAATCCCAGCACTCGTCCGAGGCAGAGGCAGGTGGATCTCTCTGAGTTCGAGACCAGCCTGGTCTACAGAGCTAGTCCAGGACAGGCTCCAAAGCTGCAGAGAAATCCTGTATTGAAAAACAAAACAAAACAAAAACATGTATTCAGATAAAGGGCGTATCTGATATTAAACTGATAAGAACAGATACTATTCTTGGTCTTAGCCAAAAGGCTGAGAATCAATTATTTTCCTTAAAAAAAAAAATTAGATTAATTTTATTTTATGAGTATTTTGTGTGGCGATATGTATGGGCACCAAGTGTGTGACCTAGTATCCATGGAGGTAAGAAGAGGATATTGGATCCCCTGGAACAGAAGTTATAGATGTTTGTGATCTACCCTGTGGGTGCTGGGTAAGCCCAGCAAGAGCAACAAGTGCTTTTTTTTTTTCCTCTGACAAGGTTTCTCTGTGTAATAGTCCTGGTTGTCCTGGAACTCACTCTCTAGATCAGGCTGGCCTCAGACTCACAGAGATCCACCTGGCTCTTTCTTTTTCTATAGGTCTTTCTTCTCCCCAGCTATAGTTACCTTAAGAACAGGGTCTACAGCTGTGTCCCAAGTGAGCTCAGGAGCTTAGGACACATTGAACACATGCTCAGCTCTCAAAAAAACATCTTGAGTAAATAAGTGAATGAATTTTGGACTCAGTCATTATAGACACAATTCAACAGCAATGCAAAAATGTAATCTGCCTTTCTGTGAAAGGACAAGAAGTCTTTCTGTCCACAGAAGTGTTACTTCTTTCTGAAACTCCTTGGCTTTACTTATTTATTTATATTTATATTTATTTGGTCTTTGGAGATGGGGTTCCTCTGTGTAGCCCTGGCTGTCCTAGAACTTGCTCTGTAGACCAGGCTGACCTGGAACTCACAGAGATCACTCACCTCTGCCTCTCAAGTGCTGGAATTAAAGGTGTGCACCACCACCACCATCACCACCACCGGCTGGCTTTATTTATTTTAATTAGCAAAAAAGTTCCATGTATTTACCACATACTTGATATTCTGAAGTGTGTGAACACTGTAGAATGAATGGTTCAGTGAGCCAACATTTACAATCTATTCTCTTTACAAATCTTAAGAATCCAGGGTTGAGAGTGTGGCTCGGTGCCTAGCAAGTGTGAAGATCTGGGACTGATCCCCAATCCACCTCCCCACCCCACCCTCAGAAAAATGAGGAAAAAAAATGGTAATTACTTTAAGTATAGTCACCATGATGGACTATGGAACTTTTTTTTTTTTCCAGACAGGGTTTTTCTCTGTGTAACTGCAATGACTACCCTAGAACTCATTCTGTAGACCAGGCTGGCCCCAAACTCACAATGCTCCCAAGTGTTGAGATTAAAGGCGCATGCCACCACTGACTGGTGACTATAGAGCCCCCCCCCCTTTTTAAAGTTTTTTTCAGATTCATTTATTTTTATGTGCATTGGTGTTTGACCTGCATGTATGTCTGTGTGAGGATGTTGAATCCCCTGGAACTAGAGTTACAGAAAGTTCTCAGCTGCCATGTGGGTGCTGGGAATTGAACCCAGGTCTTCTGGAAGAGCAGTGAGTGTTTTTAACCAAACCACTGAGCTATCTCTCCAGCTTCAAAATTTGAAGTGGAAGAGCCACTTTTTTTTTTTTTTTTGTATGTGGAGCTGAGGATCGAACCCAGGGCCTTGCACTTGCTAGACAAGCGCTCTACCACTGAGCTAAATCCCCAACCCCAGGAAGACCCACTTTTAATCCAGATCTTTTTGTTTGTTTTGTTGTTGTTGTTTTGTTTTGTTTTTTCAAGACAGGGTTTCTTTGTGTAGGCTGTTCTGAAACTAGCTCTGTAGTTGGCCTTGAACTCACAGAAATCCACCTGCCTCTGCCTCTCAAGTGCTGGGACTAAAGGTGTGAGCCACCACCGCCCAGCAACTGTAGAGCTCTTAAATTATTCTGCCTCTCTAAACAAACAAACAAACAAACAAACAAACAAATATTGCTGAACATGGTGGCTCACATCTTTAATCCCAGTACTTGGGAGGCAGACACTGTGAATTTGAGGCTAGCTTGGTCTAAATAAATTCCGGGATAGCTAGACTACATAGAGAGACCCTGTCTAAAAAAAAAAAAAGGGGGGGGGGGGGGGGGGTGGGTATATCCATTCATGTGTGTGTTCTAGTGCCTGTTTATGTACATTGGTTAATGCCAGGCATCTTCCTCTATTGCTCACCACCAACTTATTTTTTTAATTTAACTCATTTATATTTTTATGTATGAGTGCTCTGCGTGTATCCCTCCATTCCAGAAGATGGTATCAGATGCTATTACAAATGGTTGGAAGCCACCATGTGGTTGCTGGAGATTGAACTCAGAACCTCTGGAAGAGCAGCCAGTGTTCTTAACCTCTGAGTCGTCTCTGCAGCCCCTATCAATTTCTTTTTTGAGACAGGGTGTCTCACTGAATCTGGAGCATGCTGATTTAGGTAAGCCAGAGAACTCTAGGGATCCTCCTGTCTCTGCCTCCTGATTTTAATGTAGGTGTGTGGCAAATACTGTACTGACTGAGCCCTCTTCTCAGACCACCCTGCCTTTTCTCATTTACATAGCCCAGGGCAATCCTGCTTTATCCTGGTGAATGTAGAAGTTACAGGCATGTGCCAGCTTTGGATATTTCTATCCTTTGACTATGCTTTGGCCAACATCCACCCAGTACCCTCCCTCCATCTACCCCACTTAGATTTGAGGCTGATGGGGTCTCCATGTGTTTCTTTTTCAGTTTGAGACCCAGGATCCCACCCATACTTTGGATGCCCTACCACTGAGGTACACCCCCAGCCTGAGGCTGACATTGGAACAAAAACAGGGACTTTTACCAATGGGCCTCAGAGGCATACAGGACCTGAGGAGAGGCTTCAGGAGACAAGAGGAGGGTCTCCCCAAGGGAGCCTCTTTGGCTCAGAGCACAGCCTCAGGACAGTCAGGGAAGGTGCAACATTTTCCTGGAGGAAGAAAGGAAACTCCTCCATCACTCTTACTGCTGAGGTTGCCCTCTGCTGAGGACACTTTAGTCATAGTTGACTCAGAGTCAGGAAAACAGGCACTTTCTCCAAGGGCTTTTCATCAGAGTATATTGAACCATCTGTTTTCCCATAAGTGCCAGACAGGGCCCCAGAGTTTACTTAAGTTCTCATTCAGGGAAAAAAAAAAATAACAAAAACAAAGAACAAGAAACCCATGGCTGACTTATGGGGTTCCACCCAGGACCAAGGGTGAAGTAGGGCTAAGGGACATTTTTGACACGACTGTCTGCTTCCTGTTCTGGGGACTGACTGTCTTTCATTTCTCCTGTTCTGGGGACTGACTGTCTTTCATTTTTCACACTGACCTATGCTCCAAGAAGACAAATCCTGCTGTAAGGGTGGACCAAAGCACCACAGCTATACTCCACTCCAGAAAGTATGATCTCTATGTGTAGACATATATAATACCTTTCCATTTTTAAATGCTTTTTTAAAATTTTATGTGCATTAATGTTTTACCTGCATGTATATCTGTATGAGGGTGTCAGATCCCCTGAAACTGGAGTTACAGTGTGGGTACTGAGAATTGAACCCTTTGGATGAGCAGCCAGTGCTCTTAACCACTGAGCCATCTCTTCAGCGCCCCTTTTAAATTGTCAAAATGTTATTTGTGTGGGTGTTTTGTCTGAATGTGTGTCTTGTATAACATGCTGTCTGGTGACCAAAAAGGCCAGACAGAAAAGGGAGTTAGAACCCCTCGGACTATGATTACAGGTAAACTACATGAGCTGCCATGTGGGTGCTGGGAATTGAACTTGGGTCCTCTAGAAGAGCAGCCAGTGCTCTTAACTGCTAAGTCATCTCTCCAGCCCATAATAACTTCTAAGTTTATTTATTTATTTTCTGGAGCTGAGGACGGAACCCAGGACCTTACACTTGCTAGGCAAGTGCTCTACCACTGAGCTAAATCCCCAACCCCTTAAGTTTTTTTTATGTGTATGGTACATGTGTGCAGCTGTCTGAGGAGGTGAGAAAGGGTATCAAATCCCCTGAAGCTGAAGTTACAGGTGGTTGTGAGCCGCCCAATATAGATGCTAAGAACCAGACTACAGACCTCCAGAAAAGCAGCAAGCACTCTGAATGGCTGAGTCGTCGCCTCGGGCCCTCTAAAATTCTCCTCCAACAAATAAACCTATTCTGTCTTTTGTTTGTTTGTTTGTTTTGATTTACTTATTTACTATGTGTACAGTGTCCTGTCTGCATGTATGTCTACATGCCAGAAGAGGGCATCAGATTACAGATGGTTGTGAGCCACCATGTGGTTGCTGGGAATTGAACT
Organism: Onychomys torridus; assembly: GCF_903995425.1. Lineage (NCBI taxonomy): Eukaryota > Metazoa > Chordata > Mammalia > Rodentia > Cricetidae > Onychomys > Onychomys torridus. Next base: position 89,322,655 of record NC_050450.1, read on the forward strand.
CAGGACCTCTGGAAGAGCAGTCAGTGCTCTTAGCCACTGAGCCATCTCTCCAGCCCTAAACCTATTTTGTCATGCTTTCTGGTGAACCTTATCAGACAGTCCATCTCTTCTCTGAGCACACATTGTTCTTGACCTCAGACATTGGAGTAAGAACTGACAGGCTTGAGTGATGTCGCCAGTCCAAACTGCTTATTCATCCTGCTTTACACAACTAATTACTGTTTTCATGTAACTTGCCCCAGTGTTTATGCCTCCTCCTAACTGAGTTATTTAAAAAAGCTCCTTCTCTCTCAGGACACTGTGCTCATGTTCCCAAGTTCAGGTCAAGAAACTGGAGGCCAGGCAGTGCCTCAGCAGTGAGCCAGAAGTTCCAAGTCGCCCAGCAAGGAGGGTTTAGGACTTATTCGGCAGCTAGCCCAAGCTTGAATAAAGCGTCTGGCCACTCATGCTCCACTGTATTAGACCCTTTATGGCCTCAGTGCTGTCCCCTGAAAATGCACATCGTAGCTGTGCAGTGATGGTATGGAGGCTGTAGCTTTTATGATATGATTGTGTGACAGGGGCAGAGCACTCACGTTCACGTGACCCTTGTAAGAGGTCCATGAGGCTGTGGGGATGGCTCGGTAGGTGGAAAGTACTTGTTGTGTAAGCCTGATAACCTGATTTAAGATCTCTGAAACCCACATAAAAAGCTGGATGTGAGGTTGGCAAGATGGCCCAGTAGGTAAAGGTCCTGGGCTCTAAGACTGTCAACCTGAATTCAATCCCCAGAACAAACACAGTAGAAAGAATTGATTCACACAAGCTGTTCTCTGCCCTCCACACATTTGGCATGCACACCCAAAGTAAACACATTTTAAAAATTGTATAGAGGCAGGACACAGCGGGAAGCATCTGTAATCTCAACAATCCTAGGTGAGATGGGAGGCAGAAAGGAGAATCACCAGGAAGCTATGGGGCCAGATAGCTGGAGTAAACAATAAAATGGGGAAAAACAAGAGACTCCTCAAAGTTTTCTGATGTGTACACACACACACACACACACACACACACACACACACACACAAAGAGGTCTGCAGGGCCGGAGAAATAGTTCAGCTGACAGAGCAGCCGTGCTACAGGCTTGAGGACTTGACTTGATCCCCAGACCCTCCAGTTACACAGGTTAGACTGAGCATGGTAGGCATCTCTGTGAGTTCCAGGCCAGCCTGGTCTTCACAGTGAGTTCCAGGACAGTCAAGGCTGTACAGAAACCTTGTCTCAAAAAAAGTTAGGCAGGCATGGTGGTGTATGCTAGTAATCCCAATGCTGGGGAGGTACAGACAGAAGGATCCTTGGGACTCACTGACCAGCATAGCCTAATTGTTGAGTTCCAGGTCAGTAGAGATGCTCTTGCAATAATAAATAAATTAATTAAAAACAATTAAGAGGTAGATGGTACTTTGAAGACAATTACTGTGACCACACACGTGTGTGCACACACAAAACCCAAGTCTGAAACCCGGTAGCCTATGCACAATTGCTATTGTCTACACACACATAACCCAGGCCTGAAACCTGGTAGCTTATGCCCATAATCTCAGCACTTAGGATTGTGAGGAGGCCAGCCTGGGTGACATTGAAAGACTTTCTCAAAAAACAAAGACAAGGGTTGGGGATTTAGCTCAGTGGTAGAGTGCTCGCCTAGCAAGCACAAGGCCCTGGGTTCGGTCCTCAGCTCAAAAAAAAAAACAAAGACAAAATAAAGCAAGGAGATTTGGATGAGGCTAAGCCTGGGGCAAGTCTTGTAGCAGCCATAGCAACTATCCCAGCAAGAAGATTTCAGCAGAGCCTAGATCAGTACAGTTCATTAATTTAATGTCCACTCATGGGGATATACCTAAAAGGAGCCAAGACTGGAGCTGCCCACGCAGGTGTTAATAACAAAAGCACACTGGAAGGCATTGTGCAAGTTGGCCCCCAGCATAAATGACAGTACACAACCCTCTGGAGTCCTGCTGACTGTCCAAAAGACTGCTGTGGTTACAGGCCTGGTGTCCTGGCCCTCACTCCTCCGCACTCTGTGTGCTGACAGAGTCCTGCAGAAGCGCCTGCACCTCTGCCCGTCGGCTCAGCTTGGTGGCCTTGCCCTGGAAGCGGCCTTTCTTCCCTGCTCCTTTGCCTTCTAAGACTTCAGCCACCCTAGAGAATGGAGAAATAGTTAAGGAGATGGTTTGTGAAAAGTCAAAAATCAAGGGCAGTCAGTACCCAGGGCCCAGAGAAAGGAGACCGGGTGATTTCTAGGAATCAGAAGGCTGATGCAGGAGGCTGATGCAAGTTTGAGGCCAGCTCTGAAGACTAAAAAAAAAACCGAAAAAAATTGGATGTACCGATACGTGCTTGGGCAGTGGAGACAGAAGAATCAAGAGTTTGAAACTAGCCAAGGCTACAGGGTAAAACCTCGTCCAAGAAGAAAGAAAGAAGAAAGGGGGGAGCAGAGAAGGAGGGAGGGCAGGAGGGAGGGAGGGAGGGCAGGAGGGTGGGACAGTGCACAAGCCAAACCAGACTGCAGACCACTCATGCCGCCTGTTGGGAATCTCCATTATAAATAGCTGTGTTCCTTGGATGTTTCCAAGGAACACATACATATTCCAGAGAACCCATAAAGACTGAGAACTCCCAAGGCCCTAAAGAACAGGAATCATACACCTCTGGAGGTGATTTCAAACAAGAAAAGAAGCCAGGTGTGGGGGTGCACATCTTTAATCCCAGCACTCAGGAGGCAAAGGCAGGCAGCTTTGTGAGCTGTCACCCATGCTGGGGTGGGCTTCAGTGACATGGCTGTCTTTGAGTCATTTCTGCTTCTGTAAGTGACCCCAGTAAAAGTCACTGTCTCACTGAGTAAGACTTCAGTGGTATCCATCCTTACTGTCGTTGGATCCCAGTCAGGGGTGAGGAAACATTTGTTTCTGAGTCTCCAGGAATATAGTGTCACAGAACACCTAGCTCTAGGGACCAAATTTTCTTTAAAACAAACAAACAAACAAACAAAATCCCTCTGTTTGCGTCTCATTCTCCCACTTTAACCATGAGACCTCCAGTGCGTGAGGTACGGATCCCTAATCCGCCAAACTAGGAATGCTGGTGTCAGACCACACCTGCACAGCCTGCCTCACATGCCTCTATGAACCAAGGTGATCGCAGACGTGATGCCCTGCTAACCAGAACAAGGCTGCACCAGTATATTAGAAGTACATGCCAGGTGGTGGTGGTGGTGGTGGTGGTGATGGTGGTGTTGACACACACCTTTAATCCCAGCACTCGGGAGGCAGAGGCAGGCGGATCTCTGTGAGTTCGAGGCCAGCCTGGTCTACAGAGTGAGATCCAGGAAAGGCACCAATGGTACCCAGAAAAACCCTGTCTCGAAGAAAAAAAAAAAGGCTAGTGGCTGGGCCTAATGGCATGAAGAGCCAAAGCATCCACATTTCAAGCAAGCCCCCTCACCCCAGCTTGAAACAGGCCTGAGTTTCAAAATTCTCAGAGCTGCTGACATAGGTCCCTGGACAAAGTCAGGAAGAGCCATCTGGTAGCAACTAATTAACCATAGAAGGCCCCAATGTGGGAGATGGTCAAAGTACAAAGTCAGAATGTTTGAAGGACTATCTGGTAACAATTGATTAACCACAGAATGCCCCAATGCCGGAGGTAGTCTATAAAGTTTGACAAACAACTGGTTAAAACTACGAAGTAAGATAACACAGAAATTCTGAAAAGCCCCTAAAACTTGAGCCTATCAGAATTGCCCATACTAGCATCCCTAAATGATGTAAGCTTGTGGTTTTTGAAAACTGAGCTTGCAGAGGGGCAGTCACCTCCTCCAGCCTCTACTGTGTTGCTTTTGCATTTCGATGAAAAAAAAAGAGAGAGAGAGAGACAAAAGGGGTTGGGATTTAGCTCAGTGGTAGAGCATTTGCCTAGCAAGCTCAAGGCCCTGGGTTCGGTCCTCAGCTGGGGGGGGGGGGGGGGGGGGAGGAGATAGAGAAGTGAGGAAAAAAATAAAAGTTTTAGATGAAAAAGGAAAAAAAAAAAAAGTACACAACTTCCCCACCACACAGGAGCCCTACATCAATCACGTCACCTGGGCCCCAGGGTCTCCACAGCCTCTGCTGGTCCCGCTAGCAAGAAGAGCCCAGCACCTTTCTCATCCCCCACAGTTAAGAACAGGAGGGTCTCCTAGGAGGGAAGACAAGAGACGAGCACACATGGGGTCAGCTCCCCTAAGCCCCATACTCTGCTGAGTCAAGAACAGGCAGCTCCCTCAAAGCAGAGATGTTGCTGATGACTGATGACGCAGCCTTCTCTCTGGCATGCTGGCCCACCAAGCTTTATGAGAATGGCCAGGAGGTTGACCACTAAGAGGCAGGAGGCTGCCGACTGTGCTGAGTGGAAGATACCTTCCATGGTCTCACTGCCACCATCCTTTCCTATCGTGCTCAACAAGACACCCTCTCTGCCATTGCTGCTGCTGCCAGCCACTCTGCTCCTTGGCTACCTGAATACCTCTAAGCAGGCTTTGTGGCCTGGCCCTGAAGCCTTTCGTCCCCTTTAGGTAATGGGTTCTGCCTCCAGCATGTCACTCTGAATTATAAATGCTGACAGACACATGTCTCTCAGGGTAGAACAAGGCTCCCTGAGAATCAGTGCTGTGTAGAGAGCGGATTTACAGAGACCTGAGGCTTAAGCCCCAGGAAGGCATTCCATATAGGGTTTAAAATAAGGGCGAGAGACCTGACAATCTCCTTTGTTGGACGATTAGGATGAAGAAAGGCAAGTGAGGCCTGAAGCAGAGGTCTCTGAGGGGTCTCTCGGACCCTGACATTCTCTCAGCACAGATCTAGGTGGCTTTAGAGTAACACCAGAGGTTGGATCATGGCTAGTGCTAGAAAAAATAATCTGGATGAAATTTCTTTCAGCGTTAACCTGAAGGGACTCTGGCTAAGCTAACTCCCTCAAGTCATACCTCCCAGGGCCTCTGCAGAGTGGAGACTCTCTTGTTCCTCTTACCTCTGACCCAATCTCATTGGCAATGATATTCATGAACTCAGAATCACCCTCTTTCCTATGACAAAGGACACAGATGTAAGACCCAGGATGAAGCCGTGCTGCGAACCGAAGGAGGCCTGCTCCTCCTCTTGATGCAGGCCAACAACTGATGATTCATTGCTTCCCATTTAATCACACAAAGCCCCAGACCCCTCAGCACACAGAAGATGTCTCAGCAGTTTATACGCAAAGGATCTCCAAGAACCTGGGGGGCCTGTTAGACAGCGAGAGCGGCCAGTGGAGGAGCTAGTGAGCCTGTGTAAGCTACAGTGAAGATGCTAACATCAAATCCAGGAGTCCAGTAACTCCTCTCCTGTGGTCTACTCAGCCTGGAGCACCACAGAGAGCGATGCACTCTTGGGAGAGCCTGAGCCCCCAGCCCCTCTCATCCCTCTGCCTTGTCTCCAGCGCCCAGTTTCTCACCTATGTAGTGTAACCACACCTCCCCAGTCCGGGCTGCTCCTGAGGCTGTGAGCAGTGTGCACAGCCAGGTCTCTGAGGAGATTCAGGTTGTTCTGAAAGGGATGCGAGAGCTCAGTCAGGTGGAAAAGATAACAGAGGGAACCATTACCTCTCCTCCTGTGCGGCCCTCAAACCCCCTTGATAATCCATACATCGGCCCAGGCAAGAGGCAGAGCCCAGGCCTGTCCACCCCCACAGAACCACCTTCTGCAGGAGCTTGGTGGTGTTCTGGAGCTTTTTCACTGCTTCCACGTGATCCTCCGCTCCACACCTACAAGACAACGGTTAATGGAGACTGGCCAACTGCCCAGGTGCTTCCAGAATTAGGGGGCGTAAATCAATGAACCCTCCTTGCTGGGGTGCCTTCCTCAAGATGGGAACATTCAAAGGGTCCCGTAAGCAACTGGGAGAGAGGATATGGAGGAATAAAGCATTCTGTGTATGCCTGAGCTACTGTCCAAAGCACCTTACCCTCCAGAGCAGTAATCATTCTGTCCACCTGGCAGGTGGAATGCTAAGCCCCAGGGGTGCAGCCCTTGGGAGCAGGGGGGGAGCAGGGCGTACTTGAGGAGTGCGGTCAGGGCTTTTTCACTCCCATGACTTCGTTCCATCCACTTCAGTACCCGGTTCCCAGCCAGAAACACCAGGTTGCTTTTGTTCTTCTTCCCTTTCTCCGTGCCCAGAATCTTAATGACCTGCACAAACGGGGTAACACACACATACACACACACACACACACACACACATACACACACACCACAGTGGGTCTGAGGACATGAAGGGGAGAGATCAGACCCCCCACCACTCTCACCCCTGCTTCCCAGTAACCTGTGCTCACACACGCCACACCCTTGCCCACTTACCTGCAGGTCACTGAGATTGTTCACGTGGGTCCCACAGCACATGTTGGAATCGACACCCTCGATGGTGATGACTCGAATGGGCCCTGCATGATCATCTGGCAGACCCCGGCCCCTCACCTGGAACAGAGGGAAGGGAACGGGGCTGTCTGAAATTTGATGAGGAGCCCTTGGAGAGCCACTCTGGAAGCGGGTGCCTCGCTCTCTTCTCACCTGCTCCACCTCAGGGTCATCCAGGCTCAACTCTCGCACACTCACAGGCAGCCGATCTCTGATTTTTTGATTGACGCTTTGTTCAATGGCAGCTACCTGCTCAGCAGTCACAGAAGGGCTGTCCAACTCAATCACACTCCGCAGTCTCCCTAGCTCCCTGCCAGAAAAAGCAGCCGGGCACCCATGCTCAAAGTGCATGAGGAACGTTCACACTGAGCCTGAAGGTGCTGGCCTGTAATCCTAGTGCCTGGGAGATAGAACACGGACCTTAAGGTTGCCTTCCAGTGAACATTGAGTTCATGTTCCTCTAACAGTGGGGTGGGGCCAAGCCTCTAGTCTCATACTCAGGAAGCTAACTGCTGTGAATTCCAGACCAACCTCAAACTATAAACCCAGCCGGGGTTATATAGAAAGACTCTATCTTAAAAAAAAAAAAAAAAATTACACACACACACACACACACACACACACACACACACACACACACACACATACATATAATTTTATTGAAGGCTGGAGAGATGGCTCAGAGGTTAAGAGTACTGACTGCTCTTCCAGAGGTCTTGAGTTCAATTCCCAGCACCCACATGGTGGCTCACAACCATCTGTAGTATCTGTAGTGAGATCTGGCGCCCTCTTCTGGCCTTCAGGGATACATGCTATATACATAATAAATAAATCTTTCAAAAAAAATTTTTTTTTATTGAATCCACACCAAAATATCTCATAGGTAGGGACTGCCATTCCCAGTCTACAAATGAAGAAGGAATATGACCAAAGTCACGCAGTGGCAGGACCATACATTCAGCTCTAGCCTCTGAAGTGTATGTTCTTTGCCAAGCCAAGGCAGATGTCCCTGCTCTTGTGTTGCTCCTAAGAAACCCAAGGTCTTCCCATGACCCAGTCTTCAAGAAGAAAAGACAAGCAACTCTGAACACTGCCCTTTTCTTTTCCTACCCTAATCCATCACTGGGAACAGAGGTGGGAGTCAGGGACCCATCACATGTGTGCCGCGACTCACCACGATGTCGTCTTCAGCCCAAAGAGATGGTCAGCTACTGCTGTGATGAGATGCTGCCCTAAGCGAGAGCAAGAGACAGGAGCAAATTGAGAAGCCCCGTCACACATCCCCACGACAGCATAATCTCAGAAATTCTCACTGGCGGGATACCCAGCATTTTAGATACTTTAGTGAAAATCACAGCAGGGGCTGGAGGGTCTAGCTCAGTGGCAGAGTGCTTGCCTAGCAAGTGCAAGGCCCTAAGTCAATGTCTCTGAATTTCTCCCTCCTTCTCCCCTCCCCCTTCTCTCTCTCTCTCTGAAAAGGAGAGAAGGGGGAAAAGAAGAGGAAGAGGGAGGGAGAGAGAGAGAGAGAGAGAGAGAGAGAGAGAGAGAGAGATAGATCACCATGAGAATTCTCCCAGCAGCTTTACAATGCTATTTAACAATAATTGGCCAAGGCAAAGCAGCTCTGTGGAGGCCGGATGTGAGCTGAAGTTCTGGTGTGTGTCATTCACTCACTTGAGAAATGTTTACTGAACACACGCAGAGCACAGGGCTCCAGGTCAGAGATGCAGCTGCACTCCTGACCAATGAGAGGGTGGAGACAGTAAGAAAAGGAAGAGGAAGAGTTAACCAGGAAGAGCTAAGAGACAAACAGTCAAAGCCTTGAGGAGGAAAGAATGATCTGTGCTGCCAGCAACATGTTCAAAAGACGGGAGTGATGGAGGTGCAGGCAGCAAGCCGTGGAGAGCCCCAGTGAGGCTGGAGCCCATGCAAGAACAGTCCCCCAGGGCTGGAGGCCTTGGTGAGGAGAATGGCTGGCCATACAGGACTACAGGAAGATTTTTAAGTGCAAGGGAGTGAGACGATCTGATTTTGTTTGTTTGTTTGTTTTATATTTATTTGCATTTTCTTTCTTTTTTTATAATTTATTTTTTTATTTTATGTGCATTGATGTTTTGCCTGCATGTATGTCTGTGTGAAAGTGTCAGGTCCCCTGGAACTAGAGTTACAGACAGTTGTGAGCTGCCATGTGGGTGCTGGGAATTGAATCCAGGTCCCCTAGAAGAACAGCGAGTGTTCTTAACTGCTGAGCTATCTCTCCAGCCCCGATTTTGTTTTTTTAAAGGATTGCTCTGAGGCTCGGGACAGAGCTCTGTGACAGAGGGTGTAGCTAGCACACTCAGGGTCTTGGGCTCAATCTTTCTTCACTGCAAGAAAATAAAAGATTGCTGTATAGCATGAGGCCCTGGATTTAATCCTTACTGTGAGGGAAGGAAGGCTGTCTGGGCTGTTGTACAGGCACAGAGGAGCAAGGAGCAAGACCAGACGTGAGGAAATCAGCCAGAGGGTCACAGGGAAGATGTCGAGGGCTGGGACTAGGAAGACTGCAGTGAACGGAAGTAGAAAGATAGTTGAGGAGAAATCAAGACACTTAGTGACTGACCCATTATCTGCAAAGAGGCATCTGGAATGATATGAATGACTGAGGATATGTTGATGACCAACAGTATATTAAGGCAAGCCCAAGTAGAAGATGATGACCTTTCCCTTTCATTTTGGGACACTATGAATTTGAAAATCTATAAGACATCCAGACAGAGACATGTGGGAACATTCCTAACCAGCAGTAAGTGAGTGGGCACGGTGGCTTACGCCGCCTGTAGTCCAGTATTTAGGAGGCAGGAGGTCAGCCTGATCTACATACTGAGTTTCAGGCTAACCAAGGCTACATAGGAAAACCTTGTCCCCCCCAAAAACAAGAAAGGGCTGGTAAGATGGCTCAATAAGTAAGGTACTGCCTAACAACCTGAGATCAACCCCCAGGACCCATATGGTTGAAGGAGAGAACTGATTCCCACAAGTTGTCCTATGACCTCCACAGGCATAATGTGACACATGCATACCCCACTCCCTGATAAACAAAGAAAAAAAATTTTTTTTTGAGCTGAGGATCGAACCCAGGGCCTTGCGCTTGCTAGGCAAGTGCTCTACCACTGAGCTAAATCCCAAACCCAAGAAAAAATATTTTTAAAACAAAGAAAAAGCTGGACAGTGGTGGTACACATCTATAATCACAGCACTCAGGAGGCAAGGGCAGATGGATCTCTATGAGTTCAAGGCCAGCCTGGTCTACAAACAAGTTCCAGGACAGCCAGAACTGTTACACACAGAAATCCTGTCTCGGAAAAACAAAAAACAAAAAAAGGAGACAAGAAGGCCAAAAGTTCTTCCAGAACTTTAATATTCATATTATTTTCACAACACCTGTCATATACTACCTGAATCAAGGCTGATTCTAAGAATATCCATCCCTTAAAAGGCTAACTCCTAGAGGATAGAAACTCCACTGCCATCATATGACACTGCTATTCACAGTTCATCTCCCATATGTCCCCATCCTGTGACCCTTACCTGAATGTTGCTGCATGTGGTCAAACCTCCGCTCCCAGTCCACTCGGACCTGGACCTGGCTCCCAGGGGACAGAGGTGTCTGTGTAAAATGATCAGCCTGGGCCCCACGACGGGTCACTCTCAGCACAGAGATGTCGTTGATGGTACCACGGTCATCAGGCTGGGGGAAAAAGTAAACAGCACTAGGGGCAGTTCTCATGCTACCAAGATGCAAGACTCTCTAAGCTCTCAGAGAGACGGACCCAGATCCTGAGTTTCCTAGAGGAAGAGGAGACAATGTCAAGTGAGGCGGGCCCGCTTTGTCATATGACAGGATTTCCTGTCCTCTTTTTTAAACACCCATATATGTTGTTCTTTAGGGCAGAATAGCAGAATTAAAACAAAAAGAAGCAAGCACAGTACTGAAGATTTTAGTAAAACCCAAAGAGCCTTAATCCTAATTGCTGTCACCTTAGATTATCTTAAATAGTCTCTAAAGTGACCTGAGTGTTCCTGCCTTTAACCCCTCATTCCTCAGCACTGATGCCAGAATTAGATTCAACAATGTTCATCATTTAGAAAAGTATCAAGTGCCAGCTGCTTACAAGGCACTGTGCCAAGCAAATAACGCAGTGGGAATCATGCCACAGAAACTAAATCTAAAGAGACCTAATAGCTTTGGGGAACCTGGGAAAACTGAAGGAAGGGTGTAACATGAAGTGTGTAAGATTTCAGGGCTGATAAGATGCTGCCAAGCCTGAGTACCTGAGTTCTGAGTTCTATCCCTGGCACCTGGGTAGGAGAAAACCAGCTCCCACAAGTCCTCTCTCTCTCTCTCTCTCTCTCTCTCACACACACACACACACACACACACACACACACACACACACACAAATAAAATGAATAATGTAGTTTTAAAAATAACAAAAAGAAGAGACACTTTAAAGACACTTGAGGTGGACAGCATAAACAGGGGTAGTGAAGCCTGAAAGAATCAGCTAAATCTAATTGTAAATAAAATAACGCAGTGGTGCTTGAGCTTGTGGTACATGTTGAGGACAAGCTTTGAACAGGTGACACTTGAGGGTCAAGGGTTTTTGTTTTTGTTTTTTGGGTTTTTTTGTTTTTGTTTTTGTTTTTCAAGACAGGGTTTCTCTGTGTAGTTTTGGTGCCTGTCCTGGATCTCGCTCTGTAAACCAGGCTGGCCTCAAACTCACAAGAGATCAGCCTGCCTCTGCCTCCTGAGAGCTGGGATTAAAGGCGTGGCGCCTGACTCAAGGGTTTTTCTTTAGCAGCTCAGGACGTCTCCATGTGGGAAAACAAGGAACTGATTAACAAACGCTTTTCCCCTAACCCATCTACTGAATCCTCTAGAACCACTTCTTTGCTTCAGATCCTCCACGGCTTCCTGAATGACCTTGATCCACCCTCCAAGGCCCTCTGAACTAGCCTCAATCACCTGTTCAAAGCTAGTCCTCAACATGTACAAGCTCAAGCACCACTGCGTTATTTATTTTATTTACAATCAGACCTAGCTGATTCTTTCAGGCTTCACTCCCCCTGTGTATGCTGTCCACCTGGCTGGTGAAACCTCTCCCACAATGCCCACTTATGGAGTCACTCTCTTCTTTTTGTACACTGGAGTCAGGCTCTCCATCGGGCTCTGAAGGCCATCCCCCTCTTCGGAACTCTCCCCCAGGCAGCTTTCTCAGTCCCTGTAAGATACTTGGTGTTAATTTCCATCTCAGGGCCTTTGCACTGTTATTCTGTCTGCCTAAAACCTTTCTCTTGCCCCAGAACCACTAGACAGCTGCAGTGGCTCACCCCTTCTGTTCACAGACATCTGTACCGAGTAGTCTAGACTGACCTCCACAGAGGCGAGCATCCCACCACTCTCCTCCCCTTTACCCAGCTTTATTTCTAGTGACATTACTATTACGTATACCTGACATACAGGGCTGTCTGCAATAAGCACACCATGTACTAAGAGGCACTGTCTTGTTCACCCTTTATCACCAGCGCCTGGAATGTGACACACTGCACGTGTCATAGCTACATAAGCCTTTGCTGAATGAATAATGCAATGAACTAACAGTCTGATTTATTGAGGCTAAGAAGGGGCGATCGCGTTTTCTGCAGGGGCGAACAGGAACGTGGGGGTCCCCGGGAGGGGGTCGGGCTGAGGCTGCACCGGGTACCTGGCCCCCGCCCTCGGGGAAAAGCAGCGTGTCTTCCAGAACCACTTGGAAACCGCTCAGCACTTCCTTCTTGCCGCCGCTCGCGTCCGTCTGCCACTCGGCGGGACTGCAGGAGACCACGGTGGTGGTGCACTGGGCAGAGAGGGAGGCGAGTGGGAGCCCTCTTAACGCCGAGACGGGGGCCTGCCCTCGCCCTCCCGCCGGGGGGCAACCCGGGTCTCAGGACCCTCTCCCACCAGGCCGCACCTCCCGTGCATAGCTGTCGCGCTGACACAGGAACGCCATCGCCGTCTCCGAGGCCCCGGAGACCAGCGCGCGCAGAAAAGCCGGGCGCGGGACGGAAACCGAACTGGGACAAAGTTTCTTAAGCGTTTCTGCGCGAACGTAAGTGCGCAAAGGAGGGGGTGTGATTTGAACAAATTCCCTGAAACTGCTAAGTGCAGGTGTTCTGTGTTGTTTTGTTATCGTTTTAAGACTGAAAGACTACAAAATTCACAACTCGGTCTGAGACGTTCTTCAGCTAGCTCGTGGGGCCGTGTGCATGGAGGTGGAAATAAGAGGGGCTGGACAGAAATAGACAAGGCATGTATGTTAATATTTTATTTAAAACCAACATCCAGACATGGCTCCGTGGTTAAGAGCACTGACTACTCTTCCCAGATGGACCCGGGTTCAATTCTCAGCACCCACATGACCGCTCACAACTGTCTGTAATTCCAGTTCCCGGGAACCCAACACTGATGCACAATAAATAAATAGACAACATCCATAGTATTTCATCATGTAACTTTTTTAACTATAGGGAAGGAGTTTAACCCACAAACCTCAGGAACCTATGATTTATGATAATTTGGATTGTAAAGTTATTTTATTTTTACTTATGTGTATGTGTACCAAGTTACAGGTGGCTGTGCCCCACCTGATGTGGGTGCTGAGAACCAAACTCCTGTCCTCTGAAAAATACACTACACACTTTTTTGTTTTGTTTTGTTTTCTTGTTTGTTTGTTTGTTTGTTTGTTTTTCGAGACAGGGTTTCTCTGTAGCTTTGGAGTCTTTCCTGGAACTCGCTTTGTAGACCAGGCTGGCCTCGAACTCACAGAGATCCGCCCGCCTCTGCCTCCCAAGTGCTGGGATTAAAGGCGTGCGCCACCACCACCTGGCCACTACACACTCTTAACCACAGAGATATACAGGGGTCTATCTGGGTGAGATGAAATCCCCTGGCTTGAATACAAGGCTGTCCAACAACAGCTTCCCACTGCAAAGGGGCCAGAATCTCTGGAGAAAGAAGCTTTCCACAGGAAGGGAAAGCCTAAGAAGGAAAGAGGCGGCATCACTCCTAGAATTTATTGTAATCTCTTTCTTCTTTGGCCTTTGCTTTACCACGCACAGATTCTAAGTCAAATCAGTGGGAAGTCAGAAGCTCCAGCAGCCAGTCCCTCCATCCCTCCCTCCTAGCTGATGAAGGACCACACCTGTAAAGACTAGGAGGAAGATCTAGGCTGAAGAGGGACCCTTAAGAAAGAGCTTCTGAGCCAGGCCATGGTGGCACAGGTCTTTAATCCTAGCACTCGGGAGACAGAAGCAGGAGGATCTCTGTGAGTTTGAAGCCAGCCTGGTCTACAGAGTGAGTTCCAGGACAGCCAGGACTGTTACACAGAGAAATCCTGTCTGGGGGGGGGGGGGGGGGGAGGGCTTCTGAGCCACGCTGAGGTGGTGCAAGACTTTAATCCCAGCACTCAGAAGGCAGAGGCAGGAGGTTCTTTGTGAGTTCTAGGTCAGTGTGGTCTACAGAGAGTGTTCCAGGACATCCAGGGGCTACATAGTGAAACCCTATCTTAAAAAAGAAAAAGAAAGAAAGAAAAGAGCTTCTGGAAAAGTTCCAAGGTCTCAGTGGATCTTAATGCATAACAAAATCGTTGGTGACGGCGGCCTGTCACGCTGAAGAGAGCTACAGGCTCTTCCCCAGCTCTGCTGTCTCACAAGGCTAATCAGTCATTGCATCTGCACTGTCAGAATCATCCTGAAAAGAGAAGAGAAAGCACCTGCTGTTTCTATGGTGACCATCAATGATGCTGCTCAAACCCCACAAACCCCCTATCCTTCAATCCCCCCCCCACTTGGTTAACATATCGAGAAATACTGTGTGCTGGAAAATGGAATACACATTCTTACATGTTTATGTTTTTTCTTCTGTGCCTTTATGGAGGGTGGGCAAGCACTCTTTCATTGAGCTGTATCCAGCTCTAATGTATTATTTTTAAAGGCTAAAAGGAAACTGAAAGATCTAGGGAAGGTGTTACTTACATCCAGATCATCCATGGCAGGGGGAGGTCTCTTAGTGCTGACCTTGTTCAAAAGCTAATGGGAAGATAGAAACAGTCACAAGAGATGAGGGGTGAGGGAAGAAAAGTCTGAATATGAGTAGAGACAGGAGAATGGTCCCAGACCCAGCCATCAATTGGAGAGAAGTCAATTGATCTTCTTCTCCTTCTTCTTCTTCTTCTTCTTCTCCTTCTTTTCATTTTTCGAGACAGGGTTTCTCTGTAGTTTTGGTGCCTGTCCTGGAACTCACTTTGTAGACCAGGCTGGCCTCAAACTCACAGAGATCCACCTGCCTCTGCCTTCCAAGTGCTGGGATTACAGGCGTTCGCTACCACCACCTGGCTGATTCCCTTTCTTAAAAGTTAATTTAGGGAGACTGGAAAGATGGCTCAGGGACACATAAACTCACTCAAACACACATAGTAAACATGATAAATTTTAAAAATCAACCCCCCCCAAAAAAAAAGATAAAAATAACTTTAAAAAAAATCTAGCTGAGCCGGGCAGTGGTGGCACACACCTTTGATCCCAGCCCTCGGGAGACAGAGCCAAGCATATCTCTGTGAGTTCGAGGCTAGCCTGGTCTA
This sequence comes from Onychomys torridus, assembly GCF_903995425.1. Classification (NCBI taxonomy): domain Eukaryota; kingdom Metazoa; phylum Chordata; class Mammalia; order Rodentia; family Cricetidae; genus Onychomys; species Onychomys torridus. Next base: position 89,337,779 of record NC_050450.1, read on the forward strand.
CAGAGTGAGTTCCAGGACAGGCACCAAAACTACAGAGAAAGTCTATCTGGAGAAAACAAAAAACAAAACATCATACATACATACATACATACATACATACATAAATCTAGTTTAAAGTGGGTGTGGAATCACAGGCTTATAATCCTAGCACTCATAGGCTGAGGCAGGAGGATCAAAAGTTCATGATCAGCTTCAGCTACATTAGGAGACCCTATGAGTGGTGGTGTTATCTAACACCTTTAATCCCAGCACTAGGGAGGCAGAGACAGGCGGATCTCTGTGAGTTCAAGGCCAGCCTGGTCTACAGAGCGAGTTTCAGGACAGCCAGGACTGTTACATACAGAAACCCTGTCTCAAAAAAAAAAAAAAAAAAAAAACAAAAAAAGAACAAAAGACAGAAAAGACAGAGTGGTGGGGAGAGCTTTTGTTACATTTTTAACATTTTAACAGAATTGGGGCTGGAGAGATGGCTCAGCTCTTAAAGGCTAGACTGACAACCAAAAGCATTTTTACAGAACGCAGGCACTACTCTGCAAACACTAACCGAAGCTGTGTGAAAGTCTACTTATATGGGCTGGAGAGATAGCTCAGGTTGAATAGGCACATGCTGCCAAGCTTCATTCCTGAGTTCAATCCCTGGGACCTACAGGTCAGAAATAGAAAACAGACCCCCAAAGTTGTACTCTGACTCCTGTGTAGGTTCTGTGCCATGTGCGCATCTGGCCCTCACAAATAAAGAAGCAAAATGTATTAAGTCTTTCTTTTTTTAAGATGGCTCAGCAGCTAAGTGCCTGCTTCTCTTCCAGAGGATTCAAATTTTGTTCCCAACACCCATGTCAGACAATTCACAACTCCAGCTCCAAGGGATCCAACACATGTGCATACATAAAAATAAAAATAACATTGGGCATAGTGGAACTCACCTTTAATCGCAGAACTAGGGAGGCAGAGGCAAGTGGATATCTGTGAATTTCAGGCCAGCCTGGTCTATATAGCAAATTCCAAACACCAAGAGCTACATCGTTAAGAACTTGTTTCAAAAATAAACAAATAAAATAATAACTCTTTAATTTTTCTCTTTTAAATTTCACTAATACTAATTTCTCTCATTTCTGCTAAATAAACAATGAATAAAATATACAGCATATCAGCACCAGTGAGTGGCCTGCTTGGGGAGTTCAATACCTGTGCCTGGCCGAATGCGAAAGATTGGGATGCTGTGTCTCATACCTCTGCATAATGCTCCACCTGAGCCAGTTCCACCTCATCATCTCCTTCCCAGTCTCTCCAGTTATCAAAGTCCACAGAGAGCCACACGGGCTGCAAGAGGAAGCACAGATGTTACAGGAGGGAAGGACAGAAGCAAGGGAACACGGGAAGAGTCGGGGCATGTGCATAGTCAGAGGCCTCAGAGGGACAGGTCAGTGTGCTAGTGTTCCCAGATGCACCCCTACTGGCCAACCCACCCTCCAAGCTGCATCCACAAATGTTCACCTGAATCTACTCAGTGCCAAACATAATGCCAAGAACAGCAAGGTCTGAAAAAGCACAGAGTTCTATCCTTCAAGGACTGATGGACAGGGAACTCAAAGTATCCTAGGATTCAATCAAGCAAGACAGAGAAGCTGCATCCCCAGAGTCAGATGCAACCCTTTGTTGTGGGATATTTGTACACTGTGTGAAAATGTACTGCTGTAATTGATGTACTAAAAAGCTGAATGGCCAGGGTTGGGGATTTAGCTCAGTGTAATGCTGGGTTTGATCCTCAGCTCCACAAAAAAAAAAAAAAAAAAAAAAAGCTGAATAGCCAATAGCTAGGCAGGGCAGGAGGTATGGGTGGGAGTTCTGGGCAGAGAGAAAACTCTGGGAAGAAGAAAGTGAAGTCACCAGCCAGCTGCAGAGAAAGCAGCATGGGCAGTACAGAGAGATTTGTTAACGAGTCAGAACAGAGATTAAAATAAATAGGTTAATTTAAGTTATAAGAGCTAGTGGGACAAACTCAAGCTAAGATCAAGCTTTCATAAATAATAATAACTCTCTGTGTCGTTATTTGTGAGCTGATGGCTATAAATGGTAAGAACCATATGCCAAAATGCCCACATTTAAAGCCAGGTGTAATGCTACAACCTATCATGCCAGCATTTTTCAGGTGAAGCCTAAAGAACCAGGGGTTCAAGGTCATCCTTAGCTATATAGCAAGATAAAGTTCAGCCTAAGCTATTTGGGACCCTATCTCAAAAGAAAATTGAATATTCATACATATTCATTTTAAAGATTTTTTTCTTGTGGGGGTGAAGTGGTTTTTTTTCTCTTTGCTCTTTGGGGGCCCACCACCCAGCTCCTAAATAAATACACAGAGACTTATTCTTACTTTGGAATGCCTGACCTTAACATGGCTTGTTTTTAGCCAGCTTTTCTTAACATAAATTATCCCATCTATCTTTTGTCTCTGGGCTTTTATCTTTCTCTATTTCTGTATATCTTTTCTTTCCTTCTTATTCCATGTCTGGCTGGGTGGCTGGGTGGCTGGCCCTGGGCATCCTCCTCTTCATGTTCTTCTTCTTCTATTGATTCTGCCTGCCAGCCCCACCTATTCTTTCTCCTGCCTTGCTATTGGCTGTTCAGCTCTTTATTAGACCATCAGTTTTAGGCAGGCAAAGTAACACAGCTTCACAGAGTTAAATAAATGTAACATAAAAGCAGGCAACACATCTTTGCATCATTAAACAAATATTCCTCAGCATAAACAAATGTTTATAAAACATCTTTAATATTCTACAACAGGGGTTTTTTGTTGTTGTTTTGGGTTTTTTGTTTGTTTTTGTATATGTTGGTTTGTGCTCTAAGCCTAGAACTGCTTTGGAAACCAAGATGACCTTGAACTCACAGAGATCCACCTACCACGGCCTCTTCCTCATGTAGGGATTAAAGGTTTGTGCCAGCACACCTGGCTATATTTTGTCTGCTCCTATGTCTGTGTGCCCAGTTCCTGCCTGGTGCCCATGGAGGCCAGAAGAGAGCATTGAATCTTCTGGAACTGGAGGTACAAACACTTCTATTTTGAGCCACCATGAGCTGGAAATTGAACCTGGAGCCTCTGGAGGAGTAACTTAAAAACTGAGTCATCTCTCCAGTCCCATAATTTATAATACAAAATGTTAAAATCACATTTATGTATTTATTTATGGGGAGGGGTATGTCAGTACATACAAATGAATGTCACACTTGTGGGGGTTGGTTCTCTCCTTCCACCATGTGGGAATTGGGCCTCAAATTCAGATCATCAGGTCATCAGGTTTGGTAGCAAGCACCTTTATCTGCTGAACCGTCTCACTGGCCCCCATAATCTACATTTTTTTAAAATGTTAGCAAAAAAATAAAAAATTGTGAATGTCAGTAGCCAATCAAAATATTTTTTTGATTTATTTGTTTTATTTTATGTGTATGAATGTTTTGTCTGCATGTGTGTATATGTATCACATGTCCATTGGAAGTCAGAAAGAGGTCCCCCCCACTCCCGAAATGGAGTTACAGGTGGTTGTGAGCCACCATGTTGGAGCTATACATTGAACTCAGGTTCTCTGCAAGAGCAACCAATGCTCTTAACCACTAAGCCAACTATCCAGACCCTCAAATATTTTTGTCATTGTTTTTCGAGACAGGGTTTCTCTATGTAGCCCTGGCTGTCCTGGAGCTCTCTCTATAGACCACATTGGCCTTGAACTCACAGAGATCCACTTGTCTCTGCTTCCCAAGTAAAGGTGGAGGCTGTCACTGCCAGGCTCAAAATAATTGAAGAAACTACTGAAATAAATGTAAAAGCCAGATTCAGCCAGCAGGTGGCCAACTTTCAGCTTTTAGAAGAGAAGTTGCTTTCGGAGTCTCAAGTGAGACTGACAAAGTCAGCTTATGTTTAACAGACCACACTGGGAACAATAAAAAGGAGGATAAGAGATGGGAGGGGGGGTGCCCGGCGGTGGTGCACGCCTTTAATCCCAGCACTCGGGAGGCAGAGGCAGGTGGATCTCTGTGAGTTCGAGGCCAGCCTGGGCTACCAAGTGAGTTCCAGGAAAGGCGCAAAGCTACACAGGGAAACCCTGTCTTGAAAACAAAACAAAACAAAAGAGATGGGACAGAAAAATATGCAGCAAACTGCCAACAAAGTCAGGCATAGAAGCCCATACCTGTAAAGTCAACATTCAGAAAGCTGAGACAGAAGGATGGCAAATTCAAGGCCAGCCTGAGCTGCATAGAAAGAGCCTGTCTCAAAAACAAACACAAAGAGACCAAAAAACAACATTAAAAAACCCCAAAAAACAAAAAAAAACCGCACTTCCCCCAATGAACCTTGATGGATGCAGTCTAGACTAGGAGAAAAATATATAAATCTCAGAATATTTAGGAGATTGAATATACAGGACCCAGGTAACTCACTGAATACTGACTTGAAGGAAGGCAAACCCAAATCCAGATGTTTTAACTCTGATGCCTGGGTACCCAGAGAGAGCACAAAGATATAGTGCACAGAAGGAGCAGAGTCCTCCCACACACTCACCTTGATATCCTCCTTGGTGAGCCGTGGCCAAGCCACCTTCTCCTTCCATTTCCTCACAAAGCAAGTAATAGAGCGACCAGAGCGCTTATCCTGGGAATCCTGACAGAAAGACAGCCTGTCTTAGAGACTGAGTTTTAGGATTAACCTCCAGTTTCCTGGTTTGGCCAGCCTTTCTGTCCAGATCTGACTATCCTGACCCTGCCCTCACCTTGGAGTTCACCTTGGCATAGAACTCAATCTCGTTGTACAGCTCCACTCCGTCACCGTTCCTGCAGCTGAAGAGACAGTAAAGCTGAGACAAGGTTAGAGTGAGGGGACAGTTCTTGAGACACCAGGCCCTTGCTAGGGGAAGGCCACTACCTGAACACAATGCGGTCATCTTCAATGAGTACACTCACGTCGGTGCTGTCCTCAACACAAAACTCCATGTAAACATATTTGGGTCTGTCGTACCACAGGGTCCGGGCGTGCTGCCTGAAGAGGGTGGAGGTGGGGCTTGGTAGGGGTGGGCAAGACTGAAGGCAATAAGGAGAGGCGGAGGGAGGAGACAATATAGTCGGATGTGGTGCCGCTGAACCAGATGGGGGGGAGTGGTTGGAGCAGGTGGAAGTGGTGAGAACGAACCCGGAAAGTCCAGGGAAGTAAGGAGTTAAGGAGGTACATTCGGTTCATACCACTCCTCTCACCCACAGTCACAGAGACCTGGAGTCCGGGGCTCCGATGGATCTGGGCAGAATCAGCAGCTTCTACAAGATGTGGGGCAGGGAATCTGCAGGGAGAGGGGCAAGGGAGTAGGATCTGTACGATGGCGGCTTGAAACTCACCGTTCCATGGTGGCTCCAGCTGCCCTGTGGCTTTTGGAGAACCAGGCAAGGGCCTCTATCTTTAGATCCTAGGGGCGCGCCTAGCAGCTGCCTCTCCTTATTTGGAAGGGGTGAGGCTTGAGAGGATGGGAAAGGTGGCCTGGCAGCGAAAGTGATCTGCACTCCAGGGGGACTCTGGGAGAGTTTACTGCATCCCTTTACCTCTCCGGGTCTCCAGAAATATACGGATCAGGAATACATTCACCCTCTCTGGCCAGGGAAAGGGCTACCCTAGACCCTATAGGCAGGAAATTAGTTATCCTCGGCCTCGTTCATTGGTTTCCTCCAACCCTAAGTTCTCCTGTAGAGTCTAATTCACAATGCACTAAAGTCGACTCCAGAGGGCGGGCCCTCGGGAGACTGGAGGCGTGCAGGCCCCGCCCACCGCCCCTCCAGGCTTCCCTGCCAGCGCCCGTTGTCATGGCAGCAAGGGGGCGCGACTGACGTGCGGCGGCGTTTCCGGGAAGATGGCGGCCGTGGAAGTGGCTACCGAGCAGGCAACTGTGGTGACGACCTTCGGGCCAAAGGCAAAGGACGAAGAAGAGGAAGAGGAGGAGGAGGAGGAGTCGTTGCCACCATGCGAGGCAGTGCGCTGGGCCCCAGTGGGCGCGGTGGCCGAGGCCGGGCCCGGGGCGGCGGCGTTCTCGGAGGAGGCGGCGGCGGCGGCAGCCGAGGAGCCTGGAGCGGCTCGGGGCTCTCCTCCGGACGCGACGGTCCGCGCGCTGCGGCGACTGCAAGCCGAGCGGCGGCAGCTGGACTCGGCCCTGCTCGCGCTGTCCTCGCACTTCGCGCAGGTGCAGTTCCGCCTGCGCCAGGTAGTGCGCGGGGCGCCGGCCGAGCAGCAGCGTCTCCTGCGCGAGCTGGAAGACTTCGCCTTCCGCGGCTGTCCTCACGTCCTGGGTTACGAGGGGCTGGGAGACCCCTGCGGCGGCGGCGAAGGCGATGGGCTTCCGGAGGACCGGCCACGAGTGCGGGGCGAGGACCGGGTGAGAGTCTAGGGCTGGGTCCGGCTGGGGATGAGGATGGGCAGGCAGGGAGTGTGTGGGTAGTGATGCCCAGGCGGACCGAGGCGGAAAGGGTGAGGAGCGAGCTAGTTGGATGTATGGCAGTTACGTGAATGCCAGATACGGACACTGGAGACAAGAAGATGCAGAAAGACGTACAGCGAACATGGAAAAGGTAACGGAAGCAGTGCTGCCTCCGTCTACCTTGCCCACGCCTTAAGGTACTTTTCCCGAGTGTGTATGTGTGTCACGCGCTCTACCATGAGATATACCTCCAGCCCTGAGCACTAGCTGATAGAAGAGCATGGGATCAGAAGTGGGAAGTGAAAGGTCCCCCCAAACACCGTGCTTTTTTGGCATATGCATGTGCTGTAATCTTTATGCTGTCTTCTCTCAGTGAGAGGTTTTCTTGGTAGTGGAAAGAAACACACCTGATGATTATAAGGAATTCCTAGCAGTGGAGCAGTGTCTTCAAACTGCTCTGCCATCCTGCTTAATTAACGGGGTTCTCTGAACGGAGCCTTCTGGCTGACAAGTGCGTTCCTCAGGACACTGAAGAAGCAGTGAAATTCTGTAAACCACAACAAGAGAACGTTCCTTACAAACTTGGCATCTCTGGAAGCTGGAAGTATTGAGACAAGCTGCCTTTCTCCTTCGTATTCTGCAGATTACAGTCCACATAAGGCTTTCTTCTCGCTCAAAATGTCTTTAGCCAGGAAAACTTACCCGTAGCAGATAATTGACTTTGGTTAATCGGAACTGTTTCCAGTCCCTCCCTCCTCATACCCATATCTCCTTGCACAAGGAGCAATCAGCTGTAGGTGGCCAGACTTAAAAAGTTAAAATAAATTTAGAATTACTGGTAGCCAGGCCCAGTTCAGTGGCAAATGACGTGAAAGGCCATATGCAGACAGGGTAGGGACTTTTTATTGTTCACTATCACTTTCAGAAAAATTTTCAGTGCAAGCCATAAAAAATTGTGCTCAGAGGATACATTGATATATGAACAGGTAGGGCCTGAGTGGAAGACAGCTTTGAGTTGAGTGATGTACTTTTTCTGTTGGGGGGGGTCAAAGGGGTTTTGGGGGTGGAACCCAGGGACTTGCATGTTGTAGGCAAATGCTCTGTCATCAATTGAGCTATGTCCTCAGCTCTTGAAATTATTATTATCGATTTTGTTTGTTTTTTGGAATAGGGTTTCTCTGTGTAGCCCTTGCTGTTCTGGAACTCCGCTCTGTAGACCAGGCTGGCCTTGAACCCAGAGATATGTCTGGCTCTACCTCCTAAGTGCTAGGATTAAAGCATGTGCCACCGCTGGCCCAGAAATTTTTTTTTAAGGCAAGTTCTCTAGGTAAGGCTGCCTTTGAACTTACTATAGAATAATTTTGAAGTATTTAAAAAAAAAAAATGTGAGTGGTGAGTGTATGTGTGTGTAGGAGCACAGTGCTGGTATCACAGCCTGTGTATGTATGTCTGAGGACAACTTTCTGGGGCAATTCTCTCTTTAAAATGTGAGTTCTAGAAATCAAACACAGGCCATCCAGCTCAGTATCCCTAACCTTGAATTTCCGATCCTCCTGCTTCCACCTTCTGAATACTGAGATTACAGGCGTGGGGACCATACCCAGTTATCCAGTGCTTGGCTTTGAACCTAGCATCTAGTATGCACTAGGCATGCCCTCTACCCACTTAGCTATATCCCAAGCCTTTCCAAATTACTTTAAACTTTATCTCAATTTGTACTGGAAATTAAATCTACTATTTCCTGCCTTGCCCCAGAACTTACTGTTCTCTCTGTTAAATTTGTTTGCTCAACTCCAGCAAATATGCAGTAACTATGACAGCAAGTGACAGACCTTGGCAGATGTAGTCATGGAAACAAACCAGCATTTATAGTTGGCTTCCTTCTTCCTCGGCTTCACAAAGGGATAACAACGCTGGACTATTTCTTCATTTCCTTCTCTTTTGGCTGATTAGATAACATCCTCCAGCCAGAGGTCATTATTTGGAATTTGTTATTTTGTACCTAATTTAGTCCAAAAATATGTAAGAAATATGTACTGAGGGCTAGAGAGATGGCTCAGTGGTTAAAAGCACTGGCTGCTCTTGCAGAGGACCCAGGTTTGATTCCCACCAACGTGGCAGATAACAGCTTTCTATAAATCCTGTTCTAAAGGATTAGACTCCCTCTTCTGGCCTCCATGGACACTAGGCACTCATGTGGTACATAGACATACATGTGGGCAAAACATCCATAAATGTAAAAAAAATTTTTTTTTTTTTTTTTTTGGAAGCTGAGGATCAAACCCAGGGCTTTGCGCTTGCTAGCTACCACTGAGCTAAATCCCCAACCCCAAACATAAAATTTTAAAAATATTTCTTAAGGAAGAAAAGAAATACTTCCTGAGAATTCACTTCATACTGGGCACAGTTTTAGGTGTATTGGGGTTGGAAGTCAAGGCGTTTGCCCTTTAGGAGGTTATAGATTAGTAGAAACAGGTCCTAAACAAATCCTGTAATGAATAAGTGTACATAAGACAAAGGAAGAAATGACTCGTTCTGCCTGGAGAAAATCAGAGAAAGCTTTTAGCGGAGACCTCGTTACTAAGTCGAGAAAAAGGACATGCTCTGAGAAAAAGCAGTAAGACTCAGGAAGGATCTGAAGAGTATTCTCGGCTTGCTTTCATGTTCCACAAAGCTAAAGAAAGGGCATTGCTTTTAAGAAGTTGACGAAAGTTAATTCTTTGTTTTCATCTGTTCTCCCTCAGACCTTGCTTCTTGGGGGCTTGGCAAGTACCACTCTAAGGTGAAGCTGGATACTGTGTAGATCCTGGTTTAAAATTCAGCCTGAGGCCTACAAGTGACTGACAGCCTCTGCTCCTTTTCAGTTTGGTTGGTTGGTTGGTTGGTTTTCATTTGTTTGGTTGGTTGTTTTTTTTCAGTGGTGGTTGTTAAGATAGAGTCTGTATCTGTAGTCCAGACTGGCCTAAAACTCACTGAGGAGGGCGGATGTACACGGTCATGTCTAGCTTGCTTTTTGTTTTGTTCAGGATTTGTACTCAGAAATGATAAAGACCCAGTATCTAAGAATATGTTGTCAAGACCTGATCACTGTAAAGAACTTTTAATAACTTAAGGGCAGAAGCTACGTGGAAACTGCCATGAAAAGAGGGTTGTCCTTAGAGAGAGCTACTTCACACATAGGCACACACATCACACCGTTACCTTCCCACCCTCTGACTTAGCTTCTATGTATTCTGTGCCTTAGGTACTTAAATTTCATTGTTCCCCCTTTTACAGAAATAGCTATAACCTTTCCAAGTAGCTTTGAAACTTCAGAAAACTGGTTGATTTCTATATGTATAAAGCCTTTCTCTATACTCAGACCCCCGGGCCTTGCTTTGTGAGGTGGAGTCTCGTGTAGCACAGCCTTGCCTCAAACTAGCTATCTAGTTCATGCTGAACTTGAACTTCACAAGCTACCCTAGCAGGTTCATTCTCCCCGACTAGTGCAGAATCGGTTTGCACAGAGTAGTGAGGAGTTAGGCTGTTGACTGGCCATGAAGATGACACCTTTAACTCCAGGAGGCCATCTTACCTGAGTTTCCTGTCTCTTGACTAGACTTTTGAAAAACAACAAGTCTGTTAACAAAAGGCTTCATTGTGTTAATATCCTGTTTCCAATGAAGGAATGATCACTTCTTAAAGAAAATACACATGTAGGGCAATAGTGCCGCGCACCTTTAATCCCAGCACTCAGGAAGCAGAGGCGGGTGGCTCTCTGAGCCTGATCTGCAGAGTGAGTTCTAGGACAGCCGGGGCTACACATTGCCCTGGTGAAGTCTATTCTTCCTGCAGACCCTGCCTTGTCAATTGTCTCGTGGAATCATTTGGAAGTGTTATGTATTTTCCTGGTCATTACTGGCCTGAGCGTCTTGCAGTTCCTTTGGCTTCTCTTTTCTGTGAATAGACCCAAGTGTTTTTCTCTTCCTAGAGTGAGCAGGAAAAACGAGAGCGTCTGGAAACCCAGAGGGAGAAGCAGAAAGAACTGATTCTGCAGCTCAAGACCCAGCTTGATGACCTGGAAACTTTCGCCTATCAGGAGGGCAATTATGACTCCCTCCCGCAGTCCGTGGTCTTGGAAAGACAGCGGGTGAGCAGACCTCAGAGGCGACTCCAGTGTTTCTTATGGTTAATATATCCCTGCTGGCGGTATTCCAGCATAGGCTCCCCACAGAGCACTTCTCCCATGGCCTTACCGAGAACCCTGGGTCCAAACCAAAGGGAAAGTTGACATTTCCTGGACCAGGAACCAATCTCTCTTTCTTGTTCACTTCTTTCCAAAGTTCCTTTATCACTTGTTTTTTATTAGAAATAGATATATTCACTTGGAAGCCTTTAGAGAAAGCACATATGAGGCTTTTGGGGCTTTATTTATTTTTATTTTATGTATATGTGTGTTTTGCCTGCATATACAACTTTGTACCATGTGCATGAAGTGCTTGTGGAACCAGCAGAAGTGGAGTTGCAGAGGTTGTGAGCTGTGATGTGGGTGCTGAGAACCCACCCCTGGTCCTTTGGAAGAGTGCCAGTTCTCTTAACTGCTGACCCATCTGTCCAGCCCAAATATGAGGCTATTGGATCTTTAGCCACTTTGCATCATTCATCCTGTTCTAATGGTGAAAGTTGACTGGCCTGGTAAGTTCACAGTTCATGAGAGGTGCCATTTCTGATCGAAAGGAACTATGTGTCCTTTGTGTAGGTGGAGTTTCTCTGTGTCTTAGCAGCCACTTCCCAAATAACCACTCAGAGACTTATTATTAATTATGAATGTTTGACCGATAGCTTAGGCCTGTCTCCAGCCAGCTCATACAACTTAAATTAACCCATTTCTATTAATCTGTGTGCCGCCCCAAGGCTTGTTTACCTCATCTATGAACTTACCATGTCGCTTCTTCCGAGTTTGGCTCAAAACTCCCCCTGATTCTCGAGACTCCACCCTTCTTCCTCCCAGCATCCTTTGTCTCACTGTCCTGCCTATACCTCTGCCTAGCTACTGGCCAGTCAGCTCTTTTATTAAACCAGTCAGAAGATACCTTGGCAAAGACACATTTTCATAGTGTAGAAAAAGGATTATTCCATAACACTTTCATTTTGTTTTGTTTGTTTGTTTTGGCTTGTTTGGTTGGTTGGTTTTTCAAGACAGGGTTTCTCTTTGTAGACTGGCTGTCATGGAACTCACTCTGTAGACCAAGCTGGCCTTGAACTCACAGAGATCCTCCTGGCTCTGCCTCCTGAGTGCTGGGATTAAAGGTGTGCGCCACCACTGCCCAGCTTGTTTGTTTTTTGAGACCGTTTTCATATGGCCTAGGCTGGCCTCTAACTTGCTAGATAGGCCACCAATGCCCCACCTCATCTTTCATTTTAAATTACTATATAAGTGTGGGTGCACACGTGCCACAGCACACATCTCTCCTTCCACCTTTAAGTGGGTTCTGAGGATCTACTTCCAGTCACTAGGCTGGTATAACAAGTGCTTTTATCTGCTGAGCCATCTCTTAGGCCCTGTCCTCATCTTGATCAGCAGCTGCATCATTTGCTCCTGAAGTCAGAGGACCGTGCAGTTTTTATTGCGTTTGAACATAGAAGCCTCTCTAAGACTCTCCTCCCCAACCCTCCTTGAGAACTGCAAAGCGTACACTCACTGCTGTGTTCGTGATAGGTGATCATCGATGAGTTAATAAAGAAACTGGACATGAATCTGAATGAGGACATCAGTTCCCTGTCAACCGAGGAGCTTCGTCAGCGTGTGGATGCTGCAGTGGCTCAGATTGTCAACCCAGCTCGAGTGAAAGAACAGCTGGTTGAGCAGCTGAAAACCCAGATCCGCGACCTTGAGATGTTCATCAGCTTCATCCAAGGTCAGAGGAGCATCTGGGGAGAGAAACGTATGCAGTGTGGTAGTTCTTTGTGCTCTGAGAACTCATCTACAGGGGCCAATTGTCACTGTTTTAAGAGAACTTAGAGACTGGAAATGGGTGTGGTGTTCCATGCCTTCAGTCCTCGAATGCAGAGGCTGGCAGCTCTCTGAGTTATAGGCCAGCCTGTCACATCGAGTGAGTTCCAGGCTACCCTACATAATGAGACCTTATGTATGCCATGGTAGATTGGGAAAGAACATTATCTAGAAGCATGTCTTTCAGGCCCACTGCTGGCCTCATGTCCTTGAGCAGATTCCTCCGCTCTTAGTCTTACAGTCTTCACTGGGGAGGATTCATTCTTCATTTGCTAAGCAAATATTTACTGAGTCAACTATGTACCAGGCACCTTTCACCCAGCAGAACACAATTTATAAAATCCTGGTCACACAGTAGGCACTATTAACTGTTCCTTTTCCCTTTAAAAATAATGTCTTGGTTTTGTGACTTCTGCTGGTAGATGAAGTGGGAAGCCCCATGCAGACAAGTGGACACTGTGAGTGCAAGGCCAGCGGGAAGACAGGAACCGGCTCCACCAGAATAGGCAGCAGCACGCTGCCCCCAGGAGCAGGCAAAAGTAAGTACAGCTCCTAGAGCGCTCGGGCCACAAAAGCAGAAATTGGGAGGTGGAAGCAGGAGAACTGAAAGTTCAAGGCCGGTCTGGACTACATATCGAGATTCTGTCTGGCTAAAGGAAAGGACAGTGAGATTGGCTCAGCAGATAATGTGCTTGCTGCCAAGCCTGAGGACCTGCGTTGGATCTACCACTGCATGGTAGAAGGAGAGAACTGACTCCCTCTGGTTGTCCTGTGACCTTGTGAAACACACACACACACACACACACACACACACACACACACACTACACCACACACACACACACACACACACACACCACAACACACACCACACACACACACCACACACACACACCACATACACACACATACACACACACACACGATTAATGAACTGCTGAACTGCTTAGGTCTTAGGAAGAAATGGGGAAGAGGAAATGATAATAGCACAAGGTGTCTTTGGAGCATGATACCATTCTAATATGGATTGTGATGATGATGTACAATTTTAAAACCCGACCAGATCTGGGAGACATATGGAGGAGTCCTAGAGCCCTGGGTTTAATCCTGAGTACCAAAAAAACAAAACAAAAAGAAGCTGAGCATGCCAGGCAGTGGTGGCGCATGCCTTTAATCCCAGCACTTGGGAGGCAGAGCCAGACCAGTCTTTGTGAGTTCGAGGCCAGCCCGGTCTACAGAGTGAGATACAGGACAGGTACCAAAGTGACACAGAGAAACTCTGTCTCAAAACAAAACAGAAAAAGGGGGCGGGGGTTGGAGAGATGGCTCAGAGGTTAAGAACACTGACTGCTTTTCCAGAGGTCCTGAGTTCAATTCCCAGCAACTACATGGTGGCTTACAACCATCTGTAATGAGATCTGGTATCCTCTTCTGGCATTAAGGTATACATGCAGACAGAACACTGTATACATAATAAATGAATAAATCTTTAAAAAAAAAAAAAAAGAAGAAGAAGCAGCTGAGTGTGGTGGCATGTACCTGTAATCCTACCACTTGAGAAACTGAGGCAGGAAGATGGAGTTTGAGGCTAGCCTGGACATGGTGCCTCCCTGAAATCCTAGCAATAGGGAGGCTGAGAGGGGATGGTTGCCATGATAGCAAGATCCTGTGTGAACAACCAGCAGCCTGAATTGTATACTAGAAATGGGTGTCTGCACAGTACCTCAATTACAGTTAGAATCATCAGCCAGCTGCATCCTTGCCTGCACTGTGGCTTAGAGGCAAGCCTGCTCTCCGCTTGTGACCTGTTGAATGTTTCCTGTCATTTTGACCTCTATCTAATGAGTCACTGTTTCTAAGCAGCAAAGGCAGAAGATGTGAAGAAAGTCCGGGAGACGGGACTACACCTGATGCGTCGAGCGTTGGCTGTGCTCCAGATCTTTGCTGTTAGCCAGCTGGGCTGTGCCACAGGCCAGATCCCTCAAACCTTGTGGCCGAGGGGCCAGGCAGACAGAGACTACTCTCCCTTACTGAAAAGGCTGGAAGTGTCAGTAGACAGAGTGAAGCAGCTAGCCTTGAGACATCAGCCATATGACCATGTCATCACTTCGGCCAACCTCCAGGAACTCTCTCTAGGAGGCAAGGATGAGCTAACCATGGCTGTGCGGAAGGAGCTGGCGGTGGCTGTGAGGGACCTGCTGGCCCATGGACTGTACTCCTCATCCTCTGGGATGAGCCTTGTCATGGCCCCCATTGCTTGTTTGTTGCCAGCCTTCTCCTCAGCCCCTGAGACCATGCACCCCTGGGAGCTCTTTGTAAAGTACTATCATGCCAAGAATGGCCGTGCGTATGTGGAATCCCCAGCCCGGAAGCTCTCACAGTCCTTTGCCCTTCCTGTAATGGGTGGCACTGCCGTGACCCCCAAACAAAGCCTTCTGACAGCCATCCACCTGGTGCTGACGGAGCATGACCCTTTCAAGCGCAGTGCTGACTCGGAGCTGAAGGCGTTGGTGTGCATGGCACTGAATGAGCAGCGCCTGGTGTCCTGGGTAAACCTCATCTGCAAGTCAGGGTCCCTCATCGAGCCCCATTACCAGCCCTGGAGCTACATGGCCCACACAGGTTTCGAGAGTGCCCTCAACTTGCTCAGCCGCCTCAGCAGCCTCAAGTTCAGTCTTCCTGTAGACTTGGCCGTGCGCCAGCTCAAGAACATCAAAGATGCCTTTTGATGTGAATGCCTGACCTTAGCACCCCACACACACACACACACACCTTGCTCTGAAGAGAGAGATGTCCTAGAGTTCTAGAATACAAGCAGGGAGTTAGAGGAAGGGTTAGAGACATTTTCTTTAACCCTTTTAGGTGGTCAGTCTATTGGAGGCAAAGTCTGTTTTTCTCTTAGATTATTAGAAAGATGTGCCAGAGACTCTCATCAAAAATAGTGTCAGGGGCCTTAGAGATGGTTCACCAGGTAAAGATGCTTGCTATCACACCTAGCAATCTGAGTGATCCTGGGGACCCACCTGGTACAAGGAGAGAACAGACCTCTCACAAATTGTCCTCTTACCTCCACACACAAACTGTGGCACCTGTGCATCCCTGCCCAAACACAGGTAAATTTAATAATATAATCTAAAACAGTGTCAGGACTAGAGGTGTCGCTCAGTGGCATGGTGCATGGAAACATAGAAGGCATGCACACAGCCAGGGCCGAGGACGTTAAGAGCAAGTGGAAAGAGCTGGCCCTGACCCACCACAGTGCACCAGTTCCACTGGGTAGGAGCCTGTGTTAACAGAATCAGTTACCACACATAGCTAATGCCCAACTCACTGTGGCATGTCTGATTTTTAGAAAATTCAGGTTGTGCCCACCATTCTGTTCAGCAGCAAGTCACTGTATGAGGGAGTTCTGGAAGACACTGAACTTTAGGCTCCTGTTAGTTAAGTTGGGAGCAGTCTTCTTTATGAGAAGCAGCTGTAAGAGCCCGAGGGCCAGAACTGTAATTCCAGGTAGGAATTCTGATTCCCCTTTCTTGTAAGGGAGTCTTAATGTGAGTCTAAGATGAGAACAGCAGTCTCCCTGCTGAGGTAATCCTCACACACAGACAGTGCTGTCCTGGTTTCGAAAAATGACAGCTGATGGTGGGTACCATCTCTAGAAAGTCACTTTCCTCTGTGAACCTCTCAGGGCTGATAGTCTTTGGAAGTGAAAGCATTCAAAAAAGTCCTTGCACTCAAGAACACACAGCACACAGGGATGAGCGGTACAGCCCCCGGGGTCACCCGCTGGCACCACTTGTCTGAAGAATGGCTGACGGGGAAGGTTTGCTCTTGCAGTGTGGCCAGCAGCGGGGCCGGGAATTACTACCAATCTCCTTACAGACCATGCACTTGACATCTGTGAGAGTAATTCCCTTGTCTTTCAGCATGCAGTGAGCACATGCTCCAGGACTCACCAAGGATGGGTGAACTAAACTGCCACTTGGTTTTGTTCCTGTGAAGTAAACTTTAACTTATTTCAGTGACGTGTCACTTAAGATGCACCATTGACATTTAATGGAAATACATGCAGTTTCCCTGTGAAACACAGTAGTGTTCCGGGGCTTGGGATGCAATAGTAATAGAGTGCTTGCCTGGCATGTCTGAGACGTGGTTTTATCCTCAGCACCACCCCCAAGGAAAAAAAAGAAAATTGTAAAATATCATAAATAATGATATATCTGTGATTGATAATAAAATTACAGTATTTTGTGTAGCTTCTCTGCAAAGCCCATAGCTCCCCTCTGCTTTCTGAGTCTAGTCCTATGAGCCCATGTAATCTAGGTCAGTATTCTTTAGGAACTGCCTACTTCCTCTCTGCCCTGGATGGAGTCAGGATTTGGTGGCAGTAGTGGTTGTCTTGCCTAGGCTGTCGCAGCAACACTGCAGTGGATGTGGTCACGGATGCAGCTTCTGGAAACTGGTACTGTTAAGTCTACTCATCAGGCCGCCGCCAGTGTTTAGGGTGAGTGAGAACGGGTATTAGTATATAGCATGACCCAGATTTGCCCCATACTGTCTTTTAACTTATTTTTACGGTGGTTGTGTGTGGGGACAGGAGTTCTGTGGCTCTTCCGTGGCGTTAGTTCTTCCATCATTCTGTGGGTTCCAGGAGCTGAGCTATCAGCAGGCTTGTGTGGCAAGCACCCACCTTTCGGGTCCTGGCTTGTTTTGTAATCCTTATTTGCATGAAGACTTTGTAGTTGTGGGATGGGAAGTGTTTTTCTGTTGTGCCATCCTAATGTCACTCTCCCTACTTACAAGGCCTGGCATTATCACCTCTCCCCTTACAGCTGTGGGACCTGAACTGCAGGGCGCTCAGAGACTTGAGATTTGCACTCACCTAAATCCAAAGCTTCCCTTTATGCTCCATCGTGTTACTTTAATGTGCCATTCTGTGTTTAAGTCGTTTACCTCTCCTGTTTCCATCCCTTAATTTTTCTAGCCGCCAAAGTACTAGGCTGAAGGCAGTGAGGCAGACAGGCATTGCTCTGGCAAGTTCGTCATGAAGCCTAAAGATGAGTACCCACAAAAGACCCCCAGCATCCCAGCAGTCATCTCTGCTAGAGAAGGAGCTGCCTATACCAATGTAAATCTGTCCCCAGTTGGGATACAGCCCAGCAAGGGAGGAGAGGGGTGACTGTCAAGTCTGAGGATGCTCAAAAGGAAATGAGAGAGCTGTGGGCCTGGGCATGGTGGCACGGCCTGTAAACCCAGTGGCACTCTGTATGGGAGGATGTCATGGATTGTCATGGTATGGTGTGGGTTCATGCAGATCCCTGGAAAGAAGACTCAGAGCGTCTTAAGAATTAACCTAGCCTTACATGGCTGCAGGGGTCCAGCCTCAAAGGACTGAGCACTTTCCCTTGGCCCAGGGCATTTTTGTTTTCTCTCTATTTACAGTTTAGCCAGTTAATTTCCATACCATCAAAGAACCCTGAAAGGAGCCCCCAAGGATACAAGGCCAAGTACAGATTCCTAGATTTCTCAGGTACCAAGTTTTTGCATAGTCCTTTGATCCTTGGGAGACTCTCAGACAAGATTCACAAAGGACAACATCAGAGAAACAAAAGGTGTGGGTTAAACAAAGAATGGATTAGGGCTAGCTGCTACTCTCTGGAGCCAGTAAACTTTTAAAAACAACACCAGAAAGGGCGTGGTAGTTTAATGCCTAGCATCCCAGCACTGAGAGAGCAGAGACTGGAGCATTGCCACAAGTTTGAGGCTAGCCTGGGACACATGAGACTTGAAGGAAAAATAAAGGCCAGTGAGATGGCTCAGCAGGTAAGGGCACTAACCACCAAGCCTGATGACGACTTTGAGTTCTATCCCTGGACCTACAGGGTAGAAGG
The DNA here is from genome assembly GCF_903995425.1 of Onychomys torridus. Classification (NCBI taxonomy): domain Eukaryota; kingdom Metazoa; phylum Chordata; class Mammalia; order Rodentia; family Cricetidae; genus Onychomys; species Onychomys torridus. The sequence continues at coordinate 89,356,107 of NC_050450.1, forward strand.
AGACCAGTCCATGCAAGTTGTCCTCTGACCTCCACACATTCACCATGGGCTGTGTCCACTCCTATGCACATACAAACACACAAATGTAACTTTGAAAAGGGGGAGGGCCAGGCATGGAGTCCCAGCACTGAGGAGGCAGAGGCAGGAGAACTGCCACAAGTTTTAGGCTATCTTGTCTACATAATGACCTCCAGGCCAGCCAAGACTATGTAATGAAGCCTGTCTCAAAACAACAACAACAAAAGACAAAACAACCAGCCTGCTCTGCATAGCAAGTTCCCGGACAGCCAGGACCACAGAGAAACCCTGCTTGAAACAACAACAAAAAGCATGGGTATAGAACACACACACATAATGAAAGAAAGGTGATCTGTGTTGCATAGCATACGTAAAGATTTCTAAAGTGGCCGGGCCTGGCAGCACATGCCTTTAATTCCAGGACTAGGGAGGTTGAGTCAGGTAGATAGATCTCAGAGTAAGGCCAGCCTGGTCTACATAGTGAGTTCTAGGTCAGCCAGGTCTACATAGAGAGACTCTATCGCAAAAGCAAACAAACATAAAAAAACAGATTTCTAAAGTATTCTATACTTTGGTTGGTTGGTTTGTTTGTTAGTTTTGTTGGGGGAGAAAGGCTCCCATGTAGCCAAGGTTGGCCTCAAACATGCTATGTAGCTGAGCATGAACATCAACGTATCCTCCTGCCTCCACCCCCTAGTGCTGAAATTACAAGTGTGTGCTACCTGGGCTGGAGAGATGGCTCAGCAGTCATTGGTGGCTCACAACCATCTCTAGTGGGATCTGATGCCCTCTTCTGGTATAAAGGTGTACATGCAGATAGAGCACTCATACATAAATAAGTCCTTTAAAAACAAAAACAAACCCTCTCTTAAGAAACAAAAACAGGGTTGGGGCTTTAGCTCAGTGGTAGAGCGCTTGCCTAGCAAGCACAAGGCCCGAGTTCGATCCTCAGCTCAAAAAAAAGGAAACAAAAACAAGCCAGGCAGTGGTGGCGCACACCTGTAATCCCAGCACTGGAGAGGCAGAGGCAGGTGGATCTCTGTGAGTTCGAGGCCAGCCTGGTCTATAGAGCTAGTCCAGGACAGGCTCCAAAGCTACAGAGAAACCCTGTCTTGGAAAGAAAACAACAACAACAACAACAACAAAAAAAAAACCAAGTGTATGCTACCATCCCCTCCAAACAAGTGGTTTTGTTTTAAAAACAAGATCTCACTGTGTAAACCAAACTGGCCTTGAACTCAGAGATCTACCAGCCTCTGCCTGAGTACTATAATTAAAGGTATGCTCTCAGGTCCTTTGGAAGAGCAGTGAGTGCTCTTAACTGTAGCACTCCAGCCTCTTGGGTTTTTGTTTTTGTGTTTGTTTTGGTGTTTTGAGACAGGGTTTCTCTATGTTGTCCTAGACCTTGATATGTAGACCAGGCTGAACTCGAACTCAGAGACACTCTTGCCTCTGCCTCTAAGAGATGTGTGCCACCAAGGTAGAGTCTCCTATAGCCCATGCTGGGCTTGAACTCTTTGTGTAACTGAGGATGACCTTGAATTTATGATCCCCTGTTTACCTGTAAATTGGGATTATAGTCATGGGCCACCACTCTGGACACAGGTCTTTCTGTTGAGCTACATAATACTTTTCCAAGATACCTCCTTTGCCATTCATTCTTGCCAGGCAGGTACACAGGGTCTCTCTACAGTGCTTCATACTCTGTGTTCTCCAGTGCAGTGAGCCTGGGTGACACTTGTCAATCAGGAGGCAGCCTTCAGGAGATCTCAGTATGACCCTGCAGGCTCACACAGCATCAGTGAAGGCAAGATGTGTAGGGAAGCTGATGGGCAGGCATCAAGCCAGGTGGTCAACTGCTCCCTAATGAAGATTCCATTCAGAACTGGTAGCTGAAGGCTGGGGAGACACCTCAGTGATTAAGAGCATTTGCTGCTCTTCCAGAGATACTTGAGTTTAATTCCTAGCACCCATGTGGTTGGTGGCAAACACCCATAGTTAACTGAAGTTCCAGGGAATCTGGTGCCCTCTTCAGGCTTGCGTGCAGACACAAATGAGGTATGCAGGTATACATTTAGAAAACACCACAACACGTAAAATAAAAAATAAAACGTTTAAAAATGTTTTTAAAATTGGCAGGTGGGGGAGCCTGGTCTGTTCATAACCTTAGGAAATGTTTCCTCCTGCTTCAGCCAGGCATGGTGGTCCATGCCTATAGTCACAGATGTGTGTATGTATATGTATATATGTGTGTGTATACATATATACACAATTTAATTGGATATGGAAATGTAAATATAAGCTGGGTGTGGTGGCTCACAACTGTAATTCCAGGACTCGGGAGTCTGAGAAAGTTGGGTTCCAGCCTAAGCTATGATGTGAGTTCCAGTCTTAGCCACAGAGGAAGCCCTGTCCCAGAAGTGCTGGTGAGGTGGGTTAGAGGTGAAGAGCATTTACTGCTCCAACAGAAGACCGAGTTCTGTTCCTAGCGTCCACATCAAATGGTTCATAACAGCCTGTAACTCCAACTCCAGGAGATCCAATGCTTGTGGCTTCTGTGGCCACCATACACACCCACACACATGTTGATACATACACATAATTAAAAATAAATGCTTTAAAATAAATTGAAAATTTTGAAGTAATAATCATAAACCGGGGCTGGAAAGATGGCCCAATGTCTTAGAGCATGTTCTGCTCTTGCACAGGACCTGGAGAGGACCCAGGTTCAATTCCCAGCACCCACATAGTGACATACAGTCATCTGTTACGCCAGTTCTAGGGAATCCAACACCTTCCTCTGACCTCCTTGGACACTAGGCATCTTCATACACGCAGGTAAAATACTCATAAATAAAAAATAAAAATATGCCGGGCGGTGCTGGCATACACCTTCAATCCCAACATTTGGGGTGCAGAGAAAGGCAGATCGTTCGAGGACGGCCTGGTCACAAAGAAAGTTCCAGGACAACTAGAGCTGTTACAGAGAAACCTTGTCTCGAAATCCCGCCCCGCAATAAAAAATTTAAATATATATATAATTTTTTAAAACGTGAGGAGTGCCACATGCTTAGTCTAGTCGGTAATAGTTGACATCATTGGGCTGAGATAAGAGCATTTTTATCTTCCCTATTTTTCACCCAACAGTGCACAGGCCACTTTGTCCCCTATGACATACTTTTTTATTTATTTAATGGAGACAGGATTCTCTGTATGTACCCTAGGTTACACTGGAACTGGAAATCCTGTCTCAGCCCCCGGAATGTTGGGATTACAGGTTTGCGCCCCGCAAAAAACCTGGCTCCGTCCTCCACGGCCAAACAGTAAATTTCAGACTGCGTCCCCCTCCTAGTGGCAGAGTAGGGGACTACAACCGAAGGAAGCGGCGGAGCCGAGCGCGCAGACTCCCGTGCCCTCTTTGCCCCTCCCTCGGTGCGCCGGAGACTGAACTCTGTTCCTGTGTGCCGCCAGTGCTGCCAATAAAGCTTGATTCAAATAAACGCGCTGCCCGGCGCGACCTCAACCAGCTCCTTCCGCCAGCTACTTTGACCACCAACCGAGAGGCGTAGCGGAGCCTGAAAGGCGGGACCGGAAGTAAAGCCTCCGCTCCGCAGGGTGAAAGGTTAGCGGAAGTGCCCTTCTTTCCTTTCTGCTGGGTACCGGCTCCTTGCTGTCGGTGAGTAGAGTCCCGCTTAGGGTCTTGCAATCCGCCGCCATCGCGACCCCGGAGTCGGGTGGCCGGGCGCGCTCCGACTCTGAGCCTCTGGCGGCTTCGTGGCGAGTCGCGTCGCTCGAGCAGAACCTGCGGGCGGCGTGGCCTTGTCGGCAGCGAGCGATCTAAAGTCGCGGGCCTACGGGCCCGGGCTCGCATCTAGAAAGTCGGCTCCGGGACCTTGCGCTTTACAGATTTCTGAGCGGCCCCTTGTCTTTGTTCTCTGCAGAAATGGGCAAGTTCATGAAACCCGGGAAAGTGGTGCTGGTCCTGGCTGGACGCTACTCGGGACGCAAAGCCGTCATCGTGAAGGTGCCAGGGCGCTGTGCTTGCATGCGGGCAGTTGGGCGGAACTGTAGGACGGGCGGGATCGGAATTTAAGATCTCCTTTCCTAGCAGTAGCTGCGGGACTCGGCGGCCAGGCTGCGGGCGGTAAATGCATGATAGATCCGAAGCAAGTGGGAGTTGAATTGGGATCCTGGCACATACTGTGAGATCCACCGACTAGGCTCTAAGTATTTAATAGTGGCCACCGTGTATTGAACCTCTTACAGGTGTGGAGTGTGATTCCTGCAGTAACATACTTTACTAAAGTTTAGAGGGGTTCACTTGTGTAACGTCAAAGTAATCCCTGCCGCAGCTGAGATGTGTGGAATGTGAGAAGCTGCTTTTACTTGAAACATCCCCTGGGTATTTTAGACTTTTGCTGTTGAGGACACTGGCTTTTCTGCTCCTGCTTCCTCAAGACCAGTCTTGAGACTGGTCTCTGGGTTAGATTCTCAGCTCTAACCTTCATTAGCCTCATGGACAAGTTGAAAGATAGATGGCACCTAGGAATACTCTGTGTAGCTCTGTTCCAGGCTGGACTTGAACTGCTGGGATCAAATGCAACTTTTTTGTCTGCTTGTTTTTCGAGACAGGGTTTTTCTGTATAGCTTTTGAAGCCTGTCCTGGATCTCATTTTGTAGACCAGGCTGGCCTTGAACTCACAGAATTTCACCTGCCTCTGCCTCCCGAGTGCTGAGATTAAAGACGAGAGCTACCACACCCGGCTAAATGCAATTTTTAAACTTGTCTCTCAAATGCTTTTGCAAAGTCTTGTGTGGTGGGAATAAACACAGGCTAATGCGAAGTTACTGTCCTTTGGCCCTTTGAGCTTAGCACTAAATGGTTATGGTTATTCTCTGCGATAGTGTGGAGGTGTGTGTTTAATGAACATACAGTTTTACTTATAGTGTCCAAGCAGTAACATCATTGTGTGTGTGTTTTTCTTCCTCACTTAGAACATTGATGATGGCACCTCAGACCGCCCTTACAGCCATGCCCTGGTGGCTGGAATTGACCGCTATCCCCGAAAAGTGACAGCTGCCATGGGCAAGAAGAAAATCGCCAAGAGGTCAAAGATCAAGTCCTTTGTGAAAGTTTATAACTACAATCACCTCATGCCCACAAGGTGAGCTTTCCAAAAAATGGAAAAGTGTGGATTTTCGTTTCCTTTCCTGATTTGGCTTGGCTCTCCTCCGTCTTGGAGAATGCTTCTCTGTCTCCTGGATCCTTCCTATCGAGGGGATGGGTTCTTGTTAAATAAGAAACAAAGAGCCAATTGCAGAGTTAAAAGGATTTTCAAGACAGGGTTTCTTTGTGTGGCCTTGGCTGTCCTGGAACTCGCTCTGTAAGCCAGGCTGGCCTTGGACTCAAATCCATCTGTCTCTGCCTCCCGAGTGCTGGGGTGGTTTTTTTGTCTTTTAGCAAGGGGTTATCCTCAGATCTGGGATCTCAATGCCTGGGTTACAAGTGAAGTAAAGATGGCTGCATTTGTCTTCCATCAAGGGCAGGCAAGACAGGTCTGGTCTGCCTTCTCACTGTGAGACGGCTTCCTGCCTGCTGTTGGTAACCAGAGTTTAATCCTTGGAGTTATATAGAGGTAGAAGGAGAGCGCTGCACAAGTGTTTGCTTTAGACCACACTGGAGAGGTGACTTAGCCTTTAAGGGTGCTTGTTCTTGCTGAGCAAGCTGGGTTCCGTGTTAGGCGGTTCAAAGCTGCCTGTACTCCAGCTTCTCTTTTAATCTTTTTGTATATAGGTGGTATGTGTGTGTCTTGAAGGTGCTGAGAATTGAGACTAGGTTCTCTGGAAGCACAATCAGTGCCCTTGACCGCTGAACCATCTCTCCAGGCGCACCCGCAGAAACAGTTTCTTTACAGCTGAGGTGGTAGTGTGGTTATGATCCTAGCTGAGTGAAGCCAGGGACCTGTGGGCCAGCCAGAGCTGTATAGTGAAATGAGAGTGTTGAGTGAGAAGCCATTTTTCATTACTTTAACTGCTGGGCCCTTGAGTGACAGTCTTTCCAGCACTTGCTATCTCAGTACAGGGTGAGTAAAGGGACTATAGGAATCAAGGGTCCTGAACTGTTATGTTGGAGCCCAGCAGCATGTCTTCAAATGAATCTTTGAAGACAAAAGGATCATTGTGGAGTGGTCTTAAAGTCTCACATGGTAGATCTCACTCTTCAGAAGGGGTTCTGGAAGTTAAGGTGAGAAGTCCCAGTGTTTAGGAAATGGAAATGGATATTAAAATGAGAAATTCCAAGAAATTGCATGAGGATGTCCTACCTTTAGCGAATGTTCCTCACTGTTTCACTGAGGGGTTGGATCCTACTGGCCCCGGGTCCCCGGGACTAGGCCAAATGAAGTCTCTAGCTAACCCTGCCTGTGCTCCATTGCCCCAGGTACTCTGTGGACATCCCCTTGGACAAAACGGTTGTCAACAAGGATGTCTTTAGAGACCCAGCCCTGAAACGCAAGGCCAGGCGGGAGGCCAAGGTCAAGTTTGAGGAACGGTAAGTACGTCCTGTCTTTGTTGAATACACTTTTACTACCCATGAAACAATTTGTTTTTCTGTTCCATTTTTCATGTGTCTTTCTGTTTTTTCCTTTCTAGATACAAGACAGGGAAGAACAAATGGTTTTTCCAGAAGCTTCGCTTTTAGGTATATTTTTGTTCCCGTCATTAAAAACAAAACAAAAAAAAGCTTGTGTCTGCCTGCTGCATGTGTATTGAAAAAGGAGACCATGGGATAAGAGACATTGGAAAGTGGGCTGTGGGGAAATGAAGCCGTTGTGCTTTGTGAGTCTTGAACTTGGTGACCAGCTGAGGGACTGAAATCCTTGAAGAAAGTGATGCTGATCCCTTTAAAGACTTATTGTGTGTACAATGCCCTGCCTATATGTATGCCTGAACGCCAGAAGAGGGTGCCAGATCTCATTACAGATGGTTGTGAGCCACCATGTGGTTGCTTGGAATTGAACTCAGGACCTCTGGAAGAACAGCCAGTGCTCTTAACCTCTAAGCCATCTCTCCAGCCTACTCCTGGCATTTTAATGAGGTGCAGAACTGTTCTGTCAAAGCAGGGAAGGGTGGAGCTCAGCCTGCCTCCCATTAGGAACCTCATTCTGCTAACCCTGCGGAGATTTAAAATGCAGACAGTAGCTAGTGCCTTTAATCCCAACAGGGTGATCTCTGAGTTTAAGTCTGTCCTGGTCCACATAGTTCTGGGGCAGCCAGATCAACAGTGAGATCCTGTTTTAAATAAGTGCCCCCATGAGGGGTGGTTAGCGATATAAGCCTTTAATCCTGGCACTTGGGAAGCAGAGTACAGCCTGGTCTACAGACAGCCAGGCCTACACAGAGAAACCCTGTTTCAACAAAAACAAAAAACCCAAACAAAAAATAGCACTAGAAGCAGGTGGGTCTCTGAGGTTGAGGCCAGCCAAAGTTATACCATCTTAAAAAACAAGGTGTGTGAGGGGGACCAGGTGGCTGTGTGCTAATAGAAAAAAACTTGTGTTGTCTCAATGCAAATAAGGTGTTGGCTAGTACAGCCCTGGCAGTGTTCGCCATCCTAGGCAATGGAGAAAGATCATTAAGAGAAATCCTGACGATGGATGGATGGCCCAGCAGTTAGAACTCGGTTCTCTTAGGACCAGTTTTGTTAACTAGAACCTACATCATATACACAGGCCTACACACAATTTTTAAGGGAGGGTGGCAGTGGCACAAACCTTTAACCCTAGCAGAACCAGGCAGATCTCTTGTGAGTTCCAGGCCAGCCTGGTCCACAGTGAGATCCAGGACAGGCACCAAAACTACACAGAGAAACCCTGTCTCGAAAAACCAAAAAATAAGGGTGAGGCAGAGGCAGGTGAATCTCTTGAGCTCGAGGCCAGCCTGGTCTACAAAGCTAGTTCCAGGAAAGGTGCAAAGCTACATAGAGAAAAAAGTCTCGTTATTACTATGCCTTCACAATGGTACGTGGACACCCCTGCCCACACAAACGTAATTTTAAAAATAAAATCTGGAGCTGGGCGGTGGTGGTGCACGCCTTTAATCCTAGCACTCAGGAGGCAGAGATGGGCAGATCTCTGAGTTCGAGGCCGCCTGGGCTACCAAGTGAGTTTCAGGAAAGGCGCAAAGCTACACAGAGAAACCCTGTCTCGAAAACACCAAAATAAAAAATAAAAACAATCTGCTGGATGTCCTTTCACTTCTTGTCTTTAATCTCAGCATTTTGGAAGCAAATGCAATAGAGTCAAAGCCTGCTAGAGCTTCATGCTAATCATGTCTTAAAATCCAAGAAAAGGGTAGGGGGAAATCCTACCCACTCCCTTTCAATCCCCTAGAGCATACACTTGACTCTCAGGCATTTGAAAGCTCCTCCCGAGGGTGGGGCTGTGTGCTCGGAGGTGGGAATTCACAGAAACGAAAGTGGAACCAAATCTTGCAAGCAGAAGTGGTTGGGGTTTATTTCAGACGCTGCTGGAGGCTGAGGAAACCAAAGACCCCTCTAAAGGCCCAAGCCAGACTAGTCCTCCAGGACCCTCTCTGAAGCCTCTGCTTTTGCCAACCAGGTGTGAGTCATGTCTGTGACTCTCCACGATGTAAGTAAGGGAGCAGGAGTGTTTTCGGGTGTGAGGGGGAATTCAGAGTGCTCTAGGCTGAGAACCTGCTCTGCTCACGCCCGCTGAAGGGCTGGAAAGAAGTAGAGAACTGGGGTCACCTTAGGCTGTGGAGCTGATCATTTTACCTAGTGCCTCAAAGACCAGGACTTTCAGCACACGCAGCTCAGGACCTTGATTCTGTGTGGATATGTTTTGGGTTTCATAGATATTGCCATTAGTTAAAGTATTCTGTACCTGCTCTAATGGGAAACAGGGGCGCCCTGGGGTATCTTCCAGCCTCAGAGTCCTCCCCTCAGACTTCCATATCAATCTATTGCTCCTCTCGGGGATAGGTGGTCTCCTCTTTGAGTGCTCACTTCCCTCTGACTCGGGTGGCCTCTGAGCAGCTAGGTTGAGCTGTCAAGTGGGCCTGTGGGCAGCCAGTGAGGCCACAGCAGCAACCACAGTGTCCTGCAGTGGGCAACCACCTCTGAGGAAGGGTCCAGCTCAGCTTGTCCTCCCCAGCTTTCCCAGTCCCCCCTCTCATTAGTTCTGTTGCTTGAGAAGTTTTCATTTGCTTCTTAGATATAATAAGGAGAACCACAGGCTCCCGGAGCAAATCTGCCTGGTTTCAAATCCTGGTTTCTTTAGATCGTCGCCTTGGACCAGTCATTAGCCTTTCTAGAGTTTCCAGTCTAATCCCCATTTCCTCACTACGTAGGGATATTAAACTTCTTCAAAGGGTACCTATATGGAAGGATAGGGAGACAGCTCAGTCTGTAAACTGTTTGTCTTCAAGCATGAGAAGGAATTCAGGCCTCAGAACCCAGGTTAAAAGCCGAGTGCCGTGACAGGTGCTTGTAATCCAGCAGTAGGCTGGAAGAGACAGGCATACATACCCTGGGGTTTGTCGGTGAGCCACCCTGGCCTACTGGACAGCTCCAGACCAGTGAGAGACCCTGTCTTTAAAGGTAAGGTAGAGGCCTGGAGAGTTGGCTCAGCAGTTAAGAGTATGTGTTGCTCTGGCAGAGAGCCTGGCTATAGTTCCCACCACCAGCTTGTTGGAGTACAACCTTCCATAACTCTAGTTCCAGGGGATCCAGTGCCCTCTTCTGGCCTCTCCAGGCACCTGGCATGCATGTGGTCCACTGACATACATGCAAGCAAAACATTCACAAATGCAAACGTGTACACACACACACACACACACACACACACACACACACACACACACATCTCCTGGGAACTCTACTAGAGAGATGGCTCTGACTATCCTAGAACAGGATTTGATTCCTAGCACTCACACGGAGGCTAACAACCTTCTGTAACTCCAGGTCTAGGGGATCTGGCATCCTCTTTTGGCCTCCTTGGACAGGGCATGCATATGGTGCACAGACATACATGTAGGCAAAATACACATACACATTGGGAAAAAAAATCCTGGTAACTAAATTTAGGTCCTAACTGCTAAGCCACCTCTCCAGCATCATTATCTTTTTAAAAAATTGGTTTAGATTAATTTATCTTTTCTGAAAGATTTATTTTTATTTTTTTATAATTATATGGGTGTCTTGCCTGCATGTATGTCTATATACCACTTGCATGCCCAATGCCTGTAGAGGATAGAAGGGGGTATTGGATTACCTGGATCTGAAGTTACAGCTGGTTGTGAATCACCATATGGGTGCTGGGAACTGAACCTGTGTCCTCTATAAGAACAGCCAGTGCTCTTAACTGCTGAGCCATGTCTCCAGCCCCAGATTTATTTATCTTATTTTATTTGTATGAGTTGTTTTACCAGCATGCATGTATGTGCACCATGTGTTTAACTGGTACCCTCAGAGGTCAAAAGAGGATATTGGATCCCCTCCAGGGAATCAAGGACAGTTGTGAGCCAACATGTGAGTGCTGGGAACTAAACCTGAGTCCTCTGCAAGAGCAGCAAGTGCTTTTTTGTTGTTTGTTTATTGAGACGGGATCCTTCTGTGTAGCCCTTGCTGTCCTAGAACTAGCTCTGTAGACCAGGCTGGCCTCGTATTCACAGAGATCTACTTGCCTCTGCCTCCTGAGTGCTGAGATTAAAGGTGTGTGCTAAAGATGCGTGCTGCCACTGTCTGGCCAGCAACTGCTTTTTTTTTTTTTTTTTTTTAAAGATGTATTTATTATGTATACAGTGTTCTGCCTGCATGTATGCCTGCAGGCCAGAAGAGGGCACCAGATGGTTGTGAGCCACCATGTGGATGCTGGGACTTGAACTCAGAACCTTTGGAAGAGCAGCCCAGAACTCCTTAACCTCTGAGGCATCGCTCTAGCCCTGCCAGTAATGTATCTTTTAATCACTACATACTCTTTTTTAGTGTGTGTGTGTGTGCACTCGCCATGGTGAGCATATGGCAGTCACAGGATAACTTTCAGGAAGTTCTCTCCTTCCACCATAGATCTGGGGTCAAATTCAAGTCATCAGTCTTGTGTCAGGTGTTTTTATCATAAGCCATCTCACCAGTTCCTCCCACCCCACCTCCCATTTCAGTGTAATACCATTTACCCAGAAGGCAGGGGAAACAGATCAGTGGCTAATGAGGACCTACTAAGTGCCAGGTATGGTGGGATGCTATCATTCAAGTATCACACAATCACCTCCTGGGCTGGGGGTGTAGCTCTGGGATAGAGTATGTGTTTAACATTTATAAGTCCCTGTTTCTATCCCCATCACTGTGGTGGGGAGGAACAGATCACAGAAGTTTGGCAACTTGGATTAGGCAATTAAAAACAGTTAACTTATCATAAAGACAATGATCAGAAGTTCACATACAGATAAGTCCTCAACTCACAATGGTCTGGCTTTACAATAGTGTTAAAGTGACTACATTCAGTAACAAGTGTTTTTTGTTTTAATTTTTGTTTGTTTACTTTTGAGGCAAGGTCTTACTAGTATCTTTGGCTGGCTTGGAAGTTACAACATAGACCAGGCTGGCCTCAAACTCACAGATCCACTTGCCTCTGCCTCTCCCAAATTAGGGTTAAAGTTAGGCTCCACCACACCTAGCCAGCTAGTGCTCTCTGGATTTTGATCTCTTCCACTTGTGATCTGATGTTATCTCTGCTTACGGCAAGGAGTCATGCCGATGACCTCTGACACCGCTAAACTATGACAAGTGAACTCTCCTGTGTTTCTGTCTTCTGACTTCCTATTTATTGAGACAGGGTCTGGATCTGTACCTCAAGCTGCTCTCAAATAATGTCTTCCTGTTGCAGCCTCCTAGTACGGGGACTATGGGCTTTCACTACCACATCTGGTTATCCAATGCATTTCTTCTCTCGCTCTTTCTTTTTAAGAGATAGGGTTTCTCTGTATAACCCTGGCTATCCTGGGACTTGCTCTATAGACCAGGTTGGTCTCGAACTCAGATCTGCCTGCCTTTGCCTCTGGAGTGCTGAGACTAAAGGTATGCACTACCACGGCCTGGTTCAATGCATTTCTTAAAAGTATAATTTCCATTTTTTTTTCTTAGATGTTTTGTCTGTCATTCTTATGAAGCAAGCTTTTGTTGCTTTGTTGGCAAATCTAAATCAGGAGGGGGAGGGTCAGTCCTCCCAGGCGTCAGGAGATTGATTCCTGACTACCTTGCTGTGAATGGAACAGTGCATGCAGCTTCCCATAGAATTTGGAAAGCACATGACCATCAAAGACACTTCAGGAATGTGGCAGCGGTCTCCACTGTGTTCCAAATGACTTACTCCTTTTTTTTTTTTTTTTTAAAGATTTATTTATACACAGTATTCTGCTTGCATGCCAGAACAGGGCATAAGATCTCATTATAGAAGCATATAAGCTGCCATGTGGGTACTGGGAATTGAACTCAGGACCTCTGGAAGAGCAGCCAGTGCCCTTAACCTCTGAGCCATCTCTCCAGCCCCATGACATATTTCTTAATGGCCTTGTTGCTATGCACACATCTGGTTAGAGCAGCACCTCAGCTGCAGGTGGGTGTGGCCTTTTTGGTGACAGGGCTGTGGCTCCTGTTTTGGGTCACCTCCAAAAGTTAATGCATTTTTTACTTACAGTATTTTCATCTCAAAGGGCTTATCCTACTGTGAACAGAGAGCATCTAGGAGGAGGTTAGTATTGGAGCTCGTTTATAACAGGAGGCAAAGGGCAAGAGCATGGTGCATTCCTGTAATTCCAGCACTCTGGAGGCTAAGGCAGGAGGATTGCCTTGAGTTTAGGGTAAGCTGGTCTAAAGAGAGACCTGTGTCCAAAACAAAAACAAAAGAAAAATGAAAATGTACATGTCCAATAATAGATTAGGGGTTTTTTAATTTATTTTTATTTTATGTGCATTGGTGTTTTGCCTTCATGTGTGTCTGGGTGAAGGTGTTGGGTCCTCTGGAACTGGAGTTACAGACAGCTGTGAGCTGCCATGTGGATGCTGGGAATTGGACCCAGGTCCTCTGGAAGAGCAGTCAGTGCTCTTAACCAATGAGCCGCCTCTCCAGCCCTAATAGATTAGGTTTTAAAAAATATGATAAAGTATATTACATAGTAGGGACCCGGATCAGTGGGCAATATACGTGCTATGCAAGCATGAGGACCTGAGCTTGAATCCCAGAAACCCAAGTAAAGCTGGGCATATAGTATCTTGCATCTATAATCCTGGTGCTTCTGTGGCAAGATGGTAGACAGAGACAAAAGAGTCCCTAGAAGTCCAGGGCTAGCCTGGTCCATACAGTGGCAACACCTGAGAGACCCTGTCTCAAACATGATAGAAGGCAAGGACTAACATCTGCATTTGTCCTCAGACTTCCACTTGTGTGACACACGTGCACGCACACACGTGCACACACTCACTCAAGTGCACACACATACACAAGGGGATCTGAACACCACCATAGTGGGCGGAGTGGGCGGAGCTTAAGCAATCGACTCTGGATGTGATTACTCATGCCTCAGTTCCTAGTCCAGTCCATCCTGTCACGTGACCCTCACAACCACAGGGTTTGGTACCTTTTTTTTTTTTTTTTTTAAATAAATCCTGAGACAGGGTTTCATCATGTAGCCCTGGCTGGTCTGACCTGGAACTCATTTACATGTGTATACCTTACCTCTGTCTCCCAAATACAAAGATTACAAGTATGTGCCACCGCACTTGGGTAATCTTTCTTTGTTTTTTTGTTTTGTTTTGTTTTCTCAAGACAGGGTTTCTCTCTGTAGCCCTGGCTGTCCTGGAACTCACTCTGTACACCAGGCTGGCCTCAAACTCAGAGATCCTCCTGACTCTGCCTCACAATTGCTGAGAATAAAGGCAGGCACCACCGCCTCCACCACCTGACAAATTGTTCAAGTATGTTTTTCCTTGAGCTTTCTTTTTCAAATAAAAATCTAGAGTTCTAATTTCTTTCTTTCTTTCTTTCTTTTTTTTTTTTTGTTTGTTTGTTTGTTTGTTTTCGAGACAGGGTTTCTCTGTGTAGCTTTGTGCCTTTCCTGGAACTCACTTGGTAACTTGGTAGCCCAGGCTGGCCTTGAACTCACAGAGATCCACCTGGCTATGCCTCCCGAGTGCTGGGATCAAAGACGTACGCCGCCGCCACCACCACCCGGCTCTAATTTCTTTTAAAAATAGGGAGATAAAGGGGTTGGGGATTTACCTCAGTGGTAGAGCACTTGCCTAGCAAGCACAAGGCCCTGGGTTCGGTCCTCAGCTCTGGAAAAAAAAAAAATAGGAAGATAAGCTGGTAGTGGTAGTGCATGCCTATAGTCCCAGGACTGGGGAGGCAGAGGCAGGGGCAGGCGGTGCTATGAGTTGGAGTTCGAGGCCAGCCTGCTCTACATAGTGAATTCCAGAACAGCCAGGGCTACACAGAGAAACCCTTTCTCGAAAAACAACCACAAACAAAAAAGAATAGGAATATACAGGATATTGGAACCACATCTCCATGGGAAAAAAATAACCTCAACCACTCCTTATCACCCTGCATTGATCTTGACTTGCTGATGTCATCTAACTGGCCCTCAGCTAGAGTTTGTAACCTCTGATTCACAGATGTAAACAAGACCTTTTCCACCATTCCGAAGCCAGCATAACTGGGTCAAGCTCTAGTTGTCCTCTGCTTGACACAGAACACACTCATGGAATGTCTTCAGCACCACCGTAACAGGCTCTCTCCCTCTCACTCAACTTCATTCATTTATCACACATTTACTGAACCTGTTCCGTTCTGGAGACTGTTCTAGACATTAGGGATACAGATGGGATCTGTCGGGTTGGCTTATTCCAAGCAAGGAAGAACGCCCTTCTCTGGGCCAGTCTTATCAGGTTTCCTCACTAGCACCTGAGCTCTGCCAGCCACTGTCTGTGCTTCCCCACAAACAAAGGTGCCTTCATTCTGACTCCTCGCTCCCTGGCTATTCTGTCTGTGTTCTCTTTGGACTCTCTCCAACTCACGCCAGCCTGGAAGGAAGGCTGCTTGGTATGTGGAAAGAGGACAAGCTAGGAGATGTGCAAATCACTTCTCCACTCAGGACTTGGTTTCCTCACTGGGAAGCAGCGGTTGGCAGAGCCCTCTGGACTCAGCCTGCCTGGCCAAACGACTTCCGACAAATCCTCTAGGCTTTTCAGTCTCCTCCTCTATAAAGTAAGGTCAAGAGGGCATCCCCACAGTGCTGTGACAAGAACTGATTGACACAGTCAGTTTGAAAGGTTTAGCTTATGGGTGGGGTAGCTCATGCCTGTGATCCTCCAACTCTGGAGGCTGAAGTCGGAGGAGTGTTGTGAGTTTGAGGCCTGCCCGGGGGCTGGAGGACAATCTCCTTCTGGAGCAGTACTGAGTTTAATCCCTGGCACTGCCTAAGCCAGGTGTGGCAGTACCTGCCTGTAATTCCAGCCCTCGGGAGGTGGACACTCAAGTTCAAGGTTATCCATGGCTGCATAAAGAGTGTGAGGCACACCAGGTGTGATGGTTCATGCCTTTCATCCCAACACCTGGGAGGGAGGCAGAGGCAGGTGGATCTATGTGAGTTGGAGACCAGCCTGGTTTACAAAGTGAGTTCCTGGATAGCCAGGGCTACACAGAAAAACTCTGTCTTTAAAAAAAAAAATTTTTTTTAAAAAAGGAGGAGGAGAGGGGATGGGGAAAGAAGGAAGGGTGTAAAGGTGCTTGCTGGGTGAGCCTGGCAACCTGAGTTTAATCCTCAGAACCCACAGGGAGGGGAGAAAGAACTAGCTCCACAAACTTGTCCTCATGCACATCACACAGATAAATGCAGGAAGCAAGCAAGCAGGTCTAGCTCAGTAAATATTAACAAATAGGCCAGGGTGTAGTTCAGTGATAGTGTACACCTTGAATGCCCACGGACCAGGGTTCAATCCCCAGAACCACCAGAAGTCAGCAAACAGTGGAATGCTGTTTTGCTGCCCCTAGCCAAGGCTCCTTCTAGAGGACTCAGTTGCTTCATCTTCATGTTGGGATTATCCTTCCTCCAAACTCCTGCTGTTCTTCCCAGTCAGCCCAGAACTTGGGTGAGTTTGTTACAGGACCGAGGGCCAGCGGGACTCTTCCCTGTCGGGGCCCAAGGCCTTGTAGCCAGAGCTAGACTAGTGTCTGTTAGAGTCTGGACCTAGGCTTGTGAATCAGCTGTAGCTGCTACAGGGTCCTGAGGTGGACTGGGTTAGGACCAGGCCAGTCCCGGGAAAGGGGGTCAGAGACATGGGCATCATCTCTGCATCTGGAGAGTCCAGACCTGGCCTCCCTCCCCAAGGCTCACATGTCAAGAAAGGCCGATGGCTGCTGCCTCCTCCTCTTCCTCTTAGTTTTTTTTCTCCCCTAAGACAGGGTTTCTCTGTGTAGTCCTGGCTGTCCTGGAACTCACTCTGTAGACCAGGCTGTCCTCGAACCCAGAGATCTGCCTGCCTCTGCCTCCTGAGTGCTGGGATTAAATGGCTGCCTTCTTACCCACTTCTGCTCCAACAGGTCCTCTACAGTCTTCAGGAGGAGCAATCCAGGCTCAAGATGAAGCTGCAGAAGCTGAAAAGGGAGCTCATGGACTCTCCCAGAGACAAGGTTAGGTGGGAAATGAGGTATTCCTGGTAGAAAGGGGCTGGCCAGGGGCTGGAAAGATGGCTCAGTGGTTAAGAGAGCAATTTGGTGCTCTTGCAGAGGACATAGGTTCAGTTCCTGGCAGCTCCTAAGTGCCTGGAACTCCAGATGCGGGAGGGGGGGGGGGGGAATACAACGCCCTCTTCTGGCCTTCATGGGTCCCTGCACACACACAGATACACATGCACCCGTGTAACTACTATTCCTTGCTGTGTGACCTCAAGTATGTTGCTTGAGCTCTCTGAACCTCAGTTTTCTCATCGGTGAGGTCAAGTTACCTACATTCCAGGCTTTGTGAGGACAAACCAAACGCTGGTATGAAAAGTGGCTGGTGTGAGCTGGCGTGGTGGCACAAGCCTTTAATCCCGTCATTCATCATTCTGGAGGCAGAGGCAGGAGGGTCACTGTGAGTTTGAGGCCAGCCTGCTCTACAGAACTAGTTCCAGGACAGCCAAAGAGAGAAAGAAAGATCAAGTATCTGGTGTGACCTGCTGTTACCACACAGTACAGCTCTTCAGTGAAGGCATTCTACACTGAGCATTGTACTCTAAACAGAATCGGAGGAGACATTTTGCTCAGAAGGGAGGAGTGAGGACCTCTCCTACTCTTGAAGGTTATTACTTGCTTCCCTCTCCCAACCTCCAGATCCCATTCCCGGTGCCCGAGGTCCCCCTGGCATTCCAAGGCCGCACTCAGCAGGGCAGTCAAGTGCCCAAGTTTCTGGTTTCTAACTTGAAGATCTGCTGCCCTCTGCCTGGAGGTTCTGCTCTGGTCACCTTTGATGACCCCAAAGGTTAGCCTTGGGTGGGAGGGGATCGTCTGGGGGGTGGTTAGGAGGGAGGTCAGAGGTTTCCCAGTACTGACCCTGCTGTCGTTCCCCACCCCCTCCAGTGGCTGATCAGTTGCTACAACAAAAGGAACATAAAATTGACGTAGAGGACTGCCGGCTGCGGGTGCAGATCCAGCCCTTGGAGCTACCTGTGGTGACCAACATCCAGGTGACAGAATGGCAGGGTCCTTCCCCATGCTATAGGTGGGATTCAGCAGCTGGCTTATATGGATGAGTGGGCCATCCTCTCTGTCTCCTGCTAGGTGTCCAGCCAGCCGGATAACCACAGGGTGCTAGTCAGTGGCTTTCCTGCTGGACTTAAGCTGAGTGAGGAGGAGCTGCTAGACAAGTTGGAGATCTTCTTTGGCAAGGCCAAGAATGGAGGCGGGGATGTGGAGACCCGGGAGATGCTGCAGGGGACTGTCATGCTAGGTTTTGCTGATGAAGAAGGTACAGGTCCTGTAGTGGAGGCGGCTGGGGTCAGGGTGCATGAGGCTGGGAGAAGAAAAGCCTTAATGACAAAGGCCACCCTTCCCTGTTCCTCACAGTGGCCCAGCACCTATGCCAGATTGGCCAGTTCCAAGTGCCACTGGGCCGACAGCAGGTCCCCCTGAGAGTCTCTCCCTATGTGAGTGGGAAGATCCAGAAAGCAGAGGTGAGTGGTGAGTGGGGCCAGGGAAGCGTCTACCTGCCGAACACCCCCAAACCTCACTGGCCTACACAGCAGCCTTCCCGGCCGGTCCTCCAGACCTGTTCTGTGTTTTCATGAGGTACTCCTCGTTCCAACCTCTGCTCCCCACTGTCCTGTGTTCCAATAAGCCCTTGCTGTTTCCTGTCTTTTTCTAGATCAAATACCAGCCAGCGCTTCACTCAGTGCTGGTGACGAATATTCCTGATGTCCTGGATGCCCAAGAACTGCATGACATCCTGGAGATCCACTTCCAGAAGCCCACCCGTGGGGGCGGGGAGGTGGAGGCCCTGGCAGTTGTGCCCTCAGGGCAGCAGTGCCTGGCTGTCTTCACTTCCACAGCAAGCTAGGTCTGCATGTCCACCTGCTAGGGACTGAGGTCACATACTGCCTAATGCTACCCAGAACAATGCATGTACTAACCTAACCCTGTGTGATGTGATGATCTTCCTTGGCCACGGGAGGGGGAGGAACCCAGACCTGGACAACAGTGGTCTTCCACTGACTCACTTTCTCCACCACTTCTGTTTCCCCTTGAGAGACAGGGGTGCCCTGGCAGTTCTGAAACTCGTTTTGTAGACCAGGCTGGCCTCGAACTCACAGAGATCCCCCTGCCTCTGCCTCCCGAGTGCTGGGATTAAAGGCGTGCGCCACCACTGCCCAGCTCCCACCACTCTTAAAAGCAAGCAACATCTGGTCAGAATTCGGGAGTTTGGCTTTTTATTGACACAAACACAAAGGCAGCTGTGGTAATGGGGTGGGGGGCACAAAAGCAGAAATCGCACTTCCTACATGGAGGCCTCATTTAGAAGACAGAGTGGCCGGCCCCTCCCCCTCCCTCCCGCTGACAAGGCTGGAGTAGCAGCTCTCCCTAAATCCAAACTCTGAAGCAGAGGGATTACCCCTACCCAGCCTTAAAGGTCCCCACTTTGGCTCCAGCAGCCCAGGTCCTTTTAACTACCCCATTCGCTCCCTGCCCAGGCTCCTCCTCCCCCACCACTGTAAACAAAGTTTGGGGCTGAACCTCAAAGCTGCCTCTAGGCTCTGGGAAGGCAGCGGCCTCCCTAGTCAGTCAGCAAAGGTAATGTGTTCGGATTCTCACTTTGGTCCCAGAATAAGACCCAGCAGTATCTCTCAGAACTCTGGCCGGTCCATCTTCCTGCGTCTTTCTTCCCCACCACCACCACCAGACGTAGGACGGCATAGGGCACAGACCACAGCAAAAGCAACTGATCCCCAGAGGCTGGAACGGCCCCTCCCACCCCTGGCACGTACACAGATTTTTGGCAGTGTTATAGGACTGGGGAGGAGTAAGGCCTCTGCTCCGCCAGGATAGGGAAGGCACTGGGGAGAAGAGAAAGGAGCTGGAGATGGGGCTGCCCCCTCCCTCAACACACACACAAGCACAGGTTTTCCAATGCTAAGGCACTGAGACAAATCCAGAGACCTCAGTGAAGGGAGGGGTACTGGGTACCCTCCCAGAGTGGTGAGCTAGGGAGTTGGTCTGATTCCTGCCCTTGCTGGAGGAGGCAGCCATGGTTAAAGGCAGCAAACTGGAGGTGGAAGAAATCCAATTGTGCTTGAGAAATTGGGGGCAGGAGACAAGGTTGGGTACTGATGAAGTCTAGGGGTGGGCACTCAGCTTGGGTTGCCTGGACACCACGGAGACACAGGTACATGCTGGACTCACACAGATTAGCCCCACATCCTGAGCTGACACTTAGATTCTTTGGGGAGGTGGTGGGGCGGGAGGGGAGATGAGGCAGGGGTGGAAGTACATGGGACTGGACGGGACGGGACGGGGGGGGGGGGGGGGGGTTCCGGGACTGGCTAACCTTGGCACAAAAGCAGCATGGCAGGCCCAGGGAGAGGGGGGGGGGGCAGGAAGCAGCCAGCCTCCTGCTGACCCTTCCTGTCCCCTTGGCAGGGCCCAGACATCCAAGTGGTCACTTCCCAACCTCTTCTGAGGGCAGGAAGGGGGAGGGACAGCCCTGAGCAAAGGGCAAGCTCAGAGTAGGGAATCGGTCATCAGCAGTGACCTTTTGGGGAGGGAGGGCAGAGCATCATGACAGAGGATGAAATGTGAGAGGCTGGTAGGCAACACAACAGGGCTTCCCATCTTCTCCCTTCCCGGCTCTCAAGGGCCCGAGCCCCTCGCCTAGGTCTCCTTCTCAGGTCCGGGAACCAGGAGGACCTTGCCCACATTTTTCTTCTCCTGCATCTGCTTCATGGCATCAGCCACCTGGATGGGAAGGGAAGATCACTACTGGTGCCATCTGTCCCATCTCAGAGAGCCAGCCCCAAGATGACGGTTCCCATCTGCTCCCAGGATCCTCTCCTGAGTCTCTGCACTTTCTGAGTCCAACCCAGACCCTCCCTGGAGTCACCACACTCACCTTCTCAAAGGGCCAGACGGAGTCAATTCGGGGTTTGATGCGGCCCTGATTGTACAGAGCCAGGAGGTGGGTAACCACCCTACTTATCAGTTCCACCTCACCCTCCAGGTAGCCCAGGTGGAAACCACACACAGCTCGGTTGGCCTGCAGCAGCTGCAGAGCTGTCACGCTGAACTGGTTCCACCAAGTGCGGGCCATGGCCATCAGGTTCCGCTTGGGGCCAGTCAGTACGTTGGCCATTCCTAAAGGACAGAGTGACATGGCTTATGATCCAGCTGCCAGGTACATCCCTGTGTGTCTGAATCCAGGCTTGTCTAGCTCCTAAATCTCCTTGCACACTCAACACCAGGACAATCCCAGTGACCAGGCACAAAGTAACTCTTCCTCTCTGGCAGATATAATGGCACAAGCCTATAATCCCACTACTCAGGAGGTAGAGGCAGGAGAGTCAGGAGTTCAAGGCCATTCTCAGTTACATGGCAAGTCTCAGCCTCTTGAGATTTGTCTACACATGCACATACATGTACGTACACACTCGTGCACATGCGCGTACACACACACACACACACACACACACACACACACACACACACACACACAACGTGAGCCCTTAAGATGACTCTGTGCCAAGCTTGGCAACCAGAGTTTCATCCTTGGGGCCCATATGGTGGAGGAAGAGCACTGACTCCTGCCAGCTGTCCTGAGTTCCACACGTGCACCAGGGCACCATGGCACCCATATGTCCATACACAAGGGACTGTAGCTCAGGTGGTAGAGTGTTTGCCTGGCCTGTACTCTATAAATCAAGTATGTGGTACCAACACTAATCTCAGCATTTAGGAAGTAGAGGCAAGATGAGAAGTTCAAGTTCATCCTTGACTAAAAGGTGGGTTTGGCTGGGCGGTGGTGGCGCACGCCTGTAATCCCAGCACTTGGGAGGCAGAGCCAAGCGGATCTCTGTGAGTTCGAGGCCAGCCTGGTCTACAGAGCGAAATTCAGGACAGGCATAAAGCTACACAGAGAAACCGTCTCAAAAAATCCCCCCCCCCAAAAAAAAGAAAAGAAAAGAAAAAAAAGTGGGTTTGAAGCCAAGGTAGGATACTGAAACTTTATTTAGAAAAAAAGAGCCAGGTGGTGGTGGCACACGCCTGTAATCCCAGCACTGGGGAGGCAGAGGCAGGGGGATCTCTGAGTTCCAGACCAGCCAGAGCTACTTAATGAGACCCTGTATGGAAGAAAAAGAAAAAGGAGGAGGAGGAAGAGATGGAAAAGACTCTTTGCACTAGGAATGGTGCTGCATTCCCATAACCTCAGCACCCCGGACATGCAGGCAGGAGACAGAAGAATCGGGAGCCCTTGGCAGAGAGAGAGAGAGCACAGGCTCTTCCCCACAATTTCTCTCATTTCCATATTTGCCTTTTTGTGTACAGTGGGTTTTAAAATGAAAGTCCAGTTTGCCCAGGAGACACTGCAGGAGGGAGGCGGAGCAGCTGGGTCTGCATTAGATAGAGATAATCCCCACATGGGAATGCAGAATTATGACTCACAGGAAAAGTCGTGAAAGAGAACCCAGAGGCAGCAAGCCCATTCTAATATCCAGGACCCTTCCAAACCCTGATGCTCAGGCCCCCCGTATCCCACCCTATTAATGGGATTCCATTATTAATTAGTCCCACCCTCCTGCCCCGCGTTACCTCTCTGCATGTGAGAGAACTAACGACTCACCGTAAGTGACAACTTTGCCCATAGGTTTGAGGAGGTGGTAGGCCCTGGCAGTGTCTGAGCCACCCAGGGGGTCCATGACGATGTCTACTCCTGTCACAGAGTAAGACCCAGGGGTGAAGAACATTAATATCCACGGATCTGGAAACGGGCCCGGCCCTGTCCTGTGCTGTCCTCCCCACTCCCAGGCCCTGCTCCCACCTTTGGGGGAGATCTTCTTGATTTCATCCACATAGTCAGTTGTGTGGTAGTCAATGGCGTGTGTGACCCCATTCTCCTTCAGCACCTCATGCTTGCTGGCTGAGGCTGTTCCGAACACTGTCACGTTCTCCACGGTGCGGCACAACTGTAGGGCGGCCATGCCCACACCACCTGCAGCACAGGGTGGGTACAGAGTCACTTAGCTACCGTTTTTCTGCACACCAGCCCCGCCCCCCCAAGACCCAGTCAGTCAGTCTGTCACATTCACTGTGCCTCAACTCCTTCGGGGGCCCACATTCAAATTCCATATTTGAGAACCGGAGAGAAGGAGACTGGACAGGAAAAGGTGTGGGGTGTAGGCACGTTGCTAAGGACAGCAGGCTGGACCTGGTGTCTAAATGTTACCACGGCAACTATACTGCAGAGGCCTCTGGGCTCCACAGGCCAGGCAGCCTGGTGTTACCATGACAACAAACCAGACAGACTCCAGAAGGGGCCCCTGGAAGGGAAATGAGGGTGGGGTAAGAAAGGAAGGGACCTGTCACCTGCAGCCATGTGTACCAAGACGCTGTGGCCAGGCCTTAGGTTGCCGAAATCAAAGAGAACCATGTAGGCGGTGATATAATTGACCAACAAAGCAGCCGCTTCCTCAAAGGTCATGGCCTCAGGCATCAGGAAAGTCTGGGCTGATGGCACGGTGACCTCCTCCTGCCACATCCCTGACCGATTCAACACCATCACCCGGTCCCCTGCCTTAAAAAAACGGAAGAATATCATTTGATTATTCATTCCTTAACCCACAGGTGACTTACTGGCCTTCATCATGGCCCAGACCTTTGGACATAAAACAGCAGTAGGTGCAGCAGCAGTGGTCGCATATTAACAACAACAGTGTCGTTTACTGAGTGTTTAGTACTTCATATGGGATCGTTCAATCAATCCTCACATCAGCTCTGGGCCATCCTTATCTACTAGTAACAGATTGGACACTTCATTATTGTGCAAGGTCCCTGAACGCAAGAAACTTCCAGTTAGGGCAAGTGTTAAGTATTGTCAAAGAGATCAAACTGCTTTGATTGCAAAAGTGGGCCCCACCATTTTAATGACAATGAGGCCTGGAGCAAATAAAAATTATTTAACCAGTTTTCTTATCTGCATCAGGGAATTGTAAGAATTAAATAGGAGAAAAGCAACCCAACATTCAGTAACACTCAGCACACTGTCTTTCATACAGTTAGTATTAGCAATGTCACCTAACAATAGTCGATGCAGGTAAATGTGCCTGAGCTGTAAATGGTTGGATGTGATCACCCCAGGGGCAGCTAACAGCGGCAACCCTAGAAAAACATGCACCCAGATATGGCACGAAAGGGGCAACCCAACCCATCCCAGAAGAGGCAACCCACCCCAGCCCCAAGGAAAAGGCAGGCAGTGTCTTTGGTTCTCAGGCCCTTGCATGAGGGTCTCTCAGCAGGAGGAGAGGGGACAGAGACAGAAGAATCCTTCCAGCAACTCCAGCAGGAGGAGGGAAGAGTCTCAGTCAGCCTGACTCCGAAGAGTGCGCAGAGAAGTGTGGGAGCTGTCCTAGACAATCAGGGCCCATCTTAGCTCCTGCAGGAAATTCAGTGTCCACAGGGTAGGAGATTAAAACCCTCCATAGGCCGTTTTCCATGTCATCAAGTCCCCACACTCCACTGAAGAGGACACCTTTTCTGTGAGTTCTGGCCTGGGGGTGAGGTCAGGGGAAGGAAGCCTCAAAACTCAAGTCTAGTAGATACAGTAACAACCCAAGAGAGCTAGCACCAGAATAATTTCCGGTCAGACTAACGGCCAGCACCAGACGCACTCTAGAACGACTGTCAAGTGGTCTGGCTCATCCCTAACCTTTAGCCCTCCCAGCTCAGGGCCATGACCCCTCCCCAACACAGCCACCAAGAGGGTGGGAAAGCCCTCCCCACAGAATCCAGGATTACAGCAGATTCTTGCCTTCGGCAGGATATCCTGTATTTACCAGGCGGAAAGTGTGGGGAGGAGTGGATAGATGGGTGGCCTTCAGCAGTAACTCCAACTATTAACTTCCCCTTTCACCCTCCTCCCCGCTCCCATTCCTTTTAGCATCATCCAAGAAAAGGATTATTTCTAAGTCAGGGCAATAGTGGGACCACAGCTGGAGTCATGGAGAAGGACTGTAAGGAGGGGCTGTTCGCATGTTCAACAAATCCAGCAAACCCACAGGACAGTAAAGGCGAGATTTGAAGTCTGCTTTGGAGAGGCCTCTCCTGAAGGTGCTGGATTCGAAAAGAAACCCCTGAACACATGATATGAAGAGGCCTCACCCCCCAGATCTCTCAAAAAGCTGGTCATCTGTTAAGTCTCGTGTGGCCGAGGTTATGGCTGCGATTAATGATAAATGAGAAACAGACCGGCAAAGCTGGGCCAACCTGCTCAAGGTGCCACACCTCTCTACCCTAGTCCAAATGGGCTCCACCCGCCCCGGATGGCAGAGGCTGGGGTCCTCCGAAAGGGCCGGAAATTCCCAAGGGTAGCCCCGGGTCGTGGCCTGCCCGCTGAGTCACTGGAGATGAGATGGTGTTGCAGTCACGAGAGAGAGAGCCCAAGACAAAGATGGGAGCCCGATCTCGCCTCCCCTAACGCCAAAAACCTGAGTAGTAGTGTAAGGCCCGTGGGGTGGGGGGGAGCAAGGCTCTCTCTCTGCTCCATGATGGGTGTGTCCCCTCTGGCCCAGCTCGGGGAGGGGCCGCCATACACCCCCATACACCACGGGGCTGCATGTGACTAGCGCTCTGGCACAGCCTCCTGCGCCCCCGCCTAACCCCGGCTACACAGCTTCTCAAAGCTCCCTCTGGAGGGTAAGCGGGAGCCAGTCACCACTCAGTCGCAGACCACAACTGCCCGGGGAGTGTTTAGTGGGCAGGGGTACACAGGTGTGGTTTTACTAGGGGGAGGGGGCGAGCAGGTCATCTTGCGCATGCGCCTGATCGCTTTATTGTTCCCCCCCACCCACCCAGAACTCCGCTTGGGGCGGCGGCCACTACTCAAAAATGGTTGGGGAAGGGGCCATAACGCTGTCGCCAGTCCCCAGGCACCCCTTTTCCTCTAAGCGCCAAGACATAAAACTGCTTTTCCCATGCGGCGTCCCAAGTGAGTCCACCCCGCGTCCTCGCAGGCTGCCCCGTCCGGCCACACCCCCGGTACGCGCCCACACTCCTGCCTCGCTGCCGCTCACCTTACGGTCGCCGACACCCTCGCCCACGGCCACCACTACCCCCGCGCCCTCCATGCCGGGGGTGACCGGCAGCGGAGGCAGCCGGTCGTACAGCCCCTGGCGGGCCATGAGGTCGGCGAAGTTGAGCCCGCAGGCTCGAACGCGCAGCGTCAGCTGACCGGGACCCGGGGCCGGGGGCGCGGCCGGCCGGCTCTGCAGCTTCACCTTGTCGTAGCCACCGAAACCGGTGAGTACCAAGCAGCGCAGCGGCGGGGCCGAGTCGGAGGCCGACGCCTCGGGGGCCGGGGGCGGCTGCGGGTCGCTCGCCACCTCCACTGTCGGGGGCTGCGAAGACGCATCCTCCCCGGCCCCCGCCCCGGTCCCGGCCCCGGCCCCGGCCTCGGCCGCCGCCGCCGCAGTGGCCGCCTCGGCTGCCTCCCTCTCGGCAGACATGGCTAGACTCCCGACGTGCGCTCCCAGCTGTCCAGAAAGGGTGCCCGGCGAGGAGGGCGGGACACGCGTCAGGAAGGGAGCGGGCTGCGGACACCAGTGGGTGGGGCGGGACCCTGGGGCGGGGCCTTGGTCCGGGGGGTGGAGCTTCGTGCACGGACTTAAAGGGCTAGGCCCTCTGCTGACCGAGCTGGGAGAGAGCGCTGAAGGACTTAGCGATGCGGGTGGAGGGGAGGCGGAGGAGGGGAGGTGGTGTATGTGTGTGTGGACTGGTAAGCATGAGGAGATTCTGGAGCATGGAGGGACGGAGGCTTGATTTACTCATAGTAAGCCTTATACGAATTAAAAGCTGTCATGGATAATAAGAATAATCCAAAAATCTGATTTTAAATTAGATTTGGGGAGCTAGTCACCTGTGGATCAGAACCCGGTGGAATTGTGCCCCAGATTCTGACTCTACCCACTAGTAGTAAGCAGACTTCACTTACTGTAGTCTTTCAGTGGCAAATTACACATGTGAGAATCTCCAAGACAGGCTCTCACTATGTAGCCCTGGCTGTCCTGGAACCTGCTATGTAGAGGAGGCTGGCTTTGAACTCACAGAGGTCCACCTGTCTCTGCCTCCTGGGTGCTGTGGTTAAAGGCGTGCGCCACCGCTCTCCCTTTTCTTTCTCACTCTCTTCCTTTTGTTGGTATTGAAGATAGAACCCAGAGCCTCATGAATGCCAGGCAATGAGCTACATCTCTAGCTTAAACTCTTAAACTCGACAGTTTTGGTTGTCAGTGCTGTGTGTCTGCTTCCTTTCTGTAAAATAGTGATGATGTTGTGTGTTCTAGTTATCCTTACAGGGCTATTCAAAACGAGATGAAATTTAAATGAGCATCCTCTGCTTAAGGAAGATCTTGCTTTTCTTCCTTCCTTCCTTCCTCCCTCTCTCCCTCCCTCTCTTTTTCTTTCTTTCTTTGAGACAGGGTCTCTCTGTAGTCTTGGATATCTTGGAATTTATATAGACCCGGCTAGCCTGGGACTGAGAGAGATCTGTCTGCTTCTGCCTCCCAAGTACTGGGATTAAAGTCATGCAGCACCACGCCCAGTAAGGCCCCCGCAGAGCTGTCACCCGGTTCTGAGTCTTCCTTTTCTCTCTCCACCAAAATGTCCACCAGAGGACGCAAACGCTCCCCTAAAACTTTCCACCCAGTACTTGGATAGAGGAACTCAGTCCACGCTTCTAGGACGGTCCAGGCCCACAGTGAAGTTGCTGTAGGCCCAGATCCGGCCACCCGTTGCTAGGGAGACGGAAAGCTATGATGTCACTAATGTGGGGTGGGAGTGCTTAGGGTCGGTACTTCCATTTCCCTGAACCCTGCCTGGACCCGAGAGTGGAGGAGGGAGACAAAAATCAAAAGCCCTCCCTTTCCTGATACCTCACGCCCCCCTGTGTTCAGGAAGTAGATGGCTGCCGCCGCGCGTGTCCGCACTAGCACACCTGCGTGCACGCGTGGGCACACGGAAGGCCCAAGCCTCGCGCTAGCGTGTGTAGCTTCGCACAAGACCCTTCAGAACTTCACCCCTAGTCGGCTCCGCCTCCACTCCTAAGGAACTCAATTTAGCCGGGCTCGCTGGCCTCCACCCCCGTCAGGCGCTCCTGGGGTCACCGCAGCGAGCTAGGGTCGGATCTGCCCTTCCACCATCCCCTCCCAGGCCCCGCCCCATCCCGGGCCCCGCCCCTCGGCGGTGCGGTAGGGGGCGGGGCCGGGGGCGCGGCCCGCGGGCTAGGGGCGGGGCAGAGGGGGCCCGCAGCCCCGGGCGGGGGCTCGGCGCGGGCCCGCGAGATGCCGGTGTCGGCGGCCCGAGAGGCTGCAGCTGCAGCGGCGGGGGAGGAGGCGGCAGAGGAGGCGGCGGCGGGGCCCGGGAGGGGGGCGGCGTGGGGGGCCGGCGCGTAGCCGGGACTATGGAGGGGCAGAGCGGCCGCTGCAAGATCGTAGTGGTCGGGGACGCGGAGTGCGGCAAGACAGCGCTGCTGCAGGTGTTCGCCAAGGACGCCTACCCCGGGGTGAGGAACTGGCGTCTGGAGAGAGGGGCACCGAGGCTGCAGGGAGTGGGTGACAGGGGCTCCGGGGCCCGCTGGAAACCGGTACCAGGGCAACCAGGGACGACAGAAAGAGGCTCTGAGGAGGGTAAAGAGGCGTTGGGGGGCTCTGAGAGGACTGCAGAGGCTTGGAGTGGAAGGAATCAAGGAACGCGGTGAAATGGATGGGGCTTGGGAGCATCAGAGGATCCGGGATGGCGCTCTGGGAGAACGTCGGAGGTCCTGGGCATCCGGGAGGGAAAGGACTGAGGACTGAAGGAACCCCGAGGGGGTCTGAGAGTCTACCTTTGGATTCCGTGGAGGTCGAGGCAGTAGCTCCCCGGATCTTCCCTTAGTCCAGCCTCAGACCAACTTCTGTCTAGGGATCGGTCGGGCAGGACCGGGTGTCGAGGGAGGAGAGCAGTTGTCAGGGTGAGGACTGGGGAGCTGCTCTCATTTTGACCCATCCGTGTCTGCAGAGTTATGTCCCTACCGTGTTCGAGAACTACAGTGCAAGCTTCGAGATCGACAAGCGCCGCATTGAGCTCAACATGTGGGATACTTCAGGTAGCTGAGCCCCTTGGGGTCACCCTGACTGCCAAGGTCTCTTACCCTAGCCTCTTAGCTAGACCCGTAGATTCCAGGTTAGCGCAGACATCCATTCAATTTTAGACCATCAATTTCTGTTTTGAGCCAGGGAAACTGAGGCATAGTTTCTTGTGCCCGGCAGAAACCATGTTCTGAAGTAAAAAGCCTAATATCTGAACCTGGCAGCTGGGTTCTGCGTACCCAAGGAGCTTGGGAAGAAATGACTTATTTTGGAACATGTTTCTTAGGGAATGGGGACGGGTTTAGGAGAGCTATTTAGAATTTCTGGGTGGGGGGAGGGTGGTGGTGGAAAGTAGTTTTTTTTCTTTCCCTAGACTGAACTGGAGTCCCAAGAGAACAGGAACACTCTTTCCCTGTCCCTGTTCCAACCCCATGGGAAGGGTTTTTATTTTGACTAGGTTCCCTGGAGGACTTTTGAGCATGTGTCATCAAAGCCCAGAAAGCACGCACAAGATTTGTTGGAATATTGGTAGATTTTCTAAGATTCTTTTTTTTTTTCTGAGACAGGGTTTCTCTGTGTAGCTTTGCACATTTCCTGGAACTCACTCTGTAGCCCAGGTTGGTCTTGAACTCACAGAGATCCACCTGCCTCTGCCTCCCGAGTGCTGGGATTAAAGGCATGCACCACCATTACCTGGCCTGAGATTCTTTCAGGGTTTCTCCATGTAGTTTTGGTGCCTGTCCTGGATTTCCTTCTGTAGACCAGGCTGGCCTCGAACTCACAGAGATCCACCTGGCTCTGTCTTCCGAGTGTGGGGATTAAAGGTGTGTGCCACCTTGGCCTGGCCTTTCTGAGATTCTTAAAGGGTTTCCAAACTCCAGAAAGTTACAGATTATTACTGTTAGAGAAACCCATAAGGGAGAGGCGATCTGTTTCCCACTGTCTGCTCCCCTCTGCCAGTCTCAAAACATGCTCCGTGACGGGTGTTAAAGGCCACTCTTCCATTCTCTGCTTGCTCATTGTCAGTTTGGTCCCTCATTCCCTTCCAGGCCTCCCACCCACTCAGGAGCCTTATCAGCTTACTCTCTTTCTTCCCTCAGGTTCTTCTTACTATGATAATGTCCGGCCTCTGGCCTACCCAGACTCTGATGCTGTGCTTATCTGCTTTGACATTAGCCGGCCAGAAACCCTGGACAGTGTTCTCAAGAAGGTGGGAGCCTGGGGACACAGGGACACTAGTGAGGGGACTGGGCACATGACCCAGGAGGAGGGAATCACGGCGTGTCCCTCGGATGGCTCGTGGCTAGAGCTGGCATCCCTCTACTCCACCTGCAAATCAGTCCTGGGAGCTGGAAATGGCATCTGGGGAGATGAGACTCGGGCTGCCCATCTGCCTTCCCTATCTCCTTGGCTGTGGAAGCCCTGGATGGAAGGGTTGGGAATGCCAGTCCTGGGGCTTTGGAAAGCCCTGTGACCTCCTGTCCAGGCCATCATTTCCATAAGAAAAGCCTGGAAAGCCTATGTCGGACAGCACAGAAGTTAGGGCATCCATCCGTAGTTCCGGTGTGGTTGGTCTGTTCTCGGGACAAAGTATAGGAAAGAGGAGTGAGAAAGGGAAGGTTCCAGGCTGACACACAGCCCTGGGGTCTTCATCGAAGCTTTTCACTGTCTTCTCTACTGTCCTGGTCTCAACCCAAAGAGAGCTTCGCCTCACCCAGGAGAGTCCAAGTGACTTCTGCATGCGTGGCTCAGGCTTTTCCCTATGTCTCCCTCCACCTCTTCATAACTCTTATTTTCCACCCCCAACTAGTGGCAAGGAGAGACTCAGGAATTTTGCCCCAATGCCAAGGTGGTGCTGGTTGGCTGTAAACTGGACATGAGGACTGACCTGGCCACACTGAGGGAGCTATCCAAGCAGAGACTTATCCCTGTTACACATGAGCAGGTGAGGCCTATAACCTGCAACTTAATCCCAGCCTGGACCTCTCACCCATGCTGGGTTTGGGCTCTGATTTAAAGACATCCCACATGGTTCATCCTTTTGCTGTAACCTCTGACCCTAACCCTTGATTCTTTCCCAGCTCTGGCCTGCAACCCTAGCCCACAGCCTTCACGCTCCTTTCTGAAGCATGGGCAAAGCCCTGTAAAATTCCCACCCACCCCTCTCTTTTCCAGGGCACCGTGCTGGCCAAGCAGGTGGGGGCTGTGTCCTACGTTGAGTGCTCCTCCCGATCTTCAGAGCGCAGCGTCAGGGATGTCTTCCATGTGGCCACAGTGGCCTCCCTTGGCCGTGGCCACAGGCAGCTGCGCCGTACTGACTCTCGCCGGGGACTACAGAGATCCACTCAGCTGTCGGGAAGGCCAGACCAGGGCAGTGAGGGCGAGATACATAAGGATCGAGCCAAGAGCTGCAACCTTATGTGAGGGGCTGCAGTGGGCCATAGAAAAAAGGGGATGAGAGATACAACTGTTCCCCTGCCTGCTCCTGGACTTTTTGACCTCCTGACCCTGGCAGGCAGAGGAGCAATTCTGGTTGGAGGAGCTAGAGGACAGAAGGGTGTCACCATTCTCCACACGCTCATCCCCCTTTCTGCCAGTAGCTGAGAGGGCTAACAGGGTGGGCGGCTGGAGCATGAACTTGATGGGGCAGGTGGGTGTTCGCGGGAAGCCAGTGTCAAGCAATGACGTTGGATGAGTCTTCTATATAAAGTGTATCTCCCTTCTTACCCTAGTTCCCATATCCTGCCTGCCTTCCCTAAGGAAAGTGTCCACGGATGCCCTTCTCTTCTTTCCTCTCACTTCTCCATCTGTTCTCACACATTCTAACCTTCAGGCAACACGCACTAAATTTTAAAGCAAGAAGTCCTTTCCAACCATCAACCCAGCAACCAGCGCTAGCTTTCCCCTTCCCCAGCAGTCCGCAAATAAAGCCCATGACCATGGAAATCAGCTATGGACTTAGTTCTGTTCCTTTTATTCATAAACTCCCAATCTACCAGCATCCTTGCCCACAGAGAAAACACAGGGGGAAAGCCACGTACTGAAGAATCTGAAGTTTAGAAGCCAGGGGTGGGAGAGTGAAATACCTTGGAACTCTTTATTCCAGTTACTGTGGGCAGGGGCTGGGGCAGGGGGATGTCTTGGAGTGAACTGATGTACAGCATTACTCAGCCTGGCTGGGTGTCCTGCTAGCATGGCAGAGGGCCTGTTAAAAGTGGTACAAGCCCCTTGTTCACCATCTCTACCCTTGGCTTGCAGCCTGCTGATGCCCTAGGGATTATGAAGATAGGAAGGGCATTGAAAGCCCCCACACATCACTGAATCTGAACCCTGAGTAAGGTGAAGTTGACTAAGGGTTACTAAGTCTACAAGGACCCAAACATTGACTCCCCTCAGTTCTACCTTGAGCTCCTTAATGATTGGGGGGGGGCATCATCTGTAATCGAGAGTCATCCCCACCCCAGAATGAAAGCTGGTGGAGGCGATGGCCGGAGTACTTGTCAGCAAGGACAGTGCTGGTCTGTTTTCTTGGGAGTCTGGTTTCAGATTGTCCTGTATTCCCTCCCTGGCTCTGGTCCCACTGGCCTCTTTTTGGTGACATTCTCCCCTAGGAACCATCCGCGGCTCTTCCCTTCCCCCAACTCCATCCCATCCAGTTCTCCCAGACATGTTGGGAGACAATGGAGGCAGGCATTACCCTCCCATCTGGTGGGGTCCCCCCTTGCCCCCCTACTCACTCCACCCCTCCCTGCACTCACCAAGCATGCACTGTGCCAACGGTGCCACACGCTGGATTGAGAGACGAAGACAATCTCTGAGCTTCTGGAGGGTGGCCCAGTAGGAAAGAGAGGTACCTTGGCTGAGGGACCCTGTACACACACACAGGCTGCTGTGGGGCTCCCTGAGCCAGTAAGTCCTGAGGGAGTTAGTGTGGGGGTACCCTTGGCCTAGGTGCAGAAGATGCAGACATAGAGTGAGCGTGGCGAAGCAGGGCTCCCACGGTAGGGAGGGACAGCAAGGGTGGAAAGGTCCTGTGAGGCCACGCAAGAGTCCACAAGGGAGTCAGCACTTCCTTGTGAGGAGCCAACAGGGTTCTCAGGCTGAAGTGTTCAGATTTGGTGTTGTTGGATGGATGAGGTGGTGGAGATCAAAGGTTTGGGCTCCATGAGATATGACATAGAAAATCTCTCTCCTTTCCCTCTGCCAGATCCTATTCCCTGGGCAGGAACTTCTTCCCCATTTTCTGGCTTACTGAACTGCCCTTTTCCGCTTCTCACCATCTCCTGTGAGACTCCTATCCCAAGCCTTCTCCCCCAATCTAAGGGAGTCTAGATACTAGACATCCTATCCCCTCAGCTGGAGCTGGTTAGAGGATGACTCTTTTTTTGTTTGTTTGTTTGTTTGTTTGTTTTTTTAGGCAGGGTTTCTCAGTATAGCTTCAGCGCCTTTCCTGGAATTCACTCTGTAGCCCAGGCTGGCTTCAAACTCGCATAGATCCACCTGGCTCTGCCTCCCGTGTGCTGGGATTAAAGGCGTGCGCCATCGCCCGGCTAGGGGATGACTCTTAAGACCTTTCTCAAGGGCCCTAAATCCTGAACCAAGAGATGCTGGAGAGGCCTGGGGCTCTGTCTCTCCCACAAGACTGATTTTTCCCCAGTACGGACTTGCTATAAAAATGAACTTGTAAGGTGGTTAGTGCCTGTAAATCACAGTAAGGAGGGTGAGGCAAGAGGATTGCTCAGAGTTCAAACAAAACCAGCATGAGCTACAGAATGAGATTCTCCCCATCCTAAAAAAATTGACTTGAGCTGGCAGTGATGGCACACACTTTTAATTTCAGCACTCAGGAGGCAGAGGCAGGCAGATCTCTGTGAGTTCGAGGCTAGCCTGGTCTACAGAGTGGGTTCCAGGACAGCCAGGGCTACATAGAGAAACCCTCTTTCGAAAAACCAAAAAGAAAAACAAAGAAAAACTGACTTGAAATGTTTGGCAGGGGACTTCTCTTGGACTACCTAATACAATGCAGGCTCAAGCCTGTGGCCACCACAGTGCAGAACGTTTGCACCTCTTTATTCCCCCAATCTTCCTCCGGTACCATTTATGCTTAGAGAATGCAAATGCATTTCAATATCAGCCTAAAGCAAACATAATTAGGAAGATAAATCAGTTGGAGGAAACCCCAAAGTTTAATATATTTCCAAAACCAGTGGGAAGGGAATTCAGATCCCTCTGCAGGGCTGTGTTGCCAGACCTATTTCTGGGGAAGAGGATGGGTCTCAGGACCTAGGAGCCCATTGGGTGGGAAGAGGCAATGGGGCTGTTCCTAGGTTCAAAAAGGTCCTTGCAGGCTGGAGGGAACTTTACAACTACCCCCTACCCCACATGCAAGAGTTAGACTCAGCTTCCTCCTCTGTGGCTGTTTCCCCCACAAATTAGACACCACTGTTGCCTTGTTAATCATTTAATGAAATAAACAACCAACCATGCTGGGATGATGTCAGTGTATTTTAACCTCAGCAATCAGCCAGGGTAGGGTAGGAGACTCCTGGGTTAATTTCTCAAACACTGCAACCTATGCAGGCCCCCAATCCCAACAGTGACTCCAACCTTCTCCGGAGGGAGGGTCAGTCATGGAAAGAGCCCTATGCAAAGACATCTGAGTTTGTTCTCAGACTTCCGCTTGTGTGCCACACAAATGCATGAGTGCACAAACGCATGCATGCATACACACAAGTGCACACACACGCATGCACGCACACACTCAAATGCACACACACACTCAAGTGCACACCCATACACATGGGGATCTGAACACCACCATAGTGGGTGGAGCTTAAGCAATAGAATCTGGACGTGGCCAGGCATTGGTGGCACACGCCTTTAATCCCAGCACTCAGTTCGAGGCCAGCCTGGTCTACAGATCGAGATCCAGGAAAGGCGCAAAGCTGCACAGAGAAACCCTGTCTGCAACCTTGAAGGCCCCCAACCCCAACAGTGACTCTAACCCTCTCTGGAGGGAGGGTCAGCCATGGAAAGAGCCCTATGCAAAGACATCTGAGTTTGTTCTCAGACTTCCGCTTGTGTATCACACAAGTGCATAAGTGTACAAACGCATGCACATACACACTCAAGTGCACACTCATACACATGAGGATCCGAACACCAAACCAAAAACCAAAAAAAAAAAAAAAAAAAAAAGACTCTGGATGTGTTTGCTCATGCCACAGTTCCTAATCCAGTCCATCCTGTCACGTGACCCCCACAGCCACAGGGTTTGGTACCTTTTTTTTTTTTAATAAATCCTGAGACAGGGTCTCATCTTGTAGCCCTGGCTGGTCTGACCTGGAACTCATTTACATGTGTATACCTTACCTCTGTCTCCCAAATACGAAGATTACAGGTATGTGCCACCGCACTTGGGTAATTTTTATTTTTTTCTGTATATGTAGATATGAATCCTCATATCTATATATGTCTCCTGTCTCAGCCTACACCACTGGGTGGGCCCAGCTCCTGCAAGCCTCAGAAAAGGGTTCTTTTGAGGGGTAGAGGCTTGGACCACAATGCCCAGCTGTTTCTGTTCTTCAGGCAGGGTCTTACTGTAATTTAGACTGGCCTTCAACTTGCAATCCTCCTGCCTCAACCACAGCAGTACTGGCATTACAGGCATATGCTACCATGCTCAGCTTTCTGGAGTTGCTAAGGACCCCATGTTGCTAGAGCAACCCACCCAGATGCACTCGATTTGTCCAATGGCCTGAAGAGGAGGGCAAGTAAGCAGTCATGGCTTTAATTTCCCAGCAGACATCAGGATCCTGACAGGCCATCCTAGTGCGGCTCTCTCCTCAGCTCCACTCTCCTCCCCAAGAAGAGGCTCAGCTCTTTGTCTTAGTAGTCTCCTCTATAATTTTGGCTCCTCTCTGCCTCCCTCCTTTCAGCTGAGTTCCAGGTGGCCCTCCACCTCTACCTACCTACTTCCCTTCCTCAAGGCTGCTGTGAGGTCGGAAAGAGGGGTGCTCCAGATTCTGGTGGATGGGGTGAGTCCCCAGCAGCTATCCTACAATAGCTAGAGATGAGAGATATACATAAGTACCCCTCCCCCCAAGAAAATGCCTCTGCTGTTGACTCCTAAATAACAGATGTCTGTCTGCATATTAATGAGATTGGACGAATAATTGGCGAGTTTTTCATTCAGTGTCAGAATGAACCCGGAGGCCTTATGTTCATGCACATAGACACCCCGTCACCCTGACTCTCCCTTCCCCCAGAGCATAATGCATAATGAAGCAGATTCAGAAGCTGGCAGCCTTGACCCACAAAAGGGAGGGGCAGATGGGAACGGGGAAGGGTGTTAGCAGGAGGGAGACCCCATGGTCTGGTTTGCCAGGTTGCTTGGTCTGGATCACTGCTTCCTATCACCTCCCGTGGGGCGGTAAACACCCTGCATCTGTGCACTTCCACCATCCTGCAAAAGGGGCACAGAAAGGTGGGAGTCGAGGTGGGTGCTGAGGGCCTGTCGCTGGAGAACAGAGCAGTGGCTGCCTTCGTGAGGGTGTGTGTTGATAGACTCTGTGAGGGGATGTCTGGTGGAAAAAACAGATTCTCATTTGCTTTTTTGTTTGTTGAGACAGCCCTGGCTGTCCTGGAATTTGCTATGAAGACCATGCTAGGCTTGAACTCACAGAGGTTCAATTGCCTCTGCCTCCCAAATGCTGGAATTAAAGGTGTGTACCACCACACCCGGGAAGTTTTTGAAAGAATTTGAGAATTTTTATTTTTTTGTTCTTCGAGGCAGAGTTTCTCTGTGTAAATCCTGGCTGTCCTGGAGCTCACTCTGTAGACCAGGCTGGCCTTGAACTCAGAGATTTGTCTGCCTCTGCCACCTGAGTGTTGGGATTAAAAGTGGGTGCCACCACATCCAGTCAGGGAAGGGTTTTTGTTTTTTTTTTTGTTTTTTTTTTTAATCGAACAGTTATCACTTGCCAACTGTGTATCCCTGCCCTAGTTACTCAGCCTCTCTGAGCTCCACTCTACCTTGAAAGATGGAAAGAAAGAAAATGTATCATGTAGTCATCTTTGTGCCTCCAGCGAGGCTTGGTAGTGCGTGCCTGTAATCCCAGCACTCAGAAGTTAGAGGGTCCCAAACAAGAGGGAAACAAGAACAACAAAACCAACCCCACGGCATGTATTTATTTGTTCTGTCCTGCCTAGCTCCGAAACACCGAGACAGTTGCCACATCACTACCTCTGTCACAGGTCTACCCTTGTCTGGCAAGGGTTGATCGGAGGTAGAACAGGCAAGAGGAACAGCACGGTGGAAACCAAAGCCCAGAACAGGAGATCCAGAACTCCCGAGGAGAGGAGGAAGGGAGAATAGACCCATTGCAGGGCTGAAGGGTGCTGAGCTCTGGAACAATGTGGCGTCTACTCCTGGTACCGGAAGCCCCAGCTCTAGCTCTTTGACTAGAGTCCCCCATCTTCCCCGCACCGCTGCCAAAGGAGGGGATTGGTTGGCGCTGTAAGGGCCGCTCTCAGCGTGAAAACAAAAGTTCCGGTGGCTGGTGGAACGCAGGGGTGGAGGCTTGCGTCGCACCCCCAAGACTATAGCCTATCAGTCACTTGTGCTCTGTCCCCTCTCTCCCTTGGTAAATGATCTGCTGCGCCCGCAAACAACTGTCCATTGTGTCCTAATGAGGGACGAGCAGGGAAAGCCAATCGCTTAT
Organism: Onychomys torridus; assembly: GCF_903995425.1. Classification (NCBI taxonomy): domain Eukaryota; kingdom Metazoa; phylum Chordata; class Mammalia; order Rodentia; family Cricetidae; genus Onychomys; species Onychomys torridus. The sequence continues at coordinate 89,393,721 of NC_050450.1, forward strand.
GATGCAAATGAGCCGACGGCTGCGGCCGGGAGCATTCACTGAGTGCCTCTCTTCTGCTCAAGTCCTTCGTGCCCCAGTTGGGCCTTTCTCCCGAGTCCCAGTTCCCATCTGGTGGAGGAGGAGGAGGGGGAGGCCCAGCCTAGCCCTCATATTGTCTGGCCTTGCCACTCCCTGCAAGGAGCCCTGACCCTTTCAAAGCCTCAGAGCAGGCTCCTCCCTGCCCCAAACGTGGCGGTTTTGTTTGACTGGGGCTGTACGTGAAATTCTTGTCACATACAATTTCCCGTTGCAAAGTGTACAGTTCTCTGGTGTTTAGCGCATTCCCAAGCGGGTGTAACGAACACCTCTCTGGTCTCAGGTTCTATGTCACTCTGCCGGACTATCGACCACAGCCTTTGGGGAGGGGGGCATGGCAGCCTTTGGGGAGGGGGGCATGGCAGCCTTTGGGGAGGGGGGCATGGCAGCCTTTGGGGAGGGGGGCACGGCAGCACAGTGGAGGAGTTGTGCAGGCTGGTGTTGGAGAAAACCCCAAGGCTGGTCTGGAGCGGAAGGGCTAGTTGGTGGGAGAGTGCCTGGGCCGGCACAGTTCCTCTTGATTTTTTGGCATTTGGAGAGGAACCAGAGTTGGCTCCAGCACCGATCTTGGTTTCACGGTTTTCTGAACCTCTACATGTTTGGGGCGATCCTATCAGCAAGCTTAGAAGCTATGGGGGACTCCAAAGACGGTCCCCACAAACCCTTTGTTTCTGGAAAGCCCTCCCTCACTAGGTTCCAGGGACAAAGCTTGCTAAGGAAACTTCTTTCTTTCTTTCTTTCTTTCTTTCTTTTCTTTCTTTCTTTCTTTTTTCTTTCTTTCTTTCTTTCTTTCTTTCTCTCTCTTCCTTCCTTCTCTCTCTCTTTCTTCCTTCCTTCTTTCTCTCTCTTTTTTTTTGGTTTTTCAAGACAGGGTTTCTCTGTCTAGCCCTGTAGCCCTGGCTGTCCTTGGAACTCACTCTGTAGACCAGGCTGGCCTTGAACTCAGAGATCTGCCTGCCTCTGCCTCCCCAGTGCTGGGATTAAAGGCATGCAACACTACTGCCTAGCAAGGCAAGATTTTCTAACTTGGTACACATAGACTATTTTATCCTAGAGTCCTATAGCCTGCGAGCTGGGAGGGCCCTTAAGATGTAAGCGGAGTGTAACTTGCTGATAGTCATTTTGTTTTATGCAGTTTTCAAGGGAAATGGCAAGATACCTGCTGACCTGCTTGTGGTCTTTGTACATTTACCCCAACCCTTTCCTCCCCAGGACCTTGGGAGTACTTTAACGAAAGGGAAGGCGCTGGGGAGGCAGCTCAGTTGGTGAAGGACTTGCTGCAGGCAAACATGAGGCCCTGGGTTTGATCCCCACCAGTCATGAAAAAAGCCGGCATGGTGGTGTGGGAGGTGGTACAAGAGGGATCCTAGGGTCTACAGGCAAATCTGGCTAGAGGTCCCAAGTGAGAGACCCTGTCACCAAAAACCAGGGTGTTTGTCAGGTATGGTGATATACTCCTTTAGTCCCAGAACTTGGGAGGCAGAGGAAGGTGGATGTGTCATTTCTAAGCCAGCCTGGTCTATATGATGGGTGTCAGGCCAGCCAAGGCTACACAGTGGTAGTGGAGCCCTGTCTAAACCAGCCAACCAAATCAAACAAAAAAGCCAAGGTGTTTGGCTTCTGAGAAAGGCCACGTGAAGACTTCTGGCCTCCACATGCCCAGTACACACAGGAACATAAACCTTTTCCTGACAAAAGCTCCTCTGAACTAACTGATGCTTCCAGGGAGGGAAAAGCCTTTAGTTACAGTTGCAAACTATCCTTGACCTTCCCCAGCCCCCAAATTCCATTCAAAGCTCCCTTCCCCAGACATGGACCAGACAACTTAATGAAGGCATTTCTATCTGTGCCCTAATGAATAGGGACTCCTAGGCTGGTGAGGCCCAGTTCTGCCACCAACTCATAAAGTGACCTTTGACAAGTGCCTGGACTTCAGTTTTATCATCTATGAAGCATCTGTTGCCCTAGTGAGGAGAGATAATGTCAGGGCTAGTGCTTTGAACTGGCAAAGGCATTCCTCGGAACATCCTAATGATTTCCCCTGTCATGGCAGCAGCAGGCTCTCTGGCAAAGGCTGCTGATGAGCAGGGCAGGCTGATGGGTAGGTGCTGTTCTGACTAATCACAACCAGGTAGGCTTCATGATGGGCAAAGAGAATCCAAGAGAAAGTCTCTGGGAGAGGGCTCAGAAGAGGAAGTGGGCTCAGAAGTGTAGATGCCTTAGACTGTGGAATAAATCACAAAAATGGGGAGGTGGGAATCAGCATATTTTGGGGCAGTATGTGGCTTGCTTTCCAGTGTTCTTAAAGGTGGGGCTATCGGCTGGATAAGTCTTCAGGTCATGGATCCCATGTAACTCATTTAGCAGATACTCATTAGGTGCCTAGCAAGGCATCGTCAGGACAAACTGGGTAGCAACAACTGTGAAAAAAATATACTAACCAACCCACAGGGAGTATAAGCACCTTCTAGGCAAATGGAGAAGAGGTAGAAACAAGTGACTGACTGAGGATGTTACTACCCAGGACGGTGGTACACACCCTCCGGTTCTTGGGAGGCAGAGGCAGCAGGCTCAGCAATTCAAGGTCATCATCCTTGGTCTCAGTGAGTTTTGAAAACAGCCTGGGTTACATGAAATCCTGTTGCCAAAACAAACAAAACAGGAACTGGGCTGGAGAGATGGCTCAGTGGAAGAGTACTCCTGCTCTTGCAGAGGTCCCAAGTACAGTTCCCAGCACTGAGGTCCAGCAGCTCACAACTGCCTGTAATTCCCACTTCAAGGGATCAGAGGCCTCAACTATATTAAAACAACAACAGTAACAAAATGGCTGGGTGTGGTGGCTCAGGCCTTCAATTCCAGCACTCAGGAGGCAGAGGCAGGTGGACCTCTGAATTTAATCTAGGCCAATCTGATCTATATAGTGAGGTCCAAGCTACCAAGGGCTAAATAACAAAATTAAATGTAAGTGAAGCAGAATGGTATTCTAAACTACCTTTTAGAAAAATTATGTGTTTGTGTGTTTTGCTTGCACATATATCATCTGTGCACCATGTGTATGCAACAGAGGTCAGGAGAGCATCAGATCTCCAGAACTGGAGTTACAGACAGTTGATAGCGGCCATGTGGGTGCTGGAATTGAACCTGGGTCCTTTAGAAGAGCAGCCACTGCTCTTAACCACTGAGTCATTTCTCTAGCCTCAAAATGTGTATTCTAAGTGGGGGAGGGATTCTAGTCTGGGAAGTCAGGGAGAGGCTTTGTGAAGGACAGGGTTGAGCAAGATTTGGGCCTTGCAGAGATGGCAGAGCTTGAGCTCAGTACAGCTTGAGCAAAACCTGTGAGAGAACTCAGGAGACCGGGAAATGGCCAGACTTTCTTGTCACCTCTTCTCTACTTAAGAGCTTCCAGCTCTAATTCCAGAATCTGAGGGTTTCACTCCATCCTTCCAGAAACTCCTGGCCTCCTTTTTACCTAGCCAAACGGTGCCTAAATCCCAAGGTCAGAGTTCTTTTCTAGAAGTCCTGGCCCTACCACTTCATTCCCAAAGAACCTCTGAACTAGAACTCTTTTTTGGCTTGGCTCCACTGTATAGTAAGCAACCAGAAGGCCAGAATGGACCTGTTACCCTCGTTCACAATCACAGACACATACTCAACAAGCTACCAAAGAACCAGGCACACAGACTCCCTTCAATCACTATTTTTATTTTATTTTTTCCAATACAGGGGTTCTCTGTGTAACAGCCCTGGCTGTCCTGAAACTTACTTAGAGACCAGGCTGGGCTCAAACTCACAGTCTGCCCACCTCTGCCTCATGAGTGCACCACACCTGGCTTCAGTCACTAATCTTATTGCTCACTGCCAGCTGGTACCTAGCGAAATGCACTGGGGAAAGTATGGGCTGTTTAGCCTGACACATCGTTCAACCTGGGCTTTGTCACTTTTTTCCATAGTGTGACCTACGGTCAGTCACTTGATGTCTCAAAACTTCATTTTCTTTATTGATACGTAGGGAATAATGCACCGCACCCAGGGGTATGGTAAATGGTAGTAATTGATGGTTATTATTGCTGTGGCTCCCATGAGTTGGCAGGATCAGATGGGTCATAGAACCTCGGACTGGGCCTCTGAAACACTCCATGTTAATGGAGTCATCTTTTTCCGGCAGCTTCCTGGTCTCCTTGGGTCTTTTCTGTCCCCAGTCTATGGGACTGCTTGCATTCCTCCCTCCAGACAGGCTTTCTCTGCTCCCCTCCGAGAGCAAGTAGCTGCTGACTCTCTCAAGGCTATCCATGCCTTGCTCTCCATCAGTCAATAGAGATAAATTACAAAATCATTTGTTTTATTTGTTCTTGTTACCTCGAGGGCTGTGTGAAATCGCCTTGCTTTTGAAAGCCACATTTGCATATCTCTATGCTCAGTCAAAGGCTGCAGCGGTGGCTTCACTGCAATTTAAATATTAATAAAACCTCCTAAACTAGTCTGGCCCTTCTGCTCCTGGTGGCTAATATAATATAATCTTTGTCCTTGGCTTTGTTTATTCTTAAAGGGCCATTGTGGAGTTAAATGAAGCCAGATGCTGCAACCGTGGAGATAAGGACCATTTCTAAGCCCACCGACCTTATTTATTCATTATAGGACCCAAGATTTAGGATCTTATTCCCCTTATCTCAGCTTGTGGTTCTTAGACTTAGTCTGTTGCAGTCCCAGGTCACTGGGTGGGCCCTACCTGCCATAGTTGCTGGTTCAGTGGGTCTAGGGCAGGGCTGGGAATCTGCACGTCTAAGTTCTTAGGTGATGCGGTTGCCCCACACCAAGGCCTCCATCAAGGGGGCATGTTTTGAAACCACTCGACTACGGTGCATGTTACCATGTCATTTAGGTCTCTGAAATCAGGTGTTCAAAGTTTGTGCCCTTCAGCCACATTAGGGACTGTCACTTAGGTTTTCATTCAGCATCAGCTTCTTGGTTTTTGTTTTTGTTTTCAAATTTGTATCCCATTTTATTTGTTTTGTGTCTGTATGTGCACACAAGTGTGCCGCAGGGCTCATGTGATCAAAAGACAACTTGTTTTGAGTCAGGTCTCACCTTCCACCATGTGGGTTCCTGGGATTGAAATCAGGTCACAGGTCTGGGAGGCAGATGCTAACCTGCTCAGTCATTTCAACAGCTGTTTCTTGTTTTGTTTTTGGAGACAGGGTCTCCTGTAGCTCCAACTGGAATAGTGACCCTTCTGCCTCAGCCTCCTACGTGTTTAAGTTACAGGTTGTGAGCTACCACTCCCAGCTTAAGCAGAGCCTCTTGCCTCAGTCGCCCAAGAGCAAATAAATAGGTGTGCATCACCTTGCTAGGTGAGGTCTGGCTTCCAGATTCCTCAAGCCATGAATGCTCTTTGTAGAAACTAGCTTTTCCAGTTTTCTTTAACTCTTAGCCTGCCAGGTGCATCTCTTTAATGTTCCCTTGTTTTTAGCAGCTTTTTAGGCCGTTTGCAGGCAGTGGGCATCTGAAGCGGCGTGCAGAGGCCGCTTGCTCAGCCAGTTGAAGCCATGGTGAGCGAGCCCCATTTCTGTTGGGCAGCAGGCCTTCTGTGCGGCTTCCTTGGGCACATCTGCAGCCCCCTCACTCTGCCCTTCTTTCTATGCTGTCCACTTTGGAGGCTGTCCTTATCTGCTCCTAGCAGCCTTCACAGGATACATTCTGGGCATCTTGGCTCCTTCCGCCCCAACACTGATTCCTTTCTTTTTCTCTTGCATGTTTTTGTGCTGATACTTTGTGGATCCTGGTTACATTTTTAGGAAGGAGATAATCAACCATAGTGCTCCTCTAGGCTCCCTCCCTCCCTATGCCTGCCCGATAATCCTCTTCCCCTTCCGGCTTCTTTGCAGAATGAAATAAAAGTCAATATAGGAACCAGTTCTCAAATGCTGCTCTGCTCAGAGAGGGCTAGAGATTGCAGGATGGGAAAGCGGGTAGGCAGAGGTCAAAGGAACAAGATTTACTCCATCATCAGATAGAATTTTTTTCTTTTTTTTTTTTTTTGGTTTTTTCGAGACAGGGTTTCTCTGTGTAGCTTTGTGCCTTTCCTGGAACTCACTCGGTAGACCAGGCTGGCCTCGAACTCACAAAGATCCGAGTGCCTCTGCCTCCCGAGTGCTGGGATTAAAGGAGTGTGCCACCACCGCCCGGCAGAATTTTTTTAAAAGATTAATTAATTAATTAGTATGTACACAGAAGAGGGCACCAGATCTCACTACAGATGGTTGTGAGCCACCATGTGGGTGCTGGGAATTGAACTCAGAACCTCTGAAGAGCAGTCGGTGCTCTTAACCTCTGAGCCATCTCTCCAGCCCCAGATAGAACTCTTAATCTAGGCCAAGCATCATACAGAGCTCTGATCAGACAGGGTGTACACATGTCTGACACTGAGACAATTATGTGACCTAACGTGTTTCAGTTAAATCGGCTCTCACCTAGGATCCCATGAGTGGCTGGGGTGCTCTTTCTATTAACTTCAGTGTTGTGGGACAGCAGGCTAAAGTCTACCTCAAGTCATAGCTGGTTCCTGGAAATGACTCTTTTAGAAGACAGCACTCCTGCTTATTTCTTACCTGCTTTCACTGACGATGAGACACATCAATTCCTTGATGAGTTCTCAGGGAAGAGACAGATCGGGGGGGTGGGGGGGGGTGGGTCTTGCTTTGGGAAGGCTGAATTGGAAAGCTTTTTTTCTTAAAAGATTTATCTTTTGTCTGTGGCCGGCCTATGAGTTCATGTGCATCACATGTGTGCAGTGCCTGCAGAGACCACTGGGTCTCCAGAAACTGACATTAGAATTGTGAGCTACAACAGAGTGCTGGGAACCAGATCCTATCTATGTAAGAGCAGTAGGTACTCTGACCATTGAGCCATCTCTCCAGACCCTTGATTTTTTTTTTTTTTTTTTTTTTTTTTGAGACAGGGTCTCATGTAGCCCTGGCTGACCACAACTGATCCTCCAGCTTCCACCTCCCAAATACAGGGATTACAGGTGTGAGCTACTATGTCAGGTTTTATGTGGTTCTAGGAATTGAACTCGGAGCTTAGTACATGCTAGGCAAGCATTCTAACAACTGAGCTACATCTCCTGCCCAGCTGCACCAGCATTTCCTGACAGCTGAAAATACAGTCAGAAGCTGGGAGCTTGAAGGGAGTAGGAATGATAGCCATGATATCTGAATTCATGGCTAGCTTGGTCTACAATCTGGGTTCCAGGACAGTCAAGACCATATAATAGAGACCCAAAGAGAAAAACCAGCAACTTAAGAGTTAAGTGTTATTAACTATGGAGCCACTGCTCCACTACAGACCTTTAAAAATGATTTTACTCTTTTTTTTTTTTTACTTTAAATTTTTTGACATTTGTTTATTTAGTTAGTTTGCATGTGCATACACAGGCCATAGCATGTGTATGTGTGGAGGTCAGAGGACAGATTGCAGAAGTCAGCTCTCTTTATCTTATGTGGGTCCCGGGGATTGAACTCTGGCTGTCAGGTGTGGAAGCAAGCACCTTACCCATTGAGCCATCTTGCCAGGCCCCCCAGTCATTCTCAGTGAAAGTGTTTGTTATTCAGTTTATTCAGTTTATTTGCAGTATTAACAGTACAACATTTATATAACATACTTTGTACAATCAGGTCTCCCCTGCCCTTGCACACTGGGGGGCCAGGGAAGACCTAGTCCCTCCAACAGCTATAAACAGTCCAAGATAATGAGCTTATGAAAAATACGTTCTCGTCCTTTAGCAAACAAAATTATTTATGAAGCAGTATATGGTTCAGCAATAGGGAGCAAAAGGGAAAAATTACTTCAAAGAAGGCAATAGCTCCTTTCCTGGTGAGATCCACCATTTACAGACATGAAATATTCATATCAGAGATCTTGGGTGTCAGGAGGAACGCGTTACTTTTCAGAGTCATAAGAAACACTTTGTTCTTTAGTTATGGGGAATTAGAAGGCTCTCCTGGACACTTGAAAAACTTCATATTCATATTGAACATTATCTGTCTTTGAACTTCCTCAGTGTCCACTGACACCCAAGACTTGTCCAAGGGCTGTTCTGGTTTTCTTGGGCGGGGGAATATGGGTGTTGTTTGGTGTTGGGTATGGAACCTGGAGCCTTGACCACTGATTTTAAGTCAAATCACAGACCTCAAGCAATTTCCCTGAAGGACTTGACTCTTGGTCTTTATGTACATGAGATTTTATAAGAAACAAATTAGGACTACTAGCTATCACTCTTGAGTCAGGGCATTATTGTATAGCTCATGCTGGCCTTGGACTCATGATACCCCGTCTCTTCCTGCCAAGGGCAGACCAGCCAAGCACTCTACCCTGTCTCTCCAAGAGCAATATATCACAAATTGGCATCTTGTTCAAGTGGTGGAGTTTAAATAGACTTAAATTCTCATGTGAAACACTTTTTATGCTCACGACAGATTTCAAAGGGAGACTTAAATAAAAAAACCTTTAAGGGACCCTCACACAGGTAGAGGACTCCCCATACCCCCAGGCTGATACTTATAAAATACTTAGTATGTAGGATGTGGAAGCACCCAGGAGTGAGATGCTCCCTGGGCATGGAAAGGTCACTTCTTAAACTAATCATTGGGGTCTTGTGGATCACTACAGTCATGGCCATAGGTGATATTCTGTACCAGGTAGGCATCCAGATCCCGACATCGGTAGACGGATATACTGTCCAACACCCAGTCCCACATCACCAGATGTGCCTCACACAGCTGCCCAATCTCTGCTGACAGAACACAAGTAGAGATAGGTGTCAGGTCATTCTTCCAGACCAGACTCTCAATCCACTCTTGAGACCTGATCACACGAACCTTAGGGTTAATCAGGTGGGAAACAAACTGGTGCTCTGAAGCAACACTTCAGCACTTCAGGATGTAAATCCTTACTCAGAAGCCAGAGCCTCTGGAAACTGAAATATCATGAGCTTCAACCTGATAAATGATAAACATCACCCGTGTGTACATGTACATGCACATACATACACACTTTGTGTTTTAAAGACAGGGTATCACTGTACAGCTCTGGTTGGCCTTGAACTTGACACGCACACCATGTACTTGAACTCAGAGATTGAACTGCCTCTGACTCCCAAATGCTGAGATTAAAGGTGTGCGTCACCACATATATTACTTTTACAATACCAGACAACAAAGACAGAAAAGATGGCTCGGGGTTAAAGGCACTTGTTGCAGAGTCTAACATTCTGAGTTTGACCCAGGACACACATGGTGGGCAGAGAAAATCAACTTCTTTAAGTTGTCCTACAACCTCCACACATAAACACTTAGAAGTATGTTTGCGCACGCGCGCGCACACACACACACACACACACACACACACACACACACACACAAAGATTTTCTGAAAGACATTTTAGCTGTAATTCATGTAAACATTAAAAATAGGCTAAAAAATAAAAAAGGGAAAAATCTACAACACTGAGAGCAACCGGGGCGTGCCCATGCACTTAGGAGGCTGAGGCGGAAGGACGGCCACGTATCCGAGACCAGGCTGCATCACACAGCAGACCAACCAAACAGCGCAACACCATGAAGAGGCCACGAAGGCCGGCAACACCTTTAATCCCAGCACTTGGGAGGCAGAGGCAGGTAGAACTCATTGAGTTCCGAGACATAGTGGGTTCCAGGCCAGCCAGGGCTACATAGTGAGACCATGCCTCAAAACCAAACCAAACAACAAACAAACAGAGGGGAAAAAAAAAAAAAAAAGAAAGAAAGAAAAGAAAAAGCACCTGAGAGCCGTATTAGTCAAATAAGCACCAGGTAACTAGTGAATCAAACCCACCCACCAGGACCTCAGAGGACACGAGTGCACAGTACACGGAGACACTTTACCAGGGCAGCCATTCTCTTCTGTCCAGGCACTTGGCTGTAGGATCACAATTGGTGGAGCACCCTGCATCCCCAGGAAGAAAAAAGAATGTCAAAGCAGGGCTTTGGAGAGAAGTCATGCTCCACTTTCACACGGTCAAAGGTCTAGAAAGAAAAGGCTTCCCGCAATGCATTGATTGCTCATAGTTCCCAGGTCCTTCCTCACGGCTCCCAGTTGAGTCTGGACACAAGTTCACAGGCTCTTTAGGGAGGTCCACAATACTCACTGTGTCATGGGTCAGTGATGAAAGCTCCTTCACCACGGAAGCCCCACACAGCTGCAGCATCTTCTCCAGCTCATCTACAGAGGACGAACATAAAATTATCATAGTGATCCATATGCATACTTCATGCCCTCTACAGTCTTCCCTGGAGCAAACCTTCTCATTGAATAAGCTATTTTTTTTTTTTCCCTGAAAGAATAGGAAACCCTAAAATTAATATGGCTTCTAAGTTAATCTGCCTGATCTGGTCATTAGCCTCAGGAAGATACTTGCTAGATATGGTTTTGTCTCCCAAATGAAACATGTTGGAAAAGAAATCCTGGATCGAATTTCCAATAATTTGCTAAATAGCTAGATACTGCGTGTTAAACACTCATCTTTCTTCCTTGCCCTGCATTCTAATCGGTGTTGGTAATTGATAATCACAGCCAGTGAGAGCGCCATTCTTGATAATTACTCTAAAAGTGAAAAGATGGGAAGGTATTTCATTCAGTGTGTGTATTTGTGCGCGCGCACGCAAGCTAAAATCCACATATCTGGGAATAATTATCAGCTTAGGTCTAAGAATCAGCAGCACTGACCAATCCAGGCTTCTTTGGATGAACTCTTCTCCTCTGGCCCCAGACCCTCAGACAGGGTTTCTCTGTGTAGTTTTGGTGCCTGGATCTCAATCTGTAGACCAGGCCGGCCTCGTGGATGTACTCCTTCCTTCCTTCCTGCCTGCCTGCCTGCCTGCACTGAGGCTTAGCCCTTAGCCCTTTCTCCAATAACATTCACTAGAGTCCCTGGCTTTCACTATATTAAGAGCTGGGTGTGGCGGCACACACCTGTAATTCCAGCATTCAGGAGGCAGAGGCAGGTGGATCTCTGTGAGTTTGTGTTTGAGGACAGCTAGGGCTACAAAGAGAAATCCTGTCTCGGAGAATACAAAACAAAACACCCCCCACCCCCAATCAAAAACTATAGAGAAAGCATTGACTGGCATCTGAACATTTCTAAAACCCCAATAATCAATAACCAGTAAGAATGAAGCAGAATTACAGTGCCAGGCCACCTGCTGCTGTTCACTGCTGATGGCCAGACACTAAGGAAGAAGTTTTCAACCCTTGGGGGAGGGGTCAAGTGACCCTTTCACAGGGGCCCAATATCAGATATTTATATTATGCTTTGTAATAGTGAAGCCCAGAGAAGGGGGACACTTTCATTTTGAAGAGAACTAACCAAATCTACACCTGGACAAGGGCTCCCCCCGCCCCCCCAACAGGGTTTCTCTGTGCAGTTTTGGTGCCTGTCCTGGATCTTGCTTTGTAGACCAGGCTGTTTGGACAAGGGCTTTTGATGCAAGAGCAGAGCATGGCGGTTGTTACCTGTTTTGAGCCAGGGTGTCAGGGAGCCCAAGTGGGTGGTGGGGACTCTGCACACTCAAGGCTAAACCCAGACTGCTGACCCACTGCTTCTACCTCCTATAGGCCTGCGTCACTAAGTCCAGCTTCAGAGCAGCTTGATTTTCACACATTAGACTGAACCACACATATTCATCGTGAGCCTCCCTTTCCTCTGGACTGTGCATGGCTCAGACCATGAAACTTCGGTATTAAATGAAGGTGGTCCAGGAAGAAGAGAACTCTTCTTGACACTTAGAAACTCTAGGCTCTTGTGGTTTGTTTTTTTCAGGAAATGGTTTCTCTGTGTAGAAGTCATAGCGGTCCTGGAACTCACTTTGTAGACCAGTCTGGCCTTGAAGATCCGCCTGCCTCTGCCTCCTAAGTGCTGGGATTAAAGGCTTGTGCCATCACCGCCTGGTTTTTGAGACAGGGTTCTTACCACTTAGCCCTGGCTGGCCTCAAACTAAAAATGCTGGGATTAAAGGCATATGCCGAGGACTGGAGAGATGGCTCAGTGGTTAAGAGCGCTGACTGGTCTTGCAGAGGTCCTAGGTTTGGTTCCAAGCACCCACAAGGTGGCTTACAGCCATCTGTAATTCCAGATCTAGGAGATCTGACTCTTTCTTCTGACCTGTGGGCTCCTGGCACACAAGTGGTGCATATACATACATGCAGACAAACATCCTTTCACATAAAAATAAAAACACAATTCTTAAGAGGGCGTGATAGCACAGAGATAGGTGAATTCTGAGTTCAAGGCCAGCCTGGTCTACATACCAAGTTCCAGGATAATACAGAGATATTTTCTCAAATAGAAAACAAACTCTAACAAAAAGTAATATATCTACAGCAACAAGGGCCTGTGCTGCCAGACCTGGCAAAGCCTAGGTTGTTCTCGTCCCCGCCAGCCTTCCTTAGTCCAAGTGAGCCATAACAGAAGTTCTAGCCCACACAAGCACAGAGCATGGTGTCCTCCCTGAGCTCGTGGGAAGTTTGTGCTCATCTGTCTGGAGAATAGTAGAGAAACAAAGTAACTCTGGAACATTGGACCAATCTGAAACCTCCACATGGTTGACCCTGTCTGTACTACTCGTTTATGTAGGAAAGGCTGGTTCTGTAACTCCACAGCCCTCCCAGGCTCTTACCTTTGGGCATGTTGGTGAAGGGCTCACAACAACAGATTTTTAGGCCTTTGAAGAGCTGTAAGAGAAGAGAGTGAGTGATGGCGTGGAGAGAAAGAGTACATGCCACATGAGTACAGGTGCCCAAGGGGGCCAGAAGAGCATGCCAGAGCTTCTGGAGCTAGGGTTACTGGCAGTTGTGAGTTGCCCAGTGTGGGTGCTGGGAACCAAAAGCAGGTCTTTTGAATGAGCAGCAAGCACTAACCACTGAGCTGCCTCTCCAGTCCCTCTCCCTTTTCTGTGAGACAGGATCTTAACATAGGCCAGGTAGCTTCAAACTTATAGGTCCGCCATGAACTCCTGATAATCATGCTTCCACCTCTCAAATGCTGGGATAACAGGAATGGTACCACCATGCCCAGAGTTTGGGTTTTTATAAGAAATAGAGACACCATGAAATGGAAGACCTATTCTTTACCACTTGACAATTTCTGTGCTCCTTCCCAGAGACAATCAGTTTGATACTCTGAACTGATTTTGGATTAAAAAAAAAAAAAAAAAAAAATTTATGCCAGGCGGTGGTGGCGCACGCCTGTACTCCCAGCACTCAAGAGGCAGAGGCAGGTGGATCTCTGTGAGTTCCAGGCCAACCTGGTCTACAGAGCTAGTCCAGGATAGGCTCCAAAGCTACAGAGAAACCTTGCCTCAAAAAAATTAATTAATTAATTAAAAAAAAAAAAATTAGGCAAACAGTGTTCTGCCTGCATGCCAGAAGAAGGGTTGCTGGGAGTTGAACTTGGGATTTCTGGAAGAGCAGCCAGTGCTCTTAAACTCTGAGCCATCTCTCCATCCCCTGATTTCAGATTTTATTGGATTATGTATAAAACTATCTACATTCCAGAGTCACTCTTTTTTTTTTTGGAGCTGAGGATCGAACCCAGGGCCTGTGCTTGCCAGACAAGTGCTCTACCACTGAGCTAAATCCCCAACCCGCAGAGTCACTCTTAAAAACAAAACATTATTATATCTGTGTGTATGTGTGTGTGCGCGTGTAAACACGCGCCATATGTCCAAGTGCCTACCAGTGCCCGTGGAGGCCAGCAGGTGTCAGATTTCCTGGTGCTGATGTTACAGGCATTGTGAGATGCCCAATGTGGATGCTAGGAAGAGCAGAAAGTCTCTTAACCTCCGAGTCCTCTCTCTAATCCCTGTAGTCATTTCCTGTCATGTATGGGATGAATGTCCTATGTTGTCCCCAGTCAGGTGCAGGCTCATGCTTGGGGACCCTGGCAAAGTGATTTTACTTTTTGTAAGATGTGAGGAAAATAAACCAAACATGAACAAGTCACTGGTCCTTCTTTACCTTTCTAATGGCAAGAAATTCAAAGCTACTGGATGATGTTTGATGTTTACCCTGACTGGGCCCATCACGACGAGCCATGCCCCAGCCCGCAGAACCATCAATCTCATCTGTGCACACCCCTCCTCTCTCCTAGTCAAGTGTCCCTTCCGTCCTTCACACTTCGAGGACATCAGCCAGCATCTTCAGGTGACCTGGACATTTTATGATTTGGTGCAAACCTTTCACCCAGCTGGCCCCAACATCTGATTTTCTGATGATACAGAATATGGAGAAACATATCCTCCTAAGGAAAAATGTAATTTCAGTGCTCGTCAGTGCTGCCCAAAGAACTTTCTGCGACACTGGCAATGTCCTGTATCTGGTCTCATAAGGTAGTGAGCCATAAGTCATGTGAGGTTGTTAGGCACGTGAAATGTGGCTAGTGTGAGTGAGGAACTGAACTTCTGAACTTTTTAAATCAAGCTTGGAACAACCCTGTGTGCCTAGAAACAACTGTGTTAGACAGTCCAAATTCTCATGTGTATAACAGCATGAGTTCTTAGAAAGGGTTTCAAGATACCATTCTAAAGAAACCTAATTTTTGCCAGTTATTAATATTTTGATACAGGTTCTTTTTTTTTTTTTTCCCCCCAAAGCTTGATACAGGTTCCTAACCTGTAGTCCAGGCCTCAAATTCACAATTTTCCTATCCTAGCCTTTAGTGTTGGGATTATAAAGGAGTGCTAGGGCTCAGAGATTAAGAGGATGGATTGTTCTTCCAGAGGTCCTGAGTTCAATTCCCAGCACCCACATGGTGGCTCACAACCATCTGTAATGAGATCTGGTGCCCTCTTCTGTGTACATAATAAAACGCATTTTCATATATCAGTTGAGTAACTCATTCTCGGTTGGCTGAGGGAAAATCAAGGGGTTAAAACCCACAGCTGGCTCTGCTGGCAATGGCTCCGCCCCACATGACAGGCAGGAGGAGGGCGGCAGGCAATCAGGTATTGCTGAAATGACTGCCCACCTCTGCTGCTCCCCTATCTGCATGAACAAAATGGGTCCCCATGTGTTGACAGGACCTTGACGCTCATAAACACTAAAAGTCCCCTCGGGGCAGCCTGTTGGAGCCAAAGGCTGCCTTGAGAAATATAAAACATTAGGAATTTTCATATCCAGGCTAACACTGATGAGAGTGTCTAGTTATGAGATAAAGACTCTAAAGCTTCACCTCTACGAATACATTTCTTTGTGAAAATACTGCAGTGGCATTCTAGTATCTTCTGAATGTCAATCCTTTGCCCAAGCAGTTTCCATCACTGCTATCCTGAGTGTAAGAGAAATCCTGCTGCACTGGGGTTTCCTGTAAAAAAGGGGGGATCTGGTGCTCATTCTGCTTGGCCCCCAGCTGGGTAAGAACACATGGCTGGCTCAGAGAGAACACCTTTGGGGGAAAGGGAAAAGCAGAAGTAGTGAGCAGCTTTTCTCAGCATCTGCAACAGTTACCTGAGAGGCTCAGAGTGAGGGCGGGCCGGTTCTCGGGGTTCAGAACCACAGGCTCGGCTCGTGACCCTGTCCAAGGCAGTTTTCCTTTGAAAACCCGACCTTACTGGTCTCCTCTCAGGTTTCTGTGGAGGAACAGAAGGTGCTCCTCATGGGAATGTTCTGAAACACCTGCTGGGTACACTTGAAAGAGAAGAAAAGCAGCCTGGGAACACAAGCACTTACCCAGTAACCTGGGAAGGCAGTTGGCTCAGGCCTGCCAGGCAGGTGTGAAATCTTGTGAAGACTTCTTCCTGCAGGGAGGATGCAGTTCTGGCTGCACCATCTGCTATGACATGCTGCAGAAAGTCATCGAGTCCTGCTCTTACTTACAAGGTTGTTGGGCTAATCTGTTTTTTTTTCACCTGCAAAGCCATCTACAACTTGTGAATTTAGATTTGGAGCTCCAGTGCCTGAGTTTAACTTCTTCTATCACTAAAGGCTAAGAGACCCGGGGACGCTAACCTATCTGAACCTCAATTTTCTCATATGTAAAATATAGGTAATTGCCGGGGCAGTGGCTGTGCACACCTTTAATCCCAGCACTAGGGAGGCAGAGGCAGGCAGATCTGTGTGAGTTCAAGGTCAGCCTGGGCTACAGAGCAAGATCCAGGACAGACACCAAAACTACACAGAGAAACCCTGTCTCAAAACCCCCACACACCCCTCCACAAGATAATAATAGTTGTTCGTGTGTCCACAGCTGTACTGTGCACACCCTGCTCACAGCACTCACTGTGCCACTCAGAGCAAAGACCACGGAGAAGCAACTAGAGCAAAAGGTTTAGGTCACATCTTCGAGTTTTGTTTTTTTAAATTTTTTTATTTATTTTATTTTTAGAGACAGGGGTTCTTTGTGTAGCTCTGGCTGTCCTTGAACTCAGAGAGCCACCTGCTTCTGCTTCCCAAATGCCGGGATTAAAGGCGTGCACCACCACAGCCTTAGACCCCCGTCTTTGAAATCTAAACTCCATCACTGTCAGCTGGAACCTCAATTACAGCCACCACTCTAAGCTTTGTGTTCTCTTCCGGGGCAGAGGCAATCTTTGTTTGCCGTGCTGGGTCGAGAGAACAAAACCTGTCTCCATCACACAGCCAGAACACAGTACACAGTGCAAGCATGCAATGTGCCTTACCAGGTAAAGAGCAATCTCACCACAGCAGCTGGCTGCAGAGCCCTAGGCTGGGGTTTCTGTCACACATGAGAGGGACTTTACCTTTTCCTGGGATTCTCTGGATCGCTTTGGACCTTGGTGGTTTCTTCCAGTCACAACATCTCCTTTGACTTCAAATTCATGCTGAAACCAAACACAAAACTATCATCAGTTGCGTGGAGAGATGACCCAGCTGTTAAGAGTGTATACTCATTTTGCAGAGGACCAGAGTTTGGTTCCTAGTTCCCATATCTGGTTGCTCACAACCACCTGTAACTCGTTCCAAGGGGGAACTGACACAGGCTTTCACAGGCACTGTAATTAGGTGTACACACACACACACACACACACACACACACACACACACACACACAATTTCACAGGCTGTGCAACCTGGCTAGCCTAAAACTCAATTTGTAGACTAGACTGGCCTTGAAAAAAAAATACACACAATAAAATTCATTCTTATTTTTTATTTTATGTGTATGAGTGTTTTGCCTGCATGTATGTATGTGTACATATGTATCATACTCATGCATGGTACCCAGTACCAAAGAGATTAGATCCCCTGGAACTGGAGTTACAGATAGCTGTGAGAATCCATGAAGGCTGCTGGAATAAAACCCTGGTTCCTAGCCAAGCGTGGTGGTGGCCTTTAATCCCAGCACTCAGGAGGCACAGGCAGGCAGATCTCTGAGTTTGAGGACAACCTGATCAACAGAATGAGTTCTAGGACAGCTAGGGCAATACAACAGTGAAACCCTGTCTTGAAAACCACCACCAATAAAACAAATAAACCAAAACAAAACACAAAAAACTCTGGTTCCTTGGAAGAATAGCAAGGTGCTCTTAATCACTGACTACCCTTCCAGAGGACCCAGGTTCAATTCCTAGCATTCACAACTGTCTGTAACTCCAGTTCCAGGGGATCTGACACCCTTACACAGACATACATGCAGGCAAAACACCAATGCATGTAAAACAAAAATAAATAAACAATTAAAAAAACTAAAACCAAAACCAAGCAAAATCAAGAAAACAAAAGCCCCAAACACACAAAACACTGTGTCCAGAGGAAGGAAAGCCACATTCACTGAAGTACTTTAGGTATTCAGAATCACCAGTTTTGACCAAAGATAAGGAATTTTTCCCCCCCCCCCCCCCCTGTTTTTCGAGACAAAGTTTCTCTGTGTAGCTTCAGAGTTTTCCTGGAACCCACTCTGTAGACCAGGCTGGCCTAGAACTCACAGAGATCCACCTGCCTCTGCCTCCCGAGTGCTGGGATTAGAATATAATTTTATTCTATGGGCTAGATATGATAACCAGGATCTCAGCTGCTAAAATCACTTAGAGCAAAGTTTTTATTTAGCTATTAGTGTGTGGCACACGTGTAGTAGACATTAGAGGACAACTGGCTGAGGCTAGCTCTCTCCATCTACTGTGTGGGTCCTGAGGTTTGCCTTCAGGCTGTCAAGCTTGGCAACTAGTGCCTTTACCTAACTAAGTCACCTCAACAGCCTGAAAGCGAATCTTTGTTGAAATTACCAATCAGCTTTCATCTCACTGGGACTTGAGTTTTTTAAAGTGTATTTTAATTTCTAAAATCTATCTCTTCTCAAGCATTCACTTAGCATTTAGATGAAACCGCTAACACTGTGCTGTTCTAAGGGTAACTGGAGGATTCTGGGTCACGTAAATCAATTGTATATTGTCATCTTAAGAAATCAGGGCTTTCCAGAGTTCTGTTGAGAGATTTACAGTTAATGAAGTCAAAATAATAAAATGAGGCTAGTGAGACGGCTCAGCAGGTAAAGGTTGTGCCACGAAAACCGACAACCTGAGTCCCGACCCAGAACCTGTATAAAGGTAGTAGACACTCCAGAGCTGTCCTCTGACACATCTCCACACACACACTTTCATACACATACACGCATAACATTTAAAAGATAAAATGCACATTTAGTATTCTGAAGAAACTCCAGTGTTTTTCATAGTAACTATTTTGATAAGAAGATAAAGAGGCTAGAGAGATGGCTCAGAGGTTAAGAGCACTGACTGCTCTTCCAGAGGTCCTGAGTTCAATTCCCAGCACCCACATGGTGGCTCACAACCATCTGTAATGAGATCTGGTATCCTCTTCTGTATACATAATAATAATAAATAAATAAATCTTAAAAAAAAAAAAAGATAAAGAATAATGGGCCTGGGAGTTTGGACTTTTGGGGAAGAATGCTTGGAAGCCACTGTGAGCGAAACTCAAAGGGTAGGGAAGACTTGCTAAGCATTGTCAGAATATCAAGAACCCAGGCCAGGGCCAGAGAGTGGGCAAGGCTCTTGCTGCCAAACTTGACAACTGGAGTCTGTTCCTCAGACTCCACAAGGCAGGAGGGAGTCAACTTCCAACGCCTACAAGTTTTCCTTTGACCCCCCACACATGCCAAGGCACACACCTTCCCCCACAATACATAAAGTCAAACAAACCCCAAAATAGAAAACCTCTCCATGCTTCCAATTATCCTAAGAATAAAACTCAAAGTATTACTGTGATTTAACACAAAATCTTACTTGATCTAGTCCTTGTCTTTGATTTCTTACCTCTCACCAAATCTGCGCCCCTACACAAAATTCACTAATTCCCTGTCTTCAACTACAATGGTCTAGTTTTCTTTAATAAACCAAACTCACTACTATATCCAGGTCTATTGTTTGTTTTTTGATTTGTTTTTTTTTCAAGACAGGGTTTTTCTGTGTAGCTTTGGAACCTGTCCTGGGACTTGTTGTTAGACTAGGCTGGCCTCGAACTCAGAGATCTGCCTGCCTCTGCCTCCCAGGTGCTGGGATTAAAGATGTGCACCACTACCACCTGGTTATTATTTGTTTTTTGTTTTTGTTTTTCTGAGACAGAGTTTCTCTGTGTAGCTCTGGCTGTCCTGGAACTTACAATCTTTTTGTATACTATAAGCTATTGGCCAAGCATCTATAATTAACATTAAGTCTCTGTGTGGTTAGTTATTTGGGAGCCAGTGGGAGCTCTGTAGAGAAGGCTGGCCTCTAACTCACAGAGATCCATGTGCCTCTGCCTCTGGAGTGCTGGGATTTAAGGTGTGTGCCGCCATGCCAGACTACATCCGGATCCTTACGCTTTCGGTCTTGACCTATAAAAGTTGTTCTCCACCTTCTTCGAAGAAAATTCTTTCTCGTTATTCAGGTCCCAGCTTTGCCTGGCCTCTGTAGCTGAGGTAGGTAACCCTTGACTCCAGACAATTGCTAGTCTGATGTCCATTAAAGCACTTATTGGTATATGAAATTCATCTATTTATTGTATATCTTCCCTTACTAGGGCATACATCATTCCAGAATAGGGAGTTGGTCATTTTTGTTTACTGTGGTATTATTATTCCTAGTAACCAACACTTGGTAGGCTCCCAATAAATGGTCACTAAATGAAGTAAAACCAACAAAAGTGTCACTGAATTATGAATACTTAGTAGTATATAAGAGTTTTAAGCAGATTCCACTAATTTTGTTGGTGTGATCTATCATCATCAGCATCATCATCATCATCATCAGCAGCAGCAGCAGCTCTTGGCTGTTCTAAAATTATTCTTCCTCCTACCTGCTTACTATTTATTTCTCATTGTTCTCAGTATCATAAAAAAGCAGCATTTCTTGGAAGGAGACCAATTTCTAAACAGATACATCAGCACATTAATTTTTTTTTTTTTTTTTCTGACACAGGGTCTCATGTAGCTTATGCCGGCTTTGAACTCATGTAATTTAAGGATGACTGAACGTCTCATCCTGCAGCTCCTACTCTCTAGGACTGAAACTACAAGCATGAGTAAATTTTTTTTTTTGGGGGGGGTGGCATTTCTTGACAGGGTTTCTCTGTGTAGCCCTAACTGTCCTGGAACTCTCTGTAGCACAGGCTGGCCTTGAACTCACAGATCCTCCTGCCTCTGCCTCCTGGGTGCTGGGATTAAAGGCATGAGCCACCACCATCTAGCTGTAATTCACATTTCTGAGGTACTGGGGATCAAATCCAGGGCCTCATCCATGTTAAACAAGCACAAACTAAGCCACATCCCTACCCAAAGTCTTTTTCCTTAACAATGTTGAATAACTAGCTTCCTACAAAGGTGTACACTTACAAGAGGTCAGAGGAGCTTGGTGTGGTAGAACATACCTAAATCCCATAATCCTAATACTTGGGAGGGACAGAGACAGGAGATTAGGAGTTTCAGACCATTCCAAGATATGAGACTCAAAAAAAGCTGGGGATGCTATTTCTGATTACTTAAAAACAAACAAACAAACAAACAACCCAAAAAAAACCAGGCTCAGTAAGATGGTGGTGGCACACGCCTTTAATCCCAGCATTTAGGAGGCAGAGACAGGTGTATCTCTGTGAGTTCAAGGCCAGCCTGATCTTCAAAGTAAATGCAGGACAGCCAGAGCTGTTACACAGAGAAACCCTGTCTTGAAAAACAAAAACAAAGACAGGCTCTTGTTATGTAGTCCAGTCAGGCCTCAACTCCTGACTATCAGCATTACAGGATATGCATCACCTCATCTGGCTCTGGAAGTGGCTCATTATTTGTTCCTATGAATCTTTTATTTTGTACAGTCCTTTCTTTCTCCAAAGAAAAGACTCTCTTCTGCACTCTAGAATGAATCAGAATGGCATTTCCCAGCCTGCCTTGCATCACCCTCAATGTCCCCGCATTGAGGAAAAGATGTGTATGGAAGGGGAGAAAGGAACACCAATACCAAGCGTCTCTGATTAGTTCGTATCAACTACCTACCACATCCAGAAGTCTTCTTTCTTGAATAGACCGAATCACCCCTGAAGAGAACACAGAAAAGGTAAGCCACACAGAACAGAACAACAGGTTGCTGTAGTGGAGGTGGGAAGTCCAGCGATTCACAGGAGAATGGACTCTTTAATAAGCCTGTGGCAGATTTCCTCCTGGAGACAGCTGCTGCTTCGTTTAAACATTATCAAAGTGCTGCTGTGCATGGATTCCTGCCTACTATGAAACAAATCCCTGTTTCTATGCTAAGAGAAGATCAGGTCCCATTAGTTAGAAATCCACTTTCCCAACACCACCAGCCTATCTGAACAAAGCCATATGCATTTAAAGACAAAACTTGCCGGGCGGTGGTGGCACACGCCTTTAATCCCAGCACTCGGGAGGCAGAGCCAGGAGGATCTCTGTGAGTTCGAGGCCAGCCTGGGCTACCAAGTGAGTTCCAGGAAAGGCTCAGTGCTACACAGAGAAACCCTGTCTCGAAAAACAAAAAACAAAAAACAAAACAAAACAAAAATTAAAGACAAAACTAGTGTTATGTTAAAGACCTTTTGGTAACTCAGACTCAGCATCAGCAGAAACCTCAGGTGTTAAAATGCAATTGTGAGGTGTTAAAGGGAGGAGCAGACACACTGCGTTGTACTTACATGAATAACTAACTATCCATTTTCCTCCTGCAATTCCCAGAAAATATTTCAGTGTCCGTTCACACACAAGCTCAGCATCTACAGAATGAAAAACACCCAAAGGGTTAGAAAGACAGAAGTAGAAGGTGTTGCCCAAGAAGCTGGAGCCCAGCTCTTGCTCTCAAGATCAACCTGGAACAGTGACTCCAGTACCCCTTGAGATAACATCAGAAGCCAGAACCATCACTAACGATAACTATCAGGAATGGGTTTTTGGAAGCCTGGAAGACGCAGATGCCATGTTAGGACCAGAGGAATTGTCAGCCTCAGCTTAGAGATACCAAGCCTAGCTAGAGTTCTTTCCTATGTTAACTGGTACTAGTGATTAACGTGACAGCAATATGTAAGAGAAGAAAATAGTGTAGAAGTCCTAAATTTGAAAAAAAAAAAAAAAAAAAGAGGAAAAAGATGCTAAATCAGAAATGCCAGTGTGACAAGTTCACCGCTGCGGTCTCTCCCTGGGGACCCCGACCCCTGGTATTCCTGAGAGGGACAGGGAAACAGTCTCGTCACAGCTATTCTCCTTCCTATGTAGGTATTTCAATAAGCAGTAGCTGAAGAATCTGTTTATTGCCTAGTGTTTCAAAGGTCCCTTTGAAGAACTAAGCAAACTGAGAAAAACCCATTAAAACAGGAGAAATGTATTCAACTAAATCCCCCACACAGCAGGCCATCTACAAGTAGTGAAGCGGCCATTCTGCCTCACAGAATTCCTCATAAATTTCGAAGCTTCTTGTTTAAATGCTATAAAAGCTGATTTTAGTTCACAAGCAACAAATGCTGTACTGCCTTTGACTTTAAAGAGTTACTTTAGATTTAATTTGTGTTTTTAAAGCTCTCTTTCACCCTTTATCACCTTTGATTCAAACCTATTTCTTAAAATATACTGAAGTTTAATGACATTCCTCTCTCAAACAGTACTCAGCTTGCCGTATCTTGTTCTGGCACCTGATTCCAACCAGCACTGCCCTCTGGTACAATTTTCACGCCTGAGAAACCTAGATTTTAGCAGTCTTAAGGTAAAGAGCTTTGGACTGTGGTGAAGCCTTTGAGAGCTCTGTGGTAGTCTGAATGTAACTGCCCCCCCCCCCAATCCTAAAGGGAGTGGCACCATCAGTAGGTGTGGCCTCGTTGGAGGAAATGTGTCACTGTGCTGATGAGCTTTGAGTTTTCCTGTGCTCAGGAGACCGCCCAGTGTCTCAGACCATTTCCTGTTCCCTACAAGATGTAGACTCTCAGCTACTTTGCCAGCACCGTGTCTGCCTGTGTGTCACCATGCTCTCAGCCATGATGATGGACTGAACCTCTGAACCGTAAGCGAGCCACCCAATTAAATGTTTTCCTTTGTAAGAGTTGCCGTGGTCATGGTGTCTCTTACAGCAATAGAACCTTTAACTAAGACAGGCTCTAAGGACAGAGACATCCCAGAATGGGCAAGCGTATAACAGAAAACCAATTCTGTTAGCAAGGTTTAGAGTGCAGTCATAATTTGTACCTCCCACATCTGTGACTTTCTGAGTCTTATAATAATTCTTCAGATGCTTAAAGATGGATATCTCAGCCCCTTGAGTCCTCTCATTCCTTTATCCGCTGCCAAACAGCACTTTTATTAAAAAGAATTTTTTTTTTAGGTTTATTTTATGGATGACTGTTTTGCTTACATGTATGTTTGTGTATCACATGCATGTATGGTGCCTGAGGTCACAAGAGGGTGTGGGGATCAAACCTGGATCCTTTGCAAGAACAAGTGCTCTTAACCGCTGAGCCGCTGCTCCAGCCCTCCAACATTATTTTGAGTTTCTTTTCCCCATCTACCTCTTGATACACTCTAAGCTTTTTGTTGTTTTGTTTTTTGTTTTTTGAGACAGGGTTTTTCTGTAACCATCCTGGCTGTCCTGGAACTCATTCTGTAGACCAGGAGGGCCTCAAACTCACAGAGATCTGCCAGCCCCTGCCTCCCAAGTGCTAGGATTAAAGGTGTACACCACCACCACCTGGCCTCTCTAAGCTTATTAGTGCCACAGTGAAAACACGGTGTTCAGCACAGAAAATATCACCTAAACAGTCACTCCAGCAGAAGATTCATCAAAAGCTAGACCCTACTTCTCGTGCTACATGTATCAGGCTTGTATTAATGCAGGCCAGTTTCACGTAAGCTTTTCAGCAGCCCTGAAATGTTGACTCAGATTTTACACAGTCAACTGAAAACTCCCAGAGGTGTCTTATACAATTAAGACTGAAAAAGGAGAGCACACGAAGGTGAGCGGCTCCACTCCTCTCCTCCTCTCCATGTTAAGGTTACAGGACACACACCCAGCCACACCAAGCCAGGAGCCACATGTAGCTAGCCACTCCCCACAGTCTAAGCGATGGAGGCTCACGTCCTGTTCTCTTTGCCTTACTTGCTCTTCCATGACCCAGTCACTGTCCTAGACCCACTGAACTCCAAGCAGGTACACTGGAAGTGGTCCGGCAATTCATCCTGTCACTCTCCAAATTTTAACCCAGCATAAGGCCATACGAGAGTACTGTCTTTATAAAGCGGTAACTGACTAGGGAGACTTCATCCATGGCACGCTCACACAAAGGTAGGCCAAAAGTATTTTTTGGAAAATTTGCATATATGAGACATCTTTTGTGCATAACACAAATCCACTTTTTGTTGCTGCTTCATTTGTTTTTTGAGACAAGCTCTTGCTTTATAGTCTAGGCTGGCCTTGAACCTCTGATCTTCCATCCTCAGTGCCTGAATGCCGGGATCAAAAGTTTGAGTTACTGCAGCAACTTGTTTATGTTTTATATACAGAACCTAAGGCTAATTTTTTATTTATGGTGCTAGAGATAGTACCGGGGCAGCGGTTCTCAACCTTCCTAATGCTGTCACCCTTTAATACAGTTCCTCATATGGCAATTCTCAGGCATGAAATTATTCTCATTGTTACTTAAGTGTAATTTTGCTAGTTGTGAATCATAATGTAAACATTTGTCTTTTCTGATGGTCTTAGGTGACCCCTGAGAAAAGGTCTTTCAACCCCATTGGGTCACGACCTACAGGTTGAGAACCAATGACCTAGGGCCTTGTCCATGCCAACTAAGTGGTATTCTTCCACCAAGCTTCATCTGCAACCCATCAAGGCAACTTTACACAACGTGCTTCATGCCTGACTATGAACTGTTGGACAAAAGTAATTTTCCATTTGCAATGCTATGTCCATATTCAAATAGGTATAGATTTTGAATTTTTTATTTATATGGCTCTTAATGTGGTTTATGAGATAAAAGCAACAGTCTGTAAAGGTTTGTAGTATACCTGTTTTTATAATGACATGTGTAGTCTCTTCAGTAATTACATCAGTTAAAGTGAGGCGGTATTTTTCAGCAAACTTTTGCACAATCATCTGAAACAAAAATCAAACACTGAATTATGTTAAGTTAGGGGCTGGAGAGATGGCTCCATAGTTAAGAGCACTGGTTGCTCTTTCATAGGATCCAGGTTCGATTCCCAGCAACCATATGGTGGCTCACAACTGTCTGTAATGCCAGTTTCAGGGAATCTGGTACTCTCACACTAACATACATGCAGACAATACACCAATGCACATAAAATAAATAAAATCTTTAAAAAATTATGCTAAATTATCTCAGGCACACAGCTTAGAGTATTAGTTATTCTAATTGAGTCTCCTTTCTCAGGAAAGGCACACTCTAAAAATTTTTTAAATGTTCATTGTGCATTTGTGTATGTGCATGTACTGCAGTGTACATGCCGGGTCAGATGCCAGCTCTGTGGGGCTGGCTCTCTCCTTCCACTCTCTTGGGAGTTTTGGGGATTGAACTCAGGTCGTCAGGCTTACATGCAAACACCTTTACCTGTTGAGTCACCTGGATCACTTTGCCCTGGCTTTGAAAAATATAACATGGTTGAAATCTCAAAATTGGTAACTTAACAAAAACTATGCCACCAGGGATGGTGGCATACAACTTTAATCCCAGTACTCAGGAAGCAGAGGCAGATCTCCATGAGTTCAAGGCCAAACTGGTCTTAAAACTGAGTTCTGGGTTGGGGATTTAGCTCAGTGGTAGAGCGCTTGCCTAGCAAGCACAAGGCCCTGGGCTCGATCCTTAGCTCAAAAACAAACAAAAAAACCAAAACCAAAACCATAACACCAAAAAACCAAAAAACCAAAAAACCAAAACCAAAAACTGAGTTCTAGTCCAGCTAGGGCTACATTGTGAGATCTTTCCTTCAACAAGTAAATGATACCCTCCCCCTCAACACACACAAGCAAAGAAACAAAACCCCAAAACCATGTGTAAGTCAGAGAGACATTCTAATGCAGTCTAATGTAGTACTAGAAGCCAGGGAATTACAACCAAAGATCATTTAACTTGATTCTCTCAGTTTCTTTACAGAACGACAGACCACACCCTATAACTGAGATTTATCAGCCTACATCTCATAAACTGAGTGGTAACTAGCCTTCTATAGAAAGTTTTGCTGTAGATATATATACACTTTAAAACCAAGACTCAATTCTGATAGTTACAAAGCACTGTAGCAAAGATATTTGTAGTTAGTGCAAAAAATATCAATTCTTGGGGCTGGAGAGATGGTTCAGAGGTTAAGAGCACCGACTGCCTTTCCAGAGGTCCTGAGTTCAATTCCCAGCACCCACATTGTGGCTCACAACCATCTGTAATGAAATCTGGCACCCTCTTCTGTATACATAACAAATAAATAAATCTTAAAAAAATATCAATTCTCTCCTAAGGAAAAATATTGGAAGAGATTCATTCTTCCCAAAAGAAATCTAGAGTCCCTTAGCTATTATCTATCAAGCAAATAAAAATCAATAGGCAGTAAAAGAAATTAACCAGATCCATTTTGGGAACAGTTGATATAACTGGTAGCTATTGTTTGGTAAATAAGCTTTTGTACCGGGGAGCATCATTTTCCAGCCCTGACACCCACACAAATGTCTATGTGCCCCTGAGTACTGCAGTGGAACCCGGCCACCTCTCATGCTGCCTACTGCACACTGTCCCCAAGCCCTGGGAAACGGCAGGCTGGAGGGGCCAATGCCACCCCCCCACTTTTGCTGCTGCCCTGTGCCAGTGTCATTAGCAATTCTGAACTGGTTAATTGCTGAAATCCCAACCTTCAAACAGTGTTCAGTTAGAAGAGCAACTGCTGAAAAGATCATCTTCATGCCGGCTTCAGAATTAATCATGTGTAATACAGTCAGTGGCTTTCATCATAAATTTAACACACTTCAGCAAATCTGAATAGAGCTCAAAGTTTTCCTCTCTACTTGTTTAAAGAAAACATGCACCCAAGCCACTTGTAGTTTAATCTGCACCTCAGAACTGCCCAAGGCAAAAAATGATTAGACCACTCTAGCTATCTCTGAACACACAAAACAAAGGAACAGTGAATACAAATTTTGGTGAATAAATGGGAATTCTAGGTGTGTAGGCAAGTCCATCAAGTGCCATTTAAGCACGGGACTATGAGGTGACAACGTCAACAGTTACTACCCTGTACTTATACATTGTATCTATCAGGGCAGACAAAGTTGCTTTAAGTCAATAGTTACTATCCTGTACTTATACATTGTATCTATCTGGGCAAACAAAGCTTGCTTTGCCTTTTCAATAGCAGGACACATGGGGCCACTGAGAATTTATGCAGTCACTACCTGAAGAGCCTTAAGGATGGGAATGATGCCTAGCCTACGAAGGCTCTATTAAGCAAGACACTTGAGAATGATTTAGTTGCCTCTCAGTATGCAATAAATGGCATCTACTATTAAATCCAATTGATAGTCTGGTATGTTATACTTTAAAGAAATAGATAATTATTTTATTATTATAACAGCTAATTATAGGAGAAATAAATTTCCCAGAATGCTTGGAATCTATAAGCAGCTTAAAAAGAAACATGGGTTCAGTGGGCTTCATGTTTCCATGAGTATGAAACAATTCCCATTTCTGGCACTGGGCCCAAGGAGGTGCCCAAATCCTAATAAGCAAGGGGTGCCACAGGACATAGGGGACAGAGCAGGTTATTGAAAAAGCTGTCTTACCAGCCAAGATAAAGACAAACAGACCCTGGAGAAATGCCACTGTCTGGCAGTATTTTCGAAGCAGTCTACGTTTAGTTAGACGTGTTGATAAGTTTACTTAGATGTGAATCAGGAAAATGATGCCTTCTGGAGAGAGGTGCTGTATCTAGTTACCCCCCCCCCTTTTTGATAAAAAGAAAATTCAAATACAATCCAAAAACAGTACCATACCCAGCACGGTGCCTAGTATTCAGTAATTGTCTCCTCAGATAGACTTCCTCCTAGAGGTTATTCATTGCTAGTACTTCTATAGCAACCACATCAAGTCCCAGTCACTATAGATAATTATGAATCCACTCACTACTTCTTTGAGGGTCAAGCCTGATACCACCATGGATATTCCTCTAGTGGCTCTTCCTTTTGAAGACGTTGGTGCTGGCTTTATCTGGCTCCCAGTTTCTACTGCTGCAGTGTGAACACGAGCACCAGCTGGACCCTTGAAAGACTCAGCAACTGGACACTGGGATATTTTCTGTGCAGAGGCTGGAGCTGGCGTCGTGCAAACATGAGCTGGCTCTTCGGAGGACTCAGATTCAGGGTCTCTATTAGAAAAAAGGCTGATTCCAGATTCCAGATGTGGGGTTCCTTCTGCAAGGAAGGGAAGTTAACTTAAATGGTAACAAATGTTGAATTCAAGGTTCCAGTCTCTGAAGACTCAAAGACCCACGTCAGGTATACTGCAAGGACACTCTGCTGGCTAAAGCATGGTGCCTTAGCTTTAGAGAAAGAATAATATGGCATTATTTAAAAAAAAAGAAACAGCACAGGGCTGGAGAGATGGCTGCTCTTCCAGAAGACCCAGGTGTGGTTCCCAGTACCCACGTAATAGCTCGAAATTGCCTCTAACTTTAGATCATCAGGGCATCCAACACCATCTTTTGGCCTCTATGGGAACCAGGCATGAATGTGGTGCACAGACATACATGTAGGCAAACTACCCATACACATAAAATAATAAATAAATCTTATTTGATAGGATGTGTACTGCAACACTGCAACTCTGTTTATAAAACTGTAATTTTAGAAATGACTTAAATGTCCAATGAGATTGAGTAGGAAACTGCATTGGGGTTGTCAAGCTTGATAGGAAGTGCTTCGACCTGCTCAGACATCTTACTCGCCCATCCATTATACTTTACACTTTGAAAAGAAATGTTGATATGCAAAGACGGTTCTAACACATTAAAGGTAGCTAAAAATATTCATTAATACATTTACTGATTTATTTGTTGTAAGTATGTGTATATTTATTAACATATCCATTTACTTACTTAGTTATATGTTGTAAGTGTATATGATATAGAGTAAGAGGACAACTTAAGGGGGGGGGTTGGCTCTTCCCTTTCTCTCCTCCCATCCTGTGAGCCCCACAGATTGAACTCACAAGTCATCAGACTTGGTGGCAAGTGCCCTGACCTGATAAGCCATCCTGCCAGTCCAGAAATATTTACTGTAGTCAGGTCTGGTGGCTTAAGCCTATAAGCCCAGCTACTCGAGGCTGAAGCAGGAGGATTACAAGTTCAAGGTTTACCTGGGCTACACAACAAGTTTAAAAACCTTTTAACTGATTAGTTGAAACAGGGTCTTATACATTGAAACGGGCCTTGAACTCTAGGTGAAGCAATCCTCTTGCATTAACTGCTCAAGTTACTGAGGCTACAGACACGTATCACATTTATAACTATATTCTAAAAATAAAACTGAGTAAAATAAGGAAGCCAGGTAGGTAGTGCTAGCGCACGCCTTTAATCCCAGCACTCAGGAGGCAGAGGCAGGTGGGTCTCTGTGAGTTCAAGGCCAGCCTGGTCTACAGAGTGAGTTCCAGGACAGCCAAAGCTGTTCATTTATATTCATTTAAAAAAAAGTTCACAGTTGGGGATTTAGCTCAATGGTAGAGAGCTTGCCTGGCAAGCACAAGGCCCTGGGTTCGATCCTCAGCTTTAAAAAAAAAAAAAAAAAAAAAAAAAAGTTCACTTCAGGATGTGACTTATTTTCCAGTAAAGGTCAGACCTGTAACTTTATTCTAGGGTCTTACAATTCTAACAGGTGAAGCAAAACATGTAGATAATAACCAACCAGACCCCATCATCTTCAAAACTATTAGTAATCCACTATGGGCTTTTCACAGAGAGTAGCTGCTTTCTGACTCAGGCCGAAGAACAGCAGCAAATGACCTTGCTGAAGCGACACTGGCCCACTGGAGCCTGTGGCTCTGGCAGGCCTTGCCCTTGTCCCCATTCCCTCTGCCTTGCTAAAAACTGTTAGATTTCATTCCTGAAGCTAGCCACCAAGCCAAGATCTGTTCCCTTATTCAGCTACTTTCTCCTCCTGAGGCTGACTACCAAGGTCCAGCTATTAAAGTGTTGAAGTCCAGCAACCAGAAGCTCCCTTTGGCTCACTTAATCAACACGCCCAATTAAAATCAAACACCTCAATCTAACACAGGGTTCCCACTTTTCCTTTATAAACCATCATTTGCCTATGGGCCACGTATGTCTCCTCTCTGTCCAAATGCTCTGCCCCCTTCCCCTTGACCCCAGCATCCCAGCCCATTCTAACACTGGCCTTCCCTCTCCTCTTAAAATTCACCTGCAAGGTCACGGGCCACTGTGCTCTGCCTGAGTCAGAAGCAGTCACTTTCTTCCTCACTTAAGAAAGGACCTCTGTGAAGACAGGAGTTTGGGTGTGGTTTGTGCCTAATGCAGGGTCGAGGACGAAGCCCCCACTGTTGAGGGGTCTCCTTCATTGACAGTTGTAATAATTTACAAGCAAACTCAGATTGCAGCTCATGTCATTTTTCAAAAGTGTGCTTTGTATACAGGATATAGAAACAGTGTTTCTTCATTAAAAAAGATGGAGCATTACCTAGATCTTGCCTTGGCAAGTAAGATGGCCCTGTTAAGTTGTGTGGTTCACATAACTTCTCTGCTTCAACAACCTGAAGGAGCTCCTCTTGAGGCTGGAAGCTTCTGTTTTGAAGACTCCCAGAGCAGCTGTGTGAGGAGCACCTATTGCCTGCCGACGGAGATTTAAAAGAGGAAGGCCTGGAGAGATGGATGAAAGAAGAAAACCGTCACCACCAATTTGGAAAGGCCTAATCATAACTCCTCGACAGCCAAAGCTTAAGTGAAATATCTCACTGTCAGAGAAATAAGGGATGACCAGCAAAAAAGAGCCTACATGACAGCCCAGGAGCCTAGATTCATGCTGCCTGCCAACATGCCACCACTGACACATGCTACCTCCCCTTCAGGGCTGCGCTGAGGCAGTCGATCTCAGAACTGCTTAAAAGTATGTCAGCTTTTTTTTTTTTCTTTTGCCAAATTATCCGTTGATGCTAATTCAGATTGTATACACTATTCCATCTGAGTGAATCCTCTTATGGAGACCAAAACTGAGCAAAGCTGACACCTCTACACTTTATTTCCACCCAATTCGAGAAGAATGTATAGTATTACCCCCTTTCCCTGAATTTTCAATGTCCAAAGTCATTCTAAAATAAGAGGCTGGGCTGGCGAGATGACTTAGCAGTTAACAGCACCACCACTACTACTACCACCACACCACACCACACCACCACACCATCACCACCACCTCCACACCATCACCACCACACCACCACCACCACCACACCACCACCACCCCACCTCCACACCACCACCACCACCACACCACCACCATCACCACCTCACCACCCCCTCCACACCATCACCACCACCACCACCACCCCACCTCCACACCTCCACACCACCACCACCACACCACCACCACCACCACCACCACTACCACCACCATCTCCACCACCACCACCACCACACCACCCCACCACCCCACCACCACCACCACCACCACCATCTCCACCCCCCCACCACCACCACAACCACCACCACCACTTCTTCCTGCAGAAGATCTGGATTGGAGCCCAGCACACACATGGTGGTTCACAACTGTCCATAACTCCAGTTCCAGGATACACATGATACAGACATACATCTGAGCAAAATACACATTAAAAAAAAAAAAAAAAAAAAAAAAAGAGCCAGGAAGACCAAAAGTCTACCTCCTGAGGTGGAAGTAGAAGAGCAGAAGTTTGGGTTGGGGATTTAGCTCAGTGGTAGAGAGCTTGCCTAGCAAGCGTAAGGCCCTGCGTTTGGTCCTCAGCTCAAAAAAAAAAAAAGAAGAGCAGGAGTTCAAGGTTGCTCTTGCTATATAGTAAGTTCAAACCCTGGGCTACCTGAGACCCTTGAAACAACATACAAAAATAAATGCGATTAATAAAAATTAAAAACAAAAAACAAAAAGCCAACTTTTGGGGTGGGCACATATTTCAGTGGGAAAGCACTTTGCTTAAAGTATAGGAAAGCCTGCATCTGATCCCCACCATCACACCCCCTAAAAAGTCAACCATTAAATGTTAATAATATATGTGCCCAACAAGTAGTTCCTCCAGTTTTTTTTTTGAGTGTTTATGACTTAGCATGCCAACTAAATATAGCTTTAGTGCCCAAGGAAGCAGATCTTTTTCATTTTTTTGTTAGAGAGATAATGCTAGTGTACCTGCAGCACTAATCTTAAAAGGTCTTATCAATTAAAAAAAATCCAGAGCCAGGTATTGGGGTGAACGTTGAAAGATCAGAGAAACAGAACAAGCCACATCCAACCTCACCTTGCCAATTCCTCAGCTGATCTCATTTCCTCAAACTGAAAGCCTCTGAGTCCTTATCTGAATGGATCTCAGCTGAACTGCTGCTAAAAACTAAAAGCTTAAAAAGGCTCTATCTGGTTCCTGGTCCTCACGCCCTATATATCTTTCTGCTATATCTTTCTGCTTCCTGCCATCACTTCCTGGGATTAAAAGTGTCTATCACCTTGCCTGGCTGTTTCCAGTGTGGCTTTGAACTCACAGAGATCTAAATGGATCTCTGCCTCTGGAATGATAGGATTAAAGGTGTGAGTGCCACCATTTTCTGGCCTCTATGTTTATCCAGTGGCTATTCTGTTCTCTGACCCCAGATAAGTTTATTAGGGTGTACAATATATTGGGGGACACAATATCACCACAAGTACCCTAGCCTTAAAAATAAATTCTCAGTTAAGTCCAGGGCCAGGAAAAGATGGCATTGTTAGATTATTGACAATCTGTCACCATTCCGCAAAGAAATATATAGGTATAATAGAGATTCAGAAAACAAGAACTCTTGTTTCCTGGAGTGGTGAGATGTTTGTCCTGATAGGTTTAAGTATTTTTAAAAATAAAAGCGGGGTGTGGTGGTACCTGCCTGTAATTCCTGAATTCAGAAGCCTAACTTGACAGTCAGAGTCAGTCAGTCAGTCTGTCTGTCTGTCTGTCTCTCTCCCTCCCCCCACACACACATATAGTGATTTAAATATATATCCTGGAACAATATTCTGAATATTTACTATAGTAAATTAATGGATGGACTTTTTCTAGGAAGGCAAAATTTTCCTTTAGGTCTGCCTGGAGATGTTTACCGTCCATCAGCTTCCAGGCTTGCTTTGGTTTTGGTTCAGCTGCATTATATTCTGACCTTTATTTCTCTTAGATCTTAGGTTGTAGCTTAGGCCTCGGACACACCCAAAAGTCTATATCCAAACAAAGAAAGCAATGTGACCCAGAGCTATTTAGTGTTCGTAACTGTGTACACCTAGTGTTCAGAAGGCTGAAGGAAGGTCATTGCAAGTTTGAGGCCAGCCTGGTCTATAAAGAAAGTTCCAGACCAGCACAGGTGACCCTGTCTCAAAAAACAACCCCCAACCAAAACACAACAAAAAAGAAAACAAACAAACAAACATTATATACATTAAGGAAGGAAGAAACATTATATACATAAGGATACAGGTAGAAGCCAGAAATTGACACTGAGTATCCAACTTGATTTTTAGGAGCTAATCAATTTAGATAAACCGACTGGCCAAAAGCACTGAAGAGCTCCCTGTCTTTAGTGCTGTTGTATCCCCAGAGCTGTGATGACAGGTTGTGTTACTGCTCCTGGCACTTTTGTATGGGTGTAGGTATACATATGGTTGTGCTTGCATGTGTGCGGATATGCTTGCATGGGTGAGTGAGTGTGGAGACCAGAGGACGCCTACCCATCAGGAGTCTACCTCTATGGCCATCTACCCTACTCTCACTGAATCCAGATCGGCCTGTCTCTGCCCCTGCCCAGGAATCCCAGGGATTACAGGTATGTGCTCCACAAATAATTTTCAGGTGGGTTCTAGGGATCTGAACTCAGGTCCTTTTGTTTGCATGGAAAAGACGTTACTGACTGGGTCATCTCTCCAGCCTCAGGAAGGAGTTCCGTGTAAACAAAGATGTCACTTAGACGCCACAGACTGACATTTCTTACCTTCCCACTCTTGTCTCTTTATTTTTACTGGTGGAACTATCTGGAGGTTGTGGTTGGAACTTGTCAGCAGAAACGCATGCTGGATTCCGGCTTACAGGATTCTCATTAATGTTCTTTGAAGTTAAAATTGCTTTAAATGGAATGAGAAAAATCTATTTTACTTATTGGTTTTGATGGTCTTAATTTGGGTTAGGTTATTGATTTTGTTTTAAAAGCAGCCATCTGCAACAATCAGACTGGTTCTTTTTTCTTTGTGTGTGTGTGTGTGTGTCACCGTGTGTGGTGTGTGGTGTGTGGTGTGTGTGTGTGTGTGTGTGTGTGTGTGTGTGTGTATGTGAGATGGGACTCTCATGACCCTCCTGCCTCCATCTTTGCAGCAGACTTTACCAGGATGTGCCAGAACAAGTGACAGGGACAGACCCACACAGCCAAGGGCATCACCAAGCTTCTCCTCGTCCTGCCTGTACTGCACAGCCAAGGGCAGGCTGCCTGCTGTGTGCCAGCACACCTGACTGTCTGTACCACATTGGACCAAAGGCTCCACACATGTCAGTCAGGCAGTCTACCCACCGAACTATAATTAAACAAATATAGTAGATAAAAATGATCCGATACAAGTAGTTCAACAGACAAATGCCAGCACCAGGTAGAAGGAAAAAATTATAAAATAGTAAGAATAAGGGAAAAACCTTTAAGATTTGGTAAATGGAGTTACTCAATCACCACAGACTGAAAACAAAGCATGCGTCTTTCATTTTTGGCCCTGGGTGATAAGAAAGCAAGAATATATAATTCATTCTTATCTCAGAAGCAAACGGAATTCTGCCCAAATCTCCTCTGCTAACAGGAAAGCAAAAGTACTGAGAAGCACAAGGCACATCTCCTGCTCCATCTTCCATCAAAGACTGCACAAGATACAGGCTGAAACTTGAAGATGTGGGGGAGCAGCAAAGAGTCAGATGAGATGACATTTGCCTCGAATTTTCAATTACTGGGAAACAAACACAACAAAAACCAAGCCCACCAACAACAGCACATGCGAGGCGCATACATCCTCAAGGTGCTGGTTGATGAGGAATCTTGGGCAATATAAGGAGTTAATAAGGAAAGGCACAGGAATGGGAAGATCTAACAGACCCAAGGCAAGGTTCTGGCATGTGCTAGCCCCTTTGAGAAAATGGCTTAAAGGAAAAAATGAACTCATTCTGGAGACCAGGCTGGCAGTAAACTTACAGATCCGCTTGCCTCTGCCCCCTAAGGGCTGGGAATTAAAGGCACATGCTATTATGCACAGCAGAAGAAATATTTAAACATCAATTAATTGAAAATTAATATCTTCTATCCTATTAAAAGCCACTGAAATCTAGATGTGATGGGGCACACCTTTTATCCTAGCACTTGGTAGGAGAGGCAGAGGAATCTCTGTGATTTCTAGGCCAACCAAGGCTACACAGTGAGACCTTATCTCAAAAACCAACCAACCAACCAACCAACCAAATGTACTTAGAGTATCTTCTAGCCACTAAAAAGACTGGTGATCAGGCCTAGTGTCAGAGACAGGAAGATCCAGAGTGAGTTCCAGGTCAGTCAGGGTTACACAGTAAAATCCTGCTAAGGGAAACAAAACAAAACAAAACACACACACACACACACACACACACACACACACACACACACACACACACACACACACACAAACAGGGTACATAAGCCATTTATCTCAGCTAATCCCAACTCATTCAGCTTTCACAGGGAAGAATTCCAGAAGACTGAACAAGTGTTTCCAGGAGTAAACACACTGCAGCTGAAAAGCTTAGATTTCTCTGAAAAATCCCTTCTACCACAATCTCACAAATGCTGTTTGCCCCCTGAATGACAGGGAGTGGTATGTGCGTGCCTGTCACGTAAGAACCAAATCTACAGAGAAAGGTAATTTATACTGGGTATGTATAAATTTGTTCACAAATATCATGCAGGTTGTGGAATAAACCTTAGACAAACAGGAAGATCTGTGCAGAAGAGCAGGACACTGATTTTAAGACCCCAGGGAAGGGGCTTTCATCATCCTTAAGTATACTAGGTCATGGGCTGGGGAGATGGCTCAGTGATTAAAATGCTTGCTACACACGTCTGAGGACCAGAGTTTGGATCCCCAAAATTCACATAAGTGCTGGCTGGGCCTGACAGTCACATGTAATTCCAGCCTAGGATAGCAGAGACAAAGGATCCTCAAAACAAGCTGCCTAGGGAGACTTGCCACGACAGCAGATTCTAGGGTTGACTGAGAGACCCTGCACCAGTGAATTAAAGTGCAATAGCCAAGGAGAATGACTAATACCAACCTCTGGCCTCCACATACCACACACGCAAACATGCATACATACAATGAGAATGAAAATGAGAAAGGAATACAAAATCTTAAGAATAATATAAACAGTGGCTGGAGAGATGGCTCAGAATTTAGGAGTAACGGTTGCTTTCTAGAAGCCCCAGGTTCAATTCCCAGCATGTACACGGCGGCTCACAATTATCTTTAACTCCAGTTCCAAGGGATCCAGAGACATCCTATTCTGGCCTCCGTGGGCAATGCATAACAACATACCATACACATTAAAAAAATTTCAAAAAAAAAAGTATATAAATTTAAATAGCCACTAGCTAAAAGTAATGTACCAATGTTGATTTTTTAGTTTTGAGAAAAGAATGATGATGGTCTAGGAATGTAACTTGGTAGAGTGCATACCTAGCGTTCATGAATCCCTGGGTTCGAGCCCCAGCACTGCATAAAACAAGCATGGTAGTGCTCACGCATACATAATTTTAACACTTGGCTAATGGAAAAACCATCAGCAGTTCAAGCTTGTCATGTGCTCAGTGTGGTCTCATATGCATCTGAGACCCAGTGCTGGGGGTAAGGTTGGGGTGCAAAGACAAAAGGATTGCTTCCAGCCAGGCCCAAAATAAATGCAAACTACAGATCTGGGGGAAGACACTACCTCAGAGAAGTAAGAGGTCACCCATGTGTGCACACCTGCACACACACCTGCACATACACTACACACATATACAGCACATTCACCCAACAAACGATTTCAATGATAACGTTAAGGTAACATCAGGAACAAACTACCCTGGTGCCAGGAGTCACTGGGAATGCTCCATACTGTCACTGTACCTTTCTCGTAAACCTTCTTAATCCTGGTGCTTATCCACATTAAAAGTATCTGTTTGTGTGCTTGAGACAGAATCTATGTAGTCCTGTCCTAGATCCTAGAGCTCACTATGTGAGCCAGACTGGCCTTGGACTCAGAGATCCTCCTGCATCTGCCTTTTTGAGTGCTGTGACTAAGTATCTTTAAAAGGAAAAGGAAATCAAGTTTTTCTTAATGCATCAGCCTAAGGAGAGAAAGGCTCAAAACTGGAATTGGTATTGACAGTAAAGTATTTTAGAAAGAGCCACAAAGAAACATTTTTATTTTTTTTTTCACAAAGCAACATTTTATCTACAGATATTCAGTGGGGGGAAAAAAACAACAACAAACTAACATGTATGCCAAATACGAGGCAGTAAGTCTAGGCAGATATTGAAAGCCAGACAGTAACAATTCTTATCTTGTGCATCAGAACTGAAAGTCTTGTCTATTTTCACAATAAAACAGTTGACAGTAGCCCAGAGATAACTGTACTGGGGACGGGACTCTGGGCTTCATTATCTGGTGATGAACTCCATGAAGATGCAGTTACAAAGAAAGTATTTAAGGAAATACATTTTTGAAGCAGTGCCATGGCAACAGAGTTCCCAGCTTCCCTTGCATGAGCTACTGTTTCTTTCTGAACAGAAAAACATTACAAGGCACAAGTGGAGACCAAGGTCACTATACTGAATAATGAACAGACAGTCCCTAGAAAGAGTCCAAGGAGGCCGTAGGGCCCCCAGAGGACAGTGGAGGAAGTGCTAGAGGAGGAACTGGGGTACCAAGTCAGGTGGGACTCTGAGACTTGGGGAGAAACTCCAGGAGTTTTCCACCTTGTCAGTCCCTAAGCACCAACTCCTCCTGTGGGTGTCCTACCAGACACTCTAAATGAAAGCTCCCTTAACTCCCTACCACTCTGCCTCCACACCCCAAGTGCTGGGATGTCCAAACAAGCCTGCGCTCCAACTGAGAACTCAAGGTGCAGCTCCTGAAATAGGAGATCTTATCTTTCAAACAAGAAAACACATGAAATAGGTCTTTGCTTTGTGAGCTGACACTGTAAGGAGTACATTTTCTCATAGCATTCTGAAATTATGGGGTTACCTATAACCAACCTCCCCGACAATTAAGAACAGGACTGTTTCTATTTTCTATGGGGTCTTTCTATTTTCTATAGCATCGCCTTGTAAACACGCAGAGAACGACATGAATGAATATTTTGGGTTCCTCTGAATGGAACATCACTTGTGAGCAGGGGCTAGCAATAAGGCTCCCAAATTACTCATAGAGCAACTCAGTAAATATGTGCTGAGCAAAGATCACACAAGGTTGGAACTCAGT
Organism: Onychomys torridus; assembly: GCF_903995425.1. Lineage (NCBI taxonomy): Eukaryota > Metazoa > Chordata > Mammalia > Rodentia > Cricetidae > Onychomys > Onychomys torridus. The sequence continues at coordinate 89,433,048 of NC_050450.1, forward strand.
CCTCACTTTCTGAAGGAAATAGAGGGTGAAGGGAAGGAAATTTCCTTATGATACTGGCATTTGCTTGGTATTACAGACCTGTTCCTGGTGCGTTCTGCTCTGGATTTGGCGGGTCTTCGGGGGCACAAGGGTCAGCTATGAGTGGGGGGGAGTGGCCAGAAGGCTGGTTCCCTTGCTGCTCCAGCACGGCTTCCAGGTGGGCCATCTCCTGCCGGAGCTTGATCAGGTTATCTTTCATGGTAGCCCTCTGCTGTAAAACCAAAGAACACCAAGAGTCACACCAATTAATTTTAGCATGGGAACTGAAATTACCTAGTATGGAATTAGGGGTTCTGGTTGAATATTTTTTAATCCAACCATACTTGTGTGGTTAATGACTTTGAAATTACTTCAAAATGATGTTGGAGGAGGGCGCATCCTCCAACGTTCCCAAATAGACTTGCTTCATTGTAGCTCGATATTTTCTTTTAAAGATGAAAGAAAAGAGAAAAACAAAATACAGTAACAATACTTTAGGCTTAAAATTTGCAAGAATCTGTTAACATCTTACATAAGCTATGCTTCAAAGATTTGATATTGTAAGATTAGTTCACAAAAAAAATGTGATTTATTTTTTTTATAAATTCTTTAATGGTCAGTCAGTGGTGTCACACGCCTTTAATCTCAGCACTTTAAAGGCAGAGGCAGATGGATGTCTGTGAGTTTGAGGCCAGCCTTGTCTACAGAGAGTTCCTGGATAGCCAGGGCTACACAGAGAAATCCTGTCTCAAAAACAGAACAAGGGCTGGAGAGATGGCTCAGAGGTTAAGAGCACTGGCTGCTCTTCCAAAAGTCCTGAGTTCAATTCCCAGCAACCACATGGTCCCTCACAACCCTGTAATAAGATCTGGTGCCCTCTTCTGGCCTAAAGGTTCTGCCTACAGGGATACATGCAGGCAGAACACGGTGTGTGTGTGTGTGTGTGTGTGTGTGTGTGTGTGTGTGTGTGTGTGTGTGTGTGTGTAATAAAGTCTTCAAAAGAAAACTGTACAGATGTTTTGTCTGCACATGCATGCCTGGAACTCTCAGAGGTCACAAGAAGGCAATGTATCCACTAGAATAGGAGTTGTGAGCCATCATATAGGAGTTGGGAACTGAACCCAGGTCTTCCATAAGAGCAGCAAGTGCTCTTAACTGCTGAGCCATCTTCCGAGCCCCTGATTCATTTATTATTATTTTATTTTTAGAATATTTGTAGCTGAGAGTAGGTCATGACGCTGTACTCAGCTCCAAGTGTATTTAACTTTTTAAATGGATGAAGTGTTCAGTAATCTCCTATGACAGTCTAGAAAGCTTGTAACAACAGCTTCTATTTTTTCTTGCCCCATGTGGCCACTGCTCCGCACCCCTGCCAACAGCCTGGTCTACATAGGGAGTTTCAGGCTGGCCAGGGCTACAGTGAGACCCTGTCACAAATAATTTATCAAGTCTAATGTATTTAGCAAGCAAAGAACATAGGCATAAGAGGAATTTTCCAAAACCTATGTTTCTTCACCACTTTTAGAAGGAATGTTGATGCTGTTTTTCAGCGTCGAGGGAGATGGAATCTGTTTCACCTTCTGTTCCTTTCTTCTGACCCTTGTAACGACTTTGCTCTTCATTAAAAAGAAGCCATTCTCTTCCTGCAGCCACACTAAATTCATAGTTCTCAGGAGGATTTTATGACCAAACAACAAAACGAAACTGTATTTCTAGCCTCACAAAGGTTCCCACTGCTGCTCTCTCTGGGACTGTATTGCTGCCAACATCTGCGGTGACGCCAGTGCCACCACGTGGTGCCTGAGTGCTGACGTCACTGATCCAGCCCTAGCCAAGGCCCCACACAGACGATGGACCAAGGCTTTAAAAGCCGAATTATTCAGCACCCACAACCACCCCAGCTAACTTCCTGGCGGCCATTAAACACCAGAAAATCAGGGGAAAGGCAATCGGAGCACAGGGGCAGGGCCCTGCTTTTGGGTGTCCCAGTAGGAATAATGTGTAGGCAAATTCTACTACAGGTAATTGCTCAGCTGCAGGAGGCAGGAAAGCCAGACAGGATTCCAAGTCTGAACTAACTCTTTAGTACGCTCTCTTCTTCTGTTCTATTCCCACAATGCTGCTCTCACACTTTAATATTGACATTGCCAAAGTTTCCAAAAAGCTATGTTTATCAAGTCTCTTTTGTCCAAAAGGGCCTTAAGTGGCAGAATACAGCTCAGGTAATAAGTTAGTATTTCTGCACATTAAAGAACTGTTAGTCTTTACTGCCCTCAGGACAAAGTCCAAATCCCTAAACACACCATCCGAAGTCCACCCACACCCTGATCTTATCTGTCATTTCCTTTGAGCACTTCCACAAGCCTTGTTTTCTAGAGACACAGGATTAGTCAGCGATGCCCAGGCCTTCCATGCTTCTGAGTCTTTCCTCAGATATTGCCGCCCTTCTTTTCCCACTTGGTAAACTTATCTCGTCTTTCAAAGCCCAGCTTCGAAGTCTTCATTGGACGTCCCCACCAACTGTCTATCAGGGACAGTGTGCCTCATGACTTGGCTCAGGCTGCCAATGCATCAGTATACTCCGGGGGACACACAACTTTCTGGATGGGAGGAATCTTCTCTTGTTTATTGTTTTATTTTTAAAACAGGCCTATGTATCTCAGGCTAGCTTGAAACTTAAGATTCTCCTTCCTAAGCTTTCCTCAGGCCGGGAATGCTAAGGTTATGGGTGTACAAGGTGTGCAACACCATGCCTGATTCCACTATTTAGTAGAGAGTAAGTTCTTAGCAAACATTTAATGCGGAAATGAATAAATGGATGGATTAGTCTTGGGGGTAGGAAGGCTGGCAAGATGGTTCAGTGGGTAGAGGTACTTGCCACCAAGCCTAGACTTGAGTTCCATCCCTGGGACCTACATGGTAGGGGAAGACAATCTTACATTTTCACCTGCCTGCCGTGGAATATGCATGTACATGCACACAATAAGCATCAAAAAGGTATATTAATGATATCAGATTAGGTGTTACCTATCATCTATTACTCCTCAGCTCTATATAAACAGAGGGGAAAGGTCCCATTTCAATCATTTTGCTTGTTTGTACTAGTCCAGATTAAAGTTCCCTGTTTTGAATAGATACTTGATAAAAACACTTTAAAAATGAATACTGAACAAATAATAAACATATTTCTGGGAATAAGATCAGAGATATAAGAAACGACGAAGTAGTTTATTGAATGTCAAATATAATACAGTATGTCTAAGACAGATGGAATAAAAAGCTGGAACCTAAAAAACAAACAGCCAAGGGACAGAATTAGGTGACAGACATATTGCTGGGGCCCCAGATCTACATCCAGAAAAGATCAGAGGAACTGAACATAGAGAGAAGACCTCTAAAGTCTTCTAATCTTTCTGATCACTATGGCAATCTTGCAAAAGTAGAGAATTTGAGTGATAAACAAGGCCCAGGCTTCAGGCCTAGGATTTACTCTGAACAGAGAACGGTCTGTAGGAGCCAAGTCCTCTCCATTGTCATCCTCACAGGAACGCCAAGAGTTTAAAAGACGTCAGCACTGGACACCACCTAGTGTTGGCAGAGGTACAGGAAAGTGGGAACGCCAAACACTACAGGAGCTGGAAGCACAGGCTGGCTTAGTCCTTCTAAAGAACAGTAGGACACTATGTGTCACACACCAAAATCATCAAGATGTGGTATCTAGCAATCAGGATGTCTACTAGAGTGCTACGCCTAATAGCAATGGTGCCTCTTAGCCCAGACCTTAATAGGCAGCAAAGGGGCAAATCAATCATTACACACTCAAACAACAGAAAGCTATACAGTAACTAAAAAGACGCCAGACGTGATGGTGAACTCCTGTAATTCCAGCATTCAAGATGCAGAGGCAGGACCTCAAGTTCAAAGCCAGCCTTAGATATAACAAAATGAGATGCTTTTTTTTTTTTTTTTTTTTGGTTTTTTCGAGACAGGGTTTCTCTATAGCTTTGGAGGCTGTCCTGGAACTCACAGAGATCCGCCTGCCTCTGACTTCTGAGTGCTGGGATTGCAGGCGTGCGCCACCACCGCCGGGCATGAGATGCTGTCTTAACAAATAAAAACACCCCTGACCCCCAATATAGTCATCGAGGTTGGGGAGGTAGCTCCATCGTATAGTGCTAGCCTAGAATACACAATTCCTAGCACAATTAATAGAATATTAATAAGATAAAAAGTCACTGTCAAATTTTAATGACACGATAAAAGGTAAATCACAATATTAATATGTAGAATATTAGTTAATATTTATTTGTTTTTTTGTTTGTTTGTTTTTTGAGGCAGGGTCTCGCTTTGCAGCCCTGGCTGGCCTGGAGCTCACAACATAAACCAGGATGACCTGGAATTCACAGAGATTCACCTGCCTCTACCTCTGGAGTACTGGGACTAATGGGGTGTGTTACCATGCTTGGCTCTCTTTTCTGAGTTTTTGATGACAACAAGAATGACTTTAGGAATATTATGAATTCCTAGTTTCACTTACTTTAGTACTTTTTAGGAACAGAAGAAAAATCACTCCTAAGTTGGCAGCTAAAAGCACATTTATGCTTCAGGAGAGAAAGCAAAAGCTCCATCAGGATGATTCAAAAGGTTCCAAATAACTCCATCTTAACAGTGTACCTGCTGGACCAGGGAGGTGGCCCAAAGCATAAAAGCACCTGCTACCACATGTGAGGGCCTGATTTGATCCCCAGAACAACTTCCATAAGGTGTCACTGACCTCCACACATTTACCCTGGTGGCAGACACACCCACATACGATCACAATTCAAGGAAGATAAGCAAATCAAGTGAAACCATACAGTTAGGTACAGAGACCTCTGACCAGTCTCATGCCAGAACCACTGTGTACTCTGCATCGGACCCGTGCAGGGACACAGAGGGAACCCTAGGAAGTGGCCCAGCTAGTGAGATCAACACAGGAAAGAAAGGCTTAGATGAATCCAAGGTTGGGATAGTAGTTTGGGAAATTTTGGTGTCACTTTTACAAAAGGAAAACGAGGTGACAGCACCAGGTTCTGGCTGTGAGAAAGATATTGCTCTTCCTCAGGGACAGAATCGGTCACACAACCGAATGCTGCAGATTTAGGAAAACTGCAGTCCCTTACAAACATCACCAGTCACTAGTCCCTTACCAGGTCCAGGAATGAATACCACGTACGTTCTTCTCTAATGAGGAAGAGACGACATAGCACCAACAAGCAACTAGACTATCAAAGACAAAAATAAATATCCACAACACAGCGAAAGGTAAGATGCTCTCTAGTGGAAAGGCAGGCCTGTACGTTTCAATTAGGTTCTGAGAATAAATATATCCCTTTTGACACAATAGTGCTTTCATGTAATTTTGCTATGGGGCAAGTAGGTTTTAAAGATCTGGCTTATTCAGTCAGGTGGTAGTGGTGAATGTCTTTAATCCCAGCAGAGGCAGGTGGATCTCTGTGAGTTCGAGGCCAGCTTGGTCTACAGGGTGAGTTCCAGGACAGCCAAGGCTACACAGAGAAACCCTGTCTGGGGGTTGGGAGGAATCTTAAAAGTTAGTACTCAGTGTTTTACAGTGAGTTAGATGGTATCAAAGCTATAAAAGGTATCGAGTTCCACTAGGGTATTCTAAAACAAAAAACAAAAAACAAAACCTCATTTGAGTTTACAAGGCATCATGCACACTTGTTAGGCTATTAATCCAGAGATGACATTAGCAGGCGTAAGATGTAGGGTTCATACCACCATATACAAAGGACACCATCAACTTGCGAATGCTTCTTACCTGAGTGGTTAAAATCTCACTCTGGGAGCCATCTTCAGAAAGGTTGGTTTCACTCTCATACCCAGACGCCGCTTCACCTGGAACGACAGTGAAGTCAGTCATGTGGAGCAGCGTGTGAACTCTGCAGCCTGCAGTGTCTATCTGTCTGTCCTTTTCACAGCACCTGTCTCACTATCACGTCATACAAATGACCAGATTCGGGATGCTCATTTCCGGGCAGTACTCCTACAACAGGCTGGGTGTGGTGAGGAATGCATTTAATCCCAGATTTGGGGAGGCAAAGGCAGGCAGATATCTGCTCCAGGCCAGCCAGGGCTACATAGAGAGATCATGTCTTAAAAAAAAAAAAACACAAACAAATCAGAAAAATCCTACAATAAAACCCAGAAGCAATTAAGTCATTCAAGTTCATCCTATCAGACATTCTGGCTGCATGAAGTCATTAAAAAAAAATTTTTTTTTTTTTTTTTTGAGACAGGGTTTCTCTGTGTAGCTTTACACCTTTCCTGGAGCTCACTTGGTAGCCCAGGCTGGCCTCGAACTCACAGAGATCCACCTACCTCTGCCTCCCGAGTGCTGGGAATAAAGGCGTGCACCACCAACGCCAGGCAAGATTTTATTTTTATGATTTTTAATTATGTGTATGTTGTGTGTCTGTGTGGGTTACTTATATGTGAACATAGCAGGTACCTGTGGAAGTCAGAGGCATTAGATCCCCGCTGGAGTTACAGGTAGTTAGTCATGGATGCTAGGAACCAAACTTAGATGTATTGCAAGAAAGTACCTACTCTTTTTATCCCTTTTTATGTATTTATTTATTTTTTAATGTGCACTGGTGTTTTGCTTGCATGTGTATCTATATGAGGGTGCTGGGAATTGAACCCAGGTCCTCTGGGAAGAGCAGCCAGTGCTCTTAGCAGCTGAGCCACCTCTCTAGGCCCTCCACCATGACCAAAGAGTGCCTGTTCTTAACCACCCCATCTCTCCAGGTCCAGGATGGACTTTTGACTTAAGGAAAAGAACTGTGGGAAGAACATCTTTCAGCTGATCTGACTGTACTTGGAAACCCGTAACCACTCAGCTCACTTCTGTAGACTGACACACACAAACAACACCACTACCTGAATCTGGGATTATAATATCCTCTTCTTCATCGCTGTCTTCTTCTAGGCAAGTTCCCATTTCCTCATCTGAAATCAATTCCTTGTCACTTGCCAATCCCTCGTTCTCAGACTGGTGACGCGTCTGTTTGGAAGGAGGATGGCACAAGGGGTCCTGGGAACCTGCATTTGCAGCTGCATCTTGCGCAGCACTGTGCTGGGAGAACATGCTGCCAGAGCATTTGGCATCCTCACCAAGGTGATGCTCCTGAGAATCCTCTACCAAGATCACCTCGTTACTGTCATCACTGATGGTGCACTTCCACGGCACCCGGGTCCCTGCTGCCTTGTCAGACAGACACTGTGTCCCAACACTGCTCTGTCTGGTAAGGTCAGGTGTATTGCTTACTCTGCCAAGCAAGTGCTGGAAGCTAGGAAGATCTTCATCCTCACATTCACTCTCTTCTGAGGACTCTAACTTCCTATACCCTCTATGGAGACTCCGAACCAGCAATGCATGGGTTAAAGGGCTAGGACTCCTACTCAACTCTCTTCTCTGGACACTGCCATTAAAAACAGCAGACTTCTCCAGAATGTCACCTTCACTGAAGCTAGTGTTTTCCTGTATTTCAACATCATCCAACAGGTCATCAGGTGTCTCAGAACAAACCTGGAAAACATTACCACTCCCCATAGGTTGTTCGAGCTTATCTGAGAACAGACACGGAGAGAAGTCTGCACCAACAGCCTTACCTTCCTGCTTTTTTATTTCAAGATTTTTATAATCACTTCCAGGAAAACTTTGCTTACAGATTCCAGGTTGCATAAGACCTAATGGAAGCATAGTGTTTAACTTAGTTCCTCTGCTTCTACCGAGTTGACCTTGGACGTTTTCACCACTGGAACATACTTCATTAATACTGCCCGAGCTGGCTTCTTGACAAGCATTTTCCCTGTTGTTTTGGCTAATTGTGTGTATTTTACTTTGAACAACCGTCTCATTTCCCATGGCCTTTTCAGTTAACAATGTATGTTTCTCAACTTGTCTCTCTGACAGAGTTTTCCTATGGTCAGTCTTCACAGAGGATGTGATGGGAGAAACTGATTGTTTAAGACGTGAGTTTTGTGGCATTCCGGGGTTACCCGCAGTGCGGAGATCATTTTCATTGTTTCTGCACTGAGCTGATGGACAAAGCCTGGACACTCCAGTACACACTGAATCAGCGCTTGGCTTCCCTTCCCGATGAAGCAGAGGTAAGTCCATTGAGGCAGTCACTGCTTGTCCACAACTGATTTCAGACTCTTCATGTCCCTGAATTTCTTCTTTTTGTTCACCCTCAGAAGTCACTTTTGCACTCACTTCCCTTAAGAATGTGGATGAAGCACAGGCTTTTATACACTCCTTTTGGGGATCTCCTGGTTTGGAAAATAAAGTAAATGACTGACGCTTCGGAACTTGAAATGTATTCTGTAAATACTGAGTATCAAGTTCACTCTCTTCCATTTCTGTCTCCTGAATGTGGCTAAGCCCATGTCTCAGTGGATGCTTGAAGCACTCAGTGCCGCTTCCAGCACCTTTAGAACCCTGGACCAGTTCCTTGGGGTTTTCACTTGCTACAAACTGAGTCATACACTGACTTGATCCTGTTTTTGCATATCTGGCAGTGTTAGCTTCCAGTAATGACGTACTGTTCTGCATGTCATCATCAGTGTCAGGGACCAACGAAACACTGGTACTCTCCTCAGACCTCTCAGTGGGCAAACCTTGCTCTCCATCCAGCACCAGACCCTTCAGGTCTTTGGTGCTATTGGACATTTGGCTTAGTTCCAGTCTCTCCACTTCTTTTCTTTGAGGGCTAGGACTGACAGGCCCTTGAGGTTCGTTAGAACTTGGACAGTTATTTAATAAACCAGGGATGTTTGTTAATTTCTCCTCTGGGAAAGCATCACTGGCCCTTCTCTTCCTTATTTGTTCATTTGGCTCATTATTCTTCTTGGCATCTGCTGCAGGTTCTGTGTCCACTGCGAGCTGAGGCTTTCTAATGTGCCTGACTGGCATTTGGTTGGAATTGTTTTTCTTTGTTTCTTCACCACTACTACAACTATCAATTTGAAATTCGGTACAAGTAGGTGGGCTGGGATTCCCACTGACTGGTTCAAGTGCAAGAACACATTTGGTGGAAGATTTCCTCCTCAGCCTATTTTTCTTCAGAGCTTTTGAATTGCAGACGTTTAATTCCAGCTCCAAATCACTTAAACTGTTGCTTATAGCTTTGGCTTTAGCTGTAAAAACAGACTCTTTTCCCAGTGATCTTATTGGATTAACATTTCTCTCTTTCTGAAGATTACTGCCTTTTGTCTGGTTCTCAAGACCATTACTGGTAATACCCACCACTTGGCCATTGGGCTCCATTTGGTCAGTTCCCTGATTTGTATTTTCAGGGGTCTTTGGAATAACTGTTATATCTGCTTTCTTGATAAAATCCTCAGGCTGAAGGCATGCCGTTCTCCTTTTACGTTTTAATTTATTTGTGAAGGGGTTCGCTTGTGTTATCTGTGGTTCTGTAGTATATGTGCCTAGAATTTCAGTTACATGGTTCAAGTGAGGGAGGCTTCCCTTTCTCTGATATGTCTTCCCAAATATTTTATCTTTGATATCAGTCTCTGCTGGTTTGGAGAAGTCTCTTTCACTCTTACACATTAACACGTTATGGGGATCAGGGGCCACTAAGTCTGTGTCCTTTAAAGAACTGGAACCTCCATCTACTTCATTTGAAACTTCCAACACAGCGGCTGCGTGAGCACTTGACTCCTGCCTCCTGTCAGGAGTGCCGTCAGGAGTTAACCTTTCTCCAGCCTTGGAAAACCACTCATTAACTTTCTGAATGCTGCTATTTAGTGCTATCCAAGGAACATCTTGGGTAGCTCTAGGATTCTCAGGGCACAGACTTTCCTGATTATTCCATTTTTTCCTCCCACAGAGGGACTCAGCATCCAGATCTACCTTTTTCTCAGTGCTGGGAATCTGCCTATCATTACATGTTTCTTTACTCTCAGCCCATCTGTTCTGTTGGCTCCTTGCTAAGCCAGACTGTTTGCTTCCATTAGAGAATCCAGCCTTTTCTACATTCATTCTGTCTTCAGCGAGTAATAAACTGCTGCTCTCCTGCTGTAATGAGCTGGCATGAATATCTGTGCCACATGGCTCCACATGTAAGTTTGAAACAGAAATACCCTGACATTTTTCTGGATGCCTTTCAGTTGCATGATTCTCAATGGGGTTCAAATCTTTATTACTGCATTGATGCTGTTCAATATCTGTTAGGTCCTCAGAAAACTCACAAGCAGCTGAAATATACAAAATAACAAGGTACTTAAAAATGGAATTATCATGAGAAAATACATTCTTAATTAATTACAACTTGGGAGTAGAAATCAATCCACTAACCATACTTTTAAAATTTTTACATTAAAGAAAGTTTTAAGAGTATAAATGTTTTGCTTGCATGTACGTATATGCACCACAGGCATGCCTGGTGCTCACAGAAGACAGAAGAGGATTTCAGATCCCTTTTGGTGCTGGGAACCAAACCCAGGTCTTCCTCAAGAGCAACAAATTCTCTTTAACTGCTGAGCCATCTCTGCAGCCCCAATCCACTGGCTTTTTGTTTGTTTGTTTGTTTTCTGAGATAGGGTTTCTCTGTGTAGCTGTCCTGGAACTCACTATGTAGACCAGGCTGGCCTCAAACTCACAGAGATCCGCCTGCCTCTGCCTCCCAAGTGCTGGGATCAAAGGTATGCACTGCTATCACCCAGCTTCCACTGGCTTTAGGGGAGCTAATGTCATAAACTACAAGTATACTGAAGATCTAGCTCATACTCTTTCATGTAGCCCCATTATGTAGAGTCTAATATTTTCCTAAATAGGATAATTCAATCATATCTCCTATTCCCTAGTCTCTTAAGATTGAACAAAAAGCAGATTATTCAATCAACAGACTTCAACTTTTCTGTTCTGTTTGCAGACTCATATGCTCCAATTTTAAAACTATCAGGCAGCTAGATGTGGTATTCCATCACCGAGAAGGTTAAGGCAAAAAAAAAAACAAAAAAAAACACAACCCAAAAAAACAAAAAAAAAACAAAAAACAAAAAAAAAACCTGATAGTTCAAGGCCAGGTGCTGGTGGTATGTGACTATAATCTCAGCACTTGGGTGGCTTAAGGATGGTTAGACTACTCTGGGTTATATAGTAGAACTGTCTTCAAAAACAAAAGTTAGGGCTGGAGAGATGGTTCAGAGGTTAAGAGCACTGACTGCTCTTCCAGAGGTCCTGAGTTCAATTCCCAGCACCCACATGGTGGCTCACAACCATCTGTAATGAGATCTGGCGCCCTCTTCTGTATACATAAAAAATAAATAAATCTAAAAATCTTATCTTAAAAAACTATAATCACAGCAGTCTAGTGCCACTCACTATCTCACAGTGGCAAGTGAGAAAAAAAAATGGTACCTTAATTCTTTAAAGATGTTGTGAATTATAAATGTGAATTATAAATTATAAATAAGTTTGGAACCTGGTCTTCAGATTAATTTAATTACAGAACTCATCTACCAATTCTCTTTAGTGTCATTCAGTTGGGAAGGTTTGACATTACCCTTTTCTGCAGAATCCAAGCTGGCTTCATCTCCGGCTCCCTGAGGGGTCATTTGTAACAATTCCTGGTCTCTCACACTAAAGGAGGGAAAGACAGAACCCCTAATGAGAAATTCTACTTGTACGCTCACAAACCTGTCAAGTGAGCAAGATCAAATATTTTAGCTCCTCTCGATAGGGTCCTCACAGCTGAGCAGACGAGCTCACCTTCTGAGATCTGCTCTCCTTTGAAGTGCCTTCCAGTAACAATGGAAGGGTCAAAGACAGAACAATCACAAAGAGCAGACCAGAATGCTGCTTTCTGGATATGCAAAAAGAACACACTGGCACGCTCAGGAACCAGTGGGGAGGAAGGGGCAGAAAGATTCTAAGAGCCAGAGTTTGGAAAGACGAGAGCAGAACAGTGTCTCCTGGACATGGCAGGACCACAGCACTCACGAACCGACACCACTGTGGCCGTTTGCACCCCATCTGTACCAGATCAAGCCTGTCAACACTGTAGCATAGAAAGAAAAAGGGTTCACAAGCCCACGCCTCTAACTAAGGAGCTATGGACAGCCCATGGATTCTGAGGGAGAGAGAGTTTCCTTCAGGAGTGTAGGGTCCCCTGTAGGGTGAGATTGAGCACAGCCTCCAGTGGATGTTCCCACACCCTAGAGTAATAGAGAAATGATTCAGAGGTTTTTGTTGTTGTTTGTGTTTCGAGACAGGGTTTCTCTGTATAGCCCTGGCTGTCCTGGAACTCACTTTGTAGACCAGGTTGGCCTTGAACTCAGAGATCTGACAGTCTCTGCCTCCTGAGTGCTGGGACTAAAGGAATGAGCCATCACACCCTGCTAAAAAATGGTTTAGTGTTAGGAGCACTGGTTGACCTTCCAGAGTGCCTGGGTTCGATCCCTAGCACCCACAGAATGGCTCACAGACATCTGTAACCCCAGTTCGAGGGAACTGGACTCACTCTTCTGGCCTCTTCAGGCACTAGGCACAAATGTGGCACACAAATATACGTTCAGGAAATATACCCACACACATAATTTTTTTTTTCCCTTGAGACAGGGTCTCTCTTTAGACCAGGCTGGCTTCAAACTCACAGAGATCCACCTGCCTCTGCCTCACAAAAGAGTTCTGGATTAGCTGGATGGTGGTGGCGCACGCCTTTAATTCCAGCGCTTGGGAGGCAGAGGCAGGCGGATCTCTGTGAGTTTGAGGCCAGTGTAGTCTACAGTGCAAGTTCCAGGACAGGCTCTAGAGCTACACAAAGAAACCCTGTCTCGAAAAACAAAAACAAAAACAAAACAAACAAAGAGTTCTGGGCCTAAAGGCATCTGTCACCAAGCTCAGTTCCACATTGAAAAAAAAAAACCTCTAGCACTGAACCATACTTCTAGCTTCACTACAATTTTAAAGCTAGGTAGAAGTAATTTATAAACAAAAATTTACTGATAATGACCAGTTATCATAGATCTTAAGAAAGAAAACTGGATGATTATAAATAAAATTAAGCTTGTTGGGCCAGGTGTGGTGGTAATATGCCTTTAATCACTCGGGAGGCGCAGATAGATCTCTGAGTTAGAGGACAGCCAGGGCTACATAGATCCTGCCCCCAAATAAACAAACAAAATAGATCCTTTAGTATTTTCATCAGCCATAATTACTACCACATATGAGAAACTCAAAGAATACCCATCGGGTGGTAACAAGTGTGTGCTGGCTTCTACTGTCATCTAAAATTCCTTTTGCATTAGAAAAATGTACAACAAACCAAAAAGGTTCCCCCAGAAAATAAAATAGACAGATGAAACTAAATGACCCTTACAGTTTCTTCTACTACCATGACCTAAGCCTCGGACCCTCACTATGAACTGGGTATAAAAGGCTCCTGGGACTTACCTGCGATCGTCTGGCCTCTTAACTGTCTCTTCAGAAGAATCAGACTCTTGAAAACAAAAAACAAACCCAAAAATCATTCAAGGTTTTTAATTAAAAGGGTTAAAAAAATGCTTCTTGCAAAACAGTGGTTCATCCAGAAGTACTTACAATGTATATTTTATATAAATAATTAATATGTTACATTACATAAGCATTACCCACTATGTGGCAATACAGAGAAACGGCCGAAAGCATGGGTTCCAAAGCCAACTCCCTATGTCCAAATATTTTTTTTTTAATTTGCAAGACAGGGTTTCTTTGAACTCATAGATCTGCCTGCCTCTGCCTGTGCTGGGATTAAATGTGTGTACCAACACTGCCAGCCTTACTTCCAAATTCTTAACCTCTCTGACTTAATTTTCTCATCTGTAAAATTAGTAACCACCTCAGGACCGACATCTTAAATGAGGTACACAAAAAAATACAACAGCACCTAAAATACAGTTAAGTGCTCCTAAATATTAACTGACATGATTTGCACTACTTTTATTAACACATATTTATGTGTGTGCGCGCATGCACGCAACATTAGTATAGATGTTATAGGACAACTTATTGGAGTTGGTTCTCTCCTTCTACTATGTAGAGTCTAGGGACTGAATTTAGGTTATTAAACTTGGTGGCAAAAGCCTTTACCAACTGAGCCATCTCATCACCCGCTGGAATATTTTTACAAAACAACACCATTATTGATGGATTTATTATGGCTAGAAGACATACAAGTTAATTTCAAAGAAATCCAATAAATATTATGGAGATCCATGGTAGTGCAGGGAACTCAAAATAAAGCCATTCTTCCCAATTTGATTACTGATTTATTTCTGAGATAGGATTCTTTAGTATCCCAGGCTGTCCTCAAACTCAGGATCCTCCTGGTTCAGCCTCTCTAATGCTGGCAGGACAGACCTGGCCCCTCATAAACTCTAGAGAGATAGTAAAGAGACCTCTTGGAACTCTGAGCTCACTTCTTTTGTCTTTGTGGCCAACTGAGGATTGAGTCCAGGGCTTGTACAGTTTGTCTTGGATCCCTCTAAATGCTATGGCAGCTAACCATGTTTTTCTTTATTACTTTACATTTTTCCAAAATTCACTTATGTTCATAATCAACATCTTCCCCCACTTTTTTTTTTTACAATGTAAGATTCTTCAAGGTGTGAAGTGTTACTTTTACATAACTGATAATTCATGATAGAACCCATAAAATTATTTTACTTTCATTTACCAAAACTTCACGCAACATACATAAATCACAACCAAGATTCTTGATAGAACTATAGGCTAAACAATTTAGCAATTATTATTTTGAACTTAATAAAATGCAAGACCCTTACCTAATTCAATGTACACAGATTTATTTCGAGGCTGTGTCTGCTGGGTTTTCTTCATTGATCTCACAATTCCAAGGTTAGACAGCTGGACACTGAGACTGTCCTTCTGTTAAACAATAAAGGATGCTTTAAGTTTTACGTTTTGAAACCCCCCCCCTTTTTTTTGCTTTATTTTTTCAACTAATTATAATCAGGAGTATTTCCTAAGTATTAATGTAGAGAAATTTGAAGCTGATAGTCTGTATTTCCAATCGTATCTGATAAGACTGGCAACATAAAATGTATTTTCAAGAAGGATGAATGATAAAAGGAAGAGTCTGAGGGGAAGGCTGTAAAGGAGGAACAGAGGTGGAAAGGTTGGAAGTCAAGGGGAAGAGCCATGAAAACACATTTTGTTTGGAAAGGTCACAGTGTTCTCTAACACATTATATACTGATTTAAAAAATAAAACAGGTTACTAGGGAGATGACTCATTGGTTAAGAACACAGGCTGCTCTTGCAGAGGACCCAAAGCACCTGCATTCATATGCACAAACCCCACACAGACACACATATTAATTAAAGATGAAAAATAAAAATAAATCTAGCTGGGCGGGTGGCGCTTGCCTTTAATCCCAGCATTCTGGAGGTAGAGGCAGGTGGATGTCTGTGAGTTCGAGGCCAGCCAGGGCTCCGAACAGAGACAGAGAAATACTGTCTCAAAAACACTAATAAAATAAACAAACAAACAAATCTAGACTATTTAAATAAAAACATTAAAAAAACAAAACAAAAGAGTATTCTTAGGAACACTTAGTAGGTATGTTCTGTGATCTCTGCCATCCAGCACATACAGACAGACAGAGAACGTCATTACATTTTCTTTGGTAGTTTCAGTGGTCAAGTTGAAGTAATTTTCAAATGCTTACAAAAGATCAGTGATACTGTATCTGTTTCAGACAAGCACCAGAGCTGATGAAGTTATAAAACAGGGGAGGGTCTATAAGGTGTCTCTTGATCACAACAGGTACCCTAAACTTCTAAGCTTATAACTCTTACTTATTAGAGCATTGTCCAGCCACTTGATTTACCATCATCCTCTCTTTCCTAAGTTTTCATATAAATCCACTAATTCACAATGCTAGCACTTAATAAATAGATGCCAGAAAAAATGGAAAACAGCTTTACCAAGGTGGCATTTCCAGATTCAATCTGTCGAAGTCTTTTGACACGGTCTCGGTAGCCTACACTCTGGATGATAGAAGTCTCCTCATTCAAAGGTTCAGAAGAATTTTTCATTTTTGAAAAACTGTAACTGTTTGCAACTTTAAAACATAAAGGAACAAGTTTTAGTCAAAAGAAAACATTACTCTTCACTAAATACCCAAAAAGGCTGCTCCCTGCTGTATAAGGATAATACAAACAACAACCACCACCAAACAAGCCTGGTGGAGCCATCTCCATGGGACACGACCGAACATTCTGCCCAAGGCCATTCTGACCCTGCGAAGCCCAACAACTTGGAAGCGTTGGTGAGATTGCCCTACTGATCAACCTGATCAGCTGATATCCATTCGGGAGAGGATTCAAAAGCCTGCAGCCTGCAGTCTGAGGAAACACGATCAGCTGGGGAGTTGGCTAGCGCAAAACGAGACCAGAGAACACAAAAGAAGGAGCCGTCCAGTCACCGAACCAGATCACCAGCCATAAGCCCATCCTACACCAACTGGGAACAGGTAAGGCCCCATCTCTGGACCGCCAGACCAGGTCTCTAGTCCCTATGCCCCAACCATCGGAGCCCCAGAGACCAGGCAGCTACTTTTCCCTGCTCCCTCACCAAAACAAAACAAAACAAACAAACCCCAGTCCCTGTGAACCCAACAACCACTGAAGTCATAAGCCCACCCTACACCAACAGGGACTGGACAGCGGCCTCTTTCCCTAGCCCCTCACCAAGAAAACCATCCCATGTGACACCAACAACCACTGGAGCCATAAGCCCACCCTGCAGCAATTGGGAACAACTGCTCCCTGAGAAACAGAGTCCAACAGCACTGATTGACCAAGAACTCCTAGTGGACCGACACTATCAATTAGAACAAGAGAGTCACCTTCAGACACAGACACTGCCTACACTGAGCAGAGGAAGAGATGAGTAGATGGCAGATGAGTAAAGGCAACAACATAAAGACCTACATGACACCATCAGAACCTAGTGGTTCTACACCTGCAAGACCTGAACATGCCAAACGCAGAAGAAGAAATCAATCCTGAAAATGACTTTAAGAAGATGATAGAGGCCCTTAAAGAGGAAATGAAAAACTTTCTTAAAGAAATGGAAGAAAAAACAAAAAAAAATTAGGAAGAAATCAAAGAAAGCCAAGAAAAAGTAGTTAAACAGATGAAGGAAACAATTCAAGATTTGAAAATTGAAATCGAGACAATAAAGAAGACACAAAGTAAGGGAATGCTGGAAATAGGAAATCTGACTAAACAGGATCTACAGAAGCAAGCATAACCAACCGAATGCAAGAGCTGGAACAGAGAATCTCTGACACTGAAGACACAATAGAGAAAATAGATCAGTCAGTCAAAGAAAACACTAAATACAAAAAGTCGTAACACGAAACATCCAAGAAATTTGGAACACCATGAAAAGACCAAACTTAAGAATAATTAATAAGGATAGAAGGAGAAGAATACCAACTCAAAGGCACAGAAAATATATTCAACAAAATCATAGAAGAAAACTTTCCTAACCTAAAGAAAGAAATACCTATGAAGATACAAGAAGCTTACAGAACACTAAATAGCTGGATCCAAAAAAAAGTCCCCTTGCCACATAATAATCAAAACACTAAACATACAGAACTAAGAAAAAATATTAAGAGCTGCAAAGGAAAAAGGCCAAGTAACATATAAAGGCAGACCCATCAGAATAACACCAGACTTCTCAATAGAGACTATGAAAGCTAGAAGGTCCTGGACAAATGTTATACAGACACTAAGAGACCACAGATGCCAACCCAGACTATGATACCCAGCAAAACTCTCAATCACCATAGACGGAGTAAACAAAATATTCCATGATAAAACCAGATTTAAAGAATATATCCACAAATCCAGCCCTAAAGAAAGCAATAGAAGGAAAAATACAACCTAAGGAAATTAAACACACCCATGAAAACTCAGGCAATAGATGATCCCACACCAACAAATACCAAAGAATGGAAACACAACACTACCACAAAAAAAAAACAAACAAAAAAAAAAACCCACAAGAATTAATAATCACTGCTCATTGATATCCATCAATATCAATGGTCTCAACTCACCTATAAAAAGACTCAAGCTAACAGAATGGATAAGAAAACAGGATCTATCCTTCTTCTGCATACAAGAAACACACTTCAACTTCAAAGACAGATATTATCTCAGAGTAAAAGGCTGGGAAAAGGCTTTCCAATCAAATGGACTTAAGAAACAAGCTGGTGTAGCTATCCTACTATCTAATAAAATGGACTTCAAACTAAAATCAATTGAAAGAGATCGGGAAGGACATTATACATTCATCACAGGGAAAATCCACCAAGATGAAGTCTCAATAATGAACATTTATGTCCCAAATACAAAGGCACCCCCATTTGCAAAAGAAACATTACTAAAGCTTAAATTGCACACTAGTAGTGGGAGATTTCAACACACTACTCTCACCAAAGGACAGATCTACCAGATTGAAACTTAACAGAGAAATAAAGGACCTAACAGATGTTATGACTCAAATGGACTTAATAGATATCTACAGAACATTCCACCCTAACACAAAAGAATATACCTTCTTCTCAGTACCCCATGGAACCTTCTCAAAAATTGACCACATGCTTGGTCACAAAGCAAATCTCAACAGATACAAAAACATTGGAATAACCTCCTGTATCTATTGGACCACCATACCTTAAAGTTAGATTTCAACAACAACAACAATTATAGAAAGCCTACAATCTCATGGAAACTGAATAATGCCCACCTGAAACACCAATGGGTCAAGGAAGAAATAAAGAAATAAATTAAAGATTTCCTAGAATTCAATGAAAATAAAAGTACAACATACCCAAACTTATGGGACACTATGAAAGCAGTGCTAAGAGGACAAAATTCATAGCACTAAATGCACACATAAAGAAGTTGGAGAAATCTCATACTAATGACATAACATCACACCTGAAATCTCTAGAACAAAAAGCTGGACCCAGGGAAGGCATACAAGGGATCTGTGGGGCTCCTTGGCCAGTCAGCCCAGCCTAATTGGCAACCGCCATGTACCAGTGAGAAACCTTGTCTCAAAAAACTATGGGGGGGCAGGCAGTGGTGGCGTACACCTTTAATCCCAGCACTCGGGAGGCAGAGCCAGGCAGATCTCTGTGAGTTCGAGGCCAGCCTGGGCTACCAAGTGAAAGGCGCAAAGCTACACAGGGAAACCCTGTCTCAAAAAACAAAACAAAACAACAACAACAAATAAAACAAACCAAAACTATGGGGATGGCTCCTGAGGAACCACACTTGAAGATGACCTCTGGGTTCCACACAAATACAGACACACCTGCCCCAACCCATGCTCCCTGTGATAAATAAAACATAATTCTAGGCATAGATTTAACTTTTAACCAGACTAAAGTCTTATTAGCTATTCACATAAAATAGCGTGAAAAACGCCTCAAGTTTTCCAGCCAGCCCCTTGAGAATCACCTCTGGGGCTGTGCGGCACTTACACTGCATTCCTGTGTCAAGCTCAAAAGCATCAGTGATTTTCAACAGCTCTTCAACAAGTTGACCAAACCTTGTACTTCCTTGCAGGCTTCTGAAATTAATTTTTTTGAGAAGCACATATATGAATATTAATTTTAAGCACACTAACATGACATATAAACACAGATTGTAAGTTTCCTACTGTAAACACAGCAGAAAGCACAAACTCAAAGAACTAGTAATTTGATCTCAGCACAGTAAAAACAAATATAGACCTACCAGCAACATTACATTATAATCACTGAATCACTGACCTGGGGAAAAGAATCCTCATAGGTACACTTATTTTGCTTTGACGTGTGTGTGTGTGTGTGTGTGTGTGTGTGTGTGTGTGTGTGTTCATTCTCTTTTTGACTATACTGATTTTTAAAATATCTTGGTGACTCATACAAGTCCACCAAAATCCTAAAACTGCCTAACATAAGTATCCTGAGCTAGGCATGGTTGTGCATGCCTGTGATCCCAGCACTTGAGAGGCAGAGATAGAGAGGTCAGCTCAAGGTCAATCTGGACTACTTGACAGTTTCAAAAACAAAACACTGGAGCAGCTCAGTCCTGTAATCTCAACTGAGGCAGGCGGATCTGGAATTTGAGGCTAGCCATAGTAATTTCAAGGCAAAGAGAGAAGACCTTGTCATAACCTGTCCCTGACACAAAATTCTACCCCAAATACAGAGTAGATAAAAATCAACAGCAGAAAGAATCACTATTCTTAACATCTCAACCCAACCCAATCCCTCACTGCTAGCTCTGCTTCTCAGATTTCTATCAGACACCAAAATCCAAAGAGATTTAGGCTTAGGTAGAACATAACTAATTCCTCCTTTAAATATCTGACTGCCTACTATGTACTAAACACTGGAGAAACAACAGTGTTAGCAAAAGAGATAAAGGCATTGCCCTAACAGAACTAACTGTGGTAGGAGAGATGTACAATACACATAGTGCAGCTCCGTCTGAGATAAGACTGTTGATAAGTTCTTCTGTTTTTTTCAGAATAGTAGGGAAAGACTATGTGTCATCTATGGCCACACCAGCCAAGTACTCCTGATCTCATTTGGTGTTGGAAGTTAAGCAGGATAGGGGCTAGTTAGCACATGGGTGGGAAAACAAGGCACTAAGTTGCTAATACTTGTTAACAGCAGATGTTCAATAAAATGTCCAAGGAAATAATTTTAGAAACAGTCTGTCTGCTAAACACTTTTTTTTTTTTTTTTTTTTTTTGAAACAGGGTCTCATACATACAATCCAGTCTGGCCACCCACACTATGTAGTCAAGGATAACCTTCACAAGCTGATCCTCTACCTCCTGAGGGCTGCTGTTACAGGCACACGAAACCGCGCCTGCTTTTATTTTATTATTTTGTGTATAAGACTATCTTGCTTGCCTACATGTGTTTGCAACATGTGCATGCCCGGTGCCCACAGGTCAGAAGATTTTCTTGGGACCTGAGTTATAGAGAGCTGTAAGCTATAAATACCTCTAACCTCTGAGCCAACTTTCCAGCCTTTATTCTTTTTTTAAATTTATTTATTATGTATACAGTATTTTGTTTGTATGTATGTCTGCACACCAGAAGAGGACACCAGATCTCATTATTATAGATGGTTGTGAGCCACCATGTGGTTCCTGGGAATTGAACTCGGGATCTCTGGAAGAGCAGTCAGTGCTCTTAACCTGAGTCATCTCTCCAGCCCAGCCAGCCTTTATTCTTAAATTAAAAACAAAAAACAATTGACTAATTTACTAGCTAACTAATTGACTAATTAGAGAAAGTGCATATATATATATATATATATATATATATATATATATATATATATATATATATATATACACACACACACATACATGCGCCACAGTTCATGTTTGGAGGCCAGAGGACAAGTGCAAGTCAGTTCTCATCTTCCATCATATTGGTCTTGGTCATCAGGCTTCACATCGCCTTTGCCTGGTTTCTGTGGTACTGTCATATGAACTCAGAGGCCTGTGCCTACTAGGCCAGCATTTTACCAACTGAGTCACACCTCTAGCCCCCAAACACATTTTTGACTATTTTTCTGTTGATGAAAGGTTTTAAAGGAACATTACCTACATATGAATTTCTACTTTCTCCCATGCCATTGTTCCTTCCAATCTCCCATGATTACACAAATTATATACCTTTTGGTTATATCATTCTTACACAAAGGACATTGTGAAGGCCCTTTCTTCTGGTTAAGAAGTTTCAGCATACAAAATCTATAAATTAGAAAGAAAGAAAAAAAACCCAAACAATTTATGTTCTTTTGCAGAAAGAACACCCCAACAGCAACAGCCATGAAGATAATTTCATAATGACCCTTAAGAGTCACATAAAGGGTAATGATAGGTAAATACAACGGTTCTTCAGTGATTATTTTTAGATGTTGCATAAGCAGAAAAATCAAACCACATAAGAAATGACCTATGAAAACTGCACTTACCTGCATATGACTTACTGTTATGATTAAATAAAAAATTAAAAAATCAATGCAGCACATTTAATGATATATTCATAATTATTTCATGCTGCATAATCAGATATAAATGCTTAAGTGGTTAATATAAAATGGTTGTATTAGTTTAAAAGCTCACCACCTGAGGTCTGGAAGATACACACACACACACACACACACACACACACACACACACACACGTATATATGTATGTATAATGTATATATAAAATCAGTAATGAAGTGCTTGCCCAGGATGCACAAGCCCTAGGTTTGCTCCCTGGGATTAAGTAAACAAAATCTCAGGTGATTCACTACAAAGCTATAGTAATTAAGATAATATGGTTCTGAAGCTAGGTATGGTGGCACACCTTTAATCCTAGTACACAAGAGGCAGAGGTATATGAATCTATGAGTCTAGAGCCAGCCTGGTCTACAGAGTGAGTTTTAGGATAGCCAGGGCTACACAGAGAAAACCCTGTCTCAAAAAAAACAAACCAAAACCCAAAACCAATAAACCAACAAAACAGAGAACATGGTTCTGGCACACACACCAGTAGACTAGATGAAGAGTCTGGAGCCGGGCGGGGGTGGCGCACCTTTAATCCCAGCTCTTGGCAGAGCCAGGCGGATCTCTGTGAGTTCGAGGCCAGCCTGGGCTACAGAGTGAGTTCCAGGAAAGACGCAAAGCTACACAGAGAAACCCTGTCTCGAAAAACCAAAAAAAAGAAGGAAAAAAGAGTCTGGAAACACACCCACATTCACATAAAGCATCTATTTACTCTTTTTTGTTTTTGTTTTTTATTTTTTTTTGTTCCACCTGGCTCTGCCTCCCGAGTGCTGGGATTAAAGGTGTGTGCCACCACTGCCCTGGCTTTACTCTTAACTACTATACCAAGACTATTAAGTGGAAACAGAACAGTGTTAATTTTTTTTAAGGGCACCAAGACAATTGGATACCCTTATGTAAAATGAAACTAGACTCCTTGGTGTGTGTGTGTGTGTGTGTGTGTGTGTGTGTGTGTGTGTGTGTGTATCCCCTATCATCCCAAATGCACTCTTTCTGCTTCTTCTTCATGTGTCAGGATGTGAGCTCTCAGCTGCTGTTCCAGCACCACGCCTTCCTATGGACTGCCATGCTCCTTGCCATGACAAAGTGCTGGAGCTCCAGTTAGATGCTTCCTTCTGTAATTTGCCTTGGTTACAGTGTTTCCTCACAGCAATAGTAACTAAGACAAGGTGTAAGCCATCATGTTTGGCTGAAATATTTTCATTTCAAAGGCAACATTCAGCTAGATGTATTGACCCACATCTGTACTCTCAGTATCTAGGAGGCAGAAGCAGGAGGACCACAGTAAGTTCAAAGCCAGTCTGGTCTACATAGTGAGTTCACGGTTGCAGGGGATACATAGGCGAGCATCTCAAAAACCAAGAGAAAATAAAACAACACCAACAACAACAAAAGGAAACAAAAAACAAAACACTCCTAAGGAAGACAGCCTCCTTTAGGAAGAGACCCTGACACAAACAGAAGACAAAGGATCAGAAGGCACAGGACAACACAAAGAAAGTGGCAGCTCTGCCGGGCAGTGGTGGCACACGCCTGTAATCCCCAGCACTTGGGAGGCAGAGGCAGGTGGATCTCTGTGAGTTCCAGGCCAGCCTGGTCTACAGAGCTAGTCCAGGACAGGCTCCAAAGCTACAGAGAAACCCTGTCTCGAAAAACCAAACAAAAACAAAACAAAACAAAAAAGAAAGTGGCAGCCCGAGCCAGGGCCCAGGAAGGTGGACTGTTCCAGAAACTGCTCAGATGGAGCAACTCTGCCAACAGCTGTAATTTAGCCCTTAGTTCTCATTTGGAATTTCTGACTGCTAAGACTGTAACAATATTGGGAACATTCAAACAAACAAATAGCAAAAGGGACAGAATTCTTAACAGTCATCCCTCAGAATGGGGGAAATAGGTCCCAAGGATACCAAACTCTGAATACAAAATCCCCTTACATAAAAAGACAAAGAGTTTACTTAAAATACCTAATACAATAATATATAAATGATAGGGCCTGAAAGATAGTCCAGTGGTTCAGAGCACTTGCTGTTCTTCCAGAGGACCTGAGTCTGGTTCTCAGCACCCTTATGTGGCAGCTCACAACTGTCTGTAACTCCAGACCTAGGAGATCCAACACCCTCTCCTAGCCTCCATGGGCACACACACGCACGAACGCACGCATTCACATAAACAGACACACAGACACACAGACACACACACTATGATACATGTTTATGACTTTATATTGTTTAGAGAAGAATGAAAAGAAAATTTCTGCATATATTTAATGTAAACACAATTTGTTCCTGAATACTTTCAACCCATGGTTGGTTGACCCAGCCAACACATAACCTCTAGATATGGAGGGCCATGTGTAACTTGAATCATAGATATGAATGGACTGTAGCCTAAACAGAGTGCTCAGATCCCCATCTTCACCAGTATCATGAAGTAGGCAAACATGTAGGAATGAACAGAAATGCAAATGCTGAACGTAATTTGTTTATTTCACGATGCTCTAGTCTACATTCACCCTCGCACACCAAAAGCAAACTGAACAGTTGACCTCACGTGATTCTTTACACACAGATAAGCAATGTCAAAATTTTACCAATGACTATAGCTAAGGCCAATACATATGATGATTTCATGAGTACCCCTCGAGGAAGAATAACGAGTTTGTTGTCGTCATTTAGCTGAAGAAACAAACGTCTCTAGAAAGCTGTGTATGTAACGAACAACACAAACAAAAGCTAATAATAGATGTACAAAATTGTTCACTTACTTGCAAAATATGTGGTCACATTTTGTGGAAATGGGTTCTTTGATCAGTTCCAAACTAGACAAGTACAGGAACAAAAAAGAAAAGAAGAAAGAAAATAAATGAGGCTAATTAAGTTGTTTATAAGCAACTGGTTTTTTTTAAGTAGAGATTCAGCTTTAAGTTGCTATAACTGAGACCAAGTATAGATTTAGGAGAGTGGCTCTCCACCTGGGGGTCAAGTGACCCTTTCACAGGGGTCACCAAAAGACCATTGGAAAACACGGATATTTACATTATGATTCATAACAGTAGCAAAATTACAGTTATTGAGTAGCAATGAAATAATTTTATGGCTGAGGGTCACCCAAGCATGAGGAGCTGTATTAAAGGGTCACAGCATTAGGAAGGTTGAGAACCAATGATTCAGGACAATTTAATATTAGAGGTCTGCCACGCTAGGAGCAAGGAACACAGGAGAAAGTGTGATCTTGCTGGGTGTCTTGGAGCCTCCAGTCCTATAGAGGCGAAAGCAGGCAGATCTATTCTGAGAGTGCCAGATCAGTAGATCTCGGCATTAAGACCCTGTCTCAAACAAAACAAACAAGCAAACAAACAAACGATCCTTTCCCGGAACGTTCTGAAACCATACCAGAAATACGGATCTCTTCAATGCTGTATATTACTATTAGCTAGGTAGGGAATGGAGCTCAAAAGTAAAGCATTCCCTAGCACGTTCAAGACCCTGAGTTCGACCACCTCCCTCGACCCCGCACACACAAGCTTTCATATTGGTTATCTTCACTCTTTCAGCCAGCATTTTGAGTGCACATCCTGAATCTTAACTAAACTCCACCAACAACAAAACTTGTGCATAGTGTGCTAATGCATCCCCACGGTTCTAGAACTTGCAAAATAGAAGCTGGAGAATGAAGAAAAAGTTCAAGGCCACCCTCAGCTACAAAGCAAGTTCAAAGCCAGCCTTGGCCACATGAAATCCTGTCTCAAAAAAAAAAAAAAAAAATCAAACCAGTGGCTGGAAGATGACTCAGCAGTTAATAACATTTGCTGCTCTTCCTGAGGATCTGACCAGTTCCTAGAACCCACATCAGGTGGCTCATAACTGTCAGCAACTACAGCTCTAAAGGGCCTGAAACATTTTCCTGGCCTCTCCAGGAACCCGAACACATGTAACATATCTTGATATGGGACACACACACACACACACACACACACACACACACACACACACACACAATAAAACCTTAAAAAAATAAATAAATAAAACAGAGCCAGGCAGTGGTGGCTCACGCCTTTAATCCCAGTACTTGGGAGGCAGAAGGTGGATCTGTGAGTTCAAGGCCAGCCTGTTCTACAGAGTGAGTTCCAGGAAAGGCTCCAAAGCTACACAGAGAAACCCTGTCTCGAAAAGCAAACAAACTAAAATGTATTTATTTACTGTATGTGTACTGGGCAATGTGAGAGTGTGCGCTTGCTGTGGTCCACACACGTGGAGGTCAGAGAACCGAGTGTGAGTCCTGAGGATCAGATCCAGGTTGGTGGGCATGGCAGTAAGAGCTTTTCCCTGCTGAGCCATCTTACTGGCTCACCTCATAGCTCGTGTTTTGTTGTTGTTTTGTGAGACAGCCTTTCTCGGGTAATAGTTCTGGCTGTCCTGGAACTCACTTTGTAGACCAGGCTGGCCTCAAACTCACAGAAATCTGCCTGCCTCTGCTTCCCGAATGTTGGCATTAAAGACATGGCTTGGAATTGCCTTTTGAAAATGAGAAAGTTCAAACATTTACAAATAAAATAGGAAAATGAACCGCATGTACTATCATCCAGAAGGAAAAAAAGGGAAGTAGAAGGCTGGGGAGACACCGCCATGAGAAACAACATGTAAAGACACTGGTAAGCCACAAAGTCATGTGGTAAAGTATAGATAAGCAGAAATGGGTTAATTTAAGATAGAAAAAGTAGATAACAAGAAGCCTGCCACAGCCATACAGTTTGTAAACAATGTAAGTTTCTGTGTGCTTTCTTGTTTGGGTCTGAGCGACTGTGGGACTGGCGGGTAAGAGAGATTTGTCCTGACTGGGCCAGGCAGGAAAACTCCAACTACAGAAAGAAAAAAACCAAGCAGGACAAAAGGACACAGTGAGATGCGCTGGTGGGTAAATATAGAGTGGCAATAAAATGCATGAGTGAGGAAGGGACACTGGAGGACAGCTGAGTCATGTAAGGAAACAAGCTACGCAGTAACTGGAGAGGGAGCAGAGAGGCTAAGCTGAGCAGGACCACTCTTGGAGTGTGTGCAAGGCCAGTGTGCTGAGACAGAGGGATGGAGGCCTACAGTAGAGGAGAGAGGTAGCTGGGAGCCCAGATGGGCAGGAAACTTGTCTACTTTGTCCTTAGCTTTCTTCTGCTTGAGCTCTACACACTGAGTTCTGGTTCTTGTGGTCATGGGGCCCTGAAGATGAAGAGAACAATGAACACACCTGACCAAGTCTGAAGGCCGGCTCATACTACCAGCTCTGTCTGTGCGGGCAGAACAACCTCAGGCCAAGGTTTCTACCTGAACCCCAGGTTTCACCCGGCCGTCATCTGGGGCTACTTCGGGAATACAATCCCAACAAAAGAGACTGATTTGCTACCAGATCATATTTCTGAGACAAGCTAGACACCAAAGAAAGTTCTTAGTAAAAGAGAAATTGGATTGAGTCACGATACCAGATGGCTTTCATTCTCACCACTGACTCAATTCTGAAATAATTATATTTCAGTATGGAAATTATGATCCAAGCTCTATAAACACACTGTAAACACCAACTCTGAACAGATGAAAACTCCCATATTCAAGAAGGTGCTGACTGCTGAAGAGCTTGAGGATGAATAGGAATGAAAATGGAAAAAAACCTTACGATGTTTCTCTTCCAGCTTCTGATAAGAGTAAATGTTTACTATAAAATTCAAGTGTTTCAAACACTTTGCATGCCACGCAGTATTTTCAGCCTACTGAGAAGTTGTGTTTGAGCTTTAGCAGGATGAATCACTGGCGAAAGAAGTTAGGTTTAGGTTTGAAAAAAACAACAAACTACTGGGCATAAAACATTTAAAGAAGTAAACAGAGCCGGGTAGAAGTGGCGCACGCCTTTAATCCCAGCCCTCGGGAGGCAGAGGCAGGCAGATCTCTGAGTTCAAGGCCAGCCTGGTTTACAGAGTGAGTTCCAGGATAGCCAGGGCTGTTACAGAGAAACCCTGTCGTGAAAACAACAAAAAGCAAAAAGAGCTACAATTACCACAGGAGCTCCCAACTGAGCTAGATGTAGCAGTGCATGTTAGTGGTTCCAGAAACATGGGGAAGACCACATGAGCACAGAATTTGGAGACATCCTAAGACCTCACCTTCAAACTCCCACCCGAAAATAAAAATAAAGCTGCTACTCTCAAATAATTTAGGGACAGAAGGAATACCAGTGCAGGAGACCTAAGAACTACAGCTACCCCAAGGAACAACTTACTTTGTTTTCTTTTCTTTTTTAAAAAAAGATTTATTTATTTACTATCTATAGTGGTCTGCCTGCATGTACGCTGCACACCAGAAGAGGGCACCAGATCTCACTACAGATGGTTGTGAGCCACCATGTGGTTGCTGGGAAGTGAACTCAGCGCCTTTGGAAGTGCAGCCAGTGCTCTTAACTGCTGAGCTGTCTCTCTCAGTCCATTTTACTTTTTCTAGTTGTTTTTTGTTTGTTTGCTTGTTTTTGGTTTTTTGAGACATAGTTTCTATGTAGCCCTGGCTGTCCAGGAATTTGCTGTGTAGACCAGACTGGCCTGAATTTCAGAGATCCCCCTGCCTCTGCCTCCCAATAGTTGGAATTAAAATTAAGGGCTCCAAGTAACAGCTTTTAGTCATAATCTGTTATCATTAAGAATGAACTGCATGGGCTGGGGGAGTAACCCAGCAACAGAGTATATATCAGGTATTGGATTCAATTCCTATTAACACACAGGGGAGGAGGGTTTGCATAACAAAATCCTCCAGGTTGGGACTGTAGGTGTGATGCAGCACACCACAAAAAGGCCCTCAGCTCAATCCTATCAACAGCAGAAAAATAACAAAGCAGTAGGTTCAGTCCCACTCTAGAACATTCCATATAAATGACCTTAAGCTTTAAAAATGACTGTAGTGGCCAGATGGTGGTGGCGCACACCTTTAGTCCCAGCACTCTGGAGGCAGAGCCAGGTGGATCTCTGTGAGTTCGAGGCCAGCCTGGTCTACAGAGTGAGTTCCAGGACAGGCTCCAAAACTACACAGAGAAACCCTGTCTCAAAACCCCCCCCCCCCAAAAATGACTGTCGTGAACACTCTAGTTCAAAAATTATTGAACTTGCCACATGGTGGTGGTGGTGGTGTTTAATCCCAGCACTGGGAAGGCAGAGGCAGGAGGATCTCTGTGAGGTTGAGGCCAGCCTGGTCTAGAGTGAGCTCCAGGACAGCCAGAGATACATAGTGAGACTCAGTAAAAAAATTTAAAAAGGTGGCTTAAGCGACAGGTATGAACCTCTAAGTCCAGCATTTGGAAGCTGAGGTAGGAGGACCAAGACCTTTGAGGCCATGAAGGCAGAGAAGAAAGTGCAGCAAGGAGCTGAGACACCAAGAAACTGAGAGGAAAATGGAGCAGTCGCTGCTTTCTTTAGTTTTTATGTATCTGAATTTTTAACTGATGGTTTAATTTGCCAGAATGAGAAAGAACATTACATTTTTATGACTGAGTCCCATGGGAATGTAAAATAAATGGACCCAAATGCCACATTATTGAAGACTTTTGATCACTGTTTGTAATCATCCCCAGTAAGTTTAGGTTTTTCAAAACCAATCTTTCTCTTGCGATGTTATTTCTGCCTCTGTGGCTCCGACAGTTCATAGATTGGGTTGTAAATCTCATTAGGTCCCGGTTTTGTTTAGCTGTGATGTGGAGAGTAGAGAGGCTAGCACTTTTCAAATTCTGTCTCTAAAAACTCATATCTTCCTTAATCGTATTAACTTGACTCCAAACATAAATAACAACCCCATGATGCACAGAGGCAAATTTACTTGAATTCACCCATCAAAGGTAAATGAAAAAAAAAGCTACAACTGGGGCTGGAGAGGCGGCTCAGCGGTTAGGAGCACTGGCTGCTCTCCCAGAGGTCCTGAGTTCAATTCCCAGCAACCACATGGAGCTCACAATCTGATGCCCTCCTCTGGTCTGTAGGCATACATGCAGATGAAGCTCCTGCATACACTAAAAACAAACAAATAAACAAAAACAAACAAAAAACCCTTCAAAATATGGGGCTGGAGAGATGGCTCAGAGGTTAAGAGCACTGGCTGCTCTTCCAGAGGTCCTGAGTTCAATTCCCAGCACCTATATGGTGGCGCACAATCATCTGTAATGAGGTCTGGTGCCCTCTTCTAAATAAATAAATCTTAAAAAAAAGAAAAAAAAGAGAAAAAAACTTCAAAATAAATACAACTGATCAATTATTGGTGTTTTAGTGTGGAGGCTCCAGAGTGACATTGGCTGTCTTCCTTGCTTTCCACCTTAAACACTGAAGTGAGTCTTTCACTTGAACCTAGAGCTCACTAATGTGGCCAGTCTAGCTAGCTTGCTCTGAGCATCCTGCTTCTGTGGACCAAGCACTAGGATTCTAGGCATGCTGCTACACCCACCTGGCACTTCGAGGGTGCTGGGGTCCAAACCCCAGCCTTTGTGCTTCACCGCAAAAGCTTTACCCACTGAGACATCTCTCTCTCCAGCCCGCTATATCTGAATGCTGTGCCCTGACAACAATGCATTTTTAAAAAATATCTGAAAGCTAAGCATAGTGGCACATGCCTTTAAATCCAGTAGAGGTAGACAGAACTCAGTCAGTCAGCCTGGTCTACACAGTGAGACCCTGTCCAGAAAACAAACAAACAAACAAACAGAGAGACAAAGAAACAAACAAACAAACACATACATACATAAATAAGGCTGGGTATAGTTCAAAGTAGAGCATATACATAGTACACAAGAGTCCCCAACTCAACCCTCAGCACCAAAATAAATATATAAACTATTAAGAACTAATTTAAGCAGGGTGTGGAGGTACATGCTTTTAATTCCAGCACTTAAGAGGCAGAGGTAAGACGATATCTGTGACTTCAAAGCCAGCTTGGTCTACATAGTGAATTCCAGGATAGCCAGAGCTACACAGTAAGACCCTGTCTCAAAAAAGCCAAAAACCAAAAGAAATTTTTTTTAAAAAGGCAAAAACCAACTTAGTTTATTGAGTGCCTACTATATCCTAGATACTACTAAAGATAACATAAACTGCTGGGCAGTGGTAGCACATGCCTGTAATCCCAGCACTCGGGAGGCAGAGGCAGGTGGATCTCTTGTGAGTTCGAGGCCAGCCTAGACTACTGAGTGAGTTCCAGGACAGCCACCAAAACTACACAGAGAAACCTTGTCTCGAGAAAAAAAAAAAAAAAAAAAAAATTACACCTCAAGAATAAAGATTTTCAGTTGGGCAGCGATAGTGCTTGCCTTTAAGTCCAGCACTCTGAAGGTAGAGGCAGGAAGATCCTGAGTTCAAGGCCAGCCTAGTCTATAAAGTGAGTTCTAGGACAACCAGAGCTGTTACACCGAGAAATGCTGTCTCAAAAAACAAAAAGAAAAAGAAACAAACAAAAAAAGAATCAAGATTTTTAAGCCAGGTAATTACATGAATCAGAAGACTATAGACAAAGAGAACATGAAGTCTATTGGCTCAAAGGCAAGAGTGGGAGATTGTGCTGCACATTTTAAGAACAGTTAAAAAGGCGGTGGCGGCACATGCCTGTAATCCCAGCACTCGGGAGGCAGAGGCAGGTGGATCTCTGTGAGTTCGAGGCCAGCCTGGTCTACAGAGCTAGTCCAGGACAGTCTCCAAAGCTACAGAGAAACCCTGTCTTGAAGAACAAAACAAAACAAAACAAAAGCTGGGCTATAGGTCTAAATAACCACTGCACAGAATGAGAAGGGGAGAAGAAAAACAATTCTAATTTTCATTTCCAGCCATTCATTAAGAAATTCTTGGGGCTGGAGAGATAGCCCAGCAGTTAAGAGTGCTGGCTGCTCTTCCAGAGGACCTGAGTTCAATTCCCAGCACCGAATGGTGGCTCACAACCATCTATAGTGGGATCTGATGCCCTCTCCTTTCTGATGCCCTTCTCCGCCATGCAGGTATACATGTAAATAGGGCACTCATATACATAAAATACATAATAAATCTTTTTTTGTTGTGTTGGTTTTTGGTTTTTCGAGACAGGGTTTCTCTGTAGCTTTGGAGCCTGTCCTGGAACTCACTCTGTAGACCAGGCTGGCCTCGAATTCAGGTATTCACCTGCCTCTGCCTCCTGGAGTGCTGGGAGATTATAGGCGTGCACCACCACTGTCTGGCTAAATAAATCTTTAAAAGGGATTTTGATAATGACTTTTAATTCACTTTTTATATCAAGAAACTCTAACAGAAAGCACTTAATGAGTGCTTGGGCTTCCTTTAAAAACAGATTTACTTTATTTTAGCTTTTCGAGACAGGGCCTCACTGTGTGGCCTTGATTAGTCTGGAAACTTGCTTTGTAGGCCAAAATGGCCTTGGACCTAGTGATCTACCCACCTCTGCCGCCAGTGCTAGGATTAATGGCGTGCAGCAGCGCACACCCAGCCCAAGGCTTGAATTGTGTGTACGTGTGTTTCTGTGTGGAGGTTTGCACTGGTGAGTGAAGATACCCTTGAAAGTATCAAGTGTTGGAGTCCCTGGAACTAGAGTACCAGGTGCTTATCAGCCACCTGACCTGGGGACTAGAAACTGAACCTGAGGCTTTTAAAAGCACAGTATGTACTCTTAACTATGAGCCATCTCTCCAGCCCCAGCTTGGTTGGTTATGCCAGGGATCCCTCTCTCAGTACCATTTATTCGTGGTGCTGGAAACTGAAGGTGAGGCCTAAAGCACTCTGGTTAGGTTGTCTACTTCCAAGGTAGACACCCAGCCCTGAGTAATGATTTTAAGTGAAGAAGAAAAAAATGGAAACAGGGTCATATGTACCCCAGGCTAGCCTCAGTCAAACCTTGAAAGATTTGTTCCTTGCTGTGGAACAATCTTTTTGTATACTGTAAATATGTGTTGCTCTCGTTGGTTTAATAAAAGGCTAAATTGCCAATAGCTAGTCAGGAAGAGGTTAGGCAAGAGCACCAGACTCAGAGGGTGCTGGGAAGAAGGACAGAGTTGCCAGGATACAGGGAGAAGCTAGGGAGACGCAAACCGAATTGGACACACAAAATGGGATAGAGGTAAGAAAGCCACAAGGCAGAAAGTAAATTAATAGAAATGGGTTAATTTAAGTTGTAAGGGCTCATTAGTAATAAGCCTAAGCTACTGGCCGAGCATTTATAATTAATTAGTCTCTATATGATTATTTGGGAGGGAGCCTGCTGGCAGGACAGAGATGCCTGGCAGGACAGAAAACTCTCTCTGCAATTCCTAATCCTCCTGACTCCACCTTCTGCTGGGATTACAAATATCGGTCAACAGCCCCAATTTATGAAGTGATGGGAACTGAACCCAGGGCGTCCTGAGTGTTAGGTAAGCCACTCCCCAAATGTTTCATATCCTAACTAGGGACAGACTTACACAGATAAACACTGGCCAAAACTCACTCTTTTAGCCAGGTGTGGTAGTGTATGTCTATGAGCCTAGCGCTCAAGAGGCACAGGCATGAGGATTTGAGTTCAAGGCCAGTCTAGGCTAGATAGTGAGTCTGAGGCTGATTTGGGGTGTTATAGTGTAGCCTGTCTATTTAAAAAAAAAAAAAAAAGGTGGGAACATGGAGATAGCTGATTAGACCAACAGATCAATCCTCCCTTCATTTCACAGGAAAAGAAAAGCTCATTCTGCACTAGACTTTGAGGACTGCCGACATTCTCACTTCAATTTACAGGGCCACTTTGAGCCAGAGACAGATGCTCTCAGACACCAAACACTTTACCTTATTTTAACATTATTTACTAAGGTTCTTCCAAGACATCATGGGGGTCCTACAGCTGGAGGAAAAGCCTAGGTGCCACTTACTCCAAGCAGACTCCCGCACCAAGGAAGAACAAACCAAGACAAGCCTTTGGCTGGGAAAGGGAGGTGTGTGTGTATATGGGGGGGGGGGGGACGACTGAAGATTACTTTTCTTTATTTTGAAAACTCTTCAGTTATGGAAAATACAAAATCATCTTGATATTAACAGATTGTTTTTCTCTCTACTATGTAAAGCCACTTCTCATTGGCAGGAAAGATAATCACACAACGAATCTCAAACTAATAAACTCTTCCACTGACTTACCAGATTGGACACTCTAGGATTTTCTGCATAGCATGAAGGACATTTTGTACTTCTTCAATTTGAACAGCAGATAAATCCATTTCTTCCAGGTCCAGTGAACTTTAATGAAAATTTAAAAACACACATAATTAAACAACTTTATAAGGTTTTTAAATACAGTAGCTTACCTGCCAATTTTCTTTTCTTTTTTGAGGTAAGATCTCATATAACCCACACCAGCTTTGTACTTGTATGTACTCAAGGCTATTCTTGAACCCCTGATCCTCCCACCTCCACCCCCTTTACTGCTAGAATTATTGGACATAAGTCATCCCAATCTACCCTTTTGGGGGGGGGGGTTTCACTCTGCAGCCCACACAAGCCTGGAAATCATTATGCAGCTCAGATTAGCCTCCAATTTGTAACAATCCTCCCGAATGCTGGGGTTACAGGTGTAAGCTACCACACCTGGTTTGTCATTCTAAGTAAGAGAAATTTAATTTTGCTTTAGAATTATACCAACCATAGAGCTAATGAAAAACATCTTCATTAAGGAGGAGGAGGAGGAGGAGGAGGAGGAGGGGGGGGGGGGGGAGGAGGAGGAGGAGGTGGTGGTGGTCTCAGGGTCTGGAGAGATGGCTCAGTGGTTAAAAGGATGTGTCTCTCCTCCAGAGGACCAGAGTTCAATTCCCAGCACTTATGTCAGGTATTTGGAAGTCTAGATCCAGGCCATAACCCCTGCACATATATGCACACAAGAAAAAAATCAATCTTGGGCTTAAGAGATACCTCAGAGGTTAAGAGAACTGGCTACTCTTTCAGAGGTCCCAGGTTCAATTCCCAGCAACCATAGGGTGGCTCACTACCACCTGTAATGAGATCTGGTGCCCTCTTCTGGCCATCAGGGATACATGCAGGCAGAACAGGGCATACAGAATAAATAATGATTCTTTAAAAATTAAAAAAAATTCTACCAGTTGCTCTTTGTACTTAGCAATCTAAATTCTCTATTCTTTGATAGATGGCCTCTGAGGCCTTCATTTGGTCTTTCCTTTGTGCAAGAAAAGGAAAGCTACAATGGAGTGACGGGATAGAAGCAGTAGCTGTGAACTTTTCTCCACAGTCCTGGTTTTCTCTTTCTTGCTTAAAATCAAAACCAAGCAGGGTGCAGTGGTGTCATGCCGGTAGTCCCAGGAAATGTAGAAGT
This sequence comes from Onychomys torridus, assembly GCF_903995425.1. NCBI lineage: Eukaryota > Metazoa > Chordata > Mammalia > Rodentia > Cricetidae > Onychomys > Onychomys torridus. Next base: position 89,468,561 of record NC_050450.1, read on the forward strand.
GGAAGGAGAAGGATGGTTTGCTTTCGAAAGTTCTAGCCCTTCCTGGGCTAGACAGGGAAACCAAAGTCGTCAATATGGTGGTGCAAACCTGTACTTCCAGCACTCTGGAGGTGCAGGCTGCAGCATGAAGAGTTCAAGGTCACCTTGAGCTACATAAGGAGTTCAAAGGCCAGCCAGAGTTCAGAAGACCCCGTCCTCAAGAACTCCAAAACTAGATGGGCATGGGAGAGGAAGCCTTTAACCCCTTCTCCCGGGAGGCAGAAAAAGGTAGATGAGTTCGAGGCCAACCTGCTCTACATATCGAGTTTCAAGCCAGCCGGAGCTACATAATGAGACTCTGTCTCAGAAACTAAGCAAACAAACAAAAAACTAAAACCAAGACAAAGAAACGCACTTTTTTTTTTTTCCCACGTCACCAAAACCAAAACCTGCTGACGCTTCTCCATTCTAGCCGTCCTGAGGGTTTCCCTGTTATGGCTCTTAACCTCAAGACCCTCTTGAAACGCGTCCCCCCTGCCAACAGCATTCATTACTATTGGCATTCCTTTATGTACTTCCCTTCCGTGAAACGTACGTGGATTTCCCTGTCACACTTAACCTTTCCTCTCACTTAACCTTTTAGCCAGCATCCTTATACTGTCTTCAAGACACGATTACAGCCAGGGCACCCCCTCACACATCCCCTGCCTTCTTCCTCGCAGCGGTCCCCGGGAAGCTACCAACTGCGCCCCTGCTACGAGTCCTTTCAGTTTCGCAAGGTCTGGACCCTTTGGTTCCCTTCCGCCCCAGGCATTCTCCTACCAGGTAAACACCCGTCTGGACCTGCAGCTGCTGCTGCCTTTCATATGAGTATTGCTAGGTACTGTTCTGTTCCTCAGGTCTGTCTCACCTTTACTCCGAGCAAAACGTCCGTGCTCCCGAGCCCCGAGGCCCAAATACCGGAGAAGCCGCTCGAAAACCACTGAGTCCTCCCGCGGCACCAGCGGCCGCCGCGCAGCCGCAATTACAAGTTATCTGTAATTCCCGCGCTCTCTGTTGCCAAGGACACCTGCCGCTTGGGCGCCTTAGTGCTAGCCTCTAGGAACACAAGATGCAGACACGTCAGCGGAAGGGAGGAAAAGAAAAAAAAAGTTGACACTCTTTCCGGGGTCGGGATTGGCCGCCTAGTCTTTCCCTGTATGTCGTAACTAGAAAGAGACGGAAGAGAAAGAATTTTGAGTTTCCTAATAGGCAGCCGCTCCTTTGCAGCTACGCTTGCTTATTACGTCACAGTAATTCTGTACAAAGGGTCGGAATCGCTACCCGAGGGCGGAATATGAGCGCAAGGTAGTGCCCAAAGCAGTTGCAGGCCGTGGCAGGCCGTGGCCTCATCCCTCCCTTAGTCTTCCTGCCATGGAAGTCTCCAGTTTAGGTAAATAAAGGCTTGTGTAAAAAGAACTACCAATTCCAGCATGCATTGCGGAACGAAAGGCCTTCTCCACAGCATCTCTTGGAAACTGTAGTCTTAAGAAAAAGGAGCTTCCAACACCGGAAGCAGGCACGATTACTACAGCAACCCAGTTAATACAGCGGAGTCCACCTCGCGGTTATGCAGGCTAGCTGCTATGCAGCGCAGCGTTCTGTTTTCATGTCTTGCTCACCGAGAATAGACTAAAAGAAGCTGCGAGTCCCAGGAAGACTACAATTCCCATCCAGCCCCGGGATTCTGGGGTAACTAGTCCTCCAAGGTCAGTGACCCGAGGGAAAGCAGAGGGCGGCCAATCGGCTTGGGAAAGGGAAATCCACTCCGCTGACATCTGCGCACTAGTTCCGCCCTCGGCCTGGGTGTTTGTTATTGTTGTGCGGTTCAGAGAGCTTCTGTCCCGCCCTTGCCAACGCAGCATTGACCAATCAGTGGAGTGGTGATTTTGAGGGACAAATAGTAAGAACCAATCATCTAATCGGAAGCTCAGAGAAACATGGGACTAGGCCTGGTCTCTGTCCGCCATGTTAGATTCACCCCGCAGGGATAGCAGCCGTGCTGGCAGCGAACGGTCCTTGCAGTGGCCCCGGGCAAGCGCCCCCCGTGGGCGGAAAGCTGGTAAGGAAGCCACTGCTGTTACCTAAGAGTGGGGTCACGTCGATCTTAGAGGGCTCGGGAAGCTCAAGGGGAGAATCTTGGAAAGAGGAGTGACTTTTTCCGTGTTCGGGGACAGCCAGCCCTTTCGGTGACCAGATGAGCCAGCTGCTAGGGTTGTCAGCGACAGTGGGGTGTGGATGCTGCCCGAGGGAGAGCGTTCGTGCCTTTAAAAGGCCGTTTTCTGCTAAGAGAAGGTCGAATTCCCCCAGTACAAAGAGAGGGCCTCGGGGGGTGGTGGCTCTGGCCTGGGGACATGGAATTCCAGGAAACCATTACTGGAAGGCTAGGATTAAGTCTTTGAGAAGAAAGGACGACACACGTCTTCCTCATTCTCACCCTTTCCTCTTTTTGAGACTCTATTGAAAATATCTCGATCTAGTGTTGAGAGAGGCATCCATCGTTTTCCTTTTTTTGTCAAGCACCCGGCTTTAAATCGCCCATTTTAAAGCTTAGGTTCAGATTCCCCGGTCGGCTTTATTAACATCATTTGTCGAGGTTGAAAAAATGCATATGGGGAAAAGCTGACGTTTGTCACATGAATGTGAGTCAGTAAGACGTGCGTTTACAGTGCCACTTAGGAAATCTGCAGGCTTAGGCCCAGCAGGCTGTAAACCAGCAGGTAATAGATGGCGTTAACTGTACCTTTGCTATTTTCACAAGTTCAAGGTGAATGCTCTGACTGACAGAATGGTCACACGTAAGCCAAAGTGAGGTAGGCCCTTTATGAAGACCTGTATGTTGGCCAGCTAAACTCGACTCTCCCACTTCCTGTTTTCCTCCATTGACAGAGCCGCTGGATGAGCACCAAAGTATGGGAAACCAATTCCCACTCGTGTAATTTGAGAACGGGGAAGATTAGTTCCCTTCCAGACAGAACAGTGTGGAAGTGCATATCAGAATTTTTACTTTGGACGAACTCAGTCTCTTCATTTTCCTGATTTAAAAACAAAAAAAAAAAAAACCCTTAACATCCTGGGGGATTGATGGGATTCTACCTAAATTTTAAAGATCCTAAGGAACTGCATTTTAAGTAAATGAATGCTGGATGTCAACAGGATTGGTGCTAGAGACTAGTATTACTTTGGTAGTGAACTTAACTCTAGATGAAGACAAGTCATGGAAAAATTAGATAATTGAGTCTCTAAAATAATCTGTAAATAAGAATACAAGGTTCTGGGTTGGGGATTTAGCCCAGTGGTAGAGCGCTTGCCTAGCAATCGCAAGGTCCTGGGTTCGATCCTCAGCTCAAAAAAAGACAAAACAAAACAACAACAACAAAGAATACACGGTTCTTAAAATAACAGTTATATTCACCGTGCTGCACTCCGGAGGCAAAAGCAGGCAAATCTCTGTGAGTTAGAACCTGGTCTACATACATAGAATTCCAGAGCTAGCCTGGGCTACAGAGTGAGATGTCTCCCTCCCGCCCCCATCAAAAAAAAGTAATAATAAGATAACTTGCAGGGAAGTGGTGGCACATGCTTTTACTTTAATCCCAGCACTCAGGAGGCAGAGGCAGGCGGATCTCTGTGAGTTCAAGGCCAGCCTGATCTACAGAGTGAGTTCCAGTACCGCCAAGGCTACACAGAGAAACCCTGTCTGAAAAAAAACCAAAAAAAACTAACAACAAAGAAACTAAAGAATTATTTCTTACGATAAAGAGTTTTCATATTTGAACACAGTTTCAAAGAATCCTATATAACTTTGTGGTGCTAGAAATTGACCCCACAGCTTGTACATACTTGGACTGCTCCACCTTACTCCCAGTTCCCTGGACCAAATTTTCCTGGATTCCTTGGATAACACTGTTAAGGTCAGCAAAACAGTCTTTGTCTTACAGATTAAACAAGTGAAGCTCAGAGATGAACAGTCTTGCTCACAGTTACATGGCTGGTCCTGTGGTCGAGCTGTACCTGGGACCCAAGTCTTCCCACCCTGTTGGCTCCCTTCCTGTGACACTGGAAACATCTAGGACTTAATCTTGTTGGTTTCTTGTGTGTGGAGCAGAATCTGGCTCTTTCTACATGCAGATTGAAAATGTGCTGAATATTTGAAGAGGACTTTTTTTTGCCAGTGTCTTTGCTACTTGTAGCTTTAAACAACTTAAACTATTTTTTTCCTAAATTCACAGTTCATCAGTAAGCAAAGTCCTTCATTAAAGTCAACTAGATTTTAATAGTAGGTATTTGATTAAGAAATTGCTAACTCCTTAAGCCTGATAATGGTGGGTTTTTTAAAATTTTTCTCATTTTACAAATATTTATGGAAGAAAGGATGACTATTTTGTCAAGAGAGACATTGTCATGGAGCAAGTTTGTAGTTCAGTGGTAAAGTGGCTCCCTAGCATCCAGACCCCTGTGTCATCTGCAGGGACAGACAGACAGACACACACAACACACACACACACACACACACACACACACACACACACACACACATTTACACCAGAAAGGAAGGAATGCTGGATAACAAAATTAACTCCTGTTAGGGAGCTTTTGTGGATATGGCCGAAATTTAAATTCTGTCAGCACACACCCCTCCCCGCCCCCATCTCTTTTAAAGACATGGTGGGAAGACTTGGGTCCCAGGTACAGCTCGACCACAGGACCAGCCATGTAACTGTGAGCAAGACTGTTTATCTCTGAGCTTCACTTGTTTAGTCTGTAAAACAGACTATTTTGCTGACCTTAACAGTGTTATCCAAGGAATCTAGGAAAATTTGGTCCGGGGAACTGGGAGTAAGGTGGAGCAGTCGTTACTTCTGGAGAGCTTTTTCCACAAGTAATTGTGGGCGTTTTGTTGTTGTTTGTGTTTTGGGCTTTTTTTTGGGGGGGAGGGGAGGTTGCTTGCTTCGTTTCTGGAGACAAGTGCTCATTCTGTAGCCCACACTACTCTTGAATGGACTGCCTAAAACTGGAATTTCCTTCTGTCTGCTCCCCAAGTGCAGATGCCTTGTCTCTGTTCTCCGTCTCGTTGGCTCACACTATAGATACTGACCAAGCCCTGGACCATGCAGTGAAAACCTTAGAGTCTTAAAACCTGTTAGGGAGTTCTTGTGGATATGTCCACAATTTAAATTTTTTTCTTTTTCTTTTTGCTTTTCCTAGAACTCAATCTGTGGCCCAGGTTGGCCTTGAACTCACAGAGATTCGCCTGCCCCTGCCTCAAATGCTATGATCAAAGCCATGCGCCACTGCTGCCTGGCCAAAATTTAAATTCTTTCAGCCAACTTTTATCTTTCCTCCCACTCCCCACCTCTTTTAAAGACAGCATTTCCTTGTTTCCTAGGCTGGCCTAGAACTCTTGGATTCCAACTATCAATCTGCTTCAACTTGCTGAGTAACTCACTGGGACTACAGGTGTGTGCCGTTGTGCCTAATGTGGCTTTTATTGTTAACGTGGAAGTTCTGATTGACTTTAATTCTATAGCATAAGTGCAGATCTTTATGGCATAGCTTGAGCATTAGTGTCTGTATTTCTGAGAAAGACAATTTTTTTTTTTTTTTTTTTTTTGGAAGCTGAGGATTGAACCCAGGGCCTTGCGCTTGTTAGGCAAGCGCTCTACCACTGAGCTAAAGCCCCAACCCGAAAGACAAATTCTTATGTAACAGTAAGATTTGGTAGAGTAAGTAATGTCACAGTAGGGACATTGTTTCTCCTGTTCACTATGATCTCCCAAATGTAACTTAGATGTTAAACCTAATGTGTCTCGGTGGGTTTTTAATCCCTTCCTTTTTCTTCCATCCATCCATCTTCTCAGCCCCACCCCACATCATGGAACCACAGGTTACTCTAAATGTGACTTTTAAAAATGAAACTCAAAGCTTTCTGGTTTCGGATCCAGAAAATACAACTTGGGCTGATGTTGAAGCCATGGTGAGTATCGCTTTGTTCTGTTTTTCAGTGGCTTAAACACAGGTGTTCTTTCAAAATGTGCCAATTTTTAGCAGTTTAGTTCATAACTGCCAAGGTTGTTGTCATTACCATTTCTGGACCTCTTGAAAAATTGTTTTTGACAGGGCTTCAGTATTTGTATAGGATGTGTAACCAGGATTAAAAAGAAGAAACAATTAGGTTCCTTTAAACATTTTTAAAATTACATATATACGGGCTGGAGAGATGGCTCAGGTGAAGAGCACTCACTGGCTGCTCCCCAGAGGTCCTGAGTTCAATACCCAGCAACCACATGTTGGCTCACAAGCATCTGTAATGAGATCTGGTGCCCTCTTCTGGCCTGCAGGTATACATGCAGACATTACACTGTATATATAATAAATAAATAAATCTTTTTTAAAATTTACATATACTTATTTTTGAGAGGGAGCAAAAGTCGGGGTAAATTTCAGGAGTTGGCTCTCTCCTACTGTATGGAGTCCCAGGTATCAAGCTCAGGTAAAATTACTTATTAAGTGAAATAGAATTTAGAAACATACTTATTTTAGAAATAGTCTGAGGGATAACTTAGTGTGTCCTCCACCCCAGCCAGGCTGTAGGGGAATGCTGTTTGGCTGGAGAGCAGATCATCACTGCTGTTTTTTAACTGCTGGGATAGGACTGGCGTTTGGCAAAACCTGCCAGTTGCTTTATTGCTGGGTCAAAGGTTGGCTATCTCGGTGTTGGCAGAAAGCAAAGCCAAGCCCCATGGGTGTTTCTGCTCCTCATTTCTCTCATCTTGACTAGCCCTTTGTACCCTGCTGGTTTCCTTGACTTGCCTTGGTCAATGTTTTACTATTTGGCACCTGTGTTTAATGTAACATTTGGTTACAGACATGTCTCGACCTAGTTACCTGTGTGGGTAGCTTAAAAGGAAGGAAATGTTAGTCTAGTCCCCTGCCTTCCCCAGATTTCTCTTTCTGCTAGGCAGACGGTTATGGGGAAAGCAGTGGGACCTTTGAAAATGATCTCAGCACCAGTTACATTTTTCTCCTAGTAGCTGGGTGAGTTGGCAACTTACCTTTTTCTTTTATTGTAGAAAATTAAATTATGAAAAGGTGATACATGCCCATTATAATACACGAAACAATCTTAAGTGTAAGGAGATAATGTCTATCCACACATTCCTACCCTGTATCTGCTCTCCACACCTCCTTTGAATAACCGGAGATAACAGCCCTGAGTACTTCCCCACATTTCCATGTTCCTGTTTGTGCAGGTATCATGCTAGAGTCACAGGAAACACTGTCCTACAGCTTGCATCTCTTGCTCATCAGTATATTGTAGCCATAGTTTTTAATCAATAGACACAGAGTAAAACTCAGTCTTTTTGTTGTTGGTTTTTTGGGTTTTTGTTGTTGTTGTTGTTGTTTTGTTTTGTTTTTCAGACAGGGTTTTTCTGTAGCTTTGGAGCCTATCCTGGAACTCAATCTGTTGACCAGGCTGGCCTCAAACTCACAAAGATCTGCCTGCCTCTGCCTCCCCCAGTGCTGGGATTAAAGGTGTTTGCCACCAACTACCCTGTAAGCTGAGTCTTCTTAGACTGAGTCCACAGTGTTACCAGTGTTGTTGAACACTATGGATGTAACCATTACTTACTGATTTCCCCGTGAGGGTTTTCTTTCTTTGCAAATATAAAATAGACAGGACTTCAAAAAAAAGACAGAACCTACATCTCTGAGTATGGATAACTTACATATTGTTCTATAGGGTGGACTGTATCCAAAGATAAAATGTGATTTTGAATTTTTAAAAATTGTTTGTGTATGTGTGTGTGCGTGTGTGTGTGTGTGTATGTGTGTGTGCGTGTGGTGTGTGTGTGTGTGTGTGTGTGTGTGTGTGTGTGTGATGGCTCCTTCCTTCAACCTTTATGTGAGTTCTGGAGAACAAACTCAGGCTGTCAGGCTTGTGTATATTGTATACAACAAGTACTGTACATTTGCCCTGATTTTAAGTTTTTAGATGTTGCCTAGGGAGATGGCCCAGTGTTTAAGAGCACTGGCTGCTCTTCTAGAAGACCCAGTTTGATGTCTAGCATCCAGGTGGCAGCTCACAACTGTCTGTAGCTGCAGTTCTAGAACATGAGATGACCTCTTGGCCTTTGCAGGCACCAGGCATGTACCTGGTGCACAGATACATGAAGGCAAAACACCCATATGCTTAAAATAAAATTAAAAACACATTAATGGGCTGGGTGGCCATAGTGCATGGCTTTGATCCCAGCATTCAGGAGGCAGAGTCAGGCGGATCTCTGTGAGTTCAAGGAAAGCCTGGTCTACAGAGTGAGTTCCAGGACAGGCAGGAAAACTACACAGAAAAACCCTGTCTCGAAAAACAAACAAAAACCACATTAATGGGCTGGGCAGTGATGGGACATGCCTTTAATCCCAGCACTCAGGAGGCAGAGGCAGGTGGATCTCTGTGAGTTCCAGGCCTCCCTGGTCTACAAAGTGAGTTCCATGACAGCCAGGGCTGTTATGCAGATAAACCCTGCCTTGAAAGGGGGAAAAAATAATTTTTTTTTAATGGATAACTGCCAAATATTTCACAGAATGAATAATTATACAGTGCAGAGAAAAATGACTTGATACCTTGAGGGGTTTTTTTGTTTTGAGGTTTTGTTTTGTGTGAGGTGCTGGGGGGGTCAAACATGGGACCTTTTACATGATAGACAAGCACTCTGCCACTGAGTTATGTTCCTTGCCCTGAATGTTTGACAAAAGAAAAAAAATTTACCGTCCTAATCTGTCAGATTGTCTCAGTTTACATTGTTTGTCTAGCAGTAAAGTTGAATGATTTTATATATTTTTTAGGCATTCCTATTTCCTCTTCTATAAATGTTCTGCACATTTTTATCTGTATTAATCTATTTATGATAAATTCTTTTTTTTTTTTTAAGTCCCCCTGTATATCTCTGGCTGTTCTGGAACTGGAACTCACTGTGTAGACCGGTCTAGCTTCAAACCCAGACATCTGCTTGCCTCTGCCTACCAGATGCTGGGAGTAGATACCTAAAGATGTGCCCTATCACACTGGGTGCCCTATGGAGTATTAATCTTACTGTCAGTTTTGATTATCTTTTCTGTGTTTATGATATTACTCCCTTATCTGTCACCACGTGCAGATATTTTCTCTCAGTCTGTTTTCTTTGAGTTTGTAGTTTTGTTTTTTGTTTTTTAAAGACTTATTTATTATATAGTGTTCTGCCTGCATGTTTGCCTGCAGGCCAGAAGAGGGCACCAGATCTCATTCCAGATGGTTGTGAGCCACCATGTGGGTGCTGGGAATTGAACTCAGGGCCTCTGGGAGGGCAGCCGGTGCTCTTAACCTCTGAGCCATCTCCCCAGCCCAAGTTTATAGTTATTTTTTAAAACTATATTAAGATGTTTTGCTGAGAATGTACTTAGACATTCACAGAGCCCTGCACTGGACCCCAGCATCACAAAAAGGATAAAAATAAAGGGTCAGGGAGAGGACTCCATGGGTTGAGCCCTTACCATGCAGGTGTGACACCAGCATTTGGATCCCCAGCACCCATATAAATGCCAAGTGGGTGTTATGGGTTCTCTGCAATCTGCTGCTTAGGAAGCCTACATTGCACATCTTGGAAGCAAATTGGCTAACTAGACTAGCCGAATTGGTGAGCTCTGGGTTCAAGAGATTCTGCTTCATACAAGGTAGGGATGCATGGGCTGATTGATACCTGCAGGCTATCAGAGCTGTGGTCTTGGGAAGGTCTACACCAAACCAGCACCCCCAAGCCAAAAAGAAAAAAAAAATGGGAGGGGAAAAAAAGGATAAAATTAAAATACTCAATTTTATACACTGAGATACACTGATCCTTTTGTTTCATTTGCAGGTAAAAGTTTCATTTGATCTGAATACTATTCAAATAAAATACCTGGATGAGGAAAATGAGGAGGTAAAATAACTGCCCCCTCCCCAAATTATTTAGAATAGGGATCTTTTCAGGAGTGATACAGAGTTTAAAAAGCTCAGAATAGGGGTTGGGGATTTAGCTCAGGGGTAGAGCGCTCACCTAGCAAGTGCAAGGCCCTGGGTTCGATCCTCAGCTTAAAAAAAAGCTCAGAATAAAATGCATTATAATGGCTCAGACCTGTATTTCCAATACTTGGGAGATTGAGGCATGAGGATCTCAGGTAGTTTAAGACCAACCTGGGCTTTAGAACAAAGTACTATCTCAGAGAGTCATAAGGGAAAAAGAGAAAAAGGTAAAGAATAATGTTATTTCATTTGCCTGATTGTTTAAATATATTTGATAATCTCACACTTTATGAAGATTAGAGGCATCTGAGATGGAGCTGAGAAAAGGGAAAACAGCATGGAGAATGAGTATCAGAGAGAGACTCTAAAACTCTAACAAGGCTGTCTTTTAGTTGATGATGTTGATACTAATAGGGACTCTACTCAGTGGTTAATGCACCAGACTAGCATTACTGTGTAGACACCTGGCCTGGGACTTTGACATGAGACTGGCCCTAGTTAACATAAATCCTCAGGTGATAAGACTTAGCATTCACTGTTGCTTTTTTTCTCTTCATAGGTATCCATCAATAGTCAAGGTGAGTTCCTGAGAAAAATCTAGTCAGCTTTATTTAAAATTTACCTGACATGGTAGTATCTATCTGCAAGTCCAGTACTGAGGAGGCTGAGGCAGGAGAATTTCAGATTTAAGGGAAATCTGAGCTACATAGTTCAACAAATTTATTTGCTCATTGAAGTTTTTCTATTTCAACCATGCTTTGCTCTGGCATACATTGTAGAATAGAATTTGGTATGCTGTAAACTGACATTGTACTGTGGGCATTAGTTTCATAGGAGATTTTTCTTTTCTTTTCTTTTTTCTCTATTTGAGGCAGGGTCTCAGGAGGTAGCCCTGGTTGGCATAAAAGTCAGTGTGTAGCCTAGGATGACCTTGAACATAGGATTCTCCTGCCTCTGAGTACTGAGATTAGAGGCTTATTCCTCCACCCCCCACTTTATGCAATACTAGTAATTAAACTCAGGGCTTGGTAGGCAAGCTCTCTACCAGCTCAACTACATCCCCAGCCTCATAAGAGATTTTTATTGTAGGCCTTTTTTTTTTAAATAGAAGATACTACATTTGCATGGATCATAAGGACAGGTCTTATTTAAGATGCTAATCCTCTGAAAATAATATGCATCTAGTTTGTCACATACAATTCATTCTGTTCGTGTTGTATTTGTTCTGACTTGACACATATGTGAATTTTAATGCATAAGCAAACCATGTTGCCATGTTTATCAGATGGTTGGTTATAGTCCGTATCTTGGTCCCTAAAACTTTATTTGAACCAGGTAAGATGTTAGACAGTCTTGACACAATCCAGGAACTCCACGGAATCTTGTGCTTCCCCGAGCATAGTCAGAGGAGCTGGGTGGATGTCTCGCACCTAGAAGGTTACAGCAGTACTGAGGGCTTAGGAGGAAGATGCTTTGTAATAGTTCCTCTTTGCAGTGGGTAAGTGTTGCACTCCCTTTTCCTGGGGAGGTGCAAACAAATGTCCAGCCATCCCAGGTAGGCACCAATAACAGATCAAAGCACCAACTCACAAGTCCAGCTTGGTAAAACCAGGGAGTTTCTCGGATCTTCTTGTAGAGTGGAAGTTAACATACGGGAGTGTGGGTGACCCCCAAACAACCACGTCACTGCCACATCCTACCCCGTCGTGGCTTGGGCTCTCACTCCTCATTGAGTCCCATTTTTAACCATCCTTTCACTTTGTAAATGGGTGGGGGAAGGGAGTTGGAATCCCAGGCAAGGTTCCCCAGACACCTTCATGGAGTGTCAGTGAAGCTCCCTTGCCAGAGTTCTGGCTGCCACTGTATTGCTGTGCTCTGATTGTCTTATCAGTGTGGGGAGGGGGTACTTAGACCGGCAGGAAAAGCACCATACAACAATAAGAGGGGAGTGTGTCTAGCAAAAACAGTGACTGTCCCTATGTAAGGAGTCTAAGAATTTGAGTAGGACTGGGTTTACTTTTTAAAAATAATTCCATATTTTAAGATGTATAACATATGAAATACATACAGATGGTTTTAAAAGGTTAGTTCAGTGAAAGCGGTGACAGTTTGTGTCATCTCATAGTTACCACCCCACGCCCTGCCTCTGCCACTTTGGGGTGAGGGTAGCTTAATCTACTGTAGCATAATTCTTAAATACAATCTGTTACTACTAACTGTAGTCTTCATGTTGGATACTAGAACTATAGGAATAGCTGAGCATGGTGTTGCCCTTCTGTAATCACAACACACAAAGGACTACTGTGAGTTTGAAGCTAGCCTGGGCTACATAGCTAGACCCCCCACCCCCCACTCTCCCCCCAAAAAGCAAAAAACTGTAGCATTGGTGGTAGTCAGTAGAACGGTTAGGGCTGGTAAAACAAGTGAGTCACTGTTGCTGTTTTCCTTCTTTTATCTTGTCCCTTTAGGAGAATACGAAGAAGCACTTAAGGTAATGTTTACTTCATTTTATTTCCAAGTAATTTTAAAAATATTTATTGAAACCTGAACTCCATGGGAAGTACTAAGAATAAATAGAATGACACCCATTTTGTTAGGGAGACAATGGTAAGTAGGTGTATGACTCAGCAGTGGGCAGTTCCTAATATAGTTGTAGATAGAAATTTCTCTGGTCCTGCCTAGCCCAGCAGTCCGCACGAATCTCTCCCACCCACAGTCCCATAGCTGCCCATAAAATAATCACTCAGAGTCTTATATTAGCTACAAACTGTGTGGCCTATGGCTTTAGCTTCTTGCTACCTAGCTCTATCATCTTAAATTAACCCATTTCTATTATTCTATATGTTGCCATGTGGCCATGGGATTACCAGTCTGCTGACATCTTGTTGCTTCTTTAGCAGAGGGCTCACATCTCCCCCGACTCCACCCTTCTCTCTGTAAATTGCTTGGATTTCCCACCTGGCTGTAAGCTTTCTTGCCATAGGCCAAAACAGCTTTATTTATTATCCAATGGGAGCCACATGTGTTCACAGCATACAGTTCATGTTGTATCATCTCATTGCTGGCCTTGGGTCCACCATCTCGTGTAAGAAGAAGGCCTGGTTGTGGACACCTCTGTAATCCCAGCCCCAGGAGGCCAAGGTACCCGGACCATTGAGATCAAAGACAGCTTAAGCTACACAGTGACTTTGAGGCCATCCTTGGCTATGTGGTAAAAACTGTCCCAGAAACAAACAAAGAAGAGGTGGCAGGATTGTTTGAGACTAGTTTAGGGATAACCTGAGCAACAGAGCAAAACCCTACTTCAACCAGAATATTACTGCACACAGAAAAACTTTAGGGTTTTGTTTTGTTTTGCAGTGATATTCTAACTTAGGGCCTCCTGCATGCTAGGCAAGTGCTCTGTATCTCATCCTAATTAAGATAATCAACTTATTAGTATATCCATCAGTTGACATAGTTACAAATGGAATTGTTAGTTTAAATGGGTCTTAAGTCTATTGTATAAAAGGGTAAAGGAAAAACAGTTATGAGACAGAGGTGGCTAGAATCCTAGCCATTTGGTCCCTAATTTTTTAAAAAAAAAATACTGGAAGCCAAACTTTTTTTTTTTTTTTGGGTTTTGGGTTTTTTTGTTTGTTTGTTTTTGGGGTTTTTTTTTTTTTGGGGTTTTGGGTTTTTTTGTTTTGTTTTGTTTTGTTTTTGTTTTTTTGAGACAGGGTTTCTCTGTAGCTTTGGAGCCTGTCCTGGACTAGCTGTAGACCAGGCTGGTCTCGAACTCACAGAGATCCACTTGCCTCTGCCTCCTGAGTGCTGGGATTACAGGCATGTGCCACCACCACCCGGCTCGCCAAACTACTTCTTGAAGGAGTTTGAAAACACATGATTAGGAAGATGCAGCTACTTAAGCTTGCTTTCTAAAATACACGGTTGTCCTTTGCTTTCCATCTGGTATCCACTTATGAGTGGGTACATACCATGTTTGTCCTTCTGGGTCTGGGTTACCTCACTCAGGAGGATAGTTTCTAGTTCCATCCATTTGCCTGCAAACCTCATGATGTCATTGTTTTTCTTTGCTGAGTAGTACTCCATTGTGTATATGTACCACATTTTCTTTATCCATTCTTCAGTTGAAGGGCATCTAGCAACTCCAGGGGGGCTACCTAGTAAAGAGGACCCTGAGAAAGACATAGGGATTGCCCAATGACAGAGAGATGGATGAGATCTACATGAGCAAACGGGGTTGGTGGGTAATGGAGGGCAAGGGTCGGGGGAAAGAGAGTTTAGGGGAGTGGGAGTACCAGCTGGATCAGGAGCAGAGTGGGAGAACGGGGAGGGAGATACCATGATGAATGAAGACCCCAGGGGAATAGGAAGAAGCAGAGTGCTAGAACGGTCCCCAGAAATCCACAAAGATACCTCCACAGTAGACTACTGGCAGTGGTCGAGAGAGTGCCTGAACTGACCTGCTCTGGTGATCAGATGGCCAAACACCTGGCTATCGTGATATAATTCTCATCCAGTGTCTGATGGAAGCAGATGCAGAGATCCAGGTGGAGCTCCAGGAGTCCAATCGGCAAGAGAGAGGAGGGATTGTATGAGCGAGAGATATTGAGACCACAATTGGAAAAAGCACAGGGACAAATAGCCAAACTAGTGGAAACACATGAACTGTGAACCAATGGCTGAGAAGCCCCCATGGAACTGGACCAGGCTCTCTAGATAAGTGGGGCAGTTGATTAGCTTGAACTGTTTGGGAGGCCCCCAGGCAGTGGGACCAGGACCTGTCCTTGGTGCATGGGCTGGCTTTTGGAGCCTGGGGCCTATGCTGGAACACTTTGCTCAGCCTTGGTGTAGGGAGGAGGGGCCTGGACCTGCCTCAGCTGAGTCTACCAGGCTGAGCTGGCTCCCCAGGGGAGACCTTGCCTTGGATGAGGTGGGAATTGGGGGTGGGAGGAGGGAGGACGGGGGAATCCGTGGCTGATATGTGAGATTAAGTTAATTATAAAATAAAAATATGTATAATAAATAAGTAAATAAAATAAAATATGAGGTTAGTGAAAAATAACTGCTTAGCTATAGAGCATAGCTTTAAGTTTCCATGATTAGTGCTAGTCTGGAATTGAGTTTTGTGTTTTAGAAAGTTGAGATTAGAGTTAATACCTTATGGAACAACCAGTTAAAAGGCACACTTGGTAGTGCATACCTAGAATTATAGTACTTAGGAGGTGAAACAGGAAGACCCCCATGTCAAAACAGACAAGAAAATTAAAGGAGAACCTTGTTAATGGAAAAATCTCACCTAGAAATTTCCTCAAATTTTAACATAATAAAGTCATTTGTAGTTAATATTCTTTGTATTCTTGACAGCAGGCTAGATATTAACACGGAGGTTGACTTTCTGTATCCAAAGCCCTTGGAATTTGACGTGCCTCTATTTGGGTGTGGGGGGGGGGGGTGGCAATATTTGTACATTCATAATGAGATATCTTAGGAATGGGTCCCAAGACTAAATTTGAAATTTATTTGTCTCATACTTTATATAGTCTACAGGTAATTTTCTATAGTTTTCTTAGTATACAATAGTTTGATTACTATTGATCATAAAATGCCAAGTGCTAATTTTCCACTTCTGGCATCATGTCATTACCTCAGAGGATTGGTGTTCTCAACCTGTTCCTTTAGAAATGCAAACAAAAATCATCGCATACTTTACTATACTTCTGTATTTCCATGCTTTTGACATTTCATTTGGAAAACAAAGTGAGATGTATTTTTATTTTGTAACATGCTCTTGTAACACACTTTCAGATGGCTAACATTAAGCAAGGAAACCAACTGCAGATGCAAGTCCATGAAGGGTGCTATGTTGTAGACGAAGCATTCCCTCAAATTGTAGTTGAAAAAAAAGTGGCTGCCAAGACAGGGAAGAAGCCACTTGCACATTATTCTTCACTGGTGAGAGTCTTGGGATCAGATATGAAGACCACAGAGGAGCCTGCGGCACAGGTATGAAGAGGATGGGCCTGTCTTCCCAACTCTAACCTTATATCTCATTGTTTCTTATACACCATTTGGATAGTCATCCAAGATTTGGGCAGGGAGGCTGGGGAGGTAGCCTTGCAAACACAAGAGCCTGAGTTTGATCCCCAGAACTCTTTTAAAAAAGAAAAAAAAAAAAAAGAGCTGGAAAGATGGCTTATTGGGTAAAGAGGTTGTGTGCAAGCATGAATACATAGTTTGAATCCCCCGAGTTCACATAAAGTCAGACACAGTGTCACGTCTGTGAACCTGATGTGTCTAATCCCAGTGCTCCTGTGGTGAGATGGAAAGCAGACAAGAGGATTTCTCAATCACAGCCAGCTAGCTTGGCATGTACAGTAGTGAACAAGAGAGGCCCTCTCTCACACACACAGTGGGAGGCAGGACCACCATCTGCTGCTGTCCTCTGACCTCCACATGCATGCCTGTTCTCACACAAAAGAGCCAGGTGTGCTGCATGTGTGTAAGCTCAGCACGGAAGAGGCGGAGATAGAGGGACTTGGAGGGTAAAGGCCAGGCAGCCTAGCCCAGTTGGCTGTTTCCAGGCCAGTGAGTGACTCTGCCTCAAAGAGACAAAAAGGTGAACAGTGCCCGAGGAATAACCCCCAAGGTTGTGCTCAGCCTCCGCATGTGTGCACACTGCATACATACACACACGTACACAAAAGACTGGGGGTTATGTCCACCATTGGGATCTGAAGAACTGGCGTCTCTGGTTTACTTCTAGAGAAAGAGAAGACACTAGAAAACACTTTTTGTTTTTCTTTTGTGTCCTTTCACACTGTAACTTTTTCTTAAAGACTTACTTATTGTGTATACAGTGTTCTGCCTGCATGCATGCCTGCACATAAGAAGAGGGCACCAGATCTCATTACAGATGGTTGTGAGCCACCATGTGGTTGCTGAGAATTGAACTTGGGACCTCTGGAAGAGCAACCAGTTCTCTTAACCTTTGAGCCATCTCTCTAGCCCCTCACACTGTAACTTTTAAAAACTACCTACTTATGATATTTGATAAAAGAAACCTGAAAATAACACATTTTTGAAGACTTACTTCTGAAAAGTAACTTCCAAGGTCTTGTGTTATATTTTCTCACAGCCATGTCCACTTGCTCCTTGTGACACAGACCAGCCTCATGACAAGCCCCCGTACTGGTTCACAAGCTACCTGGAAACGGTGAGTGTTCTCTCCAACTTGGGTTTTAGCAGCTCTGTTGGCACAGGAAGAAAGCTGAACCCAGATGGCTGCGGCCTCTGCTGTGGGTGAAAGGAGAATGGCAGCTGATGATTTCCAGACACAGAGCAGATATGGTCAAGGAAGTTGTAGCCTTTGCCTGAGGCATCATGAAAAGAGGCAGTCTAGTCTAAGCCTGTGAGGAAGAGACAGAGTTCTGCTTGAGAAGGACAAAGAAGAAGAATCAGCCATGAAAGGAAGAGATCTGTAACATTTCTGTTCATCCCTCCAGCAGGCAGCAGCCATGTTCTTAAGTATCAGCAGAGACAGGGACACTTGAGGTTTGCTGTTCTCTTCTCACTGTTTCCAGTGCTGGAACTGAGTTTCCCCACCTTCTCCTCTGCCTTGTAGTTCAGAGAACAAGTGGTTAAGGAAACAGTTGAGAAGCTTGAACAGAGGTTGCGGGAGAAGCTTGTCCTCCAGAAGTCGGCCTCAGAAGTCTCAATGCCTGTTTCAAAGGAGCAGTTCAACTGGCATATGGCTTGCACTCAGTGCCACAAAAGGATCATGGGTGTGCGTTACCAGTGCAGGTAAGTGATTCCTGGGTAGAGGTAGTGTCTGCCCTAGCATTTTGGGTACTTGAAGGGAAGCTGGACATCTTCTGTCTCTGAGCAGTAGGTGATGTGGCTTGGATTTGGAAGCGCAAACTACTCCTCATTTACACGTCATGTGGGACATGTAACTGGGAACTGTTATAAGTGCTCTTCATTTACACATTTGGATTAACAGAATCAGACAAAATTTAGTTCCCTCAGTCAAAATTCGATCACTAAGGATAGACCCCTCCCCTTGGTCAAATGTTCTTGTGTCGTCTTCCTATAAATTATTTCATGAAAATAGGCATGATTAGGAGTTACTCTTGTCATTTTAGCATAGGCTCGACATAACCAAGTCACCAACTTGCTGGTCATGGAGCAAATATAAAGTCTGATCTTGTTTCTCTCTGCTTCAGGGACTTCCTGCTGTGACATTTTCACTGTGTTGTTCTTTTCACACAGCGTGTGCCCGGCCTACAACCTTTGTGAAGATTGTGAAGCTGGGCCATATGCTCATAGCCGTAGCCATGTCCTGCTAAAGTTTCGGAGACCTGTTGTGGTTCCCTCCGACCCATTTTCCCACTTAAAGGGCCCCACTCCTCGTCTGCCTCCTGCTCTTGAACAAATCAGGTAAAGCCATACACTCGAGGGTGCTTCTCTGCCTGACTTCTTGATTCTGCTGACACAACATGCTGATGTTAAAAGTATCTGATATAGGCCAGGCAGGGTAATGCACGCCTTTAATGCCAGCACCTGGGAGACAGAGGCAGGCAGATTGCTGCATTGGAGACCAGCCTGGTCTACAGAGCGAGTTCCAGGATAGCAAGGACTATACAGAGAAACCTTGTCTTGAAAAAAAATTGTCTGACTTGGGCTGGAGAGATGGATCGATGGTTACGAGCACTAAGAGCACTTGATGCTTTTGTGGAGGGATCTAGATTCAGTTCCCAGCACCCACATAGCAGCTCTAGTACCAGTGGATCTGATATCTGTCTCCAGCCTCTGTGAGCATCAGTCACACATGTGGTACACATGCATTCATGCAGGCGTACGCTCATACACAGAATTAAAAATAAATAAATCTTTTAAAAAAATATTTGAGATACCCAGCATTCAGAACTGTCCTGAGTTCTAAGCTGGACTGAACTACATAGTGAGACCATCTCAAAACAAAAGAAAAATGCAATGATATATCACAAAATCACCGATAGTCTCCTTACTTTGCTCCTTTTCAATTGATTTGTAATAATGAAACAGGTGTCTGATTTTTATCAAGTGGAAATGATGACTATAAAAGAAATTAAGAAGCTAGATGCCAGCCATTGATGGCTTTACTTAGCTTCAAATTGCCTCGAGGTTTTTTTGTGTTTCAAGACATTCACTCATTATCCCACAGGATCCAGAAACAGGTGGATAAGAACTTTGTGAAAGCAGAAAAGCAAAGGCTGCGTGCTGAGAAGAAACAGCGGAAAGCAGAGGTCAAGGAGCTTAAAAAGCAGCTTAAACTCCACAGGAAGGTTCATCTGTGGAATTCAATCCACGGTCTCCAGAGTCCCAGGCCCCCTTTGAGCCGACCCGAGAGCTTGCTGCGGTCCAGCACCCTGATGTAAGTCCCAGGCCAGCCGGAGTGTGGCTGGGGTCCAGCTCTCAGGCTGAACTGTAGCCATCCTGTGTCTTACCTGTTGTGTCTCCTCGCACCTACCTGTTCCAAGCTTCCCATTGTCTGGTCCAGGCTGGTTCAGGAGTTATTTTTGATACTCACTTTGATACCTTATTCAGAAAGCTGGAAAGTCATAAGACTTTGAATGGGGTGGCTCAGACTTCCCTCAGAATGGGGAGGCTCAGACTTCTCTCAGATTGGGGGTGGCTCAGACTTCCCTCAGAATGGGGAGGCTCAGAGTTCGGAGGCAATCTGGCTGGGTTGGAAGCAAAAGAACAAGTCTCCATTTGTATTTATGGACACTTTTTATTGTCCTTAAGGCATCGTTTTCTAACCTGGAGTTTGATTCCTAGTACTACCTTTTACACACATGCATGTACACAGGATTTTTATTATTTATTAGTCTTAGTTTTTGTTTATTTTTGTTTTTGTTGTATTAGTGTGTGTGCGTGTGTGTGCGTGTGTGTGTGTGCGTGTGTGTGTGTGTGTGTGTGTGTGTGTGTGTGTGTGTACGTACACACACATGTGCCATGACAAGCATGTTGAGGGCAAAGAACTTTGTGGAGTCAGTTCTTTTCTCTAACCTTTGTTCATTCTGGGGATTGAATTCGGGTCACTCACTCTGGCTGGTGTGGCAAGTACCTTTCCCTGCTGAGCCTTCTCATGGGGCCTAGTTAGTGTTATTTTTTAAGGCAGATGTATTAGTACATCTTTAAAAAGCAGTCAGCCTCTTGAATCACAGTGTGGCATGTTCAGAAGCCATCACACCCAACAGTAAGGAACTAAGCATCTGGATTTTTGTCCAGGCTTCCTTTGCAGCCCTGTGCCCCAGTTATGCCAACACTCAGTGCAGCGTTTGTGGATGAGAATTTGCCTGACGGGACTCATCTTCAGCCAGGAACCAAGTTTATCAAACACTGGAGGATGAAAAACACAGGAAATGTGAAGTGGAGTGCGGACACCAAGGTATTTCTTCTGCTCACTAAATGGAAAGATGGTGACACACAGTAGCAAAGGACACAGTGACAAGCTTTCTTCTGTTCTTTTCAGCTCAAGTTCATGTGGGGAAACTTGACATTGGCTTCTACAGAAAAGAAGGATGTTGTGGTTCCCTGCTTGAAGGCTGGCCATGTGGGAGTTGTGTCTGTGGAGTTCATCGCTCCAACCTTAGAGGGAACCTACACTTCCCATTGGCGTCTTTCTCACAAAGGCCAGCAGTTTGGGCCTCGGGTCTGGTGCAGTATCATAGTGGATTCTTTCCCCTCTTCTGATAGCGCGGAAAGGCGCATGATCAGCTCAAGCAAAGCTGATGATCTCACCTGTGAGCAAGAGGTGAGCACTTACACTGTCGGCCTTGCTCCAGTTACCAGATTGTTTCCCCAGTCATGGGGAATGTCCAGCTTTGTGATACAAGCCTGTATTCCATGCAGGAGAGGCGGAGGCACAAACATTGCGAGTTTGAGGCTAGCTCTTGCTGAGGACTGACACTGATGGACTCTGGGGACCTGAACCTAAAAGAACTCATTCATAGCTTGTTATTCTTCCAGATTTTCAGGAAGTTTACTGTTTCTGAGTTTTCCATCACTCTGACAAAATACTTGAGATAACTAACGTACAAAGAGAAAGAGTTCTTTTGGTTCACAGTTTTAGAGCTTCTGGTCCATGATTAGGCAGACCTATTACTGTAGGCCTCTAGTTGAAATATTAGACTGTACTGGCAAAGAGAGGGAGGGGGGAAGCCACTCAGGGCCAGGAAGAAAAGAGGAAGGGACCGGAGTCCAACATTTCCCTTTGAGCACATGCCCACAGTGACCTAAGGACCTCAGGGAAGGCTCCACCCTGTGTTTATTGTCTAGTAATGCCATGCCTCTAGAGGTCAAGCTTTTGGTTTTTCGAGACAGGGTTCTCTGTGTAGCTGTGACTGTCCTAGAACTCGCTCTGTAGACCAGGTTGGCCTCAAACTCAGAGATCCTCCTGCCTCTGCCTGCCAAGTGCTGAGATTAAAGGCTAGTATGCTGGATTAAAGCCACTACTGCCCAAAGTTTTAACACTTGGGATTTTGGGATATTCTTCCCTCTGGTACGTTTTTGTTCTGGTGTTTGGCCTAGTGTTGAAGGTGCGTAGCGTCCTTAGGGTTGGTTCAGGCAGTCCCTAAGGGCTACTGTCTGAGATGGTGCATGCTACGCCAGGGAAGAAGGGCTGCCTGGCCTGCCTGTGAACTGGTAGCTTTTCCCCTTCACATTCATCTCCTAGAGTCTCCCTGTGTGTTTGTTCCCCGGGTACCGATGCCATCTAGACCTGCCTCTTACTTGCTACCATCAGCTGTTCCTTTTGTTAGTGGGGCTAATGAGTGTTAATGTCCTGGTTTGAGCTAACTACTTTTTGGAACAGTATATGAACTCTTCACTATTTCTGCAGCTTTTCTACAAGTCTAAATTAAAATTAAAAATTAAATGAGGTTCTACTGTGTTTTTATTTTAGGGGTGACATGTCAACTGGTACCTGAGCTCTGTTAAGATCCTAAAATGCCCCGATTATTTGTCTCCATAGGAAGCTTTTCTTCTGGCTGAGGAAGAGATTCCATTGGCTGCAGTGAGGAAGCAGACAGAAGGGACAGGAACCAGCATCTCCCAGAAGACACAGAACGTCCCCAACGGGAGAGAACTGTACATTCCGTCCGTGGACCTTCTGACTGCCCAGGTAAACAGTCAGCACTTTGAGGGACCAGGGGGAGAAAGAGTCCTCGCCTTGTTATTGAGAAGGTGGATAGATAGCCATACGTGCTTCTGGGCAGGCTTGATCCAGTCAGTGGTATTTAGTGAGAGTGAGGTCATCTATGGAGCAAGTTTGTGAAATATTTCTTCATGAGCTGGAAGCTCAGGCTTGTGCTTCCCCACAACCTCCCTCTAGTGGTCTCTTCGTATTAGTTAGCCTGCTTCGCTTGCCCATCCACTGTTTCCTCTCTATTAAGATCAATCCATGTGGGGCTGGAGAGATGGCTCAGAGGTTAAGAGCACTGGCTGCTCTTTCAGAGGTCCTGAGTTCAATTCCCAGCACCCACATGGTGGCTCACAACCATCTATAATGAGATCTGGTGCCCTCTTCTGGCGTACAAAGTTACATGGTGCCAGAATGTTGTATACATAGAAGAAATACACTCAAATACAGAACGGAGTAGACAGCTGAAGTCTTCCTCTGATCTGACCAGGAGTGAATCCACCTTGAAGGCAGGAGCAGGGAGAAGGGGCATGTGACCCTTCTCTCTCTCCTTTTAAGAGGTCACCTACAACTGCAGGCCCTATAGCCCAAGGTCATGGGTGGAGCAAATACCACCACACTCTCCACCCTGCTAGTTAGACATTTGAGAATATTGGTTCCCATTGAACTCTTTGTGGTTTCACTTGATTGAGGAGAGGCATGAATTTGAACAGAATTGAATTGAGGCAATGTACAGGGCTGTAGGTCCAGTTGCGACAGACATCTTTATTTGGCCATCTCTTTTTCTAGGACCTGCTATCCTTTGAGCTGCTGGATATAAACATTGTCCAAGAATTGGAGAGAGTGCCCCACAACACCCCTGTGGGTAAGCATGTCTTGGCTCATTGTGTTTAGGTGCTGCTGGTATTACGGTCTGAGTCACGGGAGGGTGAGGATTTCTCCCATGAGATGGGGAGCCGCATTCATGGTCCATCTCCTCTCCCTGTTGTCTGTCAGTGCCGCAGTACAAGTGTGTACAGGACTCCCTTATTGTAAAGGAATCCTTCATTTCTCTCCCTTTGTTCCTTCCTTCGTGGTTTGGTATATGGCTTTGACCTGCTAGGTCATTTACTTGTTTGTGACCCAGCCTTGATTGGTCAGAGCAAGTTGCATTTCTGGTAATCTGGAGAAGTTCTTTATGACAGGTGGTAGAGCATATTTAGGTTTATTTTAACCCCACAGGAAGCAAGAAATTTACAGACTGCTGCTTCTGGATACATGCTTTTTCTCAGTTGATGGTTTTCCTGTCTTCATTCTCCAGATATGACTCCCTGCATGTCTCCTCTGCCACATGACAGTCCTTTAATAGAGAAGCCAGGCTTGGGGCAGATACAGGAAGAGAGTGAAGGGGCGGGATTTAAAGCACTTCCTGGTAAGGGGTTAAATATCTGTAAAGCACTTGTACCTTCCCTTCCCATTCCATACCTGTTTTCATACACCCATTCCTCATTAACTTTACCTCAGCTTGCAAATTGATTGCTGTAGCATCTCTTGCTCTTTCTCAGTCTTCCCTCATGTCAGCAAGAGCAGCTATTCATACCGCACCTAGGTTAATATGCAGTGATTGGTGAAGCTCTCAACTCCTTAAACATGAAGTACAAACAAGCTTTGTGTTTCTTTCAGATTCCACCCTATCAGCAAAGAGGAAGGCTGAGGCCCCTGCTTCAGTGGAAGAATCGGAGGAAGACCTGAGTGGGACCCAGTTTGTGTGTGAGACTGTAATCCGATCCCTTACCTTGGATGCTGCTCCAGACCACAACCCACCTTGTAGGCAGAGGTCCCTGCAGAGTGAGTGTCCCTGCATCTCCACCAGCTAGCAGGGGGCGCCTGAATAGTGAGAGGGGAGGGAGGCTGGCGTCTGTGGAGGAACTGATCACATTGATCATCCTGCTAGAGCACCAGGAACAGAGAAGCCACCTAACTCGGTTCTCTACTTTCTCAGGGGAATTACAGCTGCAGTCCACAGAGGGACAGCAGCCAGTTATGCTGCCTGGATCCTGCAGAAAGGATTCTTCCTGTGAGTTGACAACTCCTTAGCAGAAGCTCCCATTGGCAACTGAGCCTTCTGCTTTCTTCCAAGAGTTAAATTCTACCATAAAAATAATACCTTCGTCACAGGGGTGGTAGCGCACACCTTTGATCACAGCACTCAGAAGGGAGAGGCAAGCATATCTCTCACTTCAAGGCCAGCATGGTCTATAGAGAGAGTTCCAGGATAGTCACAGTTACACAGAGAAACCCTGTCTTAAAAAACAAGTGAACGGAAACCACCTTCATGGGTTCTGGTGGTGGCTGTTGTTAGTCTTACAAGCATGAGGAGGTCAGCTCAATCCCTAGCACCCCTCTAAAAAACAGGGTGCTGTGGCAGACCCTATTGCAAACAGTAAGGCAGATGGACAGACATTTTAGCATGTACCTTCAATCCTAGCACTTGAGGTGCAGATGTAAGCACGTCTCTTGAGTTTGAGGCCAGCTACAGAGTAAAACACTGTCTCAAAAGAAGATGGGGGGATGGCTTCTAGGGAACTACACCCAGTATGACCTTTTCTCTAGCCTCCATTCACAGTCCAGTTATCTGCCTGTACACTTACACACACACACACACACACACACACACACACACACACACACACACAACCTTCACAACAGACTACTAGTACCAAATTAGTTAGAACCAGTACTATGTCTCAAAAACTACCCAAAAGTTCAGTTTCTGGTAAATAATAATAATACCAAATTTGAGGGCTTAGGGAATGGCTCAGTGGGTAAGAGTCCTTGTTGTGTAAGCAAGATGACCTACATCTGAGTCCTTAGTACTCACCTCAAACAGAGCCCTGTCTGCTTGTCCCTCCAGCACTGGGGGCTGAGACAGGCAGATCCTGGAGCTCGTAGCCAGCCAGCCTAAACAAAATGCTGAGCTTCAGGTGAAGTGAAAGAGCCTGTCTCTAATAAGGTGGAAAACAATAAAGGAAGACCCTTGATGTCCTCCCTGACCTACACACAGAGATATGAACAGGTGTAATTAACATGTACCATACATACTCAAAAAAAAAGTGATCTATATATACCTTTAAACATAATTGTCCTATTTTTGCTTAAAGTGAACCACATACATATGAATACTTTTTTACAAATATACAACTAGGCAGCAGTAAAAAGATAAAAATAAAAAAATATATATATACAAATAGCAGAAAGGTATGGAAAGACAAACCAAATTGTTCACAAGTGCTACTCTGATACAATCTTGGGGCACCTTTCTACCCACCCCCATGATTTTCTCGTGTTCTCTTCTGACCGTGCATCACTTTTCTCAGGAGAAGGAAAGCAAGCATACAACCTGAAGTGCTTACCATATGACGCCTTTTCAGAGCCCTGATAGATAGCTACCTTACAAGTTGTGATAAAGCTTTATCTCAGGGGCTGGAGAGATTGAGGGGACTAAGAGATTGAGATCCTCAGGGGCTGGAGAGTCAATGCTCAGAGGTTAAGAGCATTGACTGTTCTTCCACGGGTCCTAAATTCAATTCCCAGCACATGTGGTGGCTTACAACCATCTACCATAAGATCTTATGCCCTCTTCTGGCATGCAGGCATGCATGCAGGCAGAACACTACACATAAATAAAACAAATCTTTAAAAAAAAAAAAAAAATCAACCAAAAAGCTTTATCCCAGTCTGTTAGCTGTCCTAATGAATAGAAAAAGGGACTGTAAGACTCAGTGCTCATAGGAAGCCTGGCTATTTCTGCCGACTTCTGTTCTTTTTCTTTTGGCATGGTCTTGAAACATAGAGTACAGTTAAGGCTCCAGCAGCAGCCCATTCCTCTGGGTCTTTACATTCTAGCTTTTCTCTAGTTCTTGAGGCACAAGGCTTTGCCAAGTGAGTGCAGCACTGAGGTTTGCTGCTGAGCCTTTTCCTTCACGGGGTTACTTTTGTTCCTTAGTGAAATTTGCCTTGCCTGAAGAAGGACCACTCGGAGATGAGAGGGAAGAGATTGTCCACATTGCTGAGGAGGAGGAAGAGGAGCTCCAAGATGAAGTTGAAAGTCAGTCTTCTGCTTCCTCTGAAGATTATATCATCATCCTGCCTGAGTGCTTTGATACCAGCCGCCCCCTGGGGGACTCCATGTACAGCTCTGCACTCTCACAGCCAGGCCTGGAGCGAGGGGCTGAAGGCCAACCTGGGATCGAGGCTGGGCAGGAACCAGCTGAGGCTGCAGAGAGACTCCCTGAGGGGGAGAGCCAGCCACAGGAGCAGAGCATCAGTGACATCCTCACGACCTCACAGACGCTGGACACAGTGCCCCTAGTCCCCGAGGTGGTAGGACTTCCACCCCCACTGTCCAGGTACTACTCAGCACCCCTTAGCTGCCCTGTTCTTCAGAGGTGAAATAAGCAACTTAATTTCTAAACTTAAATGAATAAAAGACATTTAATTTCTCAGCATTTGTGAATTTGGGATTTAAACAAATGTTTGTTTTAGTTGACCTTACTCTTACATGAGCATCTGTGCACTTATTTTTCTATAATTAAGAGAGAATCTTTAAACACAAACATTTCTGGACATTTCCTTCATGCTTTGATTCTTGAGTTGACTAAAGGTGACAAAATCTTAGGTGAAGACTTGTCATTTGACTCAGTGTTAGAGCATTTGCCTGGCGAGCATGAGGGCCTGGATTACCAGAGGAACCCTCATCCTCCATGTACTAACACAAAGAATGATTAGGAGATTAAATTCCTTATGGATCTGGGCCATTGGTCTCTCCTACTAGTATAGAAAATATAGGAACCCTGAACATAATTTAAACCACTCAGGAAACTAAACTGTCCATCTATTAGCACCACCTGATGTAGGGGAAGTGACCTGAGTGAAACCAGTTTTTCTAGCTGGATTGGGCTAAAGAGGAAGTCAGAGTGGAACGCAGCCGTTCTGAGCAGATCCCCACATTCCCACGAGATGGGGATCAGGAGCGTGGAGGCTGCAGAGCCGGGCACTACTGCCCTGCGACTGTTTCTGACCACTGCTGTAACTGCTTTTCAACCTCCCTCCAATCTTGTGTCTTTCTAAAGGAGCTCCCCTTGTGGACAGCACGGGTCCCCAGGAGTGGATTCACCAATTACCATCCAAGAAGTTCCTTCAGTCCCTGACCAGGTCAAAGGAGGTAAGGACAAGCTTGAGCTTTACCTCCCTTCCTTTGCTGCTTTCCACTGGAAATGGGGTATCAACAGGCTGTCCGTTTTTGGGATGCGTGGCCTTGTTTAGAAACTTGCCCTTCTCTCTCTTTCTGCACTCTTCCTTCATGCTGTTTCTACTCTCAAGTCTCTGTGGAGACCTTTGGAGATAGGTGCTGCACTGTGGTGGGTGGGTGGTGCAGCCTTGGAGGCAGGCCAGCCTATGTGCCAGCCCCAAGCTTGCCTCTCCTCGCCAGATTGATGCAGCAGCTCAGCTAGTTTGTGATGCCCCTGGGTCTGTCCCCTTATTCAAACCATCAGGACAGTAGCACTGTGAAGGAGTAAGTAGGTCCTCACAGTCAATTCTTCCTAAAATTCCATACCTAAAACCATTTGAGAACCAACATATCCTTGTAATAGGATTGCAGAAGTTTTTTTATTCAATGAAGTCACCTTATATAGCATTTCTAGACTGTCTTTCTCAGTTACTTCAACCACTCACAGAACTTTGCTTAATAAAGAAGAGGAAAGGGGGCTGGAGAGATGGCTTAGGGGTTAAGAGCACTGACTGTTCTTCCAGAGGTCCTGAGTTCAATTCCCAGCAACCACATGGTGGCTCACAACCATCTGTAATGAGATATGGCACCCTCTTCTGTATACATAATAAATAGATAAATCTTTTAAAAAATAAATAAGTAAGTAAAGGAAGAAAGAACGAAAGAAAGAAGAAAGAAAGAAAAGAAAGGAGAAAGAGAGAGGAAAGAAGGAAAGACTTCAGACATCCCGTTACCTTTCCACCTGCCTCAATAATAGCTTTGCTGGGTCAGGAAACACTAGGTGCTGTGGATGCCAAATCTAACCAACAGCTCTCTTGCTTTTAGAGCCCAGAGGCTCATCGGGACTTGTCAACAGCAGACAGAGGGGCTGTGACCACTCCAGGTAATGACCTTGTGAAGTCTCTTCAGAAGCAGTGGGCATCCAGCACTGCTTCTGCTGCAGGAGCCTCTCAGAGCACAGGAAGGAGAGCCCTCACTCCTTGCTGTTACTGCTAAAGCTTTTGCACAACACTGGACAGAGAGCTAAAGCTTATGTTTAAGCATTCTCCCATTTTAGACAAAGGACTGCCCTAAAATTCACCTCACTATAGTGCCCAAGAATACAGGAAGGTCAAGCCCCATGTGTATTTTGGCCATTTTTTTTCTTAGATACAGCTACCTCTCTGGTCCCTATCATCTCAAATCAGTACCAGAAAAATTTCCTTTGCCAGGTGTTTTCTCTGAGATGCACAGACAGATTGCTGACATCCATGTGTGCCCATAACTACATTTTCAGCTGGGATGGAATTCTGGCATGGTCACAAGGTGTGTGTGTCCTGCAGTGCTCCTGTCTTGTGCCAGCCAAGTCGAGCCCTGCATCAAACCAAGATTTGTAGCTCTGAAAACAGTCCATTCTCTTTTTTCTCTTAAGGATACTTCATTTTCTTTTGAGATTAGCACCCACATTATCTTGTAAGGTCATGAGTTTATTTGGGGAGATAATTTGGTTTTCCTCTGTAGGCACCACAGTGGGAGCGGCATTGCTGGAGGACTGGTGAAGGGGGCTTTGTCTGTTGCGGCCTCTGCGTACAAGGCCCTGTTTTCTGGGCCACCAGTCACTGCACAGGTCAGTGTGTGGTTTCTTTTCCTTAACTTCAGCCCCTCAGTCACCAGTACAAATGGCAGTGTCTTTCTGTCTGGATTGGCAATCAACATGGCATGGACTATAAGTAGATTTAGTCTTTTATGAACACATAGCCTGCCATTTCCTCTTTTTAATCAAGTTACTCTGGGGAGAAAAGGAAAAGAACCTATAATTTGTTGAAGACCTACTACATGTACAGTTTCATGTACAGTTACACGTACAGGTGTTACTGGATGCGTAAGACACACATTCCTGTCAACAACTCTGGGAACTTTGCAAAGCATGCACACACATTTCCAGGACAGGTAGGATACTGTGCTGGTGCGGTCCATCAGCTGGAGTATCTCCACCTACTGGGACAGACGTTTCCTGGAAGTTAGTATCTAAACTGAGGCCTAAAGGACAAAGCGAGTGTTTCCCCAGGAAAGAATATTTTAATGTTGAATGTGGTAGCTATCTCCCGTAATCCCAGCTACTGAAGAGGTAGAAAGATTCTAAGTTCAAAGCCAGCCTGGGCTACATAGTGAAACTTTTTCTCAACATAAGATTTTAAAAGGCGTACAATTGTAGTTTAGTGATGATAGAACTCTTGCTTAGAGTAGCTAGTAAGAGCTGGCAGTGAGTGGATGGTGAATCGGATCTGGAAAGAAGAGGCAAGCTGTAAGTGCAGGGGTTTTATTTAAGGAATAGGAAGGTTTTTTGTTGTATTGTTTTGAGTTTGTTTGGTTGGTTGGTTTGGTTTTGGAACAGAGTCTCTCTCCATAGCCCTGACTGTCCTGGAAATCACTGTGCAGACTAGGCTGTCCTTGAATTCACTGAGCTCCATCTGCCTCTTGAGTGCTGGGACTTAAGGCATGTGTCACCACATCCCCATGGACAGACTTTGAAGATGTGATTTAATGTGATCACATTTGTTTTTAGTGAGGTCAGTCTTCTACAGGATAGCAGTATAATGGAACCAGTAAAGAAATACACATGAACATCCACAAGGTAGAAATTAGGGGTTTTGAAAAATAACATAAAAGAGATAGAAATGTCAGAACTTGTCAATGATTACGTGTTTAAAAACAAGTCAAGGGGGCTGGGCAGTGGTGGCTCTTGCCTTTAATCCCAGCACTTGGGAGGCAGAGCCAGGTGATCTCTCTGAGTTCGAGGCCAACCTGGTGTACAGAGCGAGATCCAGGACAGGCACCAAAACAACACAGAGAAACCCTGTCTCAAAAAAAACAAAACAAAAGTCAAGGATAAATTTTAAGCTTTAGCTTAGGTATTCAGTAGTGCCATGCATTACAAGAAGAAAATAGGGCCAGTGAAACCACCTAGTTGAGTAAAGGTGCTTGCTACCAAACCTTGAAAACATGAGTTCCAATCCCTGGGAAGGGATTGGGAAGTTCCAATCATCATGAAGGAGAGAACTGATTCTCATGAGTTGTCCTCTAATGACCATATGAGCACAAACATAAAATGCCCCCCCCCCAAATGAAAAGAGTTTATTATTTGGGTAGGAGTTGATCTAGTAGGTTTTGCTTAGTGTTGAGTTTATAATTTATCCAGGTTAAAAGTAAAGCCATCCAACATGTAGTTGGATGTATACATCTCCATCAGAGAGAAGAGATTTGACCTGAGGCTGAAGTTTAACAGTTATTTGCATACAGGTTCTAGCAGGAGCTGTGTGATTGGACAGGATTAGCCAGGGAAAATGGAGAAGGCAGAAACAGCCTTTAAGGATAAGGCAACAGAGCTCTACAAAACCACTGCTGGGATTTGGGGAGGTTCATAAAGGGACAGTAGGCAGTGCTAAATGCCACAGAGAGCTGTGACCCAGGAGTGAGGAATTTGACAGTTCCCAAGTAGGCTTCACTTTCCCACAGCTAGCTACATGGGGGAAGGAAGGGAAACTCTAGTCCGCATAAGGCAGAAGGAAGTGTTTATAAGAAAGACTTTAAGTTGACAAGCCTAACTAAACAATGTCATCAATACAAATGTGAGGAAAATTTCTAAGGTGGTAAAGGTAAAAAGAAAAAATATATAAGTAGATTAAACCTGTCAAAGGTGATAGACTATTCGAAAACAAGCAGAAAGAGGGACTAAGGGTTATAGCTGGGTTATAGCTCAGTGGCAAAACACATGTTTAGGGGTTGGTGATTTAGCTCAGTGGTAGAGTGCTTGCCTTGCCCTGGGTTCAATCTTCAGCTCAAAAAAAAAAACCCACATGTTTAGCATTTGTCAGGTGGACACAGCATCTCAGTGAGTTCAAGGACAGCCTGATCTACATAGTGAGTTCCAGGACAGCCAGGGCTTTATAAAAAGACCCTATCTCTAAAGGAGGAGGTTGGGGATTTCTGTAAATGGGTGTTAGCTTCCTCTTATTGAGATCACTTCTATTTTGAGGGTAAAAAGACTGCCTGAGATAAAATTTCCCAATTCTGTGTCCATCTTGCTTGTATGCCTGGTAAGGATTGACATCACATGCCATCTTCAGTATGTCTGTCTTGCTCATTTTTGTCCTCCCACAATTTTATGTTCACAAGTCCTCAAGGCTTCTTTTCATCTTGCACTTCAATTTTTACTTGGCTGAAGAATGGATGATTTTTGTTTGTTTGGTGTCTTGGAGGTAAGGGCTCACTCTGCAGAGCCCAGGCTAGCCCCGGACTTGTATCCTTCTTCCAAGCTGGAATCACAGATATGAGCCATGCCTAAGCATGTTGCTTTTATAAAGTCCTCTGAAGCCGGTTGGTGGTGGCACACGCCTGTAATCCCAGCACTCAGGAGGCAGAGGCAGGTGGATCTCTGTGAGTTCGAGGCCAGCCTGGGCTACAAAGCTAGTCCAGGACAGGCTCCAAAGCTACAGAGAGAAACCCTGTCTCGAAAAAAAAAAAACAAAAAAAGTCCTCTGAAGCATTTATTGTCCTGCTCTGCCCCCTTCTCCTTGAGCTGTGCACATACCTAGCCAGAGCACTCTTGACCCATTGACTTGTGAGGGAGACAGGAAAGCTGTACCTTGCATCTAATTACCTAACATATGGAACAAGTCAGGAAAGACTAGGATGACAGTATAATAAGGATTTGCAAGATAAGCAATTAGATCATACAGAAAATGGTCTACTTCTTGTCTTCAACAGCCCATCGTGTCTGAAGATCAGACAGCAGCCTTAATGGCTCATCTCTTCGAAATGGGATTCTGCGACAGGCAGCTGAACCTAAGGCTGCTGAGAAAACACAATTACAACATCCTGCAGGTTGTGACAGAGCTCCTTCACATCAACAACAACGACTGGTACAGCCACCGCTATTGAGGACCCATCTTGTATTAAATAACTGCCTGCTGCTCAGAGATGACCTTAGTCTGTCATTGAGGTGTGGCTGCAAGCCCGTGCTTGTTTTTAATCTGATGAATCTGTATCGAGTGTCCCTGAATTGTCAAAACAATACCTGTTACAGTATTTTTTGGAGCAAATCAAAGACCAGAACTTAAATTTTCATTTTAGAAACGGGGTAAGTGTAGAGTTTTCAGCTGATCTGGACAGAGCTCTCCGCTGTAGTGTGTGAAAGTGTGTAACTCGGACTTCTGTAGACTGCTTTTCCTTTTGCTTGTACTGAAGTTGAGTATTTTCCTGTTACATGTGGATGTTTTTAATGGGCTGTTAAATGTTAGTTTGGTTTTTGTTTTTTAAAGATTAACCTTGAATGTTTTCAAGAATTACTCTCCTAATTTCTATAACCATCTCCAAGCTTCATAGCTATGTGACCTTAAAGGACAGCAGATCAAGAAAGTCATTTCCCTGTAAGACTTAGTTAAATAAGTAACCCTTTGCTTTCAAAAGACCCCCAGTGGTGCAGTTGAGTGTTCACCTGGCAGGATGGAAGAGCATGCTAGTTAACCCACCAGCACCCACTGATCAGTGATTGTTGAAGTAATTTTGCATAAAGTTTTATTTAAGGAAAAATCCTCGGTAGTGTGAAATATTTCGCTAATCTCATAGAGAAGAGGGAACCCACCTGTCACACAAAAGGAAAATTTAACAGTCTTCTGTGACTGTCGGACAGATCTTAAGAACAGATATGTGCAAACATTCATCTCAGTAAGGTTTGGGTGTATGTGAGGGACAGGGAAATGCTGGTGACTTCTGAACGTTTGTAATCCTCTTCTGAGGTGTCCCGCCTCAGAGAGGAGAACAGGATGTGGTGGATGGAGGCTAACCCACCAAAAGGTTCGTTTAACTCTAGGATAAATGGGAAGAAGCTTGCTTCCGGAATTCTAGGTCCCACTTAGTTTATCAAAGGGAGCTTTGGGTACAGGTGGTGAGAGAAAAGGTAACAAACACTAAAGATTGTATTCATGAAAAGAAGGAATCTGGACCCCAGCTCAAGGGGGAAAGAGAGTTAAAATAGTATTATTTAACTTAGTTGGTATTTATAAATAGATGGCGATTTTCATTACTCATAATCTGTTTATTTACAGTCTAACTCTTGAATGCTTCTAAATAAACCACAATTCAAACTGCAAGCCAACCAAGCTGTTTATTATTTAAAACGTTTTCATGGGGTTTGGAGTAGAAGCGGAACTGCATGGTGTGGGTGATGAGGTGGATTTAGAGTCGAACCTGTGTTGACCATCTGGGTCCAGTCGTTCCTTCCGTTGTACTTGTACATAACCGCTTAAAGAATTATGAATAAATGTCCTTTGAAACGCTTACTTGGACTAGTTAGTTGGTCCTTGCAGGATTTGTTTTCCCTTGAGACTCGAGGAGCCGGAAGTGTCTTCAAGCGGCAGGCGTTCCGGGAGGGGGGGCGGGGCAGGGGAAAGGGCGGGGCAAGGGGTGGGGCCACGCCTGGCTTGGACTCCGAGCTTGTGATGAGCGCGCAGCTCCCAACTCCCGGTGTGCTGAGGGCGTCGTCACCTTGGGGTAAGGCACTCCCGGGACCCTCCACTCCTCCTTTCCCTTTTTAAAGCAAGAGCCCAGAGACGTTTGGGCTTTCTCAGCGCCCAACGTAGTGCCCAAATTCCACTAACGGCCATTGTGGTAGGATTTAAAATCCTTCCTCAATGAAGTTGTACCTTTCCCTTCCTTGCCCACCTGATGCCCTTGTCAGAGTCCCCAGTAGAGAGGGAAACTTGGATCCTGGAAGCCAATGATCCCTGCTCCCCTCCTGCCGCACGTTCATTCTCCCAGGTCTCCGGTGAAGGGAGCTAGCTGATCGTCCCCGCCCTGGGGACCACCCTACCTTAGAAGCGAACCCCTTCTCCCCAAAGGAGCATTCCAGAAAATCCAGTCTTGCAGCTGAGAAGAGCCTGGAATCCCAGACCTAAACCAGGTGAGTACGGTGTCTTTATTTTAGCCCAAGAAGATCTAAGTATGTCCTAACGATCTACTTCATTCCAGCCACTGTTTGGGGCTTTTGGGGGAAAGTTCAAAATTATCCTTGACCTTGCCTAATGAAGACCAGACTCAAAAGTGACAGTGAAGAACAGGTTTAGGCTCCCTCCCAGTTCCGTTTCAAACGGCTTCTTAGCCACATCTCCGATCTCTCCATTAAAAAGCCCTGATTTTCTATTATAGACGGACTCCAGAATGGAGACCTCCCTGCTACACTCACAGGCTAACTTCAGGCAATTCTGCCTGGTGCTCTTGGATTTCTACAGAGTAACCCCTTGATTAGGGAGGACAAAGGGACCCTGCACTGCTGTGCTCCCCTCTCCCAGTCTCTGAAGTAAATGATAGTTCAGCTTTTCCTGGAAAATATTCTACGTTCACTTATGGAAGTCCCTGAAAGTGAATAACTTCTGCTTTTCTTGGTTTTCTCTACTTGAACTCTCATTTTAAAAAAAGGGGTGGGGGGTGGGGATTTAGTTCAGTGGTAGAGCTCTTGCCTAGCAAGCACAAGGCCCTGGGTTCAGTCCTCAGCTCTGAAAAATAAAAAAAATAAAACAAAATAAATAATAATGATTTAAAAAAGGGCCCCAAGGCACCGCCCAAACCTCTTTTCTCTAAGCTAAGCTTGCTTGGATAATGGTAAGGCTTCTTGCCAATCTTGAAAACTTAAAACCAGAATTATATATGGCATCAATGCTAACAGGCTAATAGCACTGAACCTTGTTTTATTTCTCATTAGTGAAAAATCCCGCTGAGCTATGGGTAAGGCATTCTCCCAGCTCACCTCCCAGCAGGATGAGAACAAGTCGCTTCT
This sequence comes from Onychomys torridus, assembly GCF_903995425.1. Taxonomy (NCBI): domain Eukaryota; kingdom Metazoa; phylum Chordata; class Mammalia; order Rodentia; family Cricetidae; genus Onychomys; species Onychomys torridus. The sequence goes on from NC_050450.1 coordinate 89,503,890, forward strand.
ACCTGATAACCCAGCCAGGGCCAGCAAGGCTGCCAACTACTTCAGCAGGTGTAGCAGCAAACCACCGTGCCCCCGTGTGCCTTATGCAAGGGTTGCTCGTACCAGCTTTGTGATTTGTCCTACCTGCCTGGGCAATGGGGAGATCCCCCAAGGTGAGTAGCCCAAGGCTCTGGAAAATACCCTTGGAACTAGGAAGAGATCCAGACCCGCCCCTCTGTATCTCCTGGAGTAGGTGGCTGCTGTGGATATCGCTCTGTGTAAATAAAGTTCTGATTGGCCAGTGGCCAGGCAGGAAGTATAGGCGGGACAAGAGAGAAGAGAATTCTGGGAAGTAGAAGACTGGAGAGAGACACCTCCAGCTGCTGCCATGAGAAGCGACATGTAAAGACACTGGTAAGCCACAAGCCATGTGGCAAAGTATAGACTAACAGAAATGGGTTAATTTAAGATAGAAAAAGTAGATAACAAGAAGCCTGCCACAGCCATACAGTTTGTAAACAATGTAAGTTTCTGTGTGCTTTCTTGGTTGGGTCTGAGCGACTGTAGGACTGGCGGGTAAGAGAGATTTGTCCTGACTGGGCCAGGCAGGAAAACTCTAACTACAAATGGCGCCCAACGTATTGGCAAGAGTTTCCACCTAAAACCTGAAAAAAAGATTCTAAACGGAGCTAAAAACAGCTTCCTAGTTGTCTCTCTCAAGTTAGCGGCAGCCTGCTGGTTTGCGCTACTCTGGCGGGTTCCTGGCGGGTGCGTCTGACCTGTACTGTGGCGGGAATGAGGAGTCTACAAGCAGTACTTTACTCTGCTGCGTGGTGGATTTAGCCTTTGCTAGATTAAAAGAAAAAAAAAAAAAGTTTCTGGGCTATGCACTGCTTTGATAGAACTGCTTCTGATAGCTGATGGTACACATGGCTCCAGACCCAGAGCTGGCGGTAAACTGTACCGCCGCCATGTTGAGAAGCAGAGGTGGGCGGAGTTAGCAGCCACAGCAGCGTTTCAGTCTTACAAAGATAGATATTACACAGAGAATCTGGTTTGTCTTGTCTTTGGGACTTTTAACTACAGAAAAAGATTTGATCATAAAAGCTGTTGAGTTAAACACATATGTAAATTTTAAAGGTACCTTGACTTCAAAATTTGGATATAAGGATATGTTGCTTTGGAAAGGAGTCTCTGCTTTTGTTTCCACAGAAAGCCAGAGGCTATGGATTTGTTCCAGATTAAGATACATCAGGTTTGATCAGCCAAGACCACCTGAAAGGTCTCCAATGACACCATGGCCCAGATGATCCGACATCCAGAATGGTTTCAAGACAACTGGCTCAGAGGTTCACCCTAATGGACTACTCCATAATCCTAAAATTTTCTTTGTGTCCCCATAAGATACAGCGCCCCCCTCCAGCAGGAAGTAGTAAGAAAAACTACGCCCACATTCCCAAAATTATCAAGCTGGCTTTGGAGATGGAATTGGCTCACTCCTTCTCTAAACCCAGACATATTGCTAAAAGAAAACGTTAAGAGCTTCTTGTGTCCCAAATCAGAAGAGCCCTCTGGTGTGGGACAGAGAAAAACCACTATTTTATTTTAATTGGGTTGATTATAAATGAGATCTCTTTCTAAAGAAGAAAAGGGGATAGGATATAGATATAATAGGATGAAAGGGTAGATTAAGGAACTTACTTCTAAAGAGCAACAACTTGTTTAAAATGTTTTACATTGGTGTAGATTTTAGTCTATTGATACAAACTTAAATTTAATTTTGTTATACTGTGTGTATATAAGGTATTATGTTTGTATAGCTCATTTTAAATTGAAATGGATAATTAAAAATAGGTTAATAGTCATCTATGATATCATACTCGTAGCCATGTTAGTTAAGTCTTCTAGATATACATAGACATATTTCAGATAGATAGGTAATCTTCAAATACTTCAAAGACCTACAGAATATGGCATTTAAAATACTTTTAAAATTTAGACTTTCTGGACAGTGAGACATGTCTGCTCCTGGCAACACCGATTTACTTCAGAGACAACGATGGGCATTGAAGACACTTCATATCTTATCTTCACCTTGTCAAAAATAGACATTTTGGCAAGAAACTGTTCTTGCCTGAACTGCTTGATTGACTGTATGTGCAGGACCCATAGAAAGGTGACCACTGAACTTTGCTTGACAAAATGGTCCTTCAGGTTCCTGCTTCGCAGAGGAAACTGCCAGACATTCTACAGGACACTGAGAAAAGTGACCAAGAGACTCTAGCCCTGTGGGCTGAAAACAGATGCCCCAACTTTACAAAGGAACATTAGGTGACTGTCCAGGCTGCCAGCTGTCTCTGCCTACCCTGCAAGACTCCCGAAAGTTGCTTGCATCCTTCTCCTGGTTCTCAGGTAATATTATATCCTTCTGAGGTCTTTGATGTGGTTGAAGACTAGATAGTTATAATTTCCTCAGTTATGATACAAGATAAGTTAGATATAAAACCTTAGACTCACAAATATAAGATAGATAGGATATCTTCTTTAATATTGTAACTATAATTCTTGCTTGATAATTGTTTTGTTATATGTAATTGTACTATGTAAAAGTTAAAACCTTCCTTTAAAAAAAAAAGAAAAGGGGAAGTGCTGTGGATATCGCTCTGTGTAAATAAAGTTCTGATTGGCCAGTGGCCAGGCAGGAAGTATAGGCGGGACAAGAGAGTAGAGAATTCTGGGAAGTAGAAGACTGGAGAGAGACACCTCCAGCTGCTGCCATGAGAAGCGACATGTAAAGACACTGGTAAGCCACAAGCCATGTGGCAAAGTATAGACTAACAGAAATGGGTTAATTTAAGATAGAAAAAGTAGATAACAAGAAGCCTGCCACAGCCATACAGTTTGTAAACAATGTAAGTTTCTGTGTGCTTTCTTGGTTGGGTCTGAGCGACTGTAGGACTGGCGGGTAAGAGAGATTTGTCCTGACTGGGCCAGGCAGGAAAACTCTAACTACAGGTGGCCAGGCTAGTTCATGCTCACTTAGTCTCAGACTGGCCAAAGAGAAACATCCAGATCCTGCCGCTACTGTTCCCAGACCTAGAGGAAAGTTTCTTGCCCCTGTGCTCCTCAAACAATACTGTGTCTTAGGTTTGGGGAGGGGGGCTGCCAAAAGGACCTCTCCTGAGGAGCAGGGCTCCTCCAACTTGATAGCACCTCAGTGTCTCTTCTCACCTGCTAATGGAAACCATATTCCTTTTCTCCTTGAAAGCTGAGATGCCAGCCTTCATCCCTGTGTTCTCAATCCTGCTGTGGGATAGAGGCAGTATGCTTCTGGCCCAGTTAGATGGAGTGGAGAGGAGCTTGGGGGAGGCTAGCTTGGGAAATATTTGTCAAGGACAGACTTCTTGGCCTCCTCGCTCACCCTCTTTCCCTCTACAGAGCTGGAGAAGCAGCTGGTAGCCCTCATCCCTTACGGAGACCAAAGACTGAAGCCCAGACACACGTGAGTGTCATCCATCCCTAGGGGCTGCCTCACCTTTCTCCTCTGGTTTATCTCTTGGTTTTTCCCCCATCCAGGAAGTTCAAGTCTCACTGTGATTAAACTTATATTACCTTTGAGTTTCCAAGGATTGTCTTTTAAGAATGATAGTGTCAGCAGCTGGGACTGGGACTCACTGAGAGTTTGCATGAGGTGCTGGGTTTGATCTCTAGCCAAAATAAAAAATAAAAATAAAAAAGCGGGGTGGGGGGAGAAGATAAATGTCATAGTTTTGCTAATTACCCTTGATTCACAATGTAGACAATGTATATTGGAATATCATACTCCATAAATATGTACACTTATATGTCAGTCAAAATATAACTTAACAACAAAGGCCACATAGATCATAGTAGATGTGAGCTGAGGCCATTTCATGGCTGTGTAAATCCTTCCAGGAGGGAACAGGTTGCCCTGGTTGTAGCTCCCTTTGCTGTAGCAGTTTAGATCTTGTGTTCTTCCCAATAGAAGTAGAAAACCAGCTGCTCAGTTCAGAAGCAACCCTGGGTTTCAGTGCAGTGCCCATGACCCTGTATGTGACCAGCATCCATTTGATATGGATCCCTGCAACCTCCTCCCAAACCTTCAGCTTCCACCTGAGAGCTGTTGCCGGCCTCCCCAACCACTATACTAAAAGCAGAACCCATCCCAGGAGATGGCTCGGGATAGAGGGGCTTGCTGCCCAGCCTGATGACCTGCGTTCAAACCCCAGGACCACATGGAACAAGCGAAGTAACTCCCACAAGTTGCCCTCTGGCCTCCACACACATGCTATAGCACACACATACAAAATAAATAAATATAATAAAACTAGAAATAGTGTTCCTTATAAAATACTAGGTTCTTTCTAATTCATATCTCAGATTGAATTGATGGGTAGATAGTATCCTATTCTGAGTACTGAGTTTAATTAAATATTAAAATTCAGAGCTCTCAAAGAGTCATATAGACTGGTTTCAAGTAGTGAGAGCAACATTCAATGAGGTCTTGCTATCTACCAGGAACCGTGATTAGTTATTTTTTTCCTCTGTTGACTCATAGGAAATTCTATGAAATAGATCTAATTATCTCCACTTTACAGACGTACTGGGCTTTTGAAGAGGTTAAGTAGTACCACTCAGCATTATTGGGTCAATGAGGATAGAGATCTGGGAATGGAAGCCATGTTGACTGCCTTCCAATCCTGTGCTGAACCACAGCTAGAGAGCGAAGTATGCAATTTCCAGATTGTGTGCAAGAGGAAGCCACCTGTCTGGAGAGGAGGGTCTGAATCCCCTCCTCAGATTGTCTTAGTGTTCTTAGACTTCTCTCCTCCATCCTGGGCCTGTTCTCACACAGGAAGCTCTCCGTGTTCCTGGCAGTGATCATCTGCCTGCTGACTTTCTCCCTCACCGTCTTTTTCCTGTATCCACGGTCCATTGTCGTGTATCCCGTGGGCCTCAACTCCTCCATGGTGACCTTTGATAAAACTCATATACGACTCAACATGACGGTAGGTGGTAGGTGCCCCTGATTTCAGCCCTTCCTTCTCCAAAACACTTCCATCTTCCTTGTAGCCTAAGGTGTAGGTACCAAGGATCGTGTGGTATGCAGAAAGATGCTGAGAGGCTACATGGGATTGGGGCTCTGCATAGTGAAGGGTTAGAATCTGGGTTAGATCAGTCAGTCAGAGGGTGGAATAAGGATGTCAGGACAGAGCCGGGCAGTGGTGGCGCACACCTTTAATCCCAGCACTCGGGAGGCACAGCCAGGCGGATCTCTGTGAGTTCGAGGCCAGCCTGAGTTCCAGGAAAGGCGCAAAGCTACACAGAGAAACCTTGTCTCGAAAAACCAAAAAAAAAAAAAAAAAAAAAAAAAAGGGTGTCAGGACAGAATGGAGAGAAATGGAGCAAAATAAAAAAAATAAAACTGGATCCTCAGCTAACAAACTTTGATTGATTGATGGGTTTTCACTGTGTTGCCCAGGTTGGTCTGAATTCCTGGGCTCAAGTGATTCAGCCTCCAGAGTAACTGGGACCGAGGGGATGTGTTGTGGAATATCATTTTAAAATGTGTTACATTTGTTTATACTGTGGAACATTTGTTTTAATGATGAAAAGATGTGTTGGATTCTTTAATATTGCATTTATTTAATTCTGTGAAGCTGTGTTACTTTGCCTGTCTAAAATACCTAATGGGCTAATAAAGAGCTGAACGGCCAGTAGCAAGGCAGGAAAAAGGATAGGTGGGGCTGACAGGCAGAGAGAATAAAACAGGAGAAATCTGGGAGGAAAAGATTGAGGAGCAAGAAAGAGAGGAGGAGGAGGAAGACATCAGGGGCCAGTCATCCAGCAATACAGCAAGCCACGGAGTAAAAAGTAAAGAAAGGTATATAGAATAGAGAAAGATAAAAGCCCAGAGACAAAAGATAGATGGGAAAATTTAAGAAAAGCTAGCTAGAAACAAGCCAAGCTAAGGCTGTGCATTCATAAGAAAGAATAAGACTATGTGATTTATTTGGGAGCTGGGTGGCAGGTCCCCCCAAACAGCCAAAGAGTAAAAACAACAACAGGGGGTGTAGCACAGGACCCAGCTCAGTGTTACTCCTTAAAGGTGACCTTTGCCATCAAGAGCTTTCAGAGTCACTAATACTAGTCCTTTGTACCCGTGGCCCAACGGTAGGATGGGACTCAGGCCAAAGAGCTAGGCTTCTGCAGCTGCTTTGCTCTCCCTGTGGAGGGGGAGCCATCCTCTCCATTTCTTTTCCTTGCCACTCTCTCCAGAATATCTTGAACATCTCCAACAGCAACTTCTATCCCATCGCTGTTACACAGCTGACTGCAGAGGTTCTCCACCAGACCTCTGTGGTAGGCCAGGTTACCAGCAGCCTCCACCTGCACATCCGACCTTTGGCCAGTGAACAGGTAACGTCCCTCTTCCCTGACCAGCCCTGTCCGCAGGTATGTGGACATATGTGGCAGTGGAAAGGGGGTGGCCTCGGGTGTGGCTAATCTTGTGCCTTTTTGGTTGACAGATGCCTTACGAAGTCGCCAGCAGGATTGGGGATAACAACACATAGTAAGTACCCTTTGACCTCTTCTACCTTCTTCCTTGGCTTAAAACCCCAGTTAATATTCACTTAGGGGCTCATTAGGGAAAGACGTTGGTCACCGTGGCCTGAGTTTGATCTTCCTGTCTTACATGGTAGAAAGAGGAGAACCCACTCTCATAAATTGTCCTTTGATAGCCACACATATGCCATGACTTGAGTGTGCCTGGACACACACACACACACACACACACACACACACACACACTACACAGTGTTTTTATAGTTTTGTTTTGGTTTGGTTTTTTGGTTTTTTGGTTTTTTTGTTTTTTGTTTTGGTTTTTTGTTTTGTTTTGGTTTTTTGGTTTTTCGAGACAGGGTTTCTCTGTAGTTTTGGTGCCTGTCCTGGATCTCGCTCTGTAGGTGAGGCTGGCCTTGAACGCACAGAGATCTGCCTGGCTCTGCCTCCCAAGTGTTGAGATTAAAGGCTTGTGCCACCACTGCCTGGCCTTGTTTTTGTTTTTTAAGATGGGGTTTCTCTGTGTAGCCCTGGCCTATCCTGGAACTCACTCTGTAGACCAGTCTGGCCTCAAACTCAAGATTTGCCTGCCTCTGCCTCTCAAGTGGTAGGATTAAAGACATGTGCCACCAATACCTGGCAAACTATACTTATTTAATTTAAAAAATATCTAATTGGCTTCAGGCGGTGGTGGTGCATGCCTTTAATCCCAGCACTCAGGAGGCAGAGGCAGGTGGATCTCTGTGATTTCAAGGCCAGCCTAGTCTATAGAGCTAGTTCCAGGACAGCCAAGGCTACACAGAGAAACCCTGTCTGGAAAAACAAAACAAAAATCCACTTGGCTTTGTAATTGCTTCAGACTCAGGGCAGGTACATTCGCCCTGCCCCCTTGTGGCAGAGTAAAAGTCCATCGCCTCTCCCTGTTAGACCTAGATTAAGTAATGGGTAGAACTTTGTTAATCTTTACGTGAGTTGGACTCTTTGAAGCTCTGTGGAAGAAATAGTATCTAGCTTTCTGCTGAGGGAGAGGCCAGCATGTGCCTGGGCCAAGAACATGGATGGCCAGGTGGCGAGGCTCATCTTAGAGGATAAGGGGTTGAGAGAGGCATCTTGGAGGCCCCTGATGGGAGGCAAGCAAACTGTTGAGTTGTGACTTGTAAGTCCCCTCTGAGTTTCCCGACCATCTGTAAAACCAGGCTCACTCTTCTCTCCCTCTCAGCAAAATCTGCACGTGGCTGAAAGTCAAAGTCCACCATATCCTTTTGCACATCCAGTAAGTATGGCGTGGAACTTCTGCATCCCCACTCCCACTTCGGTCTCACCTCAGCTGCCTTTCATGAGGTAGAGTCGTGGTAGCTCACATCATGAGTAAACTTGGTTAGCTCCAGACAACAGCAAGTCTAGGGCCTGTTCCAGGGATCTTACCTTGCTTAGGAACCCTGTCTGGAGCTTCCAGAACACAGGTGTGGTAACCGTCCCAGTGTCCTGGCAAAGCAGGGAGCAGAGGGAAGTGGGCGGGAGGTCCTAGGGAGCCAGCCTCACACACACACACAGTAAAGCGAGGCCAGAGCGGTCCCTTCCCTTCCAGACTTTGCAACAAAGCCTCCTTCCTCTCCAGGGGTACTCTGACCTGCTCCTACCTGAGCCATCCCCAGGAGCTGCCCTTCGAGAGCTTTGAATATGTGGACTGCAGGGAGAATATATCAGTGCCCCACCTGGAGAGCCCTCGCCCAGCCTGACAGTGCTGCCCCTGTCCTGCAGGCTCCTGCAGGCTTGTCTGCATCTCAACTCCATGGAGCTCAAGGAAGGACTAGTGGCTTCGCTGAAGGAAGCAAACATCTGGCTTTATTGTGCCTTCCTCCGACACCCTCGGCCCAAGGAGCTTGTTTATCAATGCCATAGACTCTGACTCCTCAGATCTCCCAGAGTCACTTGTGATGCTTTCTACCTGTAGTCTGTGCTAAGAACTGTCTGACCTGGCGTTGTCTTGGGGCTGAACCTGTTGGTCGCCTGGCTCTCCCAGGGTGGGACTTCAGTTGGAATGAAGAGAGAAAGCTTAACTAGATTTTAACAGAACAGATGAACCCTTTTCATGTTCTCCCAGTAACAGTGGCCTTGAGGACATCCAGTGCTGTCTCCAAGGTCTTTCTAGGTGACTATAAATGTTCTCTTGTGCTGTCTGCTATGGTCATGTGGCAGTGATGGTGATGGCCTGCCTCTCTGGACCTGCATATGACACCATCTAATCTTCTCTATAGAGCAGCTTTATTTAATGTTATCATCACAGCAGAAGCTAAGTAACTGAGGAGAGGCCATCTGGTCTACCCTAGACCAAAGGCAGAGTCATTTGAAAAGGTATTTATTAAAGGTAAGTTTCTAAGTAAATTTCTCACAATCCAGAGCCCATGTGAGTATTCACGGGTAGGTCAGACAGAAGAGTGGACATAAAACTGTTAATTCGGAATAGAGCTGTGAGGCTCCCATGGGCTTTCTGCTCTGCATCAGGCCCACTCTCTGTTCCCAAGGCCTCTGCTGTCCTCTGGGCCTTGATTGGAGCCAAACCCCAGGTAACTCCCAGGTTCCCACTGGACTCCAGATTTGCAAGAGAGCAGGGATGTGTGTTAGCTAAAGCTAGCTAGCTTTGCCCTTCAGACAGGCGGAGAGGCAAACACGGTTGCTGTGGTGGGGAAAGCTGACATTGAAGATGGGTGGATACAAGGAGATAGGTAACAGAACTATGTAACTAGCTGGGGCCACAAGGAGGGAGGGGAAGTCTCCCTGGTTGCCAAGCCAGGGTTAAGGTACCAACAAAACATGGATTCAGGGAGGTCAGGCTGAGGTTGCCATGTATAAACCACCAGATGTGAAAGACTTTTATCAATAAACTATTGAGCAGTGTTGAAGGAAGACAGGGTTCCTGGGCAGATGAGTGAGGATGCTGGTACACTCCACATCTCAAACCATTTGACTTCCTGTGTGCCTGCATGCGGCCTTCCTTGGGCACTTTTTTTTTTTTTTTATGTGTTTTATTTTGAGACAGGGTTTCCCTGTGTAGCTTTGCGCCTTTCCTGGATCTCGCTCTGTAGATGAGGCTGGCCTCGAACTCACAGAGATCCACCTGTCTCTGCCTCCCAAGTGCTAGGATTAAAGGTGTGCGCCACCACCGCCCAGCTTTTTTTTTTTTTTTTTTTTTTTTTTAATGTGTTTTATTTTGAGACAGAGTCTCATTGTGGAGCCCTGACTGTCCTGGAACTCACTATGTAGACAAGGCTGGCCTCGAACTCAGAGATCTGCCTGCTTCTACCTCCCTAGGGCTGGAATTAAAAGTGTGCCACCATGCTAGACATTATCTTTGTTTTTTGAGACAGGGTTTCTCTCTGTGTAGCCCTGGCTGTCCTGGAACTCACACTGTAGACCAGGCTGGCCTTGAATTTAGGAGAGATCCACCTGTCACTGCCTCCCAAGTGTTGGATTTAAAGGTATACACCACTGCCCAGCTGCCAAGCCCTATCCTTAAAAAAAATCAAGGTCCAGGGATCTACCTATCTCGCCTCCCTGGTACTGGGATTACAAAGCACTTGCCACTATGCCCAGCTTTGCTCACATGGGTTCTGAGGATTAAACTAAGGCCTTTGTACCTGCAAGATGATCAGCTGTGTTCCCTCTCCAGGCTTTGTGCTCTGATAGGCATATAGACTTCCAAGACCTTCCAAAACATGTTCTGTTTCTCTGGCTTCTGAGAGATTACCCCCAGAGGCTTGCTTGCTTTTTTTCCATTGTGTATTCCTAAACTGTCTTTGAACTTTAATATTCCTGTTCCAAGCCAGTTCCTATTCTTTCCCAGCCGTCCCACTCAGGCATCATCCCTAGACTATATATAGTAAGACAAGGCTCCTTACCCAAAGGTGAATGTGAAATGACCCATTGGTCCCCAGTTGTGACTGACATGTCTGAGGGAGGCTTTCTCAGCACTGGAGCAGAAGGGACTTCATAGGACTTGTGTGTTTTCCTGGAGGCTGATATTGAGGGCCCCCAGTTCCGCCTCCTCTTCCAGCATGGGCTGGTAAAGAAGGGAGATCTGGAGTCTTGGGGGTCTCCTGGCCCTCTTCTAAATGGAAAATATGACACCCGGGAAGATAGAGGCCTGAGGACTTTAGCAGGCAAGCCCCTTGCCCCTTCTAAGGTCATGTGTTCTTAGCTTCAGTACCCTCCTCTCCCGGGTTCTCTCACCCCCTTCCTGCACCACCCGCCTAGCAGCTCAATACCTAATATGGACCCGGGACTGTATAAAGCTTGGACATCCCTACCTGCTCCCTCTTTCCAGTGCTGCTCTAGTGCGAATTGCAGACCCTCCCTTCTCAGGCTGTAGCTCAGTAAGCATGAGCATGGTTAGTGATGGTCATTAGTAAGCCGAGATGTCTGTCCTCACTGGATGAGGAACAGTGCCGTTAGTTGTAGGAGGTGCTGGCTTGACGTGGGGCTCAAGACCATGTTCTCCCTTGACTTGGCCCCGAACAGTGTGGACTGGACTTCTTTCTTCCATCCTCTACCCCCAGGTGTGAGTCCTTCTGCCCTCCTCCCTCATCCCCTGCTCATGAAGCCGACCAGCCTCCTGGCTCTTTCCAGGAATCACATTTTAATCCCAATTAGCCTCCTCTCCAAATGTGGCTGGCTTTTTGGAGTAGACAGGTTGCGGGTGGAAAGAAAGTGTGATTACTGTCTGTTTTCCGTTGCTATCTAAATGTTTTGTTTTGGTTTTTTGGTTGCTTTTCTTTTTGCTTTGTGGTATCATCAGGTCTTGGAGTCCATCTCTGGATCACCACTGCTGGATGTAATTAGTCGACTGAAAAAGTGAGGGGACAGGAAGCAAAGCAAGTTAGTCATTTCTGGTGAGCTGCTTTCAGGACACTGTGTTAAGTCTCTGAGGCCAGAGGACTCAGTCAGACGAAACAAAGCAGCTGCTCCTCTGCCCAAAGCCACTGAGAACCTGCACAGCACCCTCGGTGACCGTACCCCATCCACTCCTGCCATTTCAGACTCTGATTAGTAGTTACCCATTGACATTCTGGCCTGTGGCTCCAAGCCTGTAATCTCATCTACTTGGGAAGCTGAAGTGGGAAGAGCACAAGTTCAAGGCTTGCCTGGGGTACAGAGGGGGTTCAAAGTGAGCCTGGGAAACTTAAAGTGGGAGGCTGGAAAGAGCTAGCAGTAAGAGTGCTTGCTGAGGCCGGGCGGTGGTGGCAGCGGCGGCGCACGCCTTTAGTTGCAGCACTCTGGAGGCAGAGGCAGGTGGATCTCTGAGTTCCAGGCCAGCCAGGGCTACACAGACACACCTTGTCTTGAAAAAAGGAGGGGGGAACGGGAGGAGGAATGAGAGGGGGATCTGTGGTTGGTATGTAAAATGAATAAAAAATATTAATACTAAAGAAAAAATAGCAATGAGAAAAAAGAGTACTAGCTGGTCTTGGAGGACTAGAGTTCTGCTCCCAGCACCCACGGCAGCTCACAACCACCTGTCTGTAGCTCCATTGCTGTCTTCTGGCCGCCTCACACACGTGTGCAATACACTTAAGTAACTACTCTCTTTTAAGTAAAAAAAAAAAGTCTTTTTCGGAAAGGAAGGTGGCCTAGAGCAGAGTGGAGTGGAGCAGTCGGGCAGAGCACTTGCCTAGCATGCGCAAGGCTCTGGGTTCAACCCCCAGTGCCACCAAAATAATTTCAAAACACAACCCAGAAGTGACTTCTAAGTGGCTCCAGTCCTCTCCCAGGAGCCCTGCTGAGAAATCCCTTTGCCTCTCACCGTGAGTCGGGAATATGTAGAAGGGCTAGCCTGGCATGCACTCGCGGGACCTGATAAGACAAACATATATCACTCACCTGGCAGTTGCTAAGGAGGCTGGGGCGGGGAGCAGGCTTCTCCTGGGTCAAGGCACAGATTGAGCCTATGCTGAAGAATTCCCGAGAGGAAGCCAGTCCGTGAGTCCCTGTTCTACAGTTTACAGTTTTATCTGCCCATACAGGCTACTGGTGCTGGGAAGAGTCAGAGAGGACAGGAGCCAACAGAGCTGAACTACAGGGGCTGGGGTGGCCACAAGGGGCTCCCAGGTGGTGCACTCACCAGGACCTGGAAGGATTGGGGGTCCACGTGTTCTACAGGATTGCTGTCCATCTTTTTGGGCCCCCGCTGGCTGAGGCTGGCTGGGGCCTTGCCTTTGGGTGCCCTTCTGTAGGTCATCCTTGAAGGTGCTCTGTGGGGGAGGGTCTTGCTCCTTCGGTGGCTTTGGCCCAGGTGGTGGCTGTGGGTCTGCCCGCTCCTGTAGCTGCTGCTTTGCAGGTGGCGGAGGAGGCCCTTTTGAATCCTGAGGCCTCTTAGAATCCTGATGTGGCTGAGATTTTTTCTCAGAATGCTGTTTCTTCTCCTCCTGTTTCTTCTCTTCCTGCTTCTTCTCTTCCTGCTTCTTCTCTTCCTGTTTTTTCGCTTCCTAGCAAGAAACCCCCAGCAAGTGACAGTCTATGTCCTCACCTCACTTATCTGCAAGATGTTGTGGAGCCCAGAGGACAAAGGGGAAGTATAGTGTCTCCATCCCCTGGAGTTAGAGGCTGAAGCTAGGGCCTGGGCTGTCTCCTTCCCCCAGAGTACCCAAAACATGGTCCTGAGTCACATTCTCGGTCAGCTAATTCCTGGGGCAGGAAAAATGGCTCTGTAGTTAAGAGTACTCTTCCCACCACTCACATCACTAGTTCACTGCTGCCTGGAACTCCAGCTCCAGAGTTGTGTACTAAAACAGGTTTTCTGGATATGGTGGCACACACTTATAATTCCAGAACTTGAGAGGTAGAGGCAGGAGAATTGCCACAAGGTAGAGGCCAGTCAGGCTGGCATAACAAGGTCTAGACCAGCCAAGGCTGCAGACTGAGACTCAAAACCAAGGAGCTGGGTAATAATAGCTCAGCTGGTAAAGTGCTTGCTTTGCAGGCGTGATGACCTGAGCTAGATTCCACATAACTTGCAAATAAAAAGCTGAGCATGACGGCCCATATTTATAATCCCAGTGCTGGGATCCCAGAGGTAGGAGGATCTCTGGAGCTCAGTGACCAGCCAGCCTAGCTTACTTGACAGGCTTCAGGACAATGAGGAACCCTGTCGCAAAAAGCAAGATGGGCAGCAATGGGGGTGCGGGCCTTTAATCCCAGGACCCAGGAGGCAGGGGCAGACAGATCTCTGAGTTTGAGGTCAGCCTGGTCTACAGAGCAAGTTTCAAGACAGGCTCCAAAGCTGCACAGAAACTCTGTCCCGAAAAATCAAAAGCAAGATGGATGGTGATTATGGAATAGCAAAGGCTGTCCTCCACCTCCACATACATGTTCAGATATGTGTACACCCAAGTGTGTCCACACACACACACAAATACTGGTTCACCTGTGTTCTCTGACTGTGTGGTTACCAGAAGATATAAAACCAGGCCTGGAGTTGTAGCTCAGTAGCATAACACTATTTCCCCAGTGTGTGCAAAGGCAAAGCCCTGGCTTCCACCCCAGCACCTTCTCCCACCATAAAAATCTTACTCATGTGGCACATATTCAGTTTTTAATGGACAGTACTGTTTCAAAGCATTGGCAAGGAATTACTCTCTTTTTTATTTGTGTGGATGTTTTGCTTGCATGTATGTATGCATGTATGTACACATGTGCATCACATGCGTGCCTGGTGCCCACAGAGCCCAGAAGGGGGATATCAGATCTCCTGGAACTGGAGTTACGGATATGAGCCACCCTGTGGTGCTAAGAATCAAACCTGGGTCCTCTAAAAAAGTAGCCAGTGTTCTTATCCACAGCGCCATCTCTGCAGCCCGTTTTTTATCCTTTTCAATTGTGAACATGTGAAGGAAAAAGGGTGTATGCATGAGTGCCGCTGCCTGCGGAGCTAGGTGCAGATGCGGTGAACTGCCCCACAGGATTCTGCAGGAAAAGGAACTCGGGTCCTCCAGAAGAGCGCTCTTAACCACAGAGTCATCTCTCCAGCCACGTGACACTGAGTTCTTACTAGAAGCAGTTGAGCTCAGGACCTAGAGATGGCTGGGCAGTGAAGGGTGTTTGCAGTCCTTCTAAACGGTCCACAGTACGTTTCCAGCACTCACCTCAAGCAGCTCACAAACGCCTGTAACTCTAGTTTTGAGGGATCCAACACCTTCTTTTGACCCCATAAGGGCACCGATATACAACATGCATGCATGCACACACACACACACACACACACACACACACACACACACGTAAATATAATACATCTGGACTGAAGAGATAGGTCAGGGGTTAAGAGCACTAGCTGATCTCTTCCATAGGACCCAGGTTCAATTGCCAGCACCATATGACAGCTCACACCCACCTGTAACTCCAGTCTTGAGATCCAACACCCTCTCCTGGCCTCCAGTGCACCAGGCACACACATGGTGTACAGGCATAGATGCAAGCAAAAAGCACATAATACAAAAATAAATCTTAACTATATATACATAGCCAGGTGTGGTGGAATACACCTTTAATCTCTGCACTCAAGCAGAGGCGGGTGGCTCTCGATAAGTTGAAGATCAGTCTGGTCTACATAGTACACTCCAGGTCAAGTAGGCCTACATGGTGAAACTCAAAAAAGAAAGAGAGAGAGAGAAAGAGAAAGAAAGGAAAAGAAAAATCGATATAAGAAAGTAAAAGTATTTGGCCTGCTGTGCCTTTAATCCCAGAACTTGGGAAATGGAGGCAGGAAAATTGTGATTATTAGGTTAGCCTGGTCTATATAGTAAGACTCTGCCTATCACCAAAGAAGAAGAAGTAGTAGTAAATAAAAACACGAAAAAATGTGCAGTTGAAGCTGGACGGTGGTGGCACACGCCTTTAATCCCAGTACTCAGGAGGCAGAGGCAGGTGGATCTCTGTGAGTTTGAGGCCAGCCTGGGCTACAGAGGGAGATCCAGGAAAGGCACAAAGCTACACAGAGAAGCCCTGTCTCGAAAAACCTAAATAAGTAAATAAATGAATATTAATATATATATATATATACCGTTGAAAAAGATGCTTACAAAATTTTCCTACCATGTAAATTGAGTACTCTAATTTTGTTTGTTTGTTTTGAGACAGGGTCTCTCTGTGTAGTTTTGGTGCCTATCTTGGACCTCACTCTGTAGACCAGGCTGGCCTCGAACTCACAGAGATCCGCCTGGTTCTGCTTCCCGAGTGCTGGGATTACAGGCGTGCGCCACTGCCCAGCTTGAATACTCTAATCTTATATACAAATTAAATATAAACCAGTTCATTCTCACTAACAACATGGCAAGGATTCAGTAGCACACAGTGTTCAGGCCATGTATACACGCTAGTCTCAACTAGGTACTAGGAGGCTGAGGTAGAAGGATCTTTTGAGCCCAGAAGTTCGCCGGACAACAGAGTGAGACCTCATCTCTTCAAATACCCTTTTGGGCCTCATCTCCCCCTCCACCCACCTAGCTAAAGCCGAGCTGGCTTGCCTCCTACCCCAGCAAACAACATTCACAAGCTCACATCCCACTTCCGAGGAAGTCTGTCATCCTCCCCATTCCCACTTGCCCTGTGAAGGACCCCGGTGGGTCATGCCCCTTCATGCACCTGCTCCTGCTCCTGCTGTGCCATCAGTGCCTTCCTCCGCTCCAAAGCCATCTGCCGACGCCGAGCCTCCCAGTGGTAGGCACTACCCATGATGATGTGGTGATAGCCTCAGAGGGGTGTGAGGGCAGGAAGAGCCCAAAATGATACCACTGCACCCAAACTCCTCTGTTGCCTCCCACCCCAGCCACACTGTCTGTTACCTGGACCACCTCACAATGTAGCCACTACCAGGGCAACTGGGCAGCCCCCTGAAGTGTTGGAGGTTGAGGCATTATCCCCAAGGCTCGTGGGGAATGCCTGCAAGTCCTCCAGAGTCCTGAGGAAAAAGATATAGTCCCCCGGGGTTTCAGTGGACCCTGGAGACAATTTGGTAATAAAACTCATTTTTCTCTCCTAGTGGCTCCCTTCAATCCTTGCCAAGAGGCTTCCTGACCCTCTGCTGGCCCTTCCCTCCTCACAAGCTGTCTGGAATTACCTTTCCCAAATCTTCCACCTCCCCTCTCTCACTGTTCTTCCAGTAATCATTTGCATTGAGTCAACATGAAAGAAAACACAAACCCCAACTGAGCTACTCCGTGGAGGGATGGGGGTGGGAAGCAGCCCTTGGATCTGGGATTCTTGCATCGATTCCACCTATGTAGTGGGATCTGATGTAGAATATCATTTTAAGGTGTGTTACTTTTGTTTATGTTGCATTTGTTAAACTGTGAAGCTGTGCTGCCGAGCTTGAGTAAAACAAGTGATGGTCTAATAAAGAGCTGAACGGCCAATAGCCAGGTAGCCGAGAGAAACAGGCAGGGCTGGCCAGCAGAGAGCATAAATAGAAGGACAAATCTGGGAGAAAAAAAAAAGAATTAGCCAGAGAACAAGGAGAGGAGGTCACCAGGGGTCAGCTACCCAGCTACACAGCAAGCCATGGAGTTAAGAGTAAGATTTACAGAAGTAAGAGAACATGAAAAGCCCAGAGGCAGGCTGGAGAAGATGGCTCAGCAGTTAAGAGCACTGACTTCAGTATTGAGTTCAATTCCCAGCACCCACATGGTGGCACACAACCATCTGTAATGAGATCTGGCGCCCTCTTCTGGCCTGCAAGGACACTTGCAGACAGAATACTGTGTACAGAATAAATAAATCTTAAAAAATAAAAATAAAAAGAAAGAAAGAAAGAAAAAGAAAAGCCCAGAGGCAAAAGGTAAATGGGGATAATTTAAAGTTAAGAAAAGCTGGCAAGAAACAAGCCAAGCTAAGGCTGGGCATTAATAATTCAGAATATGGGCTGTAGAGATGGCTCAGAAGTTAAGAGCACTGACTGCTCTTCCAGAGGTCCTGAGTTCAATTCCCAGCAACCACATGGTGGCTCACAACCATCTGTAATGAGATCTGGTGCCCTCTTCTGTACATAATAAATAAATAAATCTTTTTAAAAAATAAATAAGAATACACCTCTGTGTGTGATTTATTTGGGAGCGGTCCCCCCAAAAGAGCAAAAACAACCAACAGCAGGGATCAGCTTGAGTTTTAGTGTCAGATGCAGGTTTAATCTTGGCTGTGTCACCTGCCAAGCTGAGGGAACTTGGGCAGGCCACTCAGTGTTTCAGAGCCCCGCCCTGGATAGATAGGATACTGGTATGCTTGGAAAACACCTGCCTTCAAAGTGGAGCACATGCAGCTATGAAAAGCTGGAAAGGACTGTCCCAATGCTGATGTGGGACAAGAGAGGTGTGCTTTGTCTAGCTGGATCCTTCTTCAGTAAAAGGGTGACGGTTCCTTCTTTCAGTACCCAGGGGTGCTCTCTCATCTGCAGCACTGGGTACTTCAAAGTGATAGGATATAACAGATTAAAATGGCCTTTAAAAAAATTGGGGGCTGGAGAGATGGCTCAGCGGTTAAGAGCACTGACTGCTCTTCTAAAGGTTCTGAGTTCAATTCCCAGCAACTACATGGTGGCTCACAACCACCTGTAATGAGATCTGGCGTCCTCTCCTATATACATAATAAATAAATCTTTTTTTTTTTTTTTAAACCAATTGAAAGTCTTTATTAGCCACCCAGCTACTGCACTTGGGTGTTCAGGATCCCAGTGTAACCCCAACTGAGCCTTTCTCTGGGTGAGCTTTTTTTTTTATTATTATCAGCTTGATACAGTATAAATTCTTATCCTAGTAGTGAAATGTTTCACTGAGGCTTGCCCAGTGATTGAGTAAAACCAAAACTTATTGTAAGCCACAGTCATCCTAGGGTCTCCCCTGCTATGTAGCCTCCCTAGTTCTGTGGGTTGCAGTCTGATTGTTCTTTGCTTTATATCTAGAATCCACCTATGAGTGAGTACATACCATGTTTGTCCTTCTGGGTTTGGGTTACCTCACTCAGGATGATATTTTCTAGTTCCATCCATTTGCCTGCAAATTTCATGCTGCAGGCACACATGCAGATGGAACACTGTATACATAATAAATAAATAAATCTTTTTTAAAAAATTAGTACTGGTGTTTTGCATGCTAGTCAAGCTACCACTGATCTATATCCCTAGGTGTCTTTTCACCCTTTTTAAAAATTATTTATTTTCGGTTTGCTGAGACAGGGTTTCTCTGTGTAGCCCTGGCTGTTCCGGAACTTGTTCTATAGACCAGGCTGGCCTCGAACTAGATCTGCCTGCCTTTGTCCTGTGCCACCATAGCCTGGCTGTTTTGATTGTTTACCTTTCCAAAAAAGTTTAAGATACATTCTCACTAAGTTACCAGACTGGTCTTGAACTTAAGACCCTCCTACCTCAGCCTCCCAAGGAGTTGAATTACAAGTTTGTACCACTAAACCCAGCTTGGACATTCATCTTCACATCGTGTTTATCTTTGTATAAACTAACTCTAAAAAGTGGGGGCACAATGGCTCATATGTATAATCCCAGAACCCGAGGAGCTAAGGCAAGAAGAATGCTACAAATTCCAGGCCAGCCTGAGCTAGGTGAGATCCTGTTTCAAAACAAAGCAGCAACAACATTTCTATGGAAAATGGTAAGAAAGATGTGAAAGGCACATCCAGCTCTCTTCCTTGGGGGACAAAACAGGAAGTGAGTTCCTTTTGCACTTCCTCTTCTCATTTTCCTCTGAAGTTGAAAATCTTAAGATGGGGGAGACAGAAGAGCAGGCCTGGCAGCCGGAATTCAGGGAAATGGTTTCCAAACCCCCGAGGCAGTGTTTATGTGGGAGGAAAGGTTCCCGGAGTGATTGTCAAAACTGTCCTCCCCCTTTGCAATCCTCCTAGGGCCCCTCCTGCCTCCCCTGTGTGCACTTCCTCTCCCAACCCTACTGCTGATGTAAATCTTCCTCCGGCCATCAGGCCCTCATCTCCTACTGCACATCTCCTCCGCCTCTGACCATCTGATGTTGACTCCTGCCGGCCCTCAGGAAACCTCCCTCTGGTGACATCAGTGTGGAGCCACTTAAACAATGGTGCTTTTGGTTCTGCTACAGGGTCTCATGGCGACCTCCAACTTTTGATATAGCAGAGGATGACCTCGAACTCCTAATCCTCCTGACAGTACCTCCTAAGTGCTGGGATTACAAATGTGCACTGCTCTGCCCAACTGTTAGTTTAGTTTGTTTAGTTGCTTGTGTGTGAAGGAACTGCAGGTGCCCTTGGAGTCAAAGGCAGTGGATCCTCTAGGACTGGAATCACAGGTGTTTGTGAGCTGTCCTGTGACCACAAAGACTTGAACTCAGGTCTTCTGGAAGAGTCGTAAGAACTCCTAACTTCGGATCCATCTCTCTAGCCCCCATAGTTGAGTGGGTTTTTTGTTTGGTTGGTTGGTTTGGCTGGATTTTCGAGAAAGGATTTCTCTGTGTAGTCCTGGCTGTCCTGGAACTCCGATCTGTAGACTGTGGTGGTTCTCCTGCAGGCTTTGCAGCAGGCAGGGAAAAAACAGTCCACAAAGAGACAAGAGTGAAACTCAGCTCAGCCCAGTTTTATTGTGACCAGTGCTGGACCAGGACTTCAAGAGTCCGGACCAGATCATTTAACTTTAGCCATATTTAAGCACAGCACAATTTTTGAAAAAAGTATTCAGATAGTGATTAACTCAGTCCCATGTGCACATCAATTTAAGACATGTTTACACTGAGATTCCTTACAAAGTACATCTGGCTTCTTTCACAAGACTGAGTAATGTTGACTCAGAGATAGTGCCCAAGATTTAGGGTCTAGGGAGTTTGACTGAGGTAAACAGAATGCCTGTGGGTGTCAGGATTGGCCTGGCCCTAAGATAACATAGAAGTCACTTAGGCTGCTATAAAGCACAGATGACTTCAGTCATAAGAGGAGGTTTATGGTCTAAAAGCATTGCTCAAGACTTAGGGGAAAAGGTCTTGATAAGTAAAAACATAAACTCTGGGAGACATGGCAGGGCCTGTCTCGTC
The DNA here is from genome assembly GCF_903995425.1 of Onychomys torridus. NCBI lineage: Eukaryota > Metazoa > Chordata > Mammalia > Rodentia > Cricetidae > Onychomys > Onychomys torridus. The sequence continues at coordinate 89,524,502 of NC_050450.1, forward strand.
AGATCCAAAGGATCGCCAGGTTGTAGAACTACAGCCCAGCATTCCAGGAAAGGCAGCTACACACTTCATTCCATTGAAGAGCTAAGCTGTGTAGTTAACTTTCCTGGCTTCTCCAGTGCTTACCTTTGTGCACAAGGCTTTTTGCTTTCTGCATGTAGACCAGGCTGGCCTTGAACTCAGAGATTCTCCTGCCTCTGCCTCCCAAATTCTGGGATTAAAGGAGCATGCCACCACCACTGCCCAGCCATAGTTTGGTTTTTTAAGATGGGTCTTGTCATATAATTCAGGCTGGCCTCAAATTCGTGATCCACGTGTGTCAGCTTCCCAAGTATTGGAATTACAGGTGTGTACCATCTGTCTTGGTTATTTGGTTCTATTGCTGTGAAGCAATATTGTGACCAAGGCAACTCATAAAAAGAAACATTTAAAAAAGAAAGAAAGAAAGAAAGAAAGAGGGCTGGAGAGATGGCTCAGAGGTTAAGAGCACTGACTGCTCTTCCAGAGGCCCTGAGTTCAATTCCCAGCAACCACATGGTGGCTCACAACCATCTGTAGTAAGGTCTGGTGCCCTCTTCTGGTCATACATGCTGTATACATAATAAATAAATAAATCTTAAAAAAAAAAAAAAAAAAAAGAAAGAAAGAAAGAAAGAAAAGAAAACATTTGTCAGGTGGTAATGGTACATGCCTTTAATCTCAGCACTAGGGTGGCAGAGGTAGAAGAATCTGTGAGTTCAAGGCCAGCCTGATCTACAGAGTGAGTTCCAGGATAGCCAAGTCTACACAGAAACCCTGTCTCAAAAAAGAAAAACAAACAAACAAACATTTAATTGGGAGCTTGCTTACAGTTTTAGAAAGTTAGTCCACTAACATCATGGTGGAATGCAGACAGGCACATTACTGGAGCACTTTTGCATCCTGATCCATGGGTAGTAGGCAGAGAGAAACATTGGGCCTGGTTACATCCTGATCCACAGGCAGCAGGCAGAGAGAGAGAGAGAGAGACACTGGGTCTAGTGTGGGTTTTTGAGACCTCAAAGCCCACCTCCATTGACACACTGCTCTATCTAACAAGGCCACATCCTCCAGTCCTCCTAATCCTTCTTAAACAATTCACCAACTGGGGACTAAGCGTGTTGTGGACCAGGCTGGCCTTGAATTTAGAGACCCACTGGCCTCTGCATCCTGAATGCTGGGGTTAAAGGCGTGCGCCCCCATTGTTAATTAACAATTTAAAAAAGAGCTGCACTTTTTGTTTGCTTCCTCATCTTGTTTTTAAGATAAAACCTGGAAGCTGGAGCGATAGATGGCTCAGTGACTGACAGCCCTGGATACCCTTCCAGAGGACCCGGGTTTGATTCCCAGCACCCACATAATGCTCACAACCATCTGTAACTCCAGTTCCAGGTTTCTACTCCTTTGCCCCCCCCACGCCTGCACTCACATACTCAGACACACATAAGTATAGATTAAAAAGAAAATAAAATCTTCAAAATTTATTTTTGAAGTAAAAATAAAGCTTATTATTTTTTTTGAAAAATTCTGTTTTTTAATTATGTGTATATGTGGGAGGGGTGTACATGGGAATGCAATGCTCACCAAAGCCAGAAAAATGTATCCGTTTCCCTGGAGCTGAAGTTACAAGGGGTTGTAAGCTTCCTGATGGGTGCCAAGAACCAAACAGTTCCTCTGTAAGAACAGTACACTCAATTTGATTGTTGAACCATTTTACCAGCCTCTAAAGCTTGTCATTAAAGACCCAGAGACACCCAAGTGTGGTGGTGCACTCCTTTAATCCCAGCACTCAGAAGGCAGAGGCAGGCGGATCTCTGTGAGTTCGAGGCCAGCCTGGTCTACAGAGCGAGTTCCTGGAAAGGCGCAAAGCTACACAGAGATATCCTGTCTCAGAAAAAAAAGAAAGAAAGAAAGAAAGAAAGAAAGAAAGAAGGGAGGGAGGGAGGGAGGGAGGGAGGGAGGAAGAGAGAAAGAGAAGAAAGAAAGAAAGAAAGAAAGAAAGAAAGAAGAAAAAGAAAAGAGGAAAACAAAATCCCCAGCCAAGTGGTGGCGCACACCTTTGATCCCAGCACTGGGGAGGCAGAGGCAGGTGTATCTCTGTGAGTTCAAGGCCAGTCTGGTTAGTTCTAGGACAGTCAAGGCTACACAGAGAAACTCTTGCTGGAAACCACCACCACCACCACCACTACCACCACCCAAAATAAACAAATCCTCTGTTGTGTAACTATTTCCTCCTGATTGAAACATTAACTCCTAAAAAAAAAAGAAAAGAAAAGAAACATTACCTCCTTAGGGAAGGGGAAGGTTTACACAACTCACAGAAAATTACAAAACACAGAAGAAAATTACAAGACTCCTCCTGAGGCCTCTCTCTTAGGTCTGCCTGAGGTGGTATAGCAATAAGCAGTGCGTTTTGATTTCTTTCTTAATCCAGCTCTATGGGAGCTGGGAAGATCGCTCAGGCAGTAAAGTGTTTGCCATGCAAGTATGAGAACCTGAGTTCAGATTCAGACCTTGGTGTGGCGGTGCATGCTTGCAATCTCAGTGCTATGGAGGCGCCCAAACAGGCTCAGTGGCCAGCAAACCTAGCCTACTGGGTGAGTTCCAAGCCTGTAAGAGAGTTTGTTTCAAAAACAACATCATCAAGGAGTATGGTGCCTGAAGAGTAACATCCAAGACTGACCTTTGTCCTCTCCATGCACACAAACCTACACACAAGCACAAAATCAAACTGTACGATCTGTACCAAAATAGAGTATGGAGAGCTTGTAAGTGTAACAAGCTGGAAAAATACACCCAAAGAAACTTTTAAGAAGATAAAACCGATATAGAAGCACTAATATCCCACAAATATGTAGTCTCCTTTTAGATAATTCGGTGGATAAAGGCACTTGCCACCAATACTGACAACCTGACTTTGAACCTTGGGACCCAAAACGTAGAAGGAGAGAACTGACTCCCTTAAATTGCCCTCTTATCTCCACCGTGTGCTTTGGCACCTACATGTCCCCACTCATCAGCCACACACATAAACATTAATAAACATAACGTATTTTAAATTTGTGCATATATGTATGTGTGTTTGTCTTTGCATCACATGCATGCCTAGTAGCCAAGGAAGCCCGAAGGTGGTGGTGGAGTCCCTAGGACTAGAGTTATAGACAGTTGTGAACTGTCTATACGTAGGTGTTGGAAATTGAACCTGGGTCATCTGGAAGAGCAGTCAGTGCTCTTACCCATGGAGCCATCTCTCCAGCCCCCTAAAAGAAAGGTTTTTGAACTTATTCTTGGAGACATAGAATACATTTTTAAACAATAATACATTTTGCTAAAACCTCTTTCTGTTTATGTTTAGGTGGTATATGTGACCACAGGCTGGCCCTAAGCTCTGTGGGAAGAAAGAGGAAACAGGACAAAGGGTCTCCTCAGGGCATCCCATCTCTTGCCCTAGAGATTTAGATAAACAGATACAGAGTGCCTGAGGATTTGAACTTGAGTCCTCATGCTTGAATGACAAGAGCTTTATCCAGTAAACCATCTTCCTAGTACAGTTTCTGGGGCTTCTGAGATGTTCTGAGCCCAGTAGGCTCTAAGTGTGTTGAGAACTTTCCAACTTAGTCAGGAGTTCAACATTCAAGGGTCTGGCAACAAGGATAGCTCCTCTTCCCTAAAAGACAGGCTAGGAGGTTGGAAACTGGGTGCTCAAGGAGGCAGAACACTGGTATAATCCTAGAGCCCATGAGTCTGGCCTCCCAGGTTTGCATAAGAAGAAACCTGGGGAAAAATGATTCAACCAAGACTATGCAGCAAGTCAGCAGAGAGTCCGAGGTGGGGCTCCAAGTCTAACTATGTGGGTCTCTTAAAGGCTCTCAGATACCTTGTCCCCATGACTTCTCAGTGATACAGCCAGAGCTTGAATCAAGATCTCCTAAATGAAAATAGCATGCTATTGGGAATGAAAAGGAGAAATAGGCATCCTTTAAATTTTTTTTAACAATTTAATGTTTATGGGTGTTTTGCCTGTACACATGTCTGGGCACCATGTATTTGCAGTGCCCACGGAAGCCAGGGGGCATTGGATCCCCTAGAACTGAAGTTACAGATGGTTGTGAGCTGCCATGTGGGTGCTGGGAACTGAGCCTGGGTCCTATGGAAAAGCAGCCAGTGCTCTTAGGAGCGGGAACATCTCTCCAGCCCCACAGGACACACTTTATTTGTTATTTTGTCTTTTTTTTTTTTTTTTCCTGGAACTTAGGACCGAACCTAGGGCCTTGTGCTTGCTAGGCAAACACTCTGCTCTACTACTGAACTAAACCCCCAACCCCAAATTTCTTTCTTTCTTTTTTTAAATTTTTGTGGCATTGGTGTTTTACCTGTATGTATGTCCGTGTGAGGGTGTCAGATCCCCTGGAACTGGAGTTACAGATGGTTGTGAGCGGCCATGTGGGTGCTGGGAATTGAACCCAGGCCCTCTGGAAGAGCAGCCAGTGCTCATAACCATTGAGCCATCCCTTCAGTCCCCAGGAATAGACTTTAAAAGACCACACAAATGTGGTGCCCGAAGCAAAGGAAAGTGGAGACTTGTGGAAGGAAAGGAGAGTGGCCCCCAGTATCTAAGGCCTGAGAAACAAGAGCAGGTAGGACATCCTGGAGGTAACTGCAGAATGGCAGAGGTCCCCTTGTCTGGGGCCCATGCAGAAGTGGCTCTTCCGAAGACTGAGAGGTTTTATAGTTAGATCAAGCTGGTATGGAGGGATTACAGGAGTCTGGAGGCCATCAGAAGTCAGGTGGAGACCGATGTCTGTGACATTGCTCACAGACAGAGCCCTTACTGAACATAAAAGGAAACCCCCAGGGTCTGTGGGCCAAGGCAACGGGAGATCAATCACCCGCTGGTGGTTTTAGACACAGAATTAGGATTCAAGGTCTGGTGCTGGGACTTCCTGCCAGGAAGAACGGGGGCCATGCGGAGGGGGAAGGTATTAGGGGCTGATGGGGCTTGGAGCATGAAAGGTTGTGAACCCAAAGCTGGGCAAGTCCCCTGTGGGAGTCCAGCTCCCACCTTTTGGAGTGTTCTTAGGCGGAGGAGAGAGGAATAAGGAAATATCAGATGGAACGAGAGACCTAGCCAATGAGAAGAAAGAAACACAAGGATAGCTTCAGGAGGGCCCGGGTCAATACCCAACGGCCTCATACTTTACTGAAAGGGCTTTTTATAACATGCCAAGGAGAGGAGCAAAAGACCTCCCCCTCACAAGATCAAAGCACACTGTACAGCCAAGTGTAGACCCTTCCAAACACCTGGTAACCACTCCTGGGGTCGAATCATCTTGATATGCAGCCCTGCTGGGTAAAGCAAGCTCAGATTCTCACTAGGAAGCCCCTGTGGGCTCTCACAGTCCCCTGCTCTTCTCAAGTCCAGCTGCTGTTCCCTCACTGCATCCTTGTTTGATACAGCACCACTTAGGAAAACCACCCCTGAACTAGAACTAGAAAGCTTTTCATCCCTGTGGAAATTTGGAGCCCATCCCAAGGTTCAGAAGACCAAGGAAGGAATCATGTGGGTCTGAGAGCTAGTGTTACCTGTGACCTTTGATGAAGGACCAAGATGCTAGCCAGACTGCAGAGTGGTAGAGCACCTGCCTGGATTAGATCCCGCAACACACACACACACACACACACACACACACACACACACACACACCAAACAAGAAAGGCCTCCCAAAACAACACATTCAGATAAAGATGACAAAAAATAAATAAATCCAGAGCTGGGCATGGTGGCACACTTCTTTAATCATCTCAGTACTTGGAGGCAGGTAGGTCTCTGAGTTCCAGGACAGCCAAGGCTAAACAGAGAAACTTTCTCTGGGAAAAAACAAAACAAACAAACAAAAAAATAGTGGCCCAAGCTTGTAATTCCAGCACTCAGGATGCTGAGGCAGGAGGATTTCAAGTTCAGAGCCAGTATGGACTGTAACAGGACACTAGACCCTGGTAGACTCCCAGACCTTAGCACAACTGATTCCATGATGGCAGTACCATTCAGGCTGTAAAACTCAGCATGTAGACAGCACCACCTGCCTAAACTAAAACAAAGGCCTAACCCATCAAAGTCCATAGTTCTGGCAGTCTCTAAATGTACCAACCTTGCTTTTTGGCTTCTGTAGTTCTGCTTCTGGCTAACTGTTCTTGTTAGCTGAAGTATGTCAATCCAGGATATGGTTTTTGTGCTTAAAAGCTCACCCTGAGAAAGGTTCATGGGTACACTGGGATCCCAAACAGGTGGTGTAGCTGCTGGCCGGTTCAACACAGACTTTCTATTGGCTTGTCTGAGCAGTCTTATCTGGTGACTACCCCATAACATGGATTATGTACTGAGTTCCAGAACACCTTGCCTCAGAAAAAGGGAAAGGAAATGAGGAAGCAAGGAAGGAAGAATCCAAGCCACACCACGGGAAATGTGCTTCTCAACATATGAAGAGCTTTTAGATGCCATACCTACAATCCCAGGACCTGGGAGACCAAGGCAGAAGAATCACAAATTTGAAGCCAGGCAGGGCTATGTTGAGAAATCTTGTTTATAAACTAATTAGCTACTTTTTTTTTTTTTTTTTGGTTTTTCAAGACAGGGTTTCTCTGTGTAGCTTTGCGTCTTCTTTCCTGGATCTCGCTCGGTAGACCAGGCTGGCCTCGAACTCACAATGATCCTCCTGCCTCTGCCTCCCGAGTGCTGGGATTAAAGGCATGCACCACCATCGCCCGGCATTAGCTACTTAATTAACTAAGTATACCAAAGTCTGGGCTTTTCTTGTGTGTGTTGTACGTCATCATGTTGTCTTCGACAAGGAGCGGACCGCCGGCCTCCAAGAGCTCACTCCCTTAAACTGCTTTGCAGCCCATCTTGGTCATCTTCTGCCCCATCCTTCACTTGCAACCTAAGAGGAAGTCTCCAGCCTCTTACACAGGGATCCTTGGACAGCTCCGGGGTGCAGTCGGCTCTCGGTGGCCACGCCCCTCCGCGGCAGGGCGGAGCATGCAAATCTCTCAGAGACCACGCTTCCGTTGGGGAAAAAAGCGAGGGTCTCTCACGCATGCGAAGTTTTTTGTGAAACCTGAGGGGCATAAGAAATTTGTAGCAGAGTCCAGTGGTGAGCACGGTGGGAGACAGAGCCACGTTCGGAGCTCACCACGAGTTAAAGAGGGATGATGAGAGGACGGCATCGGTATGGGCGGAAACCTCGCTATCGCTTCTCGGCCTTTTGGCTAAGATCAAGTGTAGTATCTGTTCTTATCAGTTTAATATCTGTATACGTCCTCTATCCGAGGACAATACATTAAATGGATTTTTGGAACTAGGAGTTGGAATAGGAGCTTGCTCCGTCCACTCCACGCATCGACCTGGTATTGCAGTATCTCCAGGAACGGTGCACCCCCTCGGGGGGTCTTTATCTTTGTTTTAAATAGAGACTTTTTGTTTTACTTCTTATCTATTTTCTGTGGGGAAAACTGGCCTTGAATTCAATGCTGTGGGGAAAACTGGCCTTGAATTCAATGCTGTGTTAATCCTGTTGTCTTTGACTTCTGAACCATATCTTTTAATGGAAGCATAGCATTAAATATGCTTAATTGTATTTATTTTATTCTTACCTTGTCTTTCGTGGCAGTTTTTCTCTGTATAGCTCTGCCTGTCCTGGAACCTGGAACTTTGTAGATCAGCACTGAAAGTGGTGTAACACTACTGCCCGGCTTAAATTATTTTATTTTATATTTTTTGGTCTCCTAGTCTTGCGCCTTGCGCCTTTCCCATGCCCCCACTTTTTTTCCTTTTTTAGAGCTGAGGACCGAACCCAGGGCCTTGAGCTTGCTAGGCAAGAGCTCTACTTCTGAGCTAAGTCCACAAACCTTTAATCTCAGCATTTGGGGTGGGGGCAGGGGAACAGATGCAGGTTGATGTCTTGAGTTACAGGACAGCCAGGGCTACCTTGCATTGAAAAACAGACAAGGGGCTAGAGAGCAGTTAAGCCCACTGCTCTTTCAGAGGACCTGGGTTCAATTCCCAGCACATGGTGACTTACATACAACTGTCTGTGACTCTAGGGTGACACCCTCAGCAGACATGCATACAGGAAGAACACCAATGCATGTGAAATTAAAAAAAAAAAATTTCCCCTTTGTGCAGAGGATCTTTCTTAGGTTTTCAAGAATGCTAGCTAGCTAGACACAGATATGATCATGAGTTACATCCTAACCCCCAAAAATGTATTTTTTTAATTTCATTTTATTTATGTGTGTGTGTTGCTGTGAGCCATGTGCATGTCTGGTGCCTGTGGAGGTCTGAAGATTATCCACTCCTCTGGAACAAGACAAAAAGAAAAAACCCAAAACACCACCGAAATAACTAAACCAATTACTACATGCGGTGACAGAGAATGGCTCAATGGGAAGTAGGATAGTAGTACCTTGTCCCCTCGCCTTGAGTAGCAGCTGCTGTCCCTAAGAACTGCCACTCAGGACCAGATCACTGTATGAAATATAAGTTTTTCAGAAACAAAAATGCAAATCACGCCGGGCGGTGGTGGCGCACGCCTTTAATCCCAGCACTCCGGAGGCAGAGCCAGGCGGATCTCTGTGAGTTCGAGGCCAGCCTGGTCTACAGAGCGAGATCCAGGAAAGGCGCAAAGCTACACAGAGAAACCTTGTCTCGAAGAAAAAAAAAAAAAGCAAATCACTTTATATTTAATATGTCTCTGTAAGTCCCTAATATGGTCACCAGCTCCCTTAGTAAACAGACGTTTGATCCTGAAGAATTAAATGAATTAAATGCAGCTGTCTTTGATATTTTACTTTCTGTCACATACAAAAATAGCTGGAAACACATTTACATGTTATCCAGTTGAATGAATTTTTTTTCCAGGCTATGAGGATAGATCTCTTGTTAACAGTTTGTTTATTCAGCTGGTCATAGTAGCTTGGACTGTAATCTCCGAATTTTGAGATACCGAGGCAGAACTATTGCCCAGAGTTCAAGCCTGCCCAGTGAATGCTAGGCCAGTGTGGATTACAGAGTGAAATCACGGCTGAAAAACCAAAACAACACAACAAAAATCGGGTTATTGGTCTGACAATCTTTAAATACTTGGACAGCCAGACCTCACTCTGTAGACCAGGCTGGCCTCGAACTCACAGAGCCTCTACCTCCCCAGTGCTGGGATCAAAGGAGTGTGCCACCACCACCACCCGGCCCACATTCACAAATTACCCACTGTGAATCTCCTAGTTATTGGAATAGAAAGGAATCCAACCAGGGTTCCTATTTGTCAAAGCTACAAGTCTAGGGTGAGGGCCTTCTGGTCTTGATTGTTAATCAACCCTGCCAGGATTTTACGCTACGGGACACTTACAAGAGGCAGGGTTTGCAGCATGCATGGTCCAGGCCATGGAAGCTTCCCTTCCTGCCTCGTGTTTCCTTTTACAGAAGTAAAATTTGCTTTTAGAGACAAATGGTGCTTCATAAAATGGCTCCCTCCCCGAACGTTCCTCTTCTGGAGTTCTGCCTCCCTGCCTACTTCAGTCAGCTCCCCACCAAAAATGCTATCTATCAGGCTGGGAAGTGGGGAGGCGGATAGCAGAATTCATAATTTCCAGTGTTTTCTGTGGTGTGAAATAAAAAAGCAAATTTCAGAGGGTCTGGGATGTAGCTCAGTTGGGAGAGTGTTTGCCTAGCATGCACAAAGTGCTGGGTTCGATCCCCAGCACCCCATGAAATTGGGTGCAGTGGCACAGGTTTGTAGTCCAAGCACGTTTTGTATGTTGGTAGGAAGATCAGGAATTTAAGGTCATCCTTGGCTACACAGAAAGTTGTGTAGCATGGGCTACATAAGACCCTGCCTGCTCCCTCCTTCATCTCTCAAAATAATAAAAATAAAAAAAGACTGTAGAAAGAAAACCAGGAGAGGCACCCAGGAGCCAGATGTGATGGTGCACCTCTTCAGAGGCAGGCAGATCTCTGCGAGTTTGAAGCCTGCACGGTCCAAGTCAGCCAGGGCTACTTAGTGAGACTATGTAGGAAGAGAGGGAGGAACGAAGGGGGGAGGGAGGGAAGAAGGGGGGAGGGGAGGAGAGGCGAGAGAGACCCCGCCCACCAAGAGTGCTCTCCCCGCCTTCTCTCAGCCTGGTTCGGGGAGGCCTGAGCCAAAGCTCCACGCGCTGCCGCCTGCCTCCTCGGGACCTGCTAACGGACACCGAGGGATTGCGGCGCGTGGAAAGAACAGTCTGCAATGCCACCAACCCACTGGCCTCCAGCAAGCAAGCCCCACGTCCAAAGCCTTGGGCACTCCAAGGTTTCGGTGTCAGAAATGTATATAGTGCAAACGAGACCAAATTAGATATACTTGTACATCAGACTGCCATTAAAAAGAATCAACCTGAGAAACAGGTGCGGTGCAGGAGGTGGGAGAATCGTACGTGGCTTGCAGTGGTTGGAGGAGAAGCTGCTGCTGTGAGTGCCCCAGGTACAGCTCCAAAAGAAGCGAGGAATTCGTCACCATAGAGATACCGTCTCAGCCCCACAGGTGGATTCTTAAGCTGTTTTTGTGGTGGCTGCAGAGATGGCACAGTGGTTAAGAGTCCTTATCGCTCTAGCAGAGTACTCAGGGTCAGTTCCCAGAATTCAGCTGGTGGATCAACCATCAGTAACTCCAGCTCGGGGGATCTACCACCCACTTCAGAACTCCAAGCATGCGCACTGTGCACATACAGACACAAACACTCATAAGTCTTTTAAAGTTTTTATGAGCCGGGCAATGGTGGCGCACACCTTTAAATCCCAGCACTCGGGAGGCAGAGGCAAGCGGATCTCTCTGAGTTTGAGGCCAGCTTGGTTTACAAAAAGTGAGTTTTCCAGGACAGCTAGGACTACACAGAGAAACCCTGCTGTCTTGAAAAACAAAAATAAAGTTGTTTTTTTTTTATGAATATTTATAAGGTGGATGCCATTGGTATGTTCATGACAGGGCCCAGCTTTGCTTATGCCTGCAGAAGCAACAATTACTTGTTGGTGTGGGTTTCCTGTTTCCTTGAGGTCTGTTGGCCACCACGAGGGTGAGAGACAGCTTCAGTGAGTCAGCTCAACTTTATTCCAGAGGATAGAAGACCTACAGGGTTGGGGTGGTAGCTGGGGCAGGCCCTAATTTACATTAGGTGGCACTCTCCCATCATAACGCTGGGTTAGTGGCAGCAGGGCCCTATGGAAATAGCTAGAGCTGGGGAAGCGCGCTGGCAGGGAACTGTGTCAAGGGTCATCCTTAAGATAAGTCCGGCTTCCGGGCCTAGAGACATCCTCCAGAGAAGGTTAGGAAGAGAGCAGGAAAACCCGCTGGGAGGAGGGAGGGAGTCCTTTGTGTTGTGCGGTTGGAGGGGTGAGGGGGGTGGGGCGCTGCTAAACTATGGTAGACTGCAACCTCTGCCCAGAGGGGCCTCCCAAATGCAGGGTGCTCCTAAACACACACACACACACACACACACACACACACACACACACACACACACAGGGAGGGCGAGGGAGGGAGGGCGAGAGGAGAGAAGAGATTAAGTAGCCCTGGAGAAATTATTTAGTTATGACTCAATTCCCTGTAAAATGGAGATTATCTTTTTTTTTTTTTTAAGATTTATTTATTTATTTATTATATATAGTGTTCTGCCTGTATGTATCCCTGCGGGCCAGAAGAGGGCACCAGATCTCATTACAGATGATTGGGAGCCACCAAGTGGTTGCTGGGAATTGAACTCAGGACCTCTGGAAGAACAGTCAGTGCTCTTAACCTCTGAGCCATCTCTCCAAGCCAGAGATTATCTTTTCTGTTTGTTTTTTTGAGACAAGGTTTCTCTTTGTAGCCCTGGCTGTCCTGGTCTGCCCTTGCACTCACAGAGATCCACCTGCCTCTGCCTCCCAAGTGCTGGGATTAAAGGTGAGAGCCACCACCTCCTGGCTCCATTCAGCTTTTTTTTTTTTTTTTTTTTGCCTGCATGTATGTCTGTGTGAGGGTGTCAGGTCTTGGAATTACAGACAGTTGTTAGCTGCCATGTGGGTGCTGGGAATTGAACCCGGGTCCTCCAGAAGAGCAGTTGGTGCTCTTAACCGCTGAGCCACCTCTCCAGCCCTCCATTCAGCTTTTTTAAAGAAGGAAAATTTTAAGAAGAAAACATTCCATAACATGAACAACCCTTGAGTCAAAGAACTAGCCAGTCACAAGAGATTAGGACTGAATGGTTCTACATATAGGTAGAACTTTTTAGAAAATGTGTGTTCTGGGAACTAAAGTCAAGCACTTTTATCTTCTAAGCTATCTCAATGGTTCCATTGAAAGTTTTGGTTTTGTATTTATATGGGTATTTGCCTACATGCAAGTCTGTGCCCCATGTGCATGCAGTACCTGTGAAGGCCACAAAAGGTTGTTGAGTCGCCTGGAACTAGAATTACAGACAATTGTTAGCGACATAAGAGTGCTGGACTTCGGGGGCTGGAGAGATGGCTCAGCAGTTAAGAGCACTGACCAGAGGACCTGGATTCAATTCCCAGCACCTACGTGGCAGCTAACAACTGTCTGTAACTCCAAGATCTGACACCCTCACATAGACATACGTGAAGGTAATGAACCAATGCAAATAAAGTAAAATAAATAAATTATATTTAAAAAAAAAAAAAAAAAGAGTGCTGGACTTCAAGCCCAGGTGCCCTGGAAGCACAGTCAATGCTCTTAACTGTTGGCATCTCTCCAGCCCGGTTTGTTTGGAGATAGTTCCCACCTTGCAGCCCTAGCTGGCCTAGAATGTGATATGCAGACTAAGTTAGTCTCAGGCTGGGAGAGATCTACTTGCTTCAGCCGCCTGAGTGCTGGAATTAAAAGCATGCTCCACCATTCCTGGTGTGTATGGTGTTTGTATAGGAGTTGTGTGCACTTCAGTGCAGTATACACAGAGGGAATTTGCTACCTCAGAACTGCTATTACATGCAGTTGTGAACTACCAGTCATGAGTGCTGGGAACTTGAACTCAGGTCCTCTGCAAAAGCAGCCAGTGCTCTTAACACTGAACATTTCTCCAGCCCCTGCTTTTTCTTTATTAAGACAGGGTCTCACTGTGTAGGCAAGGCTGGCTTCAAACTCATGACTTTCCCACCTCACACTGTTACAGACCAGACATGTCTCTAATACTTCATGATACAAATTTCAACAATCCTGTTGCCAAGAAGGGAATACCCACACAGCATTTTATTATTTTGTTTTATTTGGGGTTTTTGTTGCTGTTGTTTGAATCCTTGTCTATCCTGGAACTCTATGCAGACCAGGCTAGCCTTGAACTCACTGAGATCCACCTGCCTCTTTCTCACAAGGGCACCACCATGCCTAGCATCCTACATAGCATTTCTGTCTGTTTAGAGAACAAAATAGTGTATTCTTTGCTATGAAACGCTAATTTAAGATTTTTTATCCTTATTTATTGTGTGTGTGTGTGTGTGTGTGTGTGTGTGTGTGTGTGCACGTGTGTGTACATGCCAGGGTGCACGTGTGGATGCCAGAAGACAACTTGCAGGAGTTAGTTCCCTGTTTCTACCAGGCAGACTCGAGGATTGAACTCAGGTCATCAGGCGTATGGGGCAAGTGCCTGCACACTCTGAGCCATTTCACAGGTCCTGAAAGCTTAATTTTACTCCTTTTTTGTGTTGTTTTGATTTGGCTTTTCAAGACAGGGTTCCTCTGTGTAACAGCCCTAACTGTTCTGGCACTTGCTCTGTAGACCAGGCTGGCACTTTTACTCCTTTATACACAGGTCCAGAAGCATACACTTCATTAACCCTTACGGAGATAATTATTGACACTTTAGACAATAATTTACTCCTTTAAGTATAGGAGGGTGGAAGTAGATACAATGAGCCTCATGGGTGGGTGGGGGGGGCACTAAAAATAGTCCTTCTAGGCCCTAAGGGCTCCTCACCACCACTTTGTGGGTTTTTGTTGTTGTTTGCAAGACATGATCTTACATGTAGCCCTGGCTGTCATGGAATTCTATCTGTAGACCAATCTAGCTTTGAACTCAAGACTAGCCGCTGCCCCCCCTCCCTCACATACACTCTATTAAACGACTTACAGGCAGGTGTAGCCACACACATCTCTAATCCCAGGGCTGGGGAGAAAGAGGCAGGCGAATCTCTGTGAGTTTCAGGCTAGCCTTGTCTACATTGTAAGTTCCAAGCCAGCCAGGATGCTATATAGTGAGACCCTGTACTGTTTATGGGTGGCAGTGGCGAGGAGCGCTTTGTTCTGAGTTAACTCCCTAGCCCTGGTGGTGCTTAGAGGAGTGTGGCTGGTTCATAGCATGAACTAACTAACTAGACTGTTCGCAGGCGCCTAAGCCCAGGCATCCAGAGAATGAGGAAGGAGTGATAAGAAATGTGGATGACCACGTGACTAGAGGGTAAAACTGCGCTCTGGAGTGTCTGCCTTTGTTCATCTTCCCTCTGAAGCCTCAGCTGGAGGGAAGATGCAGGTGTTGTCTCTTCAGGGCGTTTTCATCCACTAATTTCTCAGATAACAACTTTAAAAAAATATTTACTTATTTATGTATTTTTGTAGGCATGAATGCTCTGTCTGCAGATATACCTGCATGCCAGAAGAGGACATCAACTCCACCATGTGGTTGCTGGGAATTGAACTCAGGACCTTTGGAAGAGCAGCCAGTGCTCTTAACCACTGAGCCATCTTTCCAGCCCTGATGACTTTCTTAGTAGAGGCCAATTTCAAAATCCAGTTATTGGCTGGGTGTGGTGACACACGCCTCTAAATTAACATCACCATTCAGGAGGCAGAGGCAGGTAGTTTTCTGAGAGTTTGAGGCCAGCAAGTTCCAGACCAGCCAGGGCTAAATAGACTCTGTCTTGTCTCAAAAAGAAAAAAAAAATTGTCTCCACTGATTGGCATTTGTGGTGTCTGGCAGCACCAGCTCCAGTAGTCTGGTTACAAAATGGTAACACTGTAGATGTGCCACAGAGGAGCCAGCCATGCCTGAACTGACTCCTTCCAGAACGGTCGCTTTCCCACCACTCCCTCGCCTCTCTGTTTTATAAGCATTTGAGTTCCTGCAGATATTTTTGTTACTCTAAAGCCTCCGAGCTTTCAAGGAACTTCAAATTGGCAGGAAAAAAGATACAAATGTAACTTTAAAAAGTAAGGAGGGACTGGAGAGACAGTGAAGTGGTTAAGAGCACTTACTGCTTTTGCAGAGGACCCAGGCTGGGTTCCCATCACACACACACACACACACACACACACACACACACACACACACACACACACACACACACACACCGTGCCTGCAATGGTCTATAGCTCCAGTTCCAGCAGATCTGATCCCTTCTCTGGCCTCCTTGGGTACTAGGCATGCACATGATACATATACATACATGGAGACAAAACACCCATACACATTTAAAACACTTTTTAAAAATCTTATTTTCTCAGGGAAAGAACTCATCAACACAAGGGTATACCTGACTATCCAGCCAAAGCTCTGCAGGGTTCTCGATTGAAGCTGGAACAATACAGAATGACGGGGGAGCAGAGTAGCTCTGACCTTGAGCACTCTCTAAAAGTTTGTTTGGGATTTACTTTATTTTACATGTATGAGTGTTTTGCCTGCATGTCTATGTGAGCCATGTTCCGCCTGTGCTAGCAGAGGTCAGAGGAGGGCATTGGCTCCCCTAGAACTGGAGTTACAGATGTGCTGTGAGCCACAGTGTGGGTGCTGGAAACCAAATGCAGGTCCTCTGCAAGAACAGCAATGCTCATAACTGCTGGGCCATCTCTCCAGCCCCTAATCCTGTGCATTTTAGGACTTCAAGTAATGGTCATCTGGAAACTGCTACTGTTCTGTTGATCAGTTCCACACGGGAATAGACCAGCTAAATTAAACATGTCTTCACCACCTACACCACAGATCTCTGCTGATATTTAAGGAGGATATGGTGTGCTTTTCTGTGAAGAACTTTCTTTTTTGTTGTTTTGTTTTTCAAGACAGAGTTTCTCTGTGTATCACTGGCTGTTCTGGAACACATTCTGTAGACCAGGCTGGCCTGGAACTCAGAGATCTACCTGTTTCTGCCCCCTGGATATTGGGATTAAAGGTGTGTGTCGTCACCACCACCACCACCACCCTATTGGTGAAATTATTAAGGCCACTCCACAAAAAGGGAGGTTTATTTTGTGGGGTAGCTTACAAATGAAGGGATATGTTGCAGGGTCTGGGAAAGGTATGGTGCAGTCCGGCAGTGTTCTCTGGAGAACTACCTCCAGCGTCCAGGGTCCCGGAACCAAGAGAAGCCTCTCCTCTCGATCCTGGGTCTTCAGCTTCCTCCCTCAGCCCCGCCTTGTGGGAGTGACCATTACCGAAGCCTCAATGGGGGTTGGAACTTCCAGGCCAAGGCTGGGATGGCTACCCACTACATCTCCTCCTTTTGTCTAAATAAGAAGGTTCTAACCTAATACAAGACTATTTACAAAGAAATGGTTATCAAATATTGTCCAGGAGTAATGAGGGATAATGACCTAGATAAGTTGGAATTACAATAAATGCAAACAATATCAAGCAAAAAACACATACTAAAATCCAGGGAAGTCTAGAGTGTGGGTAGGTGGCATGTTACAAAGATCATTCCAAAAGGTGTCCTATCCTAAAGAACCTGAGTCTAATACTTAATATATATTCTATCTAAGATATATATCTAAGATTATATATATATATATATATATATATATATATATATATATAAAGTTGTAACTATAACTGCTAGTCTTCAACCTCATCAAAGACCTGAGAAGGAATATAATAATACCTGAGAAATGGGAGAAGGACGCAAGCAACTTTCGGGCTTCTTGCAAGAGTAGACAGAGACAGCTGGCAGCCTGGACAGTCACCTAATGTTTCTCAGCATCGTTGGTCCATTCAAATTGGCTACAGGCCTAGAGTATCTGACAGACCATTTTCAGAAGCAGGAATTCTGAAAGACCATCTTACCTTGTCTTGGCAAAGTACAGTGGTCGCTTTCCTTATGTCCCGCTTGTCCAGAAAGGACAGCATTCGTACTGTCAGCAGTTGAGGCAAGGGCAGTTCTTTGCCCAGTAGGCCATTTTGTGCCAAGAAGACAAACTTCCAAATGGAAATGTCTTAGAAGCCCAACATTCTCTTGGGATCAAATTGGTGCTGCCAGGAGCAATTGTCTCTCATGTCAACAGAATTCTAATAACTTAAATGCCATATTCTCTAGGTCTATGAAGTGTTTGAAGATTACCTGTCCATCCGACCTATGTATTTATAAATCTGGATAACCTAACTAACATAATTATAGAGATGACAAGCATAAGTGACAATAAATCTATAAGTCTTATCTACCTAAACAACCTAAGGACTAAGGCTTCATGTAAACAAGGCAAACAGTTTGTAAGCAAATGTACAGTAAAGGATGATGACTTCAAAATTGTGACAATACACAAAATATCTTTAACAGAGGTAGGAATGTATAGTGCAATATGCAACATGATAATAATCCTAAATATATATCAGTATACATAATATCTTAAACAGAAGTAGAACATACATACAGTATGACAGATATAAATTTACATTTGTATCAATATACAAATATTTCAAATAAGAGTAAAAATATGTGTACATTATAACAAACATAGTTCTGTATTTGTATCAATATACAAATTATCTTAAATAGGAATATAAAAAGTTTATATTTGTATCAACATATAAGAATTCATAACAGTGCAAATTATCTAAGGCTGCTATATTACTAAATTTGTTTACTAATGTACATGACAGTCTACCATAATATCTTATACCTATCCATTCCATTTCTTCTTTCCCCCCTTTTTTTTGAGACATATTTTCTTTCCTTAAGGAGAGTACTGAGTTTAACAGTTTCTTCCACCCCCAACCCTAGAACCATCATCCATAACCCTGAGAAATATGAAACCTTAGGGAGAAGGGGCGTCATTTTCTTAGAACTGCTTCCTGCTGTTTAGGGGGCAATGATATCTCTATTGGGTTCTGTGAGAAAGCTCAGATAGTTAAATCTCAGTTAGACTAACTGTAGATTCTGCAGCAACTCTCAGAGTAATGGGTAAGATTGTCTGAAATTCTGGAAGAAGTGTAGTATGATGATGATTACCATGGCATCATTCTGGACTGGGTAGAGAGTTGTTTTGGGGGCCCCATCTTCCCTCTGGAGACCTCAGAGATTGCTATTGGAAAAACTTATTTTTTATCAGAATGGAAAGTTTGGACTTAAAGATGACATGACATGTAAGAAAGGATTCTGAGAAATCAAGAGTAAGCATGGAGAGAATTAGAATCTTGAAGACAATGGTCCCTTATAATTGGTTTCCTTCTGTCTCACATCACCACCCAGCCTGTGAAGGGCTTTCTGTTAAGGGATCTCAGATACGTGGGGTCAGAGCTCCCCAGGAGCTAGGAAGACACTGTGTGGAGGTGGTGAAGAAGGGCTTGTCCTGCTGAGGGTGAGAGGCGGCCTCTTTAGCCCATCTGCCCGAGATCCCTCAGAAGACTGCCTGCACCCTGTGCATGTGGGGAGGATAGAGGGTGCTGTGTGCACTCTACGTGAGGCAGGACAGTGTGGGTGTGAGGAGCTTCTCTTTCAGTCATGCAGATCTGCAGATGTGGACGAACATTTTCCTCCAGCCCTGGAAGGATGGGGCAACAGCCTATGCTCAGGATCCTCCCTGTGCACACACCACAGTGATCTGACTAGGCAGCTGTTTGGCCAGTGACAATCTGTGTTGCTGCCAATTCACAGGTTTAAGTTCAGGTCTGCTGTCCCCCCACTCACGGCACACCAGTATTTGCTGGCCCCTATTTTGTTTGGCTAGGGACGGTGGATGGGCGGCCAGTCCCCTCTTACCTAAATCATTCTTCTCTTCGTTGAAGCATCTTTGAGGAACCCGGGAGCGTCCATGAAGGTGTTGCTGGACTGGAAGAACACCAGCACTGAACTCATTACTGAGTCAGAAAGCTATTCAAGAACAAGATTATTGGGGCTGGAGAGATGGCTCAGTGGTTAAGAGCACTGGCTGCTCTTCCAAGAAGAACCAGGTTCAAATCCCAGTACCCTCATGGCAACTCACAACTGTCTGAAATCCCAGTTCCAGGGGATCCAGCACCCTCACACAGACATGCAGGCAAAACACCAATGCACACAAAAATAAATAAATCTCAAAAAAAAAAAAAAAAAAACTTAGAAAGAAAGAAAAAGATGCTCTTAGCTCTTCGGGCTTCATGACTCTAACAATGGAAGCAATGTTATTAGTGCCGCAAATTACATGCTGCTGTACTTCTCAGGGGAAATCTGCAAGATGCAATGTTAATGCTGTCACCATTCATTATACTACTTTTTTCCCTAATGTACAAGATGTAAATAATACCCTGAGCTCTTTGCAAAATGATAGACTCCTCCTCTAATCCACATCTAATACCTTGAGCTACAAAAATAAGCTCTACTTTTCCAGAAAATGTTAGACACAGAAATTGATGAGGTTAGAAAGAAAGAGAAAACCGCCATGCTTATGCATATGCAACAGTCTAGCCGCTTGGGTCCCAAATTTAAACGACGAATATTTGAAAAGAGATGGGATCCGGCCGAGGCAGAGGAAAGCAGTCTTGCAGAGATTGAGGAGGCAGAGAAAAGGCTCCACAGGATGAACAGAGTGCTCAAGGGGACAGGAAGCATACAGAAAAGGCATTTCAAGGACGAGAGTGCCAAGAGCCTGTGGAGCAAGCAGAGTGACCAAGCACCTGTGGAGAACATCGCCAAAGATGGGCAGCTCAGGAGCCCACCCACAACGGAGCTGCAGCAGCTCCATCTGGGGCAGAAGCCCAGGAAGTTAGTGGGGAATTCCTTCCGCTCAGAGCCCTTGTTCCCAAAGGAACACGGGGAGGCAGTGTCTTCTTCCCCGGAACAGTCCCTGGTGGACGAGGCTCCCACTACAAAGTCTCTACCTGAGTTCATAGAGAGACGAAAAGACTTGTCTTACACCCTTTATGTTTTAGAAAGTGCAAATGCCAATGTGAAAAGAACGAAGGGGTCTAATCCTAATTTCCAGTCTAAAGAGAGACATCGAAACCTTAGGAAGAAAAAGTCTCATTTCCAGTTGATTGCAAAGAAGCCGGCATCCTCTGTGATGAGGAGCCTGGTAAATTCCCCTGCTGGAGGGGTCTTTCCATCTTTAGGAGACCTGGGTTATGAAGAAAAGCCTTTTTCAGGATTATCTGCTGCTTCAGAACCTTCTACAGAAAAACCCCCTGAAGAAACTCAGATTGTAACAGATAAGACTGAAGAAAATATCCCCAAACCAACCATCACTGTGCCTTAAGAAACTGCATCAGAAACCGTACCCCCTGAGAATCCTGCTACAGATTCTAATGTGTCTACATTCTATTTAATTCCAACTGCTAAGCAAACCAGTGAGCCACCGTTAGACTTCGTCTTGGGGTCTCACTCACATGACCATTTCAAAGAATATGAGTACCCGTTGGTGATGTCACCAGGTGAACACTTTGAATCTCATCTAAACAAGCAGCTGCAGCCCCTTATCCCCAACAATAACATGAGGAGGCTTATTTCTCATGTTATCAGGGCTTTGAAGATGGACTGCACTGACATCGAAGTGCAACTGTCCTGTGCCAAGCTCATCTCCAGAACAGGGCTCCTGATGAAGCTTCTCAGTGAGCAACAAGAATTCAAGTTGTCCAGGACCGACTGGGATACAGAGCAGTGGAAAACCGAGAACTACCTCAATGAGACCACAGAAGCCCAAGGTGAACAGAAGGGTCTGGAACCAAGTCAGGACAACTCTGAACCGTCCCATTGTTTGGGAGACATGAGCTAACCTGCCAGGCTTAAGAAAGGGTTTTGAGGGGTTGGGGATTTAGCTCAGTGGTAGAGCGCTTGCCTAGCAAGCACAAGGCCCTGGGTTCGGTCCTCAGCTCTAAAAAAAAAGGGTTTTGAATAATTAGCTTATATCCTTCACATCTCTTAGTTATTAAACAAAATGTGTCCTTTACCTTTTTAGCCCACAAAAGAGGTTCCAGGGTAGAGACATAACAACAAACTCATCTGTGACTGTAGCAGTAGTGACAGTTTTGATCATAATTTGCTGTCCCACTCAAGGACAATTCAGGCTGATGTCCAAATATATCCAGAGCTGACAGTTCAGGAAGAAAAATTCACACTTTCTTTTTTTTCTTTTTCCTTTTTTTCCCCAGAGCTGAGGATCGAACCCAGGGCCTTGCGCTTGCTAGGCAAGCGCTCTACCACTGAGCTAAATCCTCAACCCCAAATTCACACTTTCAAATGATGTTTCCAAAGAGGACTTCATGCTCTCCAGCAAAAAGCCTCAGAAGTTCCCTTCAGGAGGGGCCTTTTCATCTTAGGAGACATGAGTTCTCTAGAGAATTCTTTGTCAGAATTATATCTTCTTTCAGAACCTACTCCTGTGGCCCTTTACTACAGTTCCTCAAGTTGCAGTGACCCCCCCCCACCGTAAAATTATTTTAGTTGTTACTTCATAACCGTAATGTTGCTGTTATGAATCATAATATAAATATCTGATATGCAAGATATCTGATATGTGACCCTTGTGAAAGTGTCTTCTGAACCCCAAAGGGGTGACAACCCACAGGCTGAGCACCACTGTTCTAGAGACAGCATTCCTGTAGAAAAATCAGACTGCTTTAGATACTTTTGAAACCTGACAGATTGGAGAGAACAGGGCGAGACAGAATTCACGGCTTCCCTTCTGTTTTCTAGGTAGGATTTTTCTGACTCAGAAGACCACTGAGGCTTGGGGATTTGTACAGACCTCTGCATGACAACACAAGAAAAACGCAGCTTAGGATCTACAAGACAAGGGGTCCTTGAGAAAGGAGGAGATTTTCAATAAGGATGCAGGGGAAATGGCTGGGGTGATTAAACATTCCTGGCTAAAACGAAGAGCTAAGGACAAGTTTATTTGGTCCATCCCATGTTAAAAGCTTTAAGCCTGGTGGTGGTGGCCCACACCTTTAATCCCAGCACTTGGGAGGCAGAGGCAGGTGGATCTCTGTGAGTTTGAAGCCAGCCTGGTCTATAGAGCGAGATCCAGGAAAGGTGCAAAGCTACACAGAGAAACCCTGTCTCGAAACCAAAAAAAAAAAAAAAGCTTTGGTATTCTTACAAAGAGCTGACAGAGACTCACGGGAGCAGCAGCCCTCAATGGAAAGAGAGGGGAGCTCCTGAGGAAAGACGCTAACTTGATGAAGTCAGCCCATCCTGCCCATCCTGTAAGTTTTTATTCCTCCGTCATATGAAAAATATAAATTATTTTAATAGATTCGTGAGAATTAAAAGCCTTTTGTAAATAAAAGAATGTGTGAGAGCTGAGAATGTGCCTACTGATCACAGAAATGCCGCCATTCTGGTGACAAGAAGACTGGTCCCAGTCAGGGATGGTCAGCAGCTGTGGTCCCCAGAGGAGCAGTGTGCCTGGGGACCCACTGGCCTGTGTGGCTGGTGATGGCTCCAAGCAGAGCGAGTGGCTCTCTAGCCCTCACCCGGCTGGTCAGTTAGCTGACTGCCAAGGAGGCGCCTCCCGAAAGCTGCTTCCTGAGCACAGATATCGGGTGTTTCTCCGTGTGTTGTCAGGAACTTAGCACAAGAATACGGAATGTGAGGACGCGGGTAGCAGTGGCGGTCACGCCCACCGCTGCCCCTTAGGAACGGTATGTACACTCGGTGCCAAGGCTGGGCTGGGCCTGTAACAGCTTCCGCCATTTAACCCAACAGTCTATCATGGCAGCATTGTTTTAAACTGTCTCCTGCCAGGTGTGGTTGCACACGATTGTAAAGCTGGTACTTAAGAGGCTGAAGATAAATTACAAGTTCCATCTCAGTCATCAGTGTGGACTACACAGTAAGCTCCAGGCCTTCCTAGACTACAGAGCAAGACTTTGCCTCAAAATTAACTGCTGATAGCTTGAGAAAAAAAAAAAAACAAAAAAACCAAAAAACCCAAAATAACAAAAAACGTGTAGGTAGAGAGGAGCCCACAAAAGACCCCTAAGTCATTCATCCAAACAAAGACTTGGTTTTGTTTGTTTTATTTTATTTTATTTTATTTTTTTAATTTTGAGGATTGAACCCAGGGCCTTGTGCTTGCTAGGCTAGCACTCTACCACTGAGCTAAATCCCCAACCCTTTTATTATTTTTTAAGATTTATTTATTTATTATGTATACGGAAGAGGGCGCCAGATCTCATTACAGATGGTTGTGAGCCACCATGTGGTTGCTGGGAATTGAACTCAGGACCTCTGGAAGAACAGTCGGTGCTCTTAACCTCTGAGCCATCTCTCCAGCCTAAGACTTGGTTTCTTAAGGCAGACTCCATCATACTGCCCTGCAACAGGGTACAGGAAGATAAGCACAAACTATGTTGCTGTCAGTCAGTCTTATACCAGGCACAGTGCTGGGCACTGCAGTTACAATGTTGGGACAAGGAACAAACTCTTCAGGTCAGCTCAAACTGATAACAGGAGCCAGCAGCCTGTTGGTGCTAATAACTTTGGACACAAAATAGCTGACAAGAAAGCAGAAACGGAGACTTTCCCAAGTCTAGCCCAGCATTCCAGAGAGCTACGGGTTCCGAGACTGGTCGGAGGAGCAGACAGCTGAATCCAGAACAAGAAGACTGTTTGGATGTGGCAGAGGCTAGGCATCAAGAGGAGGCTTAGTTCTGTGCCGAGTCAACATAAGAGGTGCTTGGCGAAAGGGAAGTAAATAAGGGGGGTGTTTGAGTTGATAAAAGGGAGGCAGGGACAGTGCAGAAGCAGAGAGGCATGGCCTTTCCAGGTGTTCGCACTAAAGCTTGACAGATGATGAACCGGATCCCTGGCCTTGGTGGAAGCATAGGAACTGTGGTAAATATTGGTGAGAAGACAGGACCAAGCTTAGGTTGAGGACAGTCCTTTGCCGCTGGCCTAAAAGTAGAGTTATGCTAAGCAGGAGGGCACTGCAGCTACAGACAGACTTAGCAGGAAGTAGGAGAACATGGGCACCAGACAGGAAGGCTGAAGAGCAGGGTCTTTGCTGGTTCAGCAGGAACCAGAGACATTAATGGGAAAGTTGGGCTCCACAGCCTAGTGAGATGGTCATCATCACCAGCAGCCTTCTTAGTGGCACAGATGTTACTTGCTTCCCCATCCCCAGAAATACGCAGGGCATTCTGAAGAAGATCCTCTCTCTGCAGAAACTCTCCCTTGGTACACAGGCTGCCCCTCCTCTAGAGGGACACTTGGGATGAGGGGGTGAGTATACTCATTTTGCCATGCATCAACCCACTTTATATTTGCAGTATATGTTGATAGTGTCTCCTTTGTGTGATAGGAGGCAAGGAGATTAGGAAAGTCAGTGAGGCTGGCATGGCAAGGATTGTATGCAAGTAACAATTTGCAGTCTGGGGCCAAAGTCCCCATCCAGTCCATGGATGGTCATTACTATACTGGCTGAGAGCCTCCAGCCTATTTGATACTGATACTGCCCCAAAACAGTGGCTTAAGATGATATTAAGCACCTATTCTACACAACCTGTACCCATTAGACACTGAGGAGTAGCTTCCATGGTTCAAGCTCTGCATCTCTCACGAGGTTCTCAGGGCTATGGCCATCTGCCACCTTCACTGAAGCCCCAGGTTTACACTTTCAATGTTTGTTTGTTTGTTTCTTTCTTTCTTTCTTTTTTTTTTTCTCCAGAGTTGAGGACCAAACCCAGGACCTTGTGCTTGCTTGGCAAGCACTCTACCACTGAGCTAAATCCCCAACCCCCAATGTTTTTTTTATTTTGTTTTTTGAGACAGGGTTTCTTTTTTATTGTTTTTGTTTGTTTGGTTGGTTTTGGGTTTTTTTTTTTGTTTGTTTGTTTGTTTGTTTGTTTTTTTTTTTTTTTTTTTTTTTTTTTTTTTTTGAGACAGGGTTTCTCTGTGTAGCTTTGGAGCCTGTCCTGGAACTCACTCTGTAGCCCAGGCTGGCCTCGAACTCACAGAGATCCGCCTGCTTCTGCCTCCTGAGCGCTGGGATTAAAGGCGTGCACCACCACCACCCGGCTCAATGTTGTTTGGATGTTTGCTCATCCAAATGCCTAGTAAGAGGTGCTGATTGCTAAGGGCACGTCTCAGTTCCTGTCCACAGGGTTCTGTCCACATGTGATGGTAGTGGCTCAAGAGAGGTGGAAGATGGAGGGAGGGGAGGAAGAGGAAGGATGAGGAGGAAGAGATGTTCTTTACAGCCTAGCTTCAGAAGGCCCATAGCATTACCTCTGCCTCAGCACATGAACAGAAGCCAGTCACCAAGTCCAGCCCACGTCCAAGGGAAGGGGATGCCAGACGCCATCTTTTGAAAAAGAGTCACGGAATTTGTGGGTCCATTTTAAACTACCTGGGTGCAGGCTAAGCACCCTTTTCTCTGCTACTTCACTGTTCTCAGCACTTCTGGCACAACTGGAGAGGGAGGGCCCACACCAGCAACTTCCCAGTTCTGTGGGGACACCAGCTGCATGTCCTAGAGTCAGCTGAACTGGGCTCTCACTGGAGTTCGTGTCCGACTGCCCCTGAGGGCTCAGCTCTACCAGAGGCCCTGTTCAGATGGCAGTCACAGTCCAGGATGTCACCAGTGCATCCCACCAGCTGGACGGCCACCTCAGGGTTGATCACCTGCTAGGATGACTTGCAGAGCCCAGGAAAACAGTTCCTTACTACTGCTGATCTGCTACACAAAGAATTCAGGGGCGCTGTGAACAGCCAGGGGAAGAGGTGCGTAGGTGAGGGAGCTGGGAAGGCTCCCATAGAGTATGGAGCTGGGGGCAGAACATTCCTTCCATGTGTATGTGCTCATCGACCCAGATCCGTTCTGTTCCCGTGCTTGGAGACTTTTTTTTTTGTATTTTGAAACAAGATTCCTCTGCAACAGTCCTAGCTGTGTTCTGGAACTCACTCTGTACACCAGGCTGGCTTTGAACTCAGAGATCCATCTGCCTCTGCCCAGTGTTGGGATTAAAGGTGTGGGCCACCACCAGCCCATCTTTGCTGATTTTTATGGAACCTTCAGGCCTGGTTGACTGCTGAAATGTGTACGGTTTTGTCATATAGCCCAGGAAGAGGCTAAGAATGCAGAGAAAAAGAGGAGGATGAATGGAGGCCTCAAGCGGCCATAAAGCATCCAGAAATGGTACACCAGAGAAGGGGCTGAGTAAAGGAAATCCAGCACCCAGCCACGAGATGCATCTTGGGAGAGACAGAAAACAAAACAAAACAACAACAACAACAAAAAGGCATGATCAGTAATTGTCTTGTGCCAGTGTTTCTCCTAGGGAGCTTCCTTTTGGTATCTATAGCACAGGTGCTTCCAGGAACATGACAGTCACATAAGCTTGGGGCTTGGCACTGTGACTGGAGGGGAGGAGAACCCATATTTCCTCTTCTGTTCCCTGGGAAGACTTGTTTTCTGGGTAAGGCAGCCAACCTTTGAGACAGGTCGTCTTGTCATATGTGGCCCAGGTAGAGGACGCTTGGAAAAAGCTGAAGGATATGTACGAGGCTTGCCTGCCACACAAGAGAAAAATGTGGCCCAGGATCGATAAGACCAGGACTCTTCTAACAGGGATGAGATTTTCCCCAAGGATGCTGGGGAAGCAGCCGGGCATGACTTAAAATTCCTAGCTAATGGGCTGGAGAGATGGCTCAGAGGTTAAGAGCACCGACTGCTCTTCCAGAGGTCCTAAGTTCAATTCCCAGCAACCACATGGAATGAGATCTGGCACCCTCTTCTGTATACATAATAAATAAATAAATCTTAAAAAAAAAAAAAAAGGAAAAAAAAGAGTGTTCATAAAAAAAAAAAAAACAAGAAAGAAAGAAAGAAAAAGAATTCCTAGCTAAGCCTAAGAGAGAAAGACAAGCGTTAACTGGGCATTTCGAGAATCAGCCTTGGCCTTGCGCTTCTTAAGAGCTCAATGAAGCTCTCACAGAAGCCCCACACAGAGCTGGCCCCTGAGGGGAGGAAGGCTCAAAGTGGCGCTGACCCTCTTCTGTCTGGGCAACAGGCACATTTTTATTTTCAAATACAGGATGCTCAGCTTTGATTGTAAAGTATCTTGTCATTCACACAGCACAAGTCGCCTCTGGGAGCAGATGGCATATTATCTTCAAGGTTAATGATTTGTAACCCAAATCCCAGTTGTCTTGGTGCCTCCTCTGGGTCATCAGGAGTCTGGCATTTCTAGCAGGCTAGCCTGTGGCCCTCAGGGCATCTGCCTCCTCCTGGCCCACTCAAAGGCGTCAGGTCTCGGGAACACTTGATTCATTTGGTCTGCCTCTCTGTGGAGCTGAGTCCTTTCTCCCCCAAGTCCCGAAACTCAAGTTCTGGCTTGGTAGCGTGTTCTCCACCCTACCAGACAGCTGGAAAGTTCACATTGGTTTGTTTTACTTTTTAAAATATAGACCCATGGACAACTAGAGGCAAAGAAGGTGCTGGGGGACAATGTAGAGACAGTGTAAGAGAGATAATTTCCGAGATTGCTCTCTGCAGGCCTCGATGGAGTACCTCAGCAGCTAGCTCTATGCCCCACTTTGGGTCACATGGCTGCTCCTCAGCTTCCCCCAGCTCTGCCCAGCCTCAAATCTGCCTGCTTCCTGTTCTGTTCAAATTGGATGCACAGCTGTGAGACTCCCAAGGGATGGTGTACCCACAAGGTTCAGTGGACGGAGTGATACCTCACTCCTTTGGCAGGGAAAGTTCTGCCTGTAACCCAGGACGTGGCCTCCTCAGGGATGCCAGATTAGAAGACAACCTGGGGAGCGGCAGCAGGGAGGGTGGTCTGCACTGTACACACTGAGCCACTTGACCTTCGTTCACTCAGCAAATGCCGATTAACAGCCAGGTACACACTGAGTCGTGTCCTGGGTACTGAATCCCACCCTTCAGGATGGAAAATATTAAAGCAAACATGCATGTATAATTGTGAGCATATCTAATACCTGTCTGTGTTTCTGTTTCTAGCTGCATACACACCAGAGGCTGGCCAGTGTGTGAGAAAAAGGCAGGCGAGGAGAGGCATGAGGTAGAAAAGTCCTAGATGGGTGGAGGTGATTCTTTACAGCACTATACTATAAATTGGCTAGTACTTCTATTTTAGAAATGAGAAACAGCGGTCTCTAGTGTACGTTTAAGAGATGCCTACAAGGGACCAATGAGATGGCTCAGCCAGTAAAGATACTTGCCACCAAGCCTGATGACCTGAGTTCTATCTCTGGGGCTCACAAAGTGGAAGGAGAAGTGTAAAAGTTGCCAGCTGACCTACACGCACATGGCATGCCCTCTCAACTGTCACTGGCCCCTGGGAGCCTATAGAGTGTGCTGCCTGAGGCTTGCGGTGGCCATGCCCCACCCTGGAAAAGAGCCCCCCGGGTACAGTCATGGCATGGAGGCTTCCTCCTCTTGGTTCCACTCCTCCTTTGAGAAAAGCCTTAAATCCCAGATACCAGTAAATTTGGCTGTGTAACAGCTGCTTGAACCTGATATTTCATGGAAATTATCTAACTTCTGCCAGTGAAGGGGCAAATGAAAAGTTACCTTATCCCCACACTTTTTTTTTTTTTAATTTATTTACTTATTACATATACAGCGTTCTGCTGCACGTATCCGGTAAGGCAGAAGAGGGCACCAGATCACATTACAGATGGTTCTGAGATGGTTGTGAGCCACCATGTGGTTGCTGGGAATTGAACTCAGGACCTCTGGAAGAGCAGTCAGTGCTCTTAACCTCTGAGCCACCTCTCCGGCCCCATCCCTACCCTTTTACCTAAACTCTAAACCTCCTTTCTGATTCTCTCTCTCCGACCTATGTGCATTCCTGAACCTAAGGAATCTCTGACTCCAAAGAACCTGATCTGTCCTCTGGTACTGGCCGGGCTGCCAAGCACGGACAGGTCTGGAAGCAGGCTGGGATGCATGCAAATAAGTTTACGATCAGGACCCACATGGGGATCACAATAATCCGGATGGCTTTCTAGCCAGAGATCAGTTTACAGCCTGCCTCCTGGCAGGTCTTCCTAAAGCCATCAAACTCCCCCCTCCACCACCACCGGGGGGTAGGGGGTGAGGTGGGGGGTGGAATCAAGACACAGAATAGAATCCATTGTTTCCCAGAACTCCCTCCTTAGGGCTAAAACTTAAGCATCTGGAGAGCAAGACTCCTGACCCACAGGCAGGAGTGTTAGTGGTGGCATTTAAAGTGTACCATGGGGGTTGGGGATTTAGCTCAGTGGGGTTGGGGATTTAGCTCAGTGGTAGAGCATGGTATTAGAGCGTGAGGTATTAGAGCATGGTATTAGAGCGTGGATTTAGCTCAGTGGTAGATCAAACTGCTCTGGGTTCGATCCTCAGCTCCAAAAAAAAAAAAAAAAAGTGTACCATGGGAGAGATGAAAAAGCCCCAAAAAGAAACTGCCAGATGCTGGCACACACTATCCAACCAACTCCCGGAAAGCTACCAGGTCCCCATTTTAAGTGCAGGAAAAGAGGCCTTTGGGCTCGGGCTTGCACCACCGCCCCACAGGGGGCACTGATAGGGCCTTGCCCGAAATGCTGCCAGATGGGCCACTGGTCAGCTAACTGCCCAGTGCACCCAGCCGCATGGGGACACCAGATCAGGATGACCCTCCAGCTGACTTCCTAGGCTTGGCCTTCAGCGATGACTGAAGCTGCCTGGTTCCCAGCCGGGCCACTCCCATCTCATACAGGGATCCCAGGGTAGTCATAATGTCTGGGTGAACCATCTCCTTCCTTCTGGGCACCGGAGCCACTTACTCAGTCCTGAGGGTGTTTTGGGGTCCCACCTCTCCTCGTTTCCCTATTGTTGGGGTAGGGGGCCAGCCTTACCCACCTCACCAGACTTAATTGTTCTTTCAGGGGTACCTAATGAGAAGAGCCTTTCCGGCTAAGGTAGGAGCTTTTGTTTCATTTGCTCCCTCCATGTGCCTCACTCCACACTGGTCAGCAGTGACAGACAGGGCCCTGCCCTCTCTCAAGTTCCAGAGGACATCAGGATCCACTGCCTTGTCCCCAGTTCCAGATGAAGGAGGTCTCACCCCACAAGCTTTTCTCTTCCTGGTTCCCTCTTCTAATTAACTACTCAGCTAATTGTTACAGGATCACCATAAAGCCAGAATCCAAGGACCATCAGATATACCCAGGTGGCAAAGGAACAATAACAGTTAAAGGTATTTACACCCCCAGACTAAAAAAGGGTCTGGGCTCTGAAAAAAAAAAATCAAAACTAACAACAGACTTTAATATAGCCATCTATTACTGTTGAATGCTCTCAGCAATTGATCACTTGTGTCTCCTAAATCCTAAACTAATAAAAGAAACAGGTACCTTAAAGTAATGTCTCTGATAAAGCTTATGTCAAGTAAAAATTAAAAACATATTCTAAATATCTCCCCCCACACTAACATTAACCAGAAGAGTACTAAACACTACAGTGGTCACTAGCCCAAGACTTTAATTTTCTCATAGCTGCTGCTTAATATGTTCAAAAATTTTCCAAAGCTCCAGAAACCAGCTTAAACCCATCCAATAGGTCGGATCTACTTCAAGATAAGTGCCAAACCCAAACTTTTCTGGTCTTGAGACCCCCTCTATCACTCTGGGAACCCCCCAAAGGAAAAAATAAAAATAATAACTGTTTCTTCTAAGCTTTTCTCTGTCTCACCAGCATCCTATCAGACACAAAAGCAGCTAGAATGCCAAGCCAAGAAAGATGAACAGCTCCGAGGT
Source organism: Onychomys torridus (assembly GCF_903995425.1). Taxonomy (NCBI): domain Eukaryota; kingdom Metazoa; phylum Chordata; class Mammalia; order Rodentia; family Cricetidae; genus Onychomys; species Onychomys torridus. The sequence continues at coordinate 89,555,460 of NC_050450.1, forward strand.
AGCAGATGACAGCCCACCATCCCATGACGCCTGTCAACCTCAGAAGCCCCCTTCCCTAAACACCGCCCCTAAGAGTCAACCAACGCCCATCAAGTCAGCTGGAAGCAGTTTTTCCAAGAGAAACAATGCCCCTATTCCTGCTCACCTGCTTTTTTATAATAAGCAAAAAGTCTGGAAATTTAGAATTCTGCCCCTGCCAGGAGCCATCCCCAGAGGAGGATGGGTCCTGTAGAGGATGTAAGGAGGGAGAAGGAAGTGAGCCAGGCCATGGTGGTCGGGAGAATCTTGCAGCCTGACTGATTAGCAGCCAGAGTGTTTCTTTTCTTTTTTCTTTCTTTCTTTTTTTTTTTTTTTTTCAAGACAGTGTTTCTCTGTGTAACTTTGCACCTCTCATGGATCTCGCTCTGTAGACCAGGCTAGCCTCGAACTCACAACGATTTTTGTTTTTGTTTTTGTTTTTGTTTTTAAAGATTTATTTATTATACATAGTGTTCTGCCTACATGTATGCTTGCAGGCCAGAAGAGGGCACCAGATCTCATTACAACATGTGGTTGCTGGGAATTGAACTCAGGACTTTTGGAAGAACAGGCATGCTCTGAACCCCTAAGCCATCTCTCCAGCCTCCAGTGTTCTTTATTTATACAGAATTTAGTTAGCAGGGATACATTCATGATGTTCCAAAACATAGATAATATCATTTTTGGTTTTGGACATGTGTTGCACTTCCTTTTGCTCATCTTTTAGTCATCATTAATAAACTATGATAGATCAGAGTTATTTCCAGTCATTTTCCCTCAAGTTTTGACATCACTAATAAACAGAGTTATCATTCTTATTCATTAACCCCATAACCCAATTTTTGAGAATCTAGAGGCATATGACAGCCTGTGCTCAGGCTGGTTGCTTTGGTTGCTTCAAGGACACTAGACCAAAACAAAATCTTCAACCACCCTGGGCCTTTTGCCATGTCTCAAGCAATGCATTATTAACTCTTAGTAGTCAGAGTGCCCAGGAAAAAATCCTCAGGCTAAAGCTGCTGCAGTTATTATTCAAATTCTGGCATAACACAATCAATGTTCACATTTATATCTTTATAGAATTTGTCTATATGTCTAATCCTGGCAATCTGTTGTTCCTTGGTCATATGACATAGTGGCTCTACATGAGCTGACTTCTAAGAGAGGGAGGTCCTGACACCTCATACTTTTATCATCTTTCCAATCCATACTTTGCTCATCAATGTCTCTGTGTAGGGCAGATTTGTGTGCCATGTAATTGAGTGTACAGTGGGAAGAGCCTTGTAATTTGAACTGTGGCCAACTCCTCTAGCCCACTGGATCTTGTTGACCTTTTTGAATTTATTTTGTTTTGAGAATCTTGTTCCAGTGTAAGTACAGGGACAGATGTTTCAAGAATGTCTCATAGCCTCATGAAGAGGAAGCCCTTCGAGTAGATAAGGATATCTCCCTAAAAGTGGAGGCAAGGAACAGTATGCTCAGGACGGTCCTGGGGAAGCTTAGAAACAGCATTCCTTTTAATAATGTGTGTGGGTAGGAGCACTAAAGTGGAGGTACCCATAGAGGCCTGAAGAGGGCGCTGGATGCCATGCAACAGGAGTTATAGAAGGTTGTGAGCAGCCTTCAGTGGGGAAACAGGATTGGGAGCTTTGACAACTACATACTCCATCTCAAAACAGAAACAATTTTTTTTTTTTTTTTTAAAGACAGAGGCTTGCTATTTAGCCCTGTCGGCTGCTACTCTCTGTGCTGGCCTTGAACTCTAGCTAATCCTCCACCCTCCTCCTCCTGAGTGCTAGGATTACAGGCCTGAACACCGTGTACAGCTTGACATTTCGGTACCTGTTTGCTCTTTGGGTAACCGCTCATGATTTTACTGTCATTGAAACAGAGTCAGCTTGGAGCTGGGTCACTTGGCCCTTTCCCTTTGCCCAGCCGCCCAGTTCAAAGGCTTCTCCTCTCTCTCTCCTGCCAGAACGCCGCTTTCCCTGCGCACTCAGAGAATCTTTGCCCTTCCTATGTATGGTGTCACTTTATGGGGCTGATACTTGCTACATTTCTTGCAGAAAGTCTAGGTGGGTTATGGGAATGTTCACGATGTTTGCAGGAGTGCTGGCAGTACAAATAACTGGTTTTGGTTTTTGAGACCAGGTCTCGCTATTTAGCCTGGCTAGCCTGGAACTTGCTACGTAGACCAGGCTGGCCTGGAAATCAGAGAGATCTGCCTGCCACAGCCTCCTGAGTGCTGGGATTAAAGATGTCCACTACCCCTTGTCTTGTGTATTTTTTGTGTTGGACAAAAACAATAATCAAGAGTAAAAAAAAAAAATGACTGTTTCACTTCCTTTTTCTTTTTGTTGTTTGTTTGTTTTTGAGACAGGGTCTATGTAGTCCTTGGTGTCCTTGAACTTGTTATGTAGGTCAGGCTGGTAGACGATGCCCAGCTTGGTGTCACATATTTTTAAATACTCTCCTATTTATTTACATGGTTTTTATATGGTGAAACGTATTCATATTGGGGCTGGAGAGATGGCTCAGTGAATAAGAGCACTGGCTGCTCTTCCAGAGGACCCAGGTTCAATCCCCAGCACCCACATAGTAGCTCACAATTGTCTGTAACTCCAAAATCTGACACCCTCACACAGGCAAAATACCAATGTACATAAAATAAGAAATAAGTTATTTAAAAAAAAAAAAAGTATTCATATTGAAGGCAGAGTGTGATATCACAGGTTTTTCATTCCAGCACAGACAGAGACAGGAGGATCTCTGTTAATTCCAGACCAGCCTGGTCTACATAGCAACTTGCAGGCCAGCGAGAGCTACATAGTGAGATCCTGTCTCAGGGGTGATCAATCATCCTACTGAGATGCAGGGAAAGTTCTCAACTCGTGTCTTGCATTTGGAGATGGTGGAGAGCAGCCCCAGAAGCTACTTTGGCACTCATCCAGCTGGTGATATCAGTGAGTGCTGCCATTTTTGATGACCTTGACCTTGGCTTGCTCTCCTCTCCCCTCTTCTGTGGGAGATTCCTATGTTACCTAACTAGAAATTTGCAAGGACACACAGACCCTACTCCCTCCCCCCCCCTTTTTTTTTGAGACAGGGTTTCTCTGTGTAGCTTTGGAGTCTGTCCTGGAACTCACCCTGTAGCCCAGGGTGGCCTGGAACTCACAGAGATCCACCTGCCTCTGCCTCCCAAGTGCTGGAATTACAGGCGTGCACCACCACTGCCTAGCTAGACCCCACTTCTTAAGAGCACCCTGTTCAAAGGAAGGCCTTGCTTCCCTGTGTCCTCAAAGCATCTGTCACAAGCACACATGCCAAGCCATTCCTGACACAGTCTCAAGTATGCCCCAAGGAAAAGCCGAATTTGCTGCACTGCAGGGGCTTTCCTGGTGGTCTCTGACTTCAAGTTGTTAACAAGCTGTAAGAAACTCCCAGCAGGGCACAGTGGCCCATGGGGTCCAGGTACTTTGGAAGCTGAGGCAGGAAAGTCACTAATTCAAGGCCTGAGCAACAAAGCAAGGCCCAGTCTGTAATATTAAGAAAGGGCCGAAGGTATAGCTCCATGTAGAGCACTTGCCTGGAATGTGCAAGGCCATGGCTTCAAACTCTAGTGCCACTAACAGGAAAAAAGTGTCTCCACTGTTGTGAAATATTCCTTTACACTGTGTGAAAATATGCCACTGTGATTGGTCAATAGCTCGCCAGGATGTTTAGAGCAGAGAGAACACCAGAAAGAAAGTGGAGATGCCATGAGATACAGAGGGAGCAGGATAGGCAATATGGCGATGAGGTGATAAAGCCACAAGGCAGAAAGTAAATGAATAGAAATGGGTTAATTTAAGTTGTAAGAGCTAGTTAGAAACAAGCCTAGCTGGGCGGTGGTGGCGTACACCTGTAATCCCAGCACTCAGGAGGCAGAGCCAGGTGGACCTCTGTGAGTTCCAGGAAAGGCTCCAAAGCTACACAGAGGAACCCTGTCTCGAAAGAAAGAAAGAAAGAAAGAAAGAAAGAAAGAAAGAAAGAAAGAAAGAAAGAAAGAAAGAAAGAGAGAGGAAGAAAGAAAGAAAGAAAGAGAAAGAAAGAAAGAAAAGAAGAACGAAAGAAACAAGTCTAAGCTATCGGCCGAGCTTTCTTAATAAGAAGTCTCCGTGTTATTTATTTGAAGTCTCTGTGTTGTTTATTTGGAAGGTGGCTAGCGGGCAGAGAACCCACAGACAGTTCTTGTCCCAGCATGGTGCCTGAAGCGAGCTGTCACTTGACTGTGGCCGTCGGACATCTGCCTCTAGCTTGTGACTCCCAAACAGCCCTCAGAACAGGGCACACACCTCTCTGCAAATTTGGTACTCTCCAACTCAGCATATGGCAACTGTGTCCTTCAGTAGCTTTGGCCAGAACTCTTGGAGGTATGTACCCTCTATTTCTCTGTCTCTCAAACCCAAAGCCCCCATGTTGGCAAGTCTGAGCATGCTCTGCTCTCCCAGTACACTCTGAATCTGAAACCTCTTACCAACTACACTGCAAGCTCTAGGATCCAAGCCTAGTCATCCTTCCTAGAGAATGGTATCAATCACCCCCCCCCCCCCCACACACACACCTGTCTTCACCTTGGGGCTGGTCTGAGCATTCCAATGAGGCCTTTCTTGGCCAACTACTCCTCCATCCTTTCCTTAGCCTTTGGCCTTCTTCAGGGAGGCCAGTCCATTTAGGCCCTGGATCTAGTCCCCTGGCTCACAGCTCCACTTGGGTGTTGATTCCTTTCCAGAGAAAGCATTGATGACACACTGAAGAACGGATTCCATCTGAGTCTAGCTTGGTGAGCTGGTGAGTTTATTGGGGTTACTTACAGGAGCATGGGTAGTTACTTAAAGAGCATGGATGACTCTCAGGGAGCTTCATCGCCAAAAAGCCCAGCCTCGTGATACTGCATTCTTGGGGTTCTCTGAAATAACTCATAGGCAGCTGGGCTAATGGAGAGTCACCTTTGCCCAGTATTGTTACTGCGTACATAAGGTTAGAAGGACCTTGCTCTGAATCCTGTAGGTTTACTCCCTGAGTCTTGTAAATTTTATTTACTTCTTATGTCTTTTAATTTTTTTAGATTCATTTTATTTATGTGTATGAATGTTTTTCCTGTGTACATTGTATGTATATGTGCCACGTGTGTGCCCGTTGGCTCCCCTGGAACTGAAGTTACAGATTGTTGCGAGCTACCATGTGGGTGCTGGGAATCTCCTGGGTTCTCTCCCAATCAAGAAAATCAGATGACCCTGCCTGAAAACAAAAAAACAGTGAGATATATATATCTAAAATAAGCTGGAAATCAAAAGGCCCCTTTCTTCAAGGATCCTTCTGTCCCCTGAGCTGGTCAGCGTGTGCTTTCTCCGGGGGTTATACTCACCCTCAGAACCCTACCCAACCCCATTGTTGATCTCGCCGCTTAACAATACTCAAGCCTCTGTATAAAGTGAGAAAGGTAGAAAATGGGAGGGGGAAGGGGAGGGAGAGAGAGAGAGAGAGAGAGAGAGAGAGAGAGAAGAGAGAGAGAGAGAGAGAGAGAGAGAGAGAGAGAGAGAGAGAGAGAGAGAGAGAGAGAGAGAGAGAGAGAGAGAGAGTCAGTCTTGTGGTAGGTACTGTCAATTCTGTGTCTGAAATATTGCGAAGAACCTGGCATCTCAGAGGGACTGAATACGAATTAGGCGGGGCATGCAAATGAGGAGGTGGCCGCGTCTCCCAGGAACGCTGGGAGCGAAACGAGCAACACAACTATCCTCGCCCACGTCGGATCTGGCAGGCTTTCCCTGGGGTGAAGGTCGTGGTCGGGGCAGAGCAGGAGAGTCGGTGTCGGGCGCGTGGCCGTCGTTGCGCGGGTGTTCGCGACCGCGATGTTAAGGTGTGTGCGCACGTGAGTGTCGCGGGCGGTTGTGGCGACAGAGTTATCGCTTCTCGGCCTTTTGGCTAAGATCAAGTGTAGTATCTGTTCTTATCAGTTTAATATCTGATACGTCCTCTATCCGAGGACAATATATTAAATGGATTTTTGGAACTAGGAGTTGGAATAGGAGCTTGCTCCGTCCACTCCACGCATCGACCTGGTATTGCAGTACCTCCAGGAACGGTGCACCCCCTCGGGGGATCTCTAGTACCGGTTCAAAAATAAGAGCTTGCAACCTTTCACGACCGTCAAGTTTTTATGTGTGTTTCTCACTGTAGTTTCCATCTTTGGGTTTTCCTTGCACGTGTCAGCTCTGAGATGAGCAATGTTTGCCTGTTGTCTCTAGTGCTGGGGTTAAAAGGTTTGCACAACTACCTAACTTAAATGAGAACTTCTGTAGCCAATGGTCTATCTGTAGGACATCAAAGCCGATAGAGGGAACTTACCCACAATTTGATAGCTTAGCATATAGGTACAACTGTAATTGTAAGAAGCACTACAGATAAGAACATACGAGTGTTAAAGGTGTTCATATATTCACTTAGCACTCAGTGGGATGCAGGGTTGTTAATACATTGTAAGACAATGGTATTGAAATAAACTTAAATACCTGGTCTGTGGTAAATTTTAGGGAAATCGTGGGAGGGCCTTTCTCATCTGGCACCGCCCCTTGGGTGCGATTTCCCTCGAAGTTCGCGGTAGTTTTTTGCGCAGGCGCAGTGGCTTTACCATGGCGGAATTTATTTCTTTCGTGGTTCCCACCCAGAGTGACAAAGTTTTGCTGGTGTGGGAGCTGAGCGCTGGTCCCCCAGCCGAGGCCTTAAGAGTGAGGGGCTGCGCGGAGGGACGAAGGAGGGGTGAGAGGAGAGGAGGCAGGAGGCAGGGGCAGGAGGGGTGAGCGGGTAGGGACAGGACCCGGTGGTTGGTGAGCCCACAGGTCCCTGAGCCACCGCACTTGTCTCCCTGGGGCAAGTCCCTGTTCGCGCGGGGAGGAGAAGGGCGTGCACTCGCGGGAACTGGGTTTGACGTGGGGCTGGAGGTCCGCACTCACGTCGTGGGCCTCCCACAGCATTCTCTGTCCACAGCCTTCTCCCAGTTTGGCCTCCTGTATTCAGTCCGAGTCTTCCCCAACGCTGCAGTGGCCCGCCCCGGTTTCTACGCCATCATCAAGTTTTACTCCTCAAGGGACGCGCAGAGAGCCCAAAAGGCATGCGACGGGAAGCCTCTTTTTCAGACATCGCCAGTGAAGGTGGGTGCCGGTGCAGGACCTAGGGTCAAGTTCCCAGTGTAACCGTGAGCTGGCGTTTGTGCCGCCCTCTGGTTTACACGGTGCTTCCAGGGACATTGTCACTGAGCCTCTGGCTCCAGGCATCCCTAGATGAAGAAACTCAAACTTGGGATGGCCGGTGATGAAAAGGTTCATCAAGATAGTAGCTGCTCAAAGCCAAGTGTTCAGATGAAAAATCCCACGTCATTCTGTTGTCTTAAAATTTAAGAACTAGAGCCGGGCGGTGGTGGCACACGCCTTTAATCCCAGCACTTGGGAGGCAGAGCCAGTCTGGTCTACAGAGAGGACAGCCTCCAAAGCTACACAGAGAAACCCTGTCTCGAAAAAAAAAAAAAAAAAAAAAAAAAAAAATTAAGAACTAGGGGTTGAGGATTTAGCTCAGTGGTAGAGCATTTGCCTAGCAAGAGAGCAAGGCCCTGGGTTCGATCCTCAGCTAAAAAAAAAAAAAAGAAAATGTGTGAGTTTGATAAGCTGTTGTAACATAACAGGCTTTATTGCCACCATTCTCAAATACCCTATCCAAAACTCCCCTCAGGTCCCAGAAGGTGGGCAGAGCATCTTTTAATACCTTGTAGACTCCATTCCATATTAACAGCAAACCCATTCACTTGCCCGGAGCCTCAGGACAACATCTCACTGTTTCTCGTTTCCACCACTTTTAAAATAACCATTTCAGTTTCTGATTGGCTACTCCATCTGCCCACTTGCTGCTGAAGCCACAGTCCCTGGTGCTCTCCTCCTCCACTGAACCTTGATTGCATCTGAGCACTCTAGCCAGTAGTGACCCCAAGCATACAATCTCTACTTCTGTACACTGTTCAGGACCACCTGCTCTCCTAGGTCATCCACTTCCAAGTACTGAAGTGATGATCTGTCAGTCAGCCTTTCATTATTGAACTTTGTATGTTTTTAACCTGTGACCATATCTCAGTCATAAATATTGTATGTGGTAGAGGGAAGATTACTAAGCAGTGAGCTTCCCGTGCTCTGGGACAACAAGACCATTTTGATAGAGTGTTGAAGGAAATCTGGAGAGTTGGCTCAGTCGTTAAGAGCCCTGCCTGCTCTTTCAGAGGACCCAAGGTCAATTCCCCTCAACCTCATGATGGCTCACAGTCACTTCCAGTAACTACAGTTCTACAGTTCCAAAGGATCCCATATCCCCTTCTGGCCTGGGCACCAGGCATGCATGTGATTCACAGGTACATGTGCAGGTAACACACACACACACACACACACACACACACACACAATTTTAAAAATTCAATATTAAAAAAACAACATTTCAAGGAGCAGGGCATCAGCAAGGCTAGCCAAGTGAGTTCCAGGACAACACAGAGAAACCTTGTCTCAAAGACCAAAAACCAAAACAAAAAAAACAAGCAAAAAAAAAAAAAAAAATTCAAGGTACTGTTGAGAGGTGAGGATGGTCAGATTAGGTTTGTTTATGTAGTTTGCTTTGTTGGGCACACAGACGTTTTATGTGTGTTATAAAATAAGATCAAAGGAAGGCCTAAGGCACCTTGAGAAGTACCCCCCCACACACACACCTTTGGCATTGTCTTAGGGTTATTACTACTGTGAAGAAACACCATGACCAAAAGCAAGTTGGGGAGGAAAGGGTTGATTTGGATTACTCTTCCATGTCACTGTTCATCACTGAAGGAAGTCAAGACAGAACTCAAGCAGGGCCCGAACCTGGAGGCAAGAGCTGATGCAGAGGCCCTGGAGGAGTGCTGCTTACTGTCTTGCTCAGCCTGCTTTCTTGTAGAATCCAGGACCACAAGCCACCCACAGTAACCTGGGCCCTCACCCATCAATCACTAATTAGGAAAATGCCTCACAGCTGAACCTTATGGAGGCATTTTCTCAATTGAGGTTTCCTCCTTTCAGATGATTCTAGCTAGTGTCAAGTTGGCATAAAACTAGCCACTCCATACCAAAAAGAAAAACAACAACCAACAAACCAGGTGGTGGCGGCGGCACATGCCTTTAATCCCAGCACTCGGGAGGTAGAGCCAGGTGCATCTCTGTAAGTTCGAGGCCAGCCTGGTCTACAGAGTCAGATCCAGGACAGGCACCAAAACTACACAGAGAAACCCTGTCTCGAAAAACAGAACAACAAACAAAAACTAGCCAGGACAGGCATGAACTCTGGGGCAAGAACTGTCAGATTTGTTCCAGGTGGCACCTAAGTATGCCATACAGCTACTCAAGAGCACTTTGGTTTTGGCTTTTGAGACAGGTCTTAGAAAGTCCTGTTTGGCTTTGTACTTGCTGTGGTCAGAGAAGAGTCACCTTAAACTTGTGATCTTCCTGCCTGCCGTGCTGGAGTGACAGATGTGTCTCCATACTCTGTGTATGTTGTGTTGAGATTGACTTTAGGTTTGCATGCAGGCTTTTAAAATAGCCCTTTACTAACTGCTCTGCCTCCTCTACCTGACCCCCCCCCCCCTTTTTTTTCTTCTCCAAAACAACTTCTCATGTAGCCCAGCCTGGCCTCCAAACTTCATATTTAGTTAGAGATGATGTTCATTAACCTCCTAACAAATTTTTTTGTTTGTCTTGAGACAGGGTTTCTCTACATATCCCTGTCTGGAACTCATTATGTAGGCCAGGCTAGCCTCAAACTCACAGAGATCCGCCTGGCTCTGCCTTCAGAGTGCTGGGATTAAAGGTATGCACCAACACTGCCCGGCTGACACCCTAGTTCTTATTCCTCTGTTTTCTTTCTTTCTTTTTTTTTTTTTTTAAAGATTTATTTATTTATTATGTATACAGTGTTCTGTTTGCATGTATGCCTGCCAGCCAGAAGAGGGCGCCAGATCTCATGATAGATGGTTGTGAGCCACAACATGGTTGCTGGGAATTGAACTCAGGACCTCTGGAAGAACAGCCAGTTCTCTTAACCTCTGAGCCATCTATCTCTCCAGCCCCTATGCCTCTGTTTTCTAAGTGCTGGGATTACAGGCATGTAAACACAGCTGTTCTCAAGAGAACTTGGTTGCTCACCAAGATTCTTTACATGGACATTTAAACATTGGCCATCATGTTTCTCCTTTCCCACAGGCAACATCAGAAAAGGATTTCAGTTCTCAGTCACACACTCTTTCAGTCATTCACTCAGCAGACCATTCTGTTAGATGTTATGAATTATACCTGGTTCTGGGAATGAGAAAATTAAGATATTGATGGACTCTGGGATGCTTAGGGCCTTTTATTTATTAATTTTTAAAGCAATTTCAGGTATGCATGCTTTGTAGACTGACCCCACCTCCCTACCACCTCTGGACTCTCCCTCACAAATCTCTCACATGTTCATGTCTATTTGTTTTGTGACCCAGAAGACTAGCCAGGACATCTTTGTGTTTGTGGGTTTGGAGCTGTCCTCTGAGTCTGGCGGACTCAGTAAAGGGTGCACAGCTGGAGAGAGTGATTCCCCTTCTCCCCGAAGCCAGAAGTTCAGAGGTGGGGAGAGGTGGGGGTGGTGCTTCTCCAGCCTGTCCTTGACTGTTGGATAGGACTGGTCTTGTGTGGGCCCAGGGAGGTGACTTGCATTGATGACTGTATTTGGCGTGAGTCTCGGGGTGGCGTTTCACAGCCCTTCACCCTATTTTTCTGGTTCTGTATATGCTCTCTATTCCCTACCCCTATGTATCTTAGAGGGGGTGGTCTAAGCGGCTAATTTATGGGTGGGTTCATATCCCTCACTGATTTTCTGCATGTTCAGCACCATGTGTTGCCGAATTCACCACTGTTCATTGTAAGCAGAGGCTGCTTTGATCTTTGTCTGTGGGTGTAAGCATAGGTATGTAGAAGGTAGTTGGGTGCTGTGTCATTTTAGTTAACCACCAGAGATGTGTTCTCCAAATAGGCCTCTACACACACCTTTATCCATGTGTCAGCCAGGTTTATAGTCCTGAGTGTTGGTTCCATCCTGCCCCTCAAGGAGTGGGTCTTCAGTCTATTTGGGGAACGATTAGTTACCGCTCAACAGCCAACAGCCAAGCTGTTGCACAACTGGACATATTATGCTTTGCAGATGGTTTCTTTCTTTCTTTTCTTTCTTTTTTTTTTTTTTTTTTTTTTTTTTGGTTTTTTAAGACAGGGTTTCTCTGTGTAGTTTTGGTGCCGTTCCTGGAATTCACTCTGTAGACCAGGCTGGCCTCGAACTCACAGAGATCTGCCTGCCTCTGCCTTCCAAGTGCTGGGATTAAAGGCGTGTGACACTACTGCCCAGCTGCTTTATACTCTCTTTATCCTGGATCTTCTCCCCTTCACCTCCCCACTCCTCCTGCCTCCCTCCCTGCCTAAGCCTTCCCACCCACAGTACTCCCCCTTTCATTTTTACCTTCTGCCCTGCCATCCCCTCATCCCCTCTCCTTTAAGGTAACCCCTTCCTTCCCTTCCCTTCCTTGTGCCCTCACTTGCAGAGGAACTTTAGGTGTTTGTGTGTCTGTCTGTCTGTGTGTATTTAAGTTCTGTGTGTATATGTGTGTCTGTGTGTGGGTGTGTGCACAAGTGAATGCTGGTGCCCAGGGAGAAGAAGGTGACAGACCCCCTGGAGCTGGAGTTACAGGTGGTTGTCAGCCATGTGACTTGAATGCCGAGAATGGAACATGGTCCTCTCTAAGAGCAGTCACCATCTCAAGCTCCAGGGAGCTTTGAAAGTAGTGGCCAAGGAAGAACATTCGTAAACATAATCCATGAGCGATCAATACATTGACTTTATTTGTATTGTTCAAAATTTATGAATACACAAAACTTTGTAATAATGGAGACTTCTAGGATGGAGTTAGTGGAGTGAGAAATACACAGTAATGTGTTAAGAATGCAAGGCTAACACCTCGGGGACCTGTCAAATAAGCTTGTCAAATAAGCTTGACATGTAATTGTTCAGTTAATTGTGAAATTGTGTGTGTGTGTGTGTGTGTGTGTGTGTGTGTGCATATATGTTATGATTTACTTTAAATAAGGTCTCATTATGTAGCTCTGGCTAACCTGGAACTCTCTGTGTAGACCAGGCTGGCCTGGAACTCGAAGATCTGCTGGCCTCTGCCTCCCAAGTGCTGAGATTAAAAATGTACACTGTTGGGCCTGATGGCACACACCTTTTAATCCCAGCCCTCAGCCCTCAGGAGGCAGAGATAGGGGAAATCTCTGAGTTGGAGGCTAGCCTGGTCTACAGAATGAGTCTAGGATTACTCAGAGAAACGCTGTCTCAAAAGAGAGAGAGAAAGAAAAGCACACCAGGGTGCCCCGCTCTGAATTCTCACTTGTGTAGGAGTTACTGACTTGGGGCTGTGTGAGTGTCAGGTTCATCTCTGTCTTCTGGGGTCATAGTCTCAAGCAGGAGCTACTAGATGGGAAGCCTAGAACAATGTCTTTGCTAACTCACAACCCTTGACTCTTTCTTTTTTTTTTTTTTGTTTTGTTTTGTTTGTTTTGGGCGAACACTTCACCAACCGAGCTCCATCCCCGCCCCCCAGGGCAACCTGCCACTTAACCAGGGATCCTAAAAAGATGGCAGACAGCACTGAGGCTTAGATGGACAGACAGCATGTGTGTGGGGCTCACTCCGATGCAGGACTTAGGACCTCCTTACATCCACCTGCTCTTCACTGTCCCTTATGGAATCGGAATTGATTGACCTCGTGTCTCCAAAGCGGAACCTGGCAGGCTGTGATATTGTGGATCTCTCTCCTGACTGCAGGTTCGCCTCAGCACTAGACATAAGGCCCCGAGACATCAGGCCTTTGCCCTAAACAGCTCACGATGCCAAGAACTGGCAAATTACTACTTTGGCTTCAATGGATGGTCAAAAAGGATCCTCAAGGTAAGCCTTGTACATTTTTTGACAAATCACACTCTCCCCTTCCATATTATAATTCTAGACATCGGGGAGGATTGAACAGGGCTTCCGGGAGGACATGTCAGGGGCCAGCTACGGTGAGGATAGGTGGGTGTGTCTGAGAGTTAGGAAAAACTCGTCCCAGTTCACATATGATGAAGTCTGTAGTTTCTCCAGTGTTCCTGTGTTCAGTAAGACTTGGTTGCCTAAAGTAGCACTCCTTTGCAAATCTTTCTTGCTTTTGAAGCTCTAGGATGCTGCAGCTGTTAGTGGGGATCTGGAGTTTAGTTTTGTGTGTTTCTCCAGTGAAATCTTGGGCAAGCTGGAGATGGGGCTGAGTGGTGGAGAGCTTGCCTAGCAGGGGTGAAACCTCGGGTCTGATTCTCAAAGGATTCACCCTTCCCAGCTGCAGGAGCTCTCCGGAGTAGAGGACGAGGCTCTGTCAGGGCCCGTGCGGAAGCCAAGCCTCAAGTTCTTCTGTGCTGTGGAGGTGGTGCTGCCGTCCTATGGATGCAGGAGCCCTGGAGTTGGCATCGCCGAGGAGCCTCTGCACCAGCTGGAAGAAGGTCTGTCCTCAGTGCAGGGAGGGCTGCAAGAGTGGATATATCATGTGTCTGTCTATCTGCCTGCCTGTCTTTTCTTCCTTCTCTTCACTCTGTCAGCTACTAACTAGCCAGGCCCTTCCACCACTGAACTGCTGAGGTCCTAGGCCGAGTTTTTATGCCTTATAATATAGATCTTCACTTAAGCACACGCCTGCCCAAACCTTTACATTTACAATAGAACTGCCCTCCTGCCCAGAGGCTCAGGAGAGGCAGGAAATCATGTGTCTCTAGTTTTTGGTTAAGGACTTGCTTTGTGTTGAGATAATTGGTCAGAATCCTTTGTCTTCAGTTATCAGCAAGATCCTGCTGTAGGACAGGGGAAATGGCTCCGTGTGTAGGAGCACACACTGCTCTTGCAAAGGCCCTGCATTCTATTCCCAGCACTCACTCCAGTAGGATCTCACGCCTCTCTTCTCGGGCACCTACACTCGTGTACACAGAGAAAGCCACTTGCAGACAAAGATGTGCCATTTATCATTATCTAAACATTCCCATAAACTCTGGTATAGACACTTAATCCTTTGCCTGACAATGGAATGGCTTGAACAGACAAAAAGGCCAATGTGAAAAGGTACTCAAATTGATTTTAAGTTACTTTTCTAGACTCCATGATCCTCAGCATGAAGAATCCAAGTCAGATGTAAGGAGTTAGTGGGGGCGTGGAGTAGGCTCCTGAGGCTGCTGAATAGCTAACACCCTTCATCAGGACCATCACCTGACCTTGTTCCATCACCTGACCTTGCTCAGTGTGAGTCCAGCCCTGAGCTGCAGCAGGCAGAGTCTGCAGGGAGACCTGTCAGTTTGGAATTGGCCAGTGATATGAGTTTTGTGCCTCTTCCTCATTTGGGTCCCATAGTTATTCCATAAGGAATTTCAGAATACACTGGGCCTGTGAGATAATGGGCCCCTATCATTATGTACCTTCAACAGACCCATTCAGCCAGCTCCTTGTGCTACATCCCTTTAGTTGCTCAAATAATGATCTGAGACTGAATCATAAATGTATTCTTTTTAAACAAAGAATAATTGCTATCCATACAAGTATTTATTTATTTTTTACTTTGTGTGAATGGTGTAATTGTGTGTAGTGTATGCAAATATATGTGTGCACACAAAGTGTGTGGGCCTGTGTGTGTAAGCCCAGAAGCCAGAAGAGGGTGTCGGGAGTACTCTTCTCCTTATTCATCTGAGGCAAAGTCCCTCCCTGAACCCGGAGCTTGTCTTTGTGGTTTTGGCCAGCTAGAAGATAACAGGCCCTGTCTTAGCCCGACTCGCTGTGGGATTGCAGACATGCACAGGGTCATGCCCAGCTGTTACACGGGCACTGTGTCCAAACATTGGCCCTCCTGCTTCGGCAGCAAACACTGAGCCTCTCGTCAGCCCCCACTCAGGTATTTGAAATCTGTCTGCTTGGTTGGCTCCAGGACAGCCATCGTTTCTTATGAAGAGGAAGAAAGCTCAGAAGCTCGCGATCCAGAGCGCTTTGTCGGATGCCTTCCAGAAGCTGGCCATCGTGGCTTTAGGTGAGCCTTTCTTGATAATCCTGAGAGCTTGAAACTCAGCGAGCCGGAAGGTCATTTTAAAACATAAATAGGGGTTGGGGATTTAGCTCAGTGGTAGAGCGCTTGCCTAGCAAACACAAGGCCCTGGGTTCGGTCCTCACCTCCAGCAAAAAACAAACAAACAAACAAACAAAAAACCATAAATAGTATGAAAATACTAATATCTGGAACATTCTGAATTCCGCTTTCATTCACGGAACTCTGCCATAGCAGTGGCCTAAGATTTGTCCCTTGTCATGTTTATGAGGAAACTGACAGCAGATACACTTGTTCTCGGGTCTGGATGCCAAAGGGCTAGCCTCATCACTGCAGGCAAACCTGCTGCTGACCTGGCATTGATAGGGTTTATGAGCTTTGGACATCTGGGGTTGCATACTGGTTTCCTGTGTCACAGCTAGAGTGATCTGTAGACATTATGGTTACTAAGCCGCTCTCTCATTTGCAAAACAGGCTAGAGGTTCTCCTTTCCTCATGGGGACATCAAAAGAGTAAGTGGAAGGGCGAGAGAGAGAAAAAGTGTGGGCTCTGCTTACATGAGAAGCCGGAATCTGTGAATTATTACTGTTTCCTTCTCTCTCTCTCTTCTCTCTCTCTCCCTCTCTCTCTCTCTCTCTCTCTCTCTCTCTTTCTCTCTTCTTTTTTGGTTTTTCAAGACAGGGTTTCTCTGTGTATCTTTGGAGCCTGTCCTGGAACTCACTCTGTAGACCAGGCTGGCCTCGAACTCACAGAGATCCTCCTGGCTGAGACCTGTCTTAAATATGAAATCTTCGGCTTGTTTTCACTTGTGATGTTGGCATATGGGGTGGGCACAGTCAGGGAATCATCAGCTGCTTTCTTGTGAGTGTTGACTGGCTGTGACGTTGGCATCGTGGTCCTATAGAGGTTGACAGTAGTGTGACCTTTTGGAGCTTAGCAACAAGTCTCCAAAAGGATCGCTCTCCTGTTTCATAACCCTGGAGGCTTAGCAACTGAGATACCCCAACTCCGTGAGGCTTTTCCGTGCATGTAAGAGGTGGATCCAGTTGACGGCAGCCTTCTGACCTGGCCAGCCTTCTTGTCAAAGTATGACCCCCATGGTCATCAGCTAGGTGTGCCAGCAACTGTCAGCTCTGAGTGGCCGCCGTTAAGAACCAGGCTAAATACCTAAGTTCTCTCTGTCTCTCTCCTCTGCTGCGGTATTCCTTCTATAAACTCAGAAACCCTTAGACCAGAGCCTTTGTGCGTGGCTTGATGTGAGGAATGCCGTAAGAGGGACAGTGCCTACCAGTGGGAGGCTGCAACTGTGAGACATTTCTTTATCTTGTGGAAGCTCGTTTCTTGGGGAGTAGACAATTGCCTCTTGCTTCTAATCCAGTGCCCTCTGTGCCAGGTCTGAATTCACTTTGTCTGCCACCTACGCCTCAGGCTTCAGCCATGTCAACCTTCCTTATTTCCAATTTCTTGTTGTGCCCTGGTCTTGTCTCTAAGATACCAAAGTTGTTTGAGCTAACGTGCTTGAAACCTCATATTGTTTTTAATGTGCATTGGTGTTTTGCCATGGACGTCAGGTTCCCAGGAATTGAAGTTACAGACAGTGGTGAGCCGCCAAGTGGATGCTGGGAATTGAACACAGGTCCTCTGGAAGAGCAGTCAGTGCTCTTAACCACTGAGCCCACTGAGCCCTCTCTCCAGGCCACTTTTTTTTGGGTGGGGGGCAGAGTCTCTATGTAGTAGCCCTCTATGTATGTCCTGGAACTCATTATGTAGACCAGGCTGGCCCGGAACTCTCAGAGATCTGCCTTCCTGCACGCCACCATCCTGGTCCTGCTCATACATTCTTTAAGCAGATGGTCCTGCTGATAACTGCAGCATGGGATGTGACATTTCTAGAGACATGCTCTCCTTTAGCCTTTAGAAACTGTAAGCCTTCATCAAGTGTGACTGTTGGACTGTTGACAAGTTTGAGAACAAGAAAAACTCTGAACTGATCCTCACTTTCAGAAAGTGGCAAGGTCGCGGTGGAGTACATTCCCAGTGAAGAGTCCATAGATGCCGGAAGTGAAGAAGAGCTACAGAGTCTAATCCAGGTACATGGGGAACCTAAGCCGAGGTTTCCAGGGCTGGGTAGCCAAGACCGAAGCAGCCAGCAGGATCTGGAAGACCGCACCGTGCAGCATCCTCAAGGAAGTGCGGACTTGAAGTCCCTTGAAGTAAGGCCATTTGGGGGCCTTTTCCGGAACTCCCAGCCCTGGCCTCTTCCCCCTTGTGTGGAGTTTGACGGGAACTGAGGTCCCTGACAGCATGACTGTGACTGTGGCCCGCAGATGGGTGGGAGGTCCCTGAGCAGTGATCTTTCCAGAACTTGCTCCATGAGTCCCAAGGGCACATGGAACAGGGCAGTTCTCTGATGCGCTACCATCAGGGAAACAGTCTCTCTCCAAATATAACTGTTATTTAAACTCCTGCATTTCCCTTCTCTCCAGCAGAAGACCTTCCTATAAGTTTTTTGCCAAAGACCTTCTTACAAATCAGTTATATAGAAGGTCTTAATCAGAGAATAAGTTGCCAAAGTCATTTCAAGAAAATGGTCACTGTTACATAAAAGATACCTTGAAAGCAGTAGTGGCCGAAATGTGTTCTGCCTCATGGGGATGTCATTTGAGGGTTTTTGGTTACTACTGCACCCCAGAACCTTGAAGTTATTTGCTTTGAACAGATAGAGTGGTCGCTGTCTCAGAAAGTAAAGTTCTTCATAGAAAGCAATGGTTTAGTTCAGCTTAAACAGGGATTTCTTGGGTAGTTGTTTCCCCATGGCTCTGCTCACTGCAGAGATGTTAGGGTGGGCTACCCCAAAGTGAGGACAGTGGCCCTTGGGCAGTAGTATCCATTTATTCTTTTACTTTTACCAAGTGTGCCTCTGTGTGTGTGAGAGAGAGAGAGACAGAGAGGCCACAATGCAAGTAATGTTACACTGAAGCTGGTGTCTTTTGAGTCTGCAGACTCTTTACCGGTGAAAGGAATCTAAGTGGCCGTAGAGCAATTGGGTTCTTCCTTCTGTAGCCAGAAGAGGATGCCGTCATAAAGAAGCATTCTGCACATCAGGAGGGAAGGTCCCAAGGTTCAGCTGTGGTTTCTTTGGCCCCATCCTCGTCAATTACCCTGCCTAAGAAAGAGACACAGCTACCAAAACATAGCTGCAGTTTTGTTTTTGTTTTTTTGGTTTTTCGAGACAGGCTTTCTCTGTGTAGTTTTGGTGCCTGTCCTGGATCTCACTCATGTAGCCCAGGCTGGCCTCCAACTCACAGAAATCTGCCTGTCTCTGCCTCCCAATTGCTGGGATTAAAGGCTTGTGCCACTATGCCCAACAATGTTGTTTTGTTTTTTGTTTTTTGAAGCAGGGTCTTAAGTAGTAGCCCAGGTTGGCCCTGAACTTTGATTCTCATACTTCCCCCTCCAGAATTTTGGCCTTGCAATTATGTACTGCCAAACCTGGTTTAGTGTGGTGGTTTGAATGAGATTAGCCCCTGTAGGCTCCTATATTTGCATGCTTAGTCTTAGTTGGTGAGTTGTTTAGGGATTAGGAGGTGTGGCCTTGTTGGAGGAGGTGTGGCTTGTTGGAGGAGGTGTGGCTTGTTGGAGGAGGTGTGGCTTGTTGAAGGCGGTGTGGTCTTGGAGGAGGTGTGTCACTGAGAGTGGGCTTGGAAGTTGAAAAGCCCCCATGTCAGATCCAGTGTCTCTCTCTGCCTGCTTCTCATGGATCAGAATTAGCTCTCAGCTACTTCTGCAGCACCATGCCTGCCTTGTGTGCCACCATGCTCACCACCGTGATGATAATAAATAACCCTATGACTGTAAGCAAGCTCCCAGTTACATGCTTTATTTTTTAAGAATTGCCTTGGTAGCTGGGTGGTGGTTGCACATGCCTTTAATCCCAGCACTTGGGAGGCAGAGGCAGGCGGATCTCTGTGAGTCTACAGAATGAGTTCCAGGACAGCCAGGGCAGCACAGAGAAACCCTGTCTTGAAAAACCAAAGGAAGAGCTGCCGTGGTGTCTCTTCACAGCAGTAGAACAATGGCTACGACACAGGGCAAGCACACTGCTAAACAAGCTCACCCCCGTGACATTTGTCACACTTCGTTTTTAAAGATGTATTTATTTATTATGTATACAGCATGTATGACTGCAGGTCAGAAGAGGGCGCCAGACCTCATTACAGATGGTTGTGAGCCACCATGTGGGTGCTGGGAATTGAACTCAGGACCTCTGGAAGAGCAATCAGTGCTCTTAACCTCTGAGCCATCTCTCCAGCCCCTTGTCACACTTTCAATAAGTCCAGCTTTTGTCCTGTCCGGTAACATACACCCTTAATTCCAATGCTTAGGAGGCAGAGGCAGGCAGATCTCTGTGAGTTTGGGGCCAGCCTGGTCTACATGAGTTCCAAGCGGCCAGAACTACACAGTGAGACACTGTCTCAAAAACAAGTCCAGCTCTCTGTGAGTGTGAGAGGGCGCAATCAGCACTCGATTCTGAAATCTGATTGCAACAGTAGATTCACCGATAGAGAGGGGCCCGTTAGGATGAATTCCATGTTAAAACCACCACTGAGTGCCCAGCTACGCCAGGACACTGGTATGTTGACTATGTGCACATGAGTGCAGATGTCCTAGGAAGCCAGAGGCATGGAGCTAGAGTAACAAGTGGTTGTGAGTCACACCTTGTGGGTCCTGGAAACCGAACTCAGGACCTCTGGAAGAGCAGTACTCTTAACTGCTGAGCTATCTCTTCAGTCCCAAGATGAAGGCTCTTCTTGCAAATCATAACATACATTATAAAAGCGGTTCCTAAGGAAGTCAGCTGGATCTTCTCTGTGTTGGTGTGTGACACCAATCTCTGAAGTGGTAGCCAATGCCTGTGAGTCAGTGTGGGATGCAGATGCTTTCCCAGGCCAGTGGAAAGGCTCCCCATTTTGATACAAACCTTCTGGCTGAATTACCCACCCCCAAATCCCTCTGCAGAAGTTAAGGAGTGGTGAGCTGGGCTCCATGGTACTGGATGGTGAGTGACTAGGGAAAAGCAAGCCTGGAGGAACCGCTGTGTGAACTCTCCCACCGCCCTGGCGGCCCTCATCCTGCAGGTCAGCTCCTTTCCGTGGAATCAGCCCGGCCAGAGGGAGGAGGAGTGTCTCTCCGATTTCAGCTTGGAGGAGGAAGAACCGGAGCTGTAAGAACTGCACCAGCCCTGTGTGGAGTCGAGGCCTGGCCATCTCACTCTCTTGGGAGGTTCTACATTTCTGATTGGTGGGCTGCTGACATCCCTCAACACCTAAGTGTGAGGCCCAGATCTTGCCCAGCGCCTTGGAAGAGGTCTAAGAGAGAGAGACCTGTCACTGTGATGGGAAAAGGTTCCCTGTGCAGAATGGAACTGGGCCCAGAGTAATAAAGGCCGCCTAACAAAGGTGTCTTGCTGTGTTAGTGTATGGCTTGGGTCCCTGGCTTCAGGCACTTCTCTGTGACTTAGATCCACCTGAGGCTGTCTTTGAAGGGACAGTCTAACCCACTTTCTCCTGTGGGCCCCAAGGATCTGATCCTCTTTATGTAGCAATTATTTTGCCTCCTGGCCCAGGTAGTTCTCCCAGAGCCTTGAGGACAGCCGACTCCTGGTTTTGTATTCCTTTGGAATTGCCCCTGTAGCCTACAGCCCAGATGGCACCTGGCCATTTTGTTTTTTATTCTGTGCGTGTGTGTGTGTGTGTGTGTGTGTGTGTGTGTGTGTGTGTGTGAACCAGAGTTGGTTCTCTCCTTTGGCCACTTGGCCTTTTGAGTATCTGGGGTCCACTACTCCCTCTTCGGTGTTTGCCCCACAACAGGCGTTTACAACAGCTTGCTTTTATTCCAGGATACCAGTTTCTCTTGGCAGCGATACCCTGAATCAGATCAGTTGTCTGTCCCACCCCAGAATGTGCCCTGCTAGCTGACTCGAATCCCAAGGCTCCCAAAGGTGGTTCTGGTGCTAGAGGGGATCAGAACAGGGCTCAGCTGAAAGAATCGGTGTCGGCTCAGGACCCCCAAGACCAAGTTCTCAGGACAAAGGAGATTTATCTGCCCCAGAGAGACAAAGAACAGGGACTAAGAGAAAAGACAGGAGATAGAGGATGAAGGGGAAGGGGCTTGTTACTTGTCCTGGGGAGAGGGGAAGAGACGACAAAGGATGCCTCCAGATAGAAAGAAGACAGATGTGGCCCATAGGCAAATGGTGGTTTATAAAGGGAAAGGGGGAAACCTTGTGTTAGGATGAGGTGTTTGATTTTAATTGGGCGTGTTAATTAGGTGAGCCAAAGTGGGCTTTGATTGCTGGCCTCAGGAGGAAGAGGTGGCCAAGTAAGGGACTAGACCTTGGTGACTAGCTTTAGGAATGTGATGATTTTTAGCAAGGCAGGGGGAATGGGAGAGAAGGGCAAGGCCTGCCAGAGTGCGTTTGTTAGAGCCTAGTTAGCAGCAGAAACTCCATTTTGTCCCAGTCTGCCCTGAGCTGCTACCCACAATTTCCTGAGGCCAGACTGCAGCCCTCCAAGACCCTCACACAAGTGTGAAGCACAAATGTTCCAGCCCCTTCTGATTGGCTGAAAGTGTGTGACCGTGGAAAGTCCCCAACCGCTCTCCCTGCAAAGGTTACGATTAGATGGAACTCCAGAGCTGTTTCTTTGTAGTTTTCCCCTTTAAAACTGGCTGTTGTCCTTGCCTCGGTTTGGAGCCCAAACCCTGTCGCCTCCCTGATATCAGTTTTTTAAAATAAATTATTGGCTTGCTTGAACCCAGTCTTTTGTGGTGGATTATTTATTCCCAGGTTCTCAGACCCTAACAGTCTCTTCATCAACAGTGCTGCTTTCTTAAAAAAAAAAAAAAAAAAAAAAAAATTGAGATAAGGTTTCTCTGTGTAACAGCCCTGGCTGTCCTAGAATTTTCCTTGTAGACCAGGTTTAACTCGTATACAGAGATGCACCTGCGTCTGGAGTGCTGGGATTAAAGGTGTATGCCACCATACCCAGCTCTCAAAATACAGATTTATTTATTATGTATTGTGTTCTGCCTGCATGTATGCCTGCACTCCAGAAGAGGGCGCCAGATCTCATTACAAATAATGGTTGTGCGCCACCATGTGGTTGCTGGGAATTAAACTCGGGACCTCTGGAAAAGCAGCTGGTGCTCTTAATCTCTGAGCCATCGCTCCAGCCCTCAAAATATTTTTTATTCTGTGTCCGGAGAGGCCAGAAGATGGCATCAGATCCCCTGAGCTGGGTTCACAGGCGGTTGTGAGCCAGCTGACCGAGGGCTGGGAACCAAACTCTGGTCACCTGAGATATCAGTAAGTGCTCTTATGGGCTAACGCCCCCTTCACACACACTCTTTTGGAAACAGGTTCTCTTGTAACCTTGAGATGTCTAACATTCTATTGATGGCTAACTTCGTGTTTAGAAATCTAAAATTCCGGTGCTTAAAAGAACTGCAAAGCAACAAGTGAACTTCCAAATGTTAAGGACTGCTCAGTGTTGATTTTTGTAATTGTCTGGTCTTGTACAATTTTAAGAAAACTTGTTTATGCAAGGTCAAAGGTCATAAGGTCAACCGCTGTTTCTGAGTCTGTAAACCAAAGCTTGTTTTGCTCAAGATGACTTTCAGAATGTAACTTTGTCTTTACCTTTATAAACCCCTGACTGAGGTGGCTAGTCCTGCATTTGGGAATCCGGAATCCCAGTGTAGACCTGGCCCCAGTATGTGACTAAAAGCCTCCTCTTTGTTAAAATGTATTCGTGGTCAGACTGGTGGATTTCTGAACGTTTCAGGCCCATAACAGCCTGCACTGGTCTCAAATGATTTCTTTCCCTTTTTAGAAACAGGAATAAGAGGGTTTATTAGGGAAGGGTAAGTAAGCACTCTGGAGAGTGGGCAAAGGCATTTGCTTCCAACTCAGGAGAGCAAGGGATGAGCTTGAAGGAATGCTGCTCCCTCCCCTTCCAGGTCTGCACTGCTGGTCTGTGTGCACCTCATCCACTAGGTGCCCTGTTCTCCAGGAGATGCCTGTTGCCCCTGCTGCACTCTGCACTAGAGACTAAAAACCTCAGCTCTCATCTTAGAGAATAAGAGAGTTTGTTCTGGAGCCTTTGCATGACCGTGGTCTGGGACAGATTTAGGTGTCCCCAAATTCCATGTTCCAATGTTTTTATAGGTTGTTTGTTTGTTTGGTTTTTGGGTTTTTTTTTGTTTTTTGTTGTTGTTGTTGTTGTTTTTGGTTTTATTTTTTGAGACAGGGTTTCTCAGTGTAGCTTTGTGCCTTTCCTGGAACTCACTCTGTAGCTCAGATTGGCTTCGAACTCACAGAGATCCGCCTGCCTCTGCCTCCCAAGTGCTGTGATTAAAGGTGTGCCTGGCCAGCGGTTTTTAGAGTTTTACAGAACAAAGAAATCTTAAAACAAGGCAATTTTAAAACATTGGTGAGAACCCCAGAGAGGTAGACAGAGATGGGAAAATTATTTTATAGGCTTCATATGCTATTGACAATCTTAGCTCTTAGGTTGGTGGAAGCTTGCATTCCGCTAAGTTAATAGCTCCTAAGGTTTTTATTCATTACCACACACAAGGTGTTAGTTGAGATACAGAGTGGAGCAAGGCTTGGCTGTCCAGAGCTGAACACTATCCCAAGATGAAGTAATTAGGCTTTGAACCTACAAAAATTCCAGTCTCACCACTGAAATTCGATCTGTCCACCAGTCTGCAGACACAGACTCCTTCAGGAGCTTTGTGTTCATGGCCAGACACGAACCTTTTTAGGGATTTCCATTCACAAAATCCAACCTAGGGTTTTTCACATAATAGATAAATGCTCTATGGCTTGTGCCAGACAATGTCATGTTGATGGCTAACTTTATGGTTAAAAGTTTAAAATTACTATGCTTCAGAGAATCATAAAGCAAAATTGGACCTACCACATGTTAAGGACTGTTAAGGGTTGTTTCTGTAATCACCTAGTGTTGTACAACTCTAACAAAACTTGTGTATGCAAGGCCATAGGTCACAAGCTTAACGGTTCTGATGCTGTAAACAAAAGCTTGTTTTGCTCCAGTTAATTGGGATACTTGCAAGACATCTGTTTGCAAAACAGAATGTATGTGATCTTATATTCTTTGCCTTTATAAACCCTGACTAATGTGGTTCGGTACTACATCTGGGAATCCCCAGGCCTGGTGGAGACCTTGAGCCAGTATCTGAAGAAAAGCCTCCTCTTTGGTAAAGTATATTCATGGCTAGACTGGTGGATCTCTGAATGACCCAGACCCATAACAGACTGAGCTTAATATCCCAGTTCCTCTTTTTTTGTTTTTCCAAATTATTTTATTTTATGTACATTGGTGTTTTCCTTGCATGCATGTCTTTTTCTTTTTTTTTTTTTTTTAAGCTGAGGATCGAACCCAGGGGCTTGTACTTGCTAGGCTAAATTCCCCCCCCCCAAATGTCTTTGTTTGTTTGTTTGTTTGTTGTTTTGTTTTTCGAGACAGGATTTCTCTGTGTAGCTTTGCGCCTTTCCTGAAACTCGATTTGGAGACCAGGCTGGCCTTGAACTCACAGAGATCCTCCTGCCTCTGCCTCCTGAGTGCTGGGAATAAAGGCGTGTGCCACTGAGAAAAAAAATTAGAGATACATTTTACAATTGCAAATTGCTGACTTTGCTTCTGTAAACTTGCTTGTGTTAGACACTGACCCATCCCCTCCCTGGAAATAAGTAAAAAGTTTCAGAGTCCAGACGCCGGCCTTGGGACAAGGTCTGTAATTATAGATTAAAAAAAATAATAGTAAGTCTGTTTAAAAATTCCCCAAATGGGACCCAAGATAAGGACCATCTGTCGAGTCCAGCAAACTAGGTCAAATGTCAGCCAATCACAAGCCTGTAACTATGGGAACTCCCCTCCAGAGTAACCGCTCCCCCTAGATCTCCCCTGAGCCAACCAGTTTACGACTAATGTTACAAAATTTCCCGCGTAACAAAATGATTGCTAAAATATATGATGATTTTTAAATTGGGCCAACCCCAGGGCACCTGGTATCTTATGCTAATTTTGTAGTTTCTGCCTTTAAAAATGCTTGTAACTGCTGCTTGGGGCTCTCTGACTGACCAGGGCAGAGAGCCCGCTCTCACCAGTGCTGAATACAGTCCTGTTGCGTGTTGCATCTGCTGGTTTGAAATCTTGGTTTCTGGGGTGCCCTCCCGCAGACAAAAGTATCCCAGGGGTCTGGGGTCTTTCACCACCACCGCCCTGTGCATGTCTTTATGAAGGCATCGGATCCCCTGGAACAGGAGTTACAGACAGATGTGAGCTGCCATGTGGGTGCTGGGAATTGGGAATTGAACCTTGGGTCCTCTGGAGGAGCAGCCAGTGCTCTTAACTTCTGAGCCATCTCTATAACCCCCACCCCCTTTAAAAAAAAAAGACAGTCTCAGCTGGGTGGTGGTGGTACATGCCTTTAATCCCAGAACTCCGGAGGCAGACAGAGGCAGAGGCAGAGGCAGGCCGATTTCTGAGTTTGAGGCCAGCCTAGTCTACAGAATGAGTTTTAGGACAGCCTGAGCTACAGAGAAAGCCTGTCTCAAAAAAACAAAAATAAAAATAAAGACAGTCTTCTTCTATATCCTGGAACTTCTCAGCTCACTATGTCCTGAAAACTTACTGTGTTGCCTAGCCTGGTCCCAAAATTCACAATTTTCTATCCTTCATTTCTGAAGCACTGGGATTACAGGAGTATAACACTGTTGTATAACAGTTTCTTCCAAGATTAAAACATTGCATCTTGCAGAGCAGGAAGGCAAACAACTCAAAATAGCTCCAGGAAGTCCCTGAAACTGACCAGACTCACTGGGCCCCTCCCTGCCAGAGTAAACAAAAAAGCTCAGAGTCCTTCTCAGACAGAACATTGCAGAGCAGGAAGGCAAACAACTCAAAATAGCTTCAGGAAGTCCCTGAAACTGACCAGAATCACTAGGCCCCTCCCTGCCAGAGTAAACAAAAAAAGCTGAAGAGTTCCTCTCAGAGCAAAGCTGACCTGCAAAGACTCTTAGACCAGAACAGTTCCCTGGAACAGGTTTAGACCAACTGAGGCACCTGGAAAGGACACTCTCTAACCTGTTGAGATGCCAGTAGGCTGTGCAGTGTGCTCCAGGTTCCCAGCTTTTGTGAGCTCTCACCCATGCTGGAGTGATCCTTGGTGATGAAGCTGCCTTTGAGTCATTTCTGCTCCTGTAAGTAATCCCTTACCCATATTCCTGTAAGTGACCCCAATAAAACTCACAGTTCAGCCACAGCTACACAGAGAGACCCTGTCTTGAAAAACAACAGATTCCTTTCCTCACCCAAAAAAGGAAAAACAACAGATTACCAAAAAACCTCATAGTTTGCCAAGTTGGACTTTGGTGGTGTCTATATGTTGGTCTGTCCCAGGATCCCTGTCTGGGTGAGAAGTCGTGTGTTGCGTCTCTCTAGGAAAAGTTTAGTATGTCTAGCTCTCCCTCGTGTATTTAACCTTTTGTGCATATATGCATGTATTGCATGTTTAACATACATTCTGATACTTCCCTATCCCTTTTCTCAGCTCTATACGACTCCTATTTTGTCGTGGTTTACATACTTGTGCACGTATGTATCTATAGAAAATCTAGGAAGCACAGAGAAAGCGTTTTGATTGGCTTAATTGACATAATATGATTCTCTGCATTGTTTCTGCTGCAAACAGCTAAGTTGATTTTTATGGCTAAAAACAGTTGCATTGTAGACATGCCACGTTTTCCTCATCCATCCCTGCTTCTGGACACTGGGGACAGATCCATACCTTACTGTTGTGCATGGGCTGTACAACAGGCGATTGTGAAAGTGTGTCTGTGACTCAGAGTCCTTGTAAATACCAAGTGAAGCTGTGCTATGTGGAAATCTATCGTTAGTTTGGATAAACCACAATATTGACTTCCACAGTGGCTAGACTGGTTTGATTTTCACCAGCAGTGTGAGAACCGCCTCTTGTCTAACTTCTTGCCAGCATTTCCTGGTTTTTGCTTTGTTTTTTAAACCTTTTAAAGACTTACTATGTATATAGTATTCTGCCTGCATGCCAGAGGAGGGCACTAGATGGAATTATAGATGATTGTGATCCACCATGTGGTTGTTGGGAGTTGAACTTCTGGAAGAGCAGCCAGTGCTCTTAACCTCTGAGCTATCTCTCTGGCTCTTGTTTTTTGAAGTCTTTCGTTTTGTTTTGAGATTGTCACTGGGTACTCCAGGATAGCCTGGAACTCCCTATGTAGATCTGGCTGAGATCTCAGAAATCCACCTGCCTCTGTCTCTTGAGTGCTTGGATTAAAGGTGTATGCCAAAAATGCCTGGCTCTGTTTTCTTTAAAAAAAAAAAAAAAACAAAAAAAAAAAAAAAAAAAAACAAAAAAAAAAACTAAGGTTTAAAAAAATCGTTGTGCATTTGTGTGTGGTGTGTGAAGGTGGCACTTGAGTATGAAAGGGTTAAAGGAGTTAGTGGGGTATGTTTACTTTCCTCACACTGGAAAATGACG
This sequence comes from Onychomys torridus, assembly GCF_903995425.1. Classification (NCBI taxonomy): domain Eukaryota; kingdom Metazoa; phylum Chordata; class Mammalia; order Rodentia; family Cricetidae; genus Onychomys; species Onychomys torridus. The sequence continues at coordinate 89,583,307 of NC_050450.1, forward strand.
CCTGCCTTGCTCCTTCTATCTGTTCCTATCTAGAAACCTAAAACCCGCGCGATTAGTCCCACTGCCCTAAGGCCCTCCTCTTCTGTGTTAGCAATAGCATTTCACTGCCCAACACAGGGACTAACCACCAGCCTGCCCAGTTGATTGCTCACGATTAACAGGTGTGTACCACCATGCGCCACCTTAAGTCAGGTTTTTCTTTTTTAAGAGTCTCACTACTGGCCTGGAACTCATTATATAGATTACTCCGGTTTCGAACTCATTAGGCGATCTCACCTGCCTCTGTCTCGCGAATGCTGGGATTACAGGCATGAACTTCTATCCTCGACCCAGGTTGACCTGGAGCTCTATGCCTGCTTTTGCCTCCCGAGTGGTGAAATTAAAAGCAGGCGAAACTACCACCTGATTTATTCTGTTTTTAAAAAGGAACCCGGTTGTTGCGCCTGGCTGAGGAGAGAGGATCACGTAATATTTCAGGTCTGCACTTTCTAAGAGAGAGACTCCATGTGAAAACGGGACGGGACAGGACGGGACGGGACGGGAAGGAAAGGGAAGGAAGGAAGGAAGAGGGCAGCGGAGGCAAAAACCCCAGAGAGCAGTGTCAGAGCAAAGGAGCTGAAATTCCAAGGGCCCTCGGTCGCGGATCTCATCTCAGGGCGATACGAGATTCGGCCCAACGGACTAGATATGAAAAAAAAGGGGGGTGGGGAAGCTCCTGTGGCCGGTACCATCAACTCTGGCGTCTGAAAGATTAAGAACCGGGCAGAAGGGCGGGCAGGCGGGCCTCTGGCGCTCGGGCGGCGCCGTGCAGCGCAGAGATGGAACGCGCGCTGGGCGGGGCATGCAAATGAGGAGGTGGCCGCGTCTCCCAGGAACGCTGGGAGCGAAACGAGCAACACAACTATCCTCGCCCACGTCGGATCTGGCAGGCTTTCCCTGGGGTGAAGGTCGTGGTCGGGGCAGAGCAGGAGAGTCGGTGTCGGGCGCGTGGCCGTCGTTGCGCGGGTGTTCGCGACCGCGATGTAAAGGTGTGTGCGCACGTGAGTGTCGCGGGCGGTTGTGGCGACAGAGTTATCGCTTCTCGGCCTTTTGGCTAAGATCAAGTGTAGTATCTGTTCTTATCAGTTTAATATCTGATACGTCCTCTATCCGAGGACAATATATTAAATGGATTTTTGGAACTAGGAGTTGGAATAGGAGCTTGCTCCGTCCACTCCACGCATCGACCTGGTATTGCAGTACCTCCAGGAACGGTGCACCCCCTCGGGGGGATCTCTAACGCTGGTGCGAAAGTTAGACTGAGACTCTCAAGACTGAGACTCACTTGAGCAGCACTTCTAGAACTTAGTTTAGCTGCAACCTGCCTGGGCGCTCCGTTCTCCTCTCTTCTTTTTCTCTCTCTCTCTACTGGGCTTTCTTTCTGTCTTTTGAACCCATTTACAATCTTAGTGAAACTGGCTTTGTTAGTTACTCGGTAGACTCACTCAGATGGTCTATACTGTCAGCGTCATACGCCTGGTAAGGGGTTTTTCTTTCATCTTGCCTCTTTTTTTCTTTTTTGGTAACTTGAAATCATGCATGTATGGTGTTAATTCCAGCAGTATTCTTTTTGACCAGGATTGCTTTGGCTTTCCAGCAACTTCCCTATCATTTCATAAAGACACATCCACCCCATATTTGTAAAAGAGGGTAAGTTTCTTTTCTGTTTCTTAACCCTTTCCTGGAACTAGCTTTGGAGACCAGGCTGGCCTCGAACTCACAAAGATCCTGCCTCTGCCTCCCGACCAAACAAGTTTTTTCAATCTACGCTGAACTTGTGAGCTTATGCCCCCTATGGCTAAACTCCTGAACCTTTTGCTTTAGAAAAATGTCTTCTCAGATACCTTGATTTCTCCCCTTCCACATGATAATTTCTTGTGCCTCCTTTTTTAACTGCCAATTATAACAGATTTTTTTTAATTTATCTATTATGTATAGTGTCCTGCCTACATGCCAGAAGAGGGCACCAGATCCCATTACAGATGGTTGTGAGCTCCCATGTGGTTGCTGGGAATTGAACTCAGGACCTCTGGAAGAGCAGCCAGTGCTATTAACCTCTGAGCCATCTCTCCAGCCCCCTTGACAGCAGATTTCTATCACACTGATCACAGGCAGCCTTGAAGCCCTGAGCTCCCCACTCTTCTGTTCTGAAGCTGAAACAATTTCTTCTTCCTTCCTTCCTTTCAGAGCTGAGGACCGAACCCAGGGTTTTGTGCTTGCTAGGCAAGCCTCTACCACTGAGCTAAATCCCCAACATCAACTTTTTTTTCGAGACAGGGTTTCTCTGTATCTTTGGAGGCTGTCCAGGAACTCGCTTTGTAGACTATGCTGGCCTCGAACTCACAGCTCCACTTGCCTCTGCCTCCCGAGTGCTGGGATTACAGGCATGTGCACTACCACGCCCGGCCAACTCTCCTCTCTCTCTCTCTCTCTCTCTTTGGAGCTGAGGATCGAAAACCCAGGGCCTTGCACTTGCTAGGCAAGCGCTCTACCACTGAGCTAAATCCCCAACCCTATTTTAAAAAGACTTTTTCTTAAAAAAAACAGAAAAAGTCTCTGAAACCCACCCCCACCCCCACAGAAAAAAATACAAAATAAAATAAAAAATAAATAATAAAAATAAATGTGGCAGGCGTGCATGGGGATCAGTTCAATAAGACAGTTTGGTGCCTGATCTAAGCATAATTTACAACTGAGCTGTTAAATACAACAGCTACTTATAGCTCTGTAATTTCCCATTCTAATGAGAGATATTAGATAACCAAGGTAAGATTCGTGAATGGAAATGATGGTACTGGAATTGATGTTTCTTGGTTTTATGAAGACCACAGACTGGGAGAGTCTGACTCTCTGGAGGAAGAGGAGAAAATCCCAGAGCAGGGGAGACCAGTTAAACCAAAAGACCAGGGGCTGGAGAGATGGCTCAGTGATAAGAGCCCCTGCTGTTCTTTCAGAGGAACTGGATTTGGTTCTCGGTATCCACAAGGCAGATGGCAACTGCTTGTAACTCCAGTTCCAGTGAATTGGATGCCCTCTTCTGGCCTATATGGGCATGCATGTGATACATGTATACTCACTATGATCACACAGAGAACCACGCTAGAGGCTGGAGAAAGAGCACTGGCCTCCCCTGGAACTCTGTGCAGAACATCTGCCATGAAAAAGATCTGCAGGGTAATCGGGGTGCTTTAGAAGCACTGACCTTTGCCAAGTAGATACAATTTAGTGCCCAAAACTGTTAGAAAGGGAATAGAGTGTCCAAACAGACTGAGACTTAGATCTGAAGTTCCTGTTAGAACAGAAGCTCATGCGGATTCCAGAATGGCCTTCAGGATAAAAATCATTGATAATCAGGGTACAATGGGGTTAAGGTTGGGGACGCAGAAAAGGAACAAGAAAGGTAAAGGAAAAAACTTGTCAACTAGGCTGGCCTTGAACTCATAGAGATCCATCTGCCTTTGCTTCCAGAGTGCTGGATTAAAGGTCTGTTTCACCACCACCACCCTGAAATTTTTTTCTTTGATAATTTATTTTTATTTCATGTGCATTACTGTTTTTCCTGCATGTATGTCTCTGTGAGGGTGTCAGATCTGGGAGTTACAGACAGTTGTGAGCTGCTATGTGGGTGCTGGGAATTGAACCCGGGTCCTCTAAAAGAGCAGCCAGTGCTCTTTAACCACTGAGCCATCCCTCCAGCCCTAAAACCATTACATCATGACAACTGTTTTCTATTAATCCCAAACTCTTCCCCATAAAAGGAACCTCAAAAGCCACTGAGGGGCTGCTGTCTGAAATCCCAAATTTGGGAGAGGATTGGCTGACCAGTTCTAAATACAGCTTGCTTATTTAACCAGGTGTCCTTCCCCCTCCCCCCACATTTAACAGATCTTCTAGGGTCTGTCTGTCTCAATCTTTCTCCAGTTTTTCTTTTGTTTTTAAGTCAGGGTTTCTATATGTGTCTCTGGCTAACCTGGATTGTGGAAACCAGGCTGGCCTAGAACTCACAAATCCACCTGCCTACCTAGGGCCATCACACCTGACTTCTTTTCTTTTTTTTTTGGGGGGGGGGAGTATGTTCTTATTAAAGATTATTCCTTTTTTAAAGATTTATTTATTTATTATGTATACAGAAGAGGGCGCCAGATCTCATTACAGATGGTTGTGAGCCACCATGTGGCTGCTGGGAATTGAACTCAGGACCTCTGGAAGAGCAGTCAGAGCTCTTCACCTCTGAGCTATCTCTCCAGTCCTAAAGATTATTCTAAGGGCTTTTCTTTTGTTTTGGCTATTGTGGATGGGATCGGTTCTGTTTAGGTTTTTGTATATGTATGTGCTTTGTTTTGTTTTTGAAACAAGGTTTCTTTGTGTAGCCTGGACTGTCCTAGAACTCACTCTGTAGACAGGCAGGCTGGCCTCCACCTTAAGGATTAAGGGTGTGCACCACGACCTGCTGGGGCCCAGCCTTAGCAGTTTCAGGGGTCCAAGGACAGGATACCTGGAAGGCTCAGTAGCGACTCAGAAGCACTTCGGGCTTCTGCAGTTGCTAAATAGCTTTTTGGGACAGCTTCTCAAGCTTCTGCTTTTGCCTTGGTAACCTCAGTCTTTCATTATCATGAGCAAGGGGAAACAGAACGAAAAGGGGAATCACCCAGTTAGAATGTTCTCATGATTCCAAAGGTTATTCTTAGAAAGCCACCTATATATTCTTCATCTTTGATTAAACACAGGAACTATCACAGACTTAACACCAAAGCAAGCATAATTACTTTTATTATTAATGATTATACAATCTTCTGAGCACTTGACCCACAGGCTAGTAACATGCAATTTCGCAAAAAAGAACAGAGGTTAAATACACCAGACAGTCATTTCCTTCTCACACAGCCTGCTCCAACCTCAAGACCCTGCAGCCGCCTAACTTGCTCCTCAGCCCTCTGCAAACACCAAGCTCCATGACTGGTGGGCTACAGTGACCTCAGACAAGAAATCTGCCCCTGAAAGTCAGCGATTTTGTCCTTCTTATCCCAACAATCCAAGGAAGACCTGATCCAATTCTCAGAGCTTCCATAAAAGGAAACTCACCTTTCCTGGCAGCTCTTTTCAATCTAGGAACCCAATAAACTTGCAGCAATCACTCCAGCCACTGCTCCATTGTCTCCACACTCCTTCAGGAGGAATCAAAATATCTGGATTAAAGTTTCCATCTCCCTTTCTTGGTGCAGGCCACTATTTTCCTCTTATTCTAGGTTCCCACACTTCCAGTTTGTCACCCCATGTGCATGTTATTCCACCCAGAGTCTTCAGCCAATACCCCTTAGGGTCTCAAGTTTTACACAATGCCCTTGGAATATCCTCAGAAGCTAAATTATTCATCATGGCCAATTTGAATCCACACATCATACCATGTGCTGTAGCTGACCACACATTCAGTTCAGTTTATCCTGAAAAGCTTCCCCAGGCTGCAGGTTATTTCTCATGACCTGCATAACTGCCTTAACACTAGCCTGGGTGATAATCTCGGTATACTTTTCTGTGAAATCTACTTTACTCCTTTCCTATATCACAGAAATCGCCATTGATCTAGGAACACAGCAATGAGGATCATCAGATGGAAGAAAGACTAGCATTACAAGAAGTAATTATATAGAGAACAGTGTGCATGTCATAAAGCATGACCTTGGGACACATAGGTGTTACTGCCTTGGCTCTCTAGAGGCATGCTAAGCAGAAGATCCGGAGTTCCGGAACACATGGAGGACTGATGGTCCACAATCTCGGGTCCTTCATCTCCAATCTCTGCTAGCATATACATCTGTGCACCACATTCGTGTTTTGGTGCCCAAGGAGGTAGTGAGCCACCACGTGGAACCTGAGTCCTTTGTGTGTGTGTCCCAGCAGAACATCCCTGTCAGTTTCTCTGTGTAGCCCTTGTTGCTGTTTTCTGTGTTGTGTCAAGTAGCTAGTTCTAGTTTAATAAAATTTTATAGCGAGAAACAGGAAATAAATGTAGAACCTCAAAGAGCCAATGTGATGCAGGAAACAAACCAGAGAAGAAAACTACGGACAAAAAAAGGTTAGTCTTACTTTTGGCGTATGACGCTGACAGTACAGACCATCTGAGTGAGTCTACCGAGTAACTAACAAAGCCAGTTTCACTAAGATTGTAAATGGGTTCAAAAGACAGAAAGAAGGCACAGTAGAGAGAGAGAGAGAAAAAGAAGAGAGAGGTTGCAGCTAAACTAAGCTCTAAAAGTGCTGCTCAAGTGAGTCTCAGTCTTACTTTCGCACCAGCGTTAGAGATCCCCCCGAGGGGGTGCACCGTTCCTGGAGGTACTGCAATACCAGGTCGATGCGTGGAGTGGACGGAGCAAGCTCCTATTCCAACTCCTAGTTCCAAAAATCCATTTAATATATTGCCCTCGGATAGAGGACGTATCAGATATTAAACTGATAAGAACAGATACTACACTTGATCTTAGCCAAAAGGCCGAGAAGCGATAACTCTGTCGCCACAACCGCCCGCGACACTCACGTGCGCACACACCTTTACATCGCGGTCGCGAACACCCGCGCAACGACGGCCACGCGCCCGACACCGACTCTCCTGCTCTGCCCCGACCACGACCTTCACCCCAGGGAAAGCCTGCCAGATCCGACGTGGGCGAGGATAGTTGTGTTGCTCGTTTCGCTCCCAGCGTTCCTGGGAGACGCGGCCACCTCCTCATTTGCATGCCCCGCCCAGCGCGCGTTCCATCTCTGCGCTGCACGGCGCCGCCCGAGCGCCAGAGGCCCGCCTGCCCGCCCTTCTGCCCGGTTCTTAATCTTTCAGACGCCAGAGTTGATGGTACCGGCCACAGGAGCTTCCCCACCCCCCTTTTTTTTCATATCTAGTCCGTTGGGCCGAATCTCGTATCGCCCTGAGATGAGATCCGCGACCGAGGGCCCTTGGAATTTCAGCTCCTTTGCTCTGACACTGCTCTCTGGGGTTTTTGCCTCCGCTGCCCTCTTCCTTCCTTCCTTCCTTCCCTTTCCTTCCCGTCCCGTCCCGTCCTGTCCCGTCCCGTTTTCACATGGAGTCTCTCTCTTAGAAAGTGCAGACCTGAAATATTACGTGATCCTCTCTCCTCAGCCAGGCGCAACAACCGGGTTCCTTTTTAAAAACAGAATAAATCAGGTGGTAGTTTCGCCTGCTTTTAATTTCACCACTCGGGAGGCAAAGGCAGGCATAGAGCTCCAGGTCAACCTGGGTCGAGGATAGAAGTTCATGCCTGTAATCCCAGCATTCGCGAGACAGAGGCAGGTGAGATCGCCTAATGAGTTTGAAACCGGAGTTGTTTTTTTGTTTTGTTTTATTTTGAGATAGGTCCTCGCCATGTAGTCCAAGCTGGCCTGGGCCCACTGGCAATCCCTGTGCCTCAGCTTCCTGAGTGCTGAGATTACTGGCCCCATTACCTCTACTGATTCTCACAATAGCCAGTTAGGAACTGTTGTATGCATCTTACAGGTACAGAAAGCTCCGAAGCGTTAAAGGACTTGTCTACAATCACATGTAGGTAGTACATGGCTGAGCAAAATCTGTCTGAATTCAGTGCCTGGACTCCCAGCACTTGTCTAGACATTTCATAGACAAACCATGGGGCTAGGCAGCCCCAGTGGAAGTTCTTCCATCAAGGCTTCCCAGACCAACAGAAGAACTCCAAGGACCTATCTTGTTAAAATAGACTTTTAAAGGCTGGGTATAGTGGCATACACCTAGTCCCAGCACTCCATACAGAGGTAGGAGAATCTCTGTTCAAAGCCAGCATGGTCTACAAAGAGAGTTCAGGACAGCCAAGGCTACACAGAGAAACCTTGTCTCAAAAGCCAAAAAAAAAAAAAAAAAAAAGACAAAGACAAAGTTCATCTGGGCATAACCACTACAGTCTGCTGTAATCCCAGGTGCTCTGGAGGCTGAGGCAGGAGGATGGTACATTCAGAACCTCTCTAAGCTGTATAGTGAGTCAAGTCCAGCCTGGACACATTAACATGAACCTATTTCAAAAATACAACTGAACCAGGCATGCTGGTGCAGTAGCAGGGCATTCCTGACCTGCACAGACTCGGGATTCTATCCTCAGTAGGTCGACGAGTTAGTAAAGAAAAAAAAAAATAAAGTTCTGGTTGACGTCACACTCAGCCTCTGCATGAGCTGGAGTTCTAGGACTACAGATGTCTTGAGGCCCTACTCCCTAATGAGTGACAGGCAGTGGCAGTTCAGGAAAACACACATATTGAGGTTTTACAGATCATCAAACAGGGACCTGTGGGATTTCAGAGGCAGTAAAGACCTTGTCAGCTAGAAGCTTCTGGAAAGGTTTCTAGAGATGCAGGACTTGGGTGGGGGCAACATCCTTAGCAGCTGCAAGTTCTGGTTGTCCTGAAGGGGAGGAGATGTCACAAAGGGCAACCAACATGACCAAAAGGAGAACAGGATTACCCTTCTTAAAAGCTGAAGTGTAAAGAGGATTGGAAAGGGAGGAGGGGAAGTTAGTGCCGGGCTGCAAGAGTCCAGCCCTTTCCTGCCCGGCCACCTCCAGCAAGTGCTGATAAAGAAGCTTCCACATGTTTAACAACAGCATGCCAAGCTTGCCACCTCTGTTCCCTCCCTACCACGTATATAATTTATATATAATACATTGTAGATAATATATATTGTATATAATATGCATTATATATATTATATATATAGCTATACCAGGATTGGGGTATGTTTTGTCTTTTAAAAAAAGGGCTACATGACTTATCCAAGGTCACCCACCTCCCCAGGAATTGTGCAAATAATTCTAGCTTTGAACAAAGGCTATAATGACTGTGAAACTGAAAATACACAAGTTGTCCGACATCTTTTTAACACCTCCTCACCATGGGATTCACACCCAAGATGGAAACTGTTACGTATCTGATAAGGAAAATGAAATGGACTCCCTCACTGCACCCTTTATCTTTCCTGTTTGCAGGGAAGGTGTGAACGGACAAATGGGAAGGAGGAGGTGAGGCCTGGGCGGGAGACAGGAAGGAGTTTTTTCCATTTTTGATGGGTTGTTTGTTTTTGTTTGAGGGTGATGGTATTGCTCAGTGGGACCTTTTAAAGAAAGGGCTTTTGAAACAATATTTAAGTGACTGGAGTTACAGAGGTGCCCCCAGCAGTAGGACACATGAGCTAGGAGCTACTGCTTCCTTTTTTGGCTTCCCACCTGGATCTGAGTCCAGCTGTTTGGTCAGCACTGTGAACCCTGGAGGGTGGAAGCTTGCTCTTCTTAGCTGCAGCTATATTGAGCACACTGTGTGTGGCATCCTCCAAGCCAGAAATTCTGCAAGATGGAATGATTAAATACACTGAGGAGAGTTGCTATCACAGAGCCTTTACCTTTAGTGTATGAGGTTACCAGGCAGGGGTCCTTGAGCCCTCAGGGTTTCTGTTAGTAATGGTTGACTAAAACTGGACTTGAAACTCTGCATTTCAAAGGATCAGAACTTCAAAATTCCCTTTAGCTACAAACTAGGGTTGAGGCCTGCCTGGGCTACATGAGATCCTGCCTAAAATACTGGGAAGGGGTCAGCAACATGGCTTAACCAGCAAAGGCCCTGGCCCCACAGGCCTGACAACCTGACTTCAATCCCTAGGACACACATAACCGTGGAAGGAGAGAACAGACTCCACACAGTTGTCTTCTGGCCTCCACAGGCACACTGCTGAACACACACTCACACATCAATCCACACAGATAATAAATAAAATGTAAGAGAAAGTAAGCAGGTTGCAATCTATGCTTTGTAAGCGAGCAGGTGATTCCAGCACAGAGGAAACCATACAGTGAGGCATGGGGATGACGTCAGCAGCACCCTTCCACTCTTGTTTATCCAGACTGAGGCTTTCAGTCCTGCACTGAGGCCTCCTTGTATATCGGTTTCCAGTGTGTCGCCAACCATCACGCAGTCTCCTGGCCACACTCCAAGGAGATTGCAGCAGTGATATGGAAGGTGCTGGTTTTTCCTCTTTCTGCTCTCCTCCGACAACAGCATCCAAGTCAAATGACTGGCAGGCACAAGTCTCTATCTTCTCCCTCTGTGTCTGCTTGTTAACAAGAGTACGCCGACCTCTTTGCAAAGTTCAGTGAGCATGGCTTTGACATCTTCTGCTAGGATCATATGCTGTAAACGTGTAGATTTTCACAGGAAATGATGACATTCTGCCAGTTTAAAAAAAAAAGAAAGTAAGTAAGCAGAGCTGGAAAGCTGGCTCACTGGTGAAGAGCACCTGATGTTCTTACAAAGGACCATGTTCAGGTCCCAGCACCCACATGGAGGCTCGAGGCCATCTGTAACTCCAGTTCCAGAGAATCTGATGCCCTCTTCTGACCTCCTTGGGCACCAGGCACGCACAAGGTGCACAGACATACCTTCAGACAAAGCACTCAAATGCATAAAATAAACAGATCTTTATAAAAATAAATAAATTTAAAAAAGCCGGGCAGTGGTGGCGCACGCCTGTAATCCCAGCACTCAGGAGGCAGAGGCAGGTGGATCTTTGTGAGTTCGAGTCCATCCTGGTCTACCAAGCAAGTTCCAGGACAAGCTCCAAAGCTACAGAGAAACCCTGTCTTGAAAAACAAAACAAAACAAAAAAATACTGGTTTTTTTTTTTAATCTCTTATTCTTTGACAGTTTCATAGATGTACACTTTTTAAGATTTGTTTTTATTTTATGTGTATGGTATTTCGTCTGCATGTAGGTGTGTGCACCATGTGCGTTCCTGGTTGCCCTCAGAGGCCAGAAGACAATAACTGGGTTCGGTCCTCAGCTCCAGAAGAAAGGAAGAAAAGGAAGGAAGGAAGGAAGGAAGGAAGGAAGGAAGGAAGGAAGGAAGGAAGGAACACAGACCAACACTTGGGCAGCCCAAGAAAGATTGTCTTGATTTTGAGACCGGCCTCATCCTAGGAATAGCCTGGGATACACAATAAGACCCTGTGTCAGAGAGACATGAACGTAAGAGAAAGAGAAAGAGCAACCATACACAAAACACCCAACCTGTCTCTCATAATGGATGCTGGAGTGTTGAAACCATTAAACTTTATAGTAGAGCCCAAGACTGGAAATTAGCAGATGCTGCCTCCTTGTGGAGAAATCTGTCACTATTTTTTTTCTACAAAGTGAAGATTTGGCTCCCTTGAGTAGGGCTTCAAGCTGAGGCTGGAAAATGTACTCGCTTCATTTTTTTCTTTCTTTCTTTTTTTTTTTTTTTTTGTGAGGGAAATTTAAATTAACCACTGTGCTTGACTCTGAAACAGGGTCTTAATGCCTTTAATCCCAGCACTCAAGAGGCAGAAGAAGCAGGGCTGCTAGATAGGAAACCCTATCTCGTAAAAACAAGAGAAAATAAAATGGAAACATTATCTGAGCATAAATTCTAATTTCTATATTGTGGTGGGTTTGTTGGTTTCCTCTGCGTGTACCACCAACTGGCACACAATCTGAACTCCCCTACCGCACAGAGTACAATCTAAAGAAAACCATAGGAGATGTGAAGGTGGGAACATAGACACCGGTCATCACCAACTCTAACAAAAGGACCTCTAGAACAACCACTGGGACAATCTCGACAACCCAGGATCTCTAGAACAACCACTGGGACAATCTCGACAACCCAGCCTTCAACTTTGATTTTTGAGCTAACTTATAGAAAATTACAAACCTGAGATTTCAAAGCGGTCAAAGTACAGACCAGTTTAAAACTGCAATGTATTCAACTTTATTAAGTAGCGCATACAGTAGAGAACACTGAACTTACAAAACTCAGAAGAAGGAATTAACAGAAGATTAAACACAATTGCATTCTTACTTTTGAACCAGCGGTAGAGATCCCCCGAGGGGGTGCACCGTTCCTGGAGGTACTGCAATACCAGGTCGATGCGTGGAGTGGACGGAGCAAGCTCCTATTCCAACTCCTAGTTCCAAAAATCCATTTAATATATTGTCCTCGGATAGAGGACGTATCAGATATTAAACTGATAAGAACAGATACTACACTTGATCTTAGCCAAAAGGCCGAGAAGCGATAACTCTGTCGCCACAACCGCCCGCGACACTCACGTGCGCACACACCTTTACATCGCGGTCGCGAACACACGCGCAACGACGGCCACGCGCCCGACACCGACTCTCCTGCTCTGCCCGAACACGACCTTCACCCCAGGGAAAGCCTGCCAGATCCGACGTGGGCGAGGATAGTTGTGTTGCTCGTTTCGCTCCCAGCGTTCCTGGGAGACGCGGCCACCTCCTCATTTGCATGCCCCGCCCAGCGCGCAGCAGCGACCAGACTAGCTCATAACCGGAAGCAAGAAGGACGGCTCCTTCTGCCAGTGCGCTGCGTCTGACCCACAGACCCATAAGCTCTGCCAGGTTCTTCACAACGCTTCAGATACAGGATTGAGGACCGCAGGAGGTCATCACTCTCTTCCACTTTCCTTACTTTTTTCCCTTTCTCTACCTTTATACCTGGGCCTAGGCGCCTTCTTTATGAAGAGATGCATTCAACAATCAGTTTTTGCCTCCGCTGCCCTCTTCCTTCCTTCCTTCCTTCCTTCCTTCCTTCCTTCCTCCCCTTTTCCCTCCGCTGCCCTCTTCCTTCCTTCCTTCCTTCCTTCCATCCTCCCCTCCCTTCCCGTCCCGTCCCGTCTTAACATGGAGTCTCTCGCTTAGAAAGTGCAGACCTGAAATATTACGTGATCCTCTCTCAACAACCAGGTTCTTTTCCTATATTTGAGACAGGGTCTTTCTGTGTATCCCTGGCTATCCCAGAACTTGTTTTGTAGACCAAGCTAGCCTCAGACTCAGAGATAGGCCTGCTCGTGCCTCTCTCAAGCTGTGGCACAGTTCCTTTAAAAAAGCAGTCTAAAACTCATTTGGGATTGAGCTTTATGGGGCAGACCTGTATTCAACTCCACAGGCTGGTCCATAGGAAGACCCAGTGTTACAGCTGGACGGGCAAGGCTATGAGCAATCGAGACTAAAGGAACTCTTTCGGCCAGGAATGCCTTTAGGACCAGATCGATGCCTGGAGCCTCTTCCCATTCCCTACTTCAGAAACTCTGGCACTTTAGTGGATGAGGAGGAGAGCATCAGAATTATTGTGTATTGTAAGTGTAATTCTAGTCCTTGGCAGACTGAGGCAGTGAGATACTTGAAGAAAGAGAAGAAAAAACGAGTGTGTGTGTGTGTATAGTTTAGTTGGTAGAGTGGTTGGTTGCCCAGCATGCACAGAGACCTGGATTTGATCCCCCAGCAACACACAAAATCCAGCCTCTTGTCGCCCATCTGAACTTGAAGTACTCTGGGGGTATGAGTAGGAGAAATGCCAAGGTCCTTTTTGGCTACATAATGAGTTTGAGGTCCACCTGGCTTACACAAGCAAACAAAAAAGAGAAGGAAGCAGGGCTGTAGATCAGTGTTAGAGTACTTCAGCAAGGAAAAGACCTGGGTTCAACAGTCAGTCAACAAACAAAAAGTGCATGTTCGGCAAACTGTCAGATGCGAAGGTTTTCCTCAATATGACAAGGGTGGTCGAGGGAGAGAAAACGTCAATTGAGAAAAATGTCTCTATCAGACTGGCCTGTAGGCAAGTCTGTAGGATACTTTCTTGGTTAATGATTGATGTGGGAGGGCCCAGCTGGAGATGGTGCCACCCCTAGGCAGGTGGTTCAGGGTGGTATAAAAAACACACCCACCTATCCTTGCCATAGCTGGCCCCTGACATGTCCTCCCGGAAGCCCTGTTCAATCTTCCTAGATGTCTAGGATTATAACGTGGAAAGAGAGAGCGTGGTTAGTTGAAAATGTACAAGGCTTACCTTGATGATCCTTTTTGGCCATCCATTGAAGCCAAAGTAGTTCTTGGCATTGTGAGCTGTTTAGGGCAAAGGCCCGATGTCTCGGGGCCTTATGTCTAGTGCTGAGGCGAACCTGCAGTCAGGAGAGAGACCCACAATACCACAGCCTGCCAGGGTCTATTTTGGAGACATGAGGTCAATCAATTCCGATTCCATAAGTGGCAGGTTGCCCTGGGGGGCGGGGATAGAGCTCAGTTGGTGGAGTGTTCGCCTAGCATGCAGGAAGCCCAGGGTTCAAACCTGAACAGCATCACAAAAAACAGGTGTGATAGTGTTCCAAAGAGAGAGGACCGGGTGGTGGTGGCACACACCTTTAGTCCCAGCACTGGAGAGGCAGAACCAGGCAGATCTCTGTGAGTTCTAGGCCAGCCTGGTCTACAGAGTGAGTTCCAGGAAAAGCACTAAAACTACACAAAGAAACCCTGTCTCAAAAAAAAAAAAAATAAATAAACCAAAACAGAACAAAAAATAAGAGAGAGGGAGAGAAAGGAAAAAAAGCAGCTAAAGACTGTGGAAACGGGTTGCGTTAGCAAATAGTTTGTCTCCTCATCTAGTTGTTCCTGTTTGAGAATCTGACTCAGCAGAGGAGATGAGCCATCCACCCACCCCTCGCCAAGTTGATAACCCCTATTACAAAGTAACAGAGAGGCTCATAGCCAGTTAACAAGCTTCTTCGGCATTTCAAATACCAAGTCTTGAGTTTACATACTTTACATGTTACTGTGGATTCTTTATGGAAAGGGGCCTTAGAGTTGGCACAGAACACTCTTGGACACAGATTCTCAACATAAAGGAGATTTATGACCCGAGAGGGGCAAACTGGGGTGGTGCTGGAGGGGTGTGGAGGCTGCAGCACCCCATCAGCGAACAAGCAAGGTATCTTTTGTCGTTTTTGTTGTTGTTTATTTTCAGGAGTTGGTTTTTAAGGAGAAAGGGGGAGGTCTGTGCTAGGGGGGAATCATTAAGTCCTAGGCTAAGTCCTGGTTATACAGTCCTATAAATGCCAGTATAGCCAAATAATGAATTTTTTTTTAAGATTTATTTATTATGTATACAGTGTTTTGTCTGCAATATGCCTATAGGCCAGAAGAGAGCAACAGATCTCATTACAGATGGTTGTGCGCCACTATGTGGTAGCTGGGAATTGAACTCAGGACCTCTGTAAGAACAGCCAGTGCTCTTTTTTTTTAATTTTTTTTTTTTTTTTTTTTTTGGTTTTTCAAGACAGGGTTTCTCTGTAGCTTTGGAGGCTGTCCTGGAACTCACAGGCTGTAGACCAGGCTGCCCTCGAACTCACAGAGATCCGCCTGCCTCTGCCTCCCGAGTGCTGAGATTACAGGCGTGCGCCACCACCGCCTGGCTTTTTTTTTTAAAGATTTATTTATTATGTATACAACGTTCTGTTTGCATGTATGCATGCAGGCCAGAAGAGGGCACCAGATGTCATTATAGATGGTTGTGAGCCACCATGTGGGTGCTGGGAATTGAACTCAGGACCTCTGGAAGAACAGCTAGTGCTCTTAACCACTGAGCCATCTCTCCAGCCCCCAAATAATGAATTTTGATTGCTGGACCTTGGTGATCAGTCTCAGGAATGAGTCAGTGGCCAAGTGGGGGAATGGACGGTGGTGGCTAGCCTTAGGAATGTGAAGTAACGGTTTAGCAAGGGAGAAGGAAGGAGCAAGACTTGTTGGCGCCATGTTTGCAATGTTCGGGCCTGTTAGAGAGCCCTTCCCCTTACATTACTAATTCCTTCCTAGAAAGTCTTCTGTCATCATTAGAAAGTGGTATTTGTTGGGAATCTCCAGCTCAGGCCCCATTCCAAACACACACACACACACACACACACACACACACACACACCCCACCCCAGTCCCCGGCACACCAAGCTTCCCTGGAGCTGCCCTCTCCAGACCCTGCCCAAAGAAAGCCTGACAAGCCTCCGCCCCTCCCCCGAGGGTATTTAAGGCCCCTCCTCAGAGCAGCCTTGTGGGCTCCCCTTCTTCCCTCAGCCCACCCTGGAATGCTTTGCTCAAATTAAAACCCAGACTTTAATTTGGCTGGTCTGATTTACTGCATCGGCAGAGAAACCCAGTATTGGCATACGGAAACCTTTCATTGTTATTCATAAAACTTGAATAATACAAATCAACTCAACATATTATTAGTTTATATGTTCTCCTAAGAATTCAAGTAGCCAACATCTTCATTTTCTGAATCCTAGAACCAAGTGTAGTTCATAGCATCTACTAGAGGATGGCGGAGGAAGTAAATAAAACTTGCAAGGCTCAGGAAGTTTCTGAAACCTAGCCGCCCCACCTTACCCACTTAAATAAGCAGTAGCAATTGTTACCAGAGAAGACTCCTCAGGTAGCTCAGAAGATACTCAATGGGTAATGTGTTGGGTTTTTTGTTTGTCTATATGGTTTGGTTTGGTTTTTCCAAGACAGGGTTTTTCCATGGAGCCCTCTGTAGACCAGGCTTATAGCCATCTCTTTCACTGTTCATTATATTATAAAATCAGGGACATATTTTTTAAAAAAGATTTATTTATTATCTATACAGTGTTCTGCCTGCAGGCCAGAAGAGGGCACCAGATCTCATTACAGATGGTCCTGAACCACCATGTGGTTGCTGAGTATTGAACTCAGGTCCTGTGGAAGAGCAGTCAGTGCTCTTAACTGCTGAGCCGTCTCTCCAGCCCAGGGACATTTTTTTTTTTTTTTTGTCCGAGACAGGGTGTTTCTCTGTGTAGTTTTGTGCCTTTTCGGGAATTCACTTGGTAGCCCAGGCTGGCCTCGAACTCACAAAGATCTGCCTGGCTCTGCCTCCCGAGTGCTGAGATTAAAGTCGTGTGCCACCACCACCTGGCCTTTAATTCAGCACTCGGGAGGCAGAGGCAGGTGAATCTCTTGAGTTCGAGGCTAGCCTGGTCTACAGAGTGAGATCCAGGACAGGCACCAAAGCTACACAGAGAAAATATATCAAAATATATCAAAAATAACAGCAAAAATCCTTGAGATAATCGAAAGAGACCTTGACACACACACAGCCACCAGGCACTTCCTGGTAAAAGGCCAGGGCAACCCTTTGGTCCCGCCTCATCCTCTTCTAGGCGCCTTTCTTTCTCATGTCCCCAGTCAGCCAGGGAACTCCATGATCCATTCTGGCCAGCTGAATGTGAACCCCACCTCTCTAGCCAAACGCTCTATTCCATTGGATATCAGACCACGACATAGACAAAATTCCTGGAACATAGGTTGGCCTTGAATTCACAGAGGTCTGCCTGCCTCTGCCTCCTGAGTTCGTGTGCCACCACCGCTGGTTGCTTAAGAGAACTGTAAAGCAAAGTTGAACTTCCAAGTATTAAGGGTTGTTTTTGTCATGGTCTGGTCTTGCACATTTATTTATTTTTGATTTTTCAAGACAGGGTTTCTCTGTGTAGCCCTTGTTATCCTGGAACTCACTTTGTAGACTAAGCTGGCCTCAAACTCACTGAGCTTCATTTGCCTCTCCCTCACAAGTGCTGGGATTAAAGGCTTACGCCACAACCGCCCAGTGGTCTAGTACAATTTTAACAATAGAAAGATAATAGGTCATAAGGTTAAGTACTGTTTCTGCTTCTGTAAATGAAAGCTTGTTTTGTTCAAGATAAACAAGACTTCACAAAACAGAATGTAACCTTCTGTTTATAGATGATCAGAATGTAATTTTATGTTCTTTGCCAGTATAAAGCTGACTAATGCAGCTCCGGCTACATTTGGGAATCTTGAGTCCTGGGTGTAGCCTGGTACCAGTATCTAAATAAAACCCTCTTCTTTGTTAAAATTTGTTTTGGGGGCTGGAGAGGTGGCTCAGAGGTTAAGAGCACTGACTGCTCTTCCAGGGGTCCTGAGTTCAATTCCCAGCAACCACATGGTGGCTCACAACCATCTGTAATGAGATCTAGTGCCCTCTTCTGGCATGTAGACAGAACACTGTATGTGTAATAAATAAATCTTTTAAAAAAAAAAAAGGAAAATTTATTTTCTTATATAATTTATTTTTATTTTATATGCATTGGTACTTTGCCTGCATGTATGTCTGTGTGAGGGTGTCTGATCCCTGGATCTGGAGTTTCAGACAGGTGTGAGCTGCCATGTGGTTGCTGGGAATTGAACCTGGGTCCTCTGGAAGAGCAAACAGTGCTCTTAACCACTGAGCTGTCCACCCCTTGTTAAAAGTTATTAATGGTCAGACTGGTAAGTCTCTGAATGACCCCAGACTGATAACAGATAACAGCTTTCATGAGCCTTTTAGCAGGGTGGGCTGCTAAAGCAGCTCCTTTGAGTTTTCTGTGCTTCTACAAGTCACCCATTGCCTTGGATCTGTAAGTAACCAGATATGCTGTTCTCCAGCAGAGTGGTGGAATCTCTTCTTTTGTCAGCTAGCAATGCCTTTTCAGGGTGTGAATCTCTCCCTAGAAAAGGTCACACATCACTCTTACTTACACTGTGGTTCATCTCTGGCTCGCACGTGCTCTCTCACTCTCTCTCTCTCTCTCTCTCTCTCAAGATTTATTGATTATGTATACAGTGTTCTGCCTGCAGGCCAGAAGAGGGCACCAGATCTCAGTACAGATGGTTGCGAGCCATCATGTGGTTGCTGGGTATTGAACTCAGGACTCTGAGCTATCTCCCTAGTCCTATCTCCTCCGGCGTTTTTAGCCCCTTCTTCCTGCAGCCCACTGTGCTGATTTTTGGTGCTGCCCCCTGAGTATGTCAACTGCGGGTTCCTGCTTTTTCAGGCTCCTTCTAGGATTTGACACTGAAGCACAGGAGTTCGAAGCTGCATGTCATGGCTCTCACCTGTAATCATAGCACTAAGGAGGCTGAGACAGGAAGGTTGCAGTAAGTTCCAGTCTAGCCTGGGCTGCAGTATGAGACACAGTTTCAAAACAACAAAATCTAACAGCCAAAAAGAAATATGTAATAACAAACAGTTAAGTTGGAATTCTAAGGGTCTCTTTCCCTAAGGGTCCGTGCACCCCTTGACCTGGTCAGAGTTTGCATAACTAGGGGAATGTCTTGTGACCACCGGCCCTCCCCAACTGATTGTTGAATGCATCTCTTCATAAAGAAGGCGCCTAGGCCCAGGTATAAAGGTAGAGAAAGGGAAAAAAGTAAGGAAAGTGGAAGAGAGTGATGACCTCCTGCGGTCCTCAATCCTGTATCTGAAGCGTTGTGAAGAACCTGGCAGAGCTTATGGGTCTGTGGGTCAGACGCAGCGCACTGGCAGAAGGAGCCGTCCTTCTTGCTTCCGGTTATGAGCTAGTCTGGTCGCTGCTGCGCGCTGGGCGGGGCATGCAAATGAGGAGGTGGCCGCGTCTCCCAGGAACGCTGGGAGCGAAACGAGCAACACAACTATCCTCGCCCACGTCGGATCTGGCAGGCTTTCCCTGGGGTGAAGGTCGTGGTCGAGGCAGAGCAGGAGAGTCGGTGTCGGGCGCGTGGCCGTCGTTGCGCGGGTGTTCGCGACCGCGATGTAAAGGTGTGTGCGCACGTGAGTGTCGCGGGCGGTTGTGGCGACAGAGTTATCGCTTCTCGGCCTTTTGGCTAAGATCAAGTGTAGTATCTGTTCTTATCAGTTTAATATCTGATACGTCCTCTATCCGAGGACAATATATTAAATGGATTTTTGGAACTAGGAGTTGGAATAGGAGCTTGCTCCGTCCACTCCACGCATCGACCTGGTATTGCAGTACCTCCAGGAACGGTGCACCCCCTCGGGGGATCTCTACCGCTGGTTCAAAAGTAAGAATGCAATTGTGTTTAATCTTCTGTTAATTCCTTCTTCTGAGTCCTGTAAGTCCAGTGTTTTCTACTGTATGCGCTACTTAATAAAGTTGAATACATTGCAGTTTTAAACTGGTCTGTAGTTTGACCGCTTTGAAATCTCAGGTTTGTAATTTTCTACAAGTTAGCTCAAAAATCAAAGTTGAAGGCTGGGTTGTCGAGATTGTCCCAGTGGTTGTTCTAGAGATCCTTTTGTTAGAGTTGGTGATGACCGGTGTCTATGTTCCCACCTTCACATCTCCTATGGTTTTCTTTAGATTGTACTCTGTGCGGTAGGGGAGTTCAGATTGTGTGCCAGTTGGTGGTACACGCAGAGGAAACCAACAAACCCACCACAATATAGAAATTAGAATTTATGCTCAGATAATGTTTCCATTTTATTTTCTCTTGTTTTTACGAGATAGGGTTTCTTCTCTAGCAGCCCTGCTTCTTCTGCCTCTTGAGTGCTGGGATTAAAGGCATTAAGACCCTGTTTCAAGAGTCAAGCACAGTGGTTAATTTAAATTTCCCTCACAAAAAAAAAAAAAGAAAAAAATGAAGCGAGTACATTTTCCAGCCTCAGCTTGAAGCCCTACTCAAGGGAGCCAAATCTTCACTTCGTAGAAAAAAAATAGTGACAGATTTCTCCACAAGGAGGCAGCATCTGCTAATTTCCAGTCTTGGGCTCTACTATAAAGTTTAATGGTTTCAACACTCCAGCATCCATTATGAGAGACAGGTTGGGTGTTTTGTGTATGGTTGCTCTTTCTCTTTCTCTTACGTTCATGTCTCTCTGACACAGGGTCTTATTGTGTATCCCAGGCTATTCCTAGGATGAGGCCGGTCTCAAAATCAAGACAATCTTTCTTGGGCTGCCCAAGTGTTGGTCTGTGTTCCTTCCTTCCTTCTTTCCTTCCTTCCTTCCTTCCTTCCTTCCCTCCTTCCTTCCTTTTCTTCCTTTCTTCTGGAGCTGAGGACCGAACCCAGTTATTGTCTTCTGGCCTCTGAGGGCAACCAGGAACGCACATGGTGCACACACCTACATGCAGACGAAATACCATACACATAAAATAAAAACAAATCTTAAAAAGTGTACATCTATGAAACTGTCAAAGGATAAGAGATTAAAAAAAAAAACCAGTATTGTTTTGTTTTGTTTTGTTTTTCAAGACAGGGTTTCTCTGTAGCTTTGGAGCTTGTCCTGGAACTTGCTTGGTAGACCAGGATGGACTCGAACTCACAGAGATCCACCTGCCTCTGCCTCCTGAGTGCTGGGATTACAGGCGTGCGCCACCACTGCCCGGCTTTTTTAAATTTATTTATTTTTATAAAGATCTGTTTATTTTATGCATTTGAGTGCTTTGTCTGAAGGTATGTCTGTGCACCTTGTGCGTGCCTGGTGCCCAAGGAGGTCAGAAGAGGGCATCAGATTCTCTGGAACTGGAGTTACAGATGGCCTCGAGCCTCCATGTGGGTGCTGGGACCTGAACATGGTCCTTTGTAAGAACATCAGGTGCTCTTCACCAGTGAGCCAGCTTTCCAGCTCTGCTTACTTACTTTCTTTTTTTTTAAACTGGCAGAATGTCATCATTTCCTGTGAAAATCTACACGTTTACAGCATATGATCCTAGCAGAAGATGTCAAAGCCATGCTCACTGAACTTTGCAAAGAGGTCGGCGTA